>NW_027202382.1:19008826-19684660 GCF_024711535.1 Dipodomys merriami
TAAAATATTATTTTATATGATCATGTGCCCATAACTATTGCGCCTTTGTGATCTAGTCCTATGCATATCCTCCTTTGACCTCAATGGGTGACTGTCTAGAGACTTGTATAATTTATCATATATCATATATATTATATATATATCATATATATATATATATATATAGTAGATTTATAGGAATATTCTAGTTACCACAAATGAGGGAAAACATGGGACTTAGTTTCTTTGGATCTGGCTTACTTTACTTAATATACTTTTTCTTTTCTTTTTTTTTTTTTTTTTTGGGTCCGGTCATGGGGCCTGAACTCTGGGCCTGGGCGCTGTCCCTCAGCTCTTCAGCTCAAGGCTAGCGCTCTACCACTTGAGCCAGAGCGCCACTTCTGGCTTTTTTCTTTTTGCTTATGTGGTGTTGAGGAATCGAACTCAGGGCCTCGAGCATGCAAGGCAAGTGCTCTACCACTGAACCACCTTCCCAGCCCTTAATATAATTTTTCTAAGTCTTTCTATTTTCTTACGAATGGCATAATATCATTCTTTCTGATGAATAAGCAGAATTCCATTGTGTATCTATACCACATTAAAAAAAAATGTGTTGTGGGGCCTGAACTCTGGGCTTGGTTGCTGTCCCTAAGATCTTCAGCTCAAGGCTAATGCTCTACCACTTGTGCCACAGTGCCACTTCTGGCTTTTTCTGCATATGTGGTGCTGAGGAATTTAACCCAGAGCCTCACGCATGCAAGGCATACACTTTGCCACTCTTCTCAGTCCCATACCACATTTTCTTGATCCATTTATCCACTGAAGGGCATCTGTGTTGATTATATATCTTGGTTATGGTAAACAAATCTGCAATGAGCATGGTTGTGTTGGTGGCTTTAGTGTGGCCTTGTTTGTCTTCTGTTGGGTAAATACCCAGGAATGGGATTTCTGAGTCATATGTTTAGTGTCTATGTTTAGTGTTTTGAGGAACCTCCATACTGCTTTCCAGAGTGATTGAATAAGTTTATATTCCCACCAACAGTGTAATAGAATTCCCTTTTGGTTGCATCCTCTCCAGCATTTGTTATTGTTAGTTTTCTTGATAATGGGGGGGAGGTGAGGTGGAATCTCACTGTTGTTTTGACTTGCATTTCTTTCATGGCTAGAAATGTTGAACATTTCTTCATATGTCTATTGGCCATTCTTACTTCTTCCTCTGAGAACTCTCTCTTTAAGATTTTAGCACATTTATTGATTGGTTGTTGAGTTTTTGATAGTTTATTTTTTTGGGATTTAATTTATTAAGCTCTAAGCATATTTTAGATATGAGGCCCTTGTCTGATGTATAGCCGATAAAGACCTTCTCCCATTATATGGGCTTTCTATATAGCTGGTTAGCTATGTCCTTTGCTGTGGAGATGCAATCACGTTTATTCATTCTTTCTTTGATTTGTTGTGATTCTAGATCTTTACTTAGGAAGTTTCGACCCATGCCTGGGAGGCCTTGTGCTTCCCCTATCCCTTCCTGTAATATTTTCATGGTATCTGGCCTTATGTTAATGTCTTTGATCCATTTAGAATTGATTCTGGTGCAGGTGATATATGAGGATCTAGCTTCAGTTTTCTGCATGTGGACAGCCAATTCTGCCGGCACCATTTGTTGAAGAGCCTGTCTTTCTTCCAACCTGTGTTTTTGACTCCCTTATCAAATATTTTGGTGGCTATATGTTTTTAGGCTTATTTCTGGGGGGGATTATTCTGTTCCATCGGTCCTCAGTCCTATTCTTGTGCCAGTACCAAGCTGTTTTTAATACTATGCAAGCAATTATCTTTAGTGGGGATGCTTCTAAGATTTCACTGTAGTAAGTATTTAATTGCTAAAGTTTTCTGACAGATATTCTTTTTTATGTTGGGGGAAACTTACAGTCTGTCCCTGAGATTTTATAAAACTCATTCTGAATGTTGAATTTTACTAAATGCTTTTTTGTCTTTATTGAGATGATGAATAAGTTATTAGATTAGTTATTTAATCTCTTTGGTGAACTGCAGAATTAATTTGTCTAATATGGAATTGTCTTTTGCCTCTTGGATAAGTGTTCCTTGAACAAAATGTATTCTTTAACCTGCTCCTGGATTTGATTTGTTAGCACTTAGAATTCAGAGTGTTTGCATTTATGTTCCAAAGTACTTTTCTATGCTTCTTATTCTTGTTTTCATGAAGCTGGGAACTGTAATTGGGGGCCACATCAGCCTTCTTACTCTTCTTCAAACATGCCAAGCATTGGAGGGTGGACAGCAAAAACAAAAAGTAACAACCGTAAAACCATGTCCACTCTGATGGGCTTCATTTCCCCAGGTATGCCTGGGATTGGATGTGTATAACCACTTGAAAATTTGAAATTTGTCCCTCCTTGTCATTCTCTACTCCTTTAGCCTGTTTGAAATCCTCTGTGCTTCAATTCAGTTAGAAAGAACATTATTTGTCAATTAGATTTCTTGTTTATTATTTTGCTAGAAGCATTGCTCCATGGGAGAAGGGACATTGTTCAGGTATAACTGTATGTCACAAAATAGATGCTCAGGAAAGATTTATTGACAGATGCTTTCTTTCATTCTTTTTTTTTTCATTTTAGGGGAGGTACATGGGAGATAAAATTTCTCAGTTGCTTTAGATTTGTAAAAAAAAAAAAGACACAAAACAAACCCACACAACAATGTTTCAATTTTGTCTCCTTCATTGCCTTTTAGTTTGGTTGGCATAGGAGCTTAATATTTAGGCACCAGTCTCTGAGTGTATGAAATTGGGATCATAAAGGCACTGGTCAAGGAAGTCTTTGGGGGGCATTAAATGAGAATGCACAAGAAATGTTTAGGCCTGTGCCAGGCGTGTGTTCAGTAAATGTATGCTGTTAGTTGCTATGCTCTGTCTCTCTGTCTCTGTCTCTCTCTCTCTTGGAACCTGAATCCCAGCTCCTCATGCTCATGGGTGGACAGGAGTCTCTGCTCTACTTATTTCATAGGGTGATGTGAGGGTTAAGTGCAAGCACAGTGTGGGAAAGTGAGAAAGAGTCACATGAAGGGAAGATTGTCCAGGAAGGCAGCAGAGAGGCAATAGTCAGAGCAAAGACTTGTGGCCAGATACCCTGGACTCTCCCATGCTGGTGCTTCTGTTTCTCAGCTGAGTGGCTTTGGGCAAATCATTCATCCCTTTGGCCCTCCAATTGGTGGTCATTTCTACTCACCCTGTAAAATAAGGGAAATACTGCCCACTTCACAGGGTTACTGTGAGAACTAAATAAAGGGGGTTATGTTAAAAAAATAAGCCCAGCTTAATGTTTTGCACCAAGGGGGTTAATTATCATGTAATAAATATCTACTAATATTACATTTGTCTATGAAAAGGTTTGGCAAGCCACCATTTAGAACACCATCTTTCCAATTTTCCATCATCAAAATAATCACACTTCACATATTCTCACTGGCAGATTTCACAGCTAGTGGTTTCAGGGGGAAATTATTGATCAGAATAACAACTTCTTTGTCCAACTTCCCAACCTTCACACTGCACTGGATGGCGGGGGCGGGAGGGGACGGGGAGCGGTTGCTGTACATCTATATGAAGCTGGGAGGGATTGGAGAAGCAGGGGATGGTCACAAGCTAATGTGAGGGGCCCTAGTGAGTGCCACGTGTGGCGCTAGGAACTTCTTAGGTTCTTCTCATTTATCTTCATATCACAAATAAGAAAGCTGAGGTCCAGAGAGGCTGGGTGACTTGGCCAGGGCCACCAAAGCAAGTCAAAGGCAGAGGACAGAATGGATCCAGGAGCCAGATGTTAGGATTTGTGTTCCATAATGGAATGCAACAGATACATCTGAAGATAGCATCTCTCAGCAGCTTGAAGCATGCCTGAGAGTGGATGCGAACACAAGCATTCTCACTGTAGAAGAGGAGACCCCCTCCCCCAGGTCCCCACCATGTCCCTTTTTGTGGGCAGAGGGTACATGCTTAGTGTATGTACCTGACAAATATTCTTTTGAATGAGTGAATAACCAACAAATAAATGCATGAACAAATGTAGTCTTCTGAGAAATAGTCTTTGAATGAACCAATAACCAACAAATGCATGATCAAATGTAGTCTTCTGAGGGCCCCCCGTAAAAAAAGATTACCAGAATATTCTGGGTCTATCACAGAGAGTTCTTCTGGATTCACCTTTAACTCACAACAGTAGGTCTTATTCAGTCCTAGCACTAATACTTAGCTTGTGTTATCTTCTATTAGTTATGTTAATATACATGGATGCCTAGCTGCTCACCAAATGTAGACTGTGTTCCACAGCTTCTTTCCAAGCAAGGTGTGCTCTGAGATTGATTCTTGGCCAGTGGAAAGTGAATGGGATTGAATGGCAGTTTCTGGTGTTGAGAAGAAAACATGTATTTTTTCCTCCTTTCATTTTGCTCATCTACTTACTGAATGCAGAGGATCTTGGAGCCCTAGAAGGTGAACACAGAGCCACAATGTGGAAAGAGCCTGGGTCCCTGCAAGACCACCGATCAGTCATCAACACCTGCCCTGGATGTTCACAGAAGCGACAAAGCTGCTCTCTTGAGCTGCTGAGGTTTGATGATTGATGTAGCTGCTAGCATTTCCTGTAACTACCAAATACCTTTTGGTTCATTCTGGATTACCTAGTCTTCATAGTGTGGTTGATACATAGGCTGGATCATTTGGTCACTGACACAGTTGTTAAAGTAAGGTTGGTAAACAATGGGGAATCACCTAAGAAGGTCCTCCCTTCTTTTCCTCTATTCAAGATACAGAAGTGGTCACTATAATTTACAAAGCAGTCTTACATAAACTCTTTATGTAAGTCTTGTAATTTAGTGGCATACTCTGTTATACAGAGACTTTTCAGTGGAGTGATTTCTCCAAGGTCACCCATCTGGCAGTTAAGAGACAGAATGGAGACCCAAATCAAGGCTTGCCTAGTCTTGCATACCCTGCCCATTTTGTCACAGCATCGTATGTTAAGTTCTCTGTGACAAGTTCCCCTTCTGTCTGTTCAGTGTCCAAGACCGTTCTGACAAGTGCCTTCTCTGTTACACTTTGTCACAGTTTCTTGCGATGTAGTGCCCAAAGCTTGTGATTACAAACAGCTGCAAAAACATGAGGCAAAGACTGCCTAAAAATAAGTAATGCTTTGGAACACAATGTGCCTGGACTTGTGGGAGATGGACGGCACTGGAAGGGGGTGTGGCTGCTTGGTTGTCTGTTTTCAGGAGGCCCCATGAACTTGACCTAGAATCGAGGGCAGGAAAATTAGACTCATTCTTCTACAATGGAGCAAAATCATTTCCTTCAAGGATTTGAATTGCCTTGGAGGTAGTGTCTAATTAGCTCACATAGAGATGCATAATTGTATGTGCTTTAATCATAGAACTGATTCAAAAGTAGTTGGTAAAATGGGAATAAGGCTCCT
Organism: Dipodomys merriami; assembly: GCF_024711535.1. NCBI lineage: Eukaryota > Metazoa > Chordata > Mammalia > Rodentia > Heteromyidae > Dipodomys > Dipodomys merriami. The sequence goes on from NW_027202382.1 coordinate 19,014,286, forward strand.
CAAAAATATCGGGTGGAGATACAGTTTGATGCAAAATAGTAAAAGGAAGAGTTGAGTAAAAGTTTTATGTAGCCATGTACACAATTGGGGAAAAATGGAGAACCCACCTCAGTGTTAACAGAAGGTATTTCTGGATAATGAACTCAGTTGAATTTTATTTTTAAATTATTTTCTGTCACTTTAAATTTTTGTGAAACAAATATGCACTATTTTTTAATCAGAAAAATAGTAAGAATGAAATAGAGTTAGACTTTTAGGCTTTCCTTCCTTCCTTCCTTCCTTCCTTCCTTCCTTCCTTCCTTCCTTCCTTCCTTCCTTCCTTCCTTCCTTCCTTCCTTTCTTTCTTTCTTTCTTTCTTTCTTTCTTTCTTTCTTTCTTTCTTTCTTTCTTTCTTTCTTTTTCTTTCTTTCTTTCCTTCTTTTTCTTTCTTCCTTGTCCTGGGGTTTGAATTCAAGGCCGGAGTTTTATTTCTGAGCTTTCTTTGCTCAAGGCTGGTGCTCTACTCCTTGAACCACAACTCCACTTTCAGCTTTTTCATGGTTAATTGAAGGTAAGAATCTCATGAACTTTTCCTGCCAGGGCTGGCTTTGAACTGCTATCCTCACATCTTAGCCTCTTGAGTAGCTAGGATTGCAGGTGTGAGCAACTGGTGCCCAGCCAACGTGATTTAATTTTATAGCTGATTTTTCTCATCATCACATAGCTTTTGAGTTTGAACTCAAGCCTTTGAACTGGCTAAACAGGTGCTCTTCTGCTGAGCCTTTTTTTTTTTGCACTGGTTATTTTTGAAATAGTCTTATTTCCTTCCAGAGCACATACCTGGACTACAATTCTCTTATTTTTCACTTCCCTGTATAGATGGGATGACAGGCATGGCCACCACACCCAACATCTTTTATTGGGAAGGAATCTCATAGACTTTTCTTTCCAGATGCCAAGAATTGGGCCCCTTCCAATCTCAGCATCCTGTGTAGCTAGGATGACAGGCACAAACCAACAGTGTCTGGGTCAAATCATAGCTTTGCCAGGAGACAAAGGTAAGCTAAATGAGCTACAGAGATTCTGTGACATTTAAGACATTGCTATTAAAATAACAATGATAGAATATGTTATCTGACTAAAAATTTCAAGCTGTCACACATTATCCATATACCACCAAACTCCAATTTTTTCCATTTATTCTGGATTTCCTGGGTTGCATCATAGAATTCAGATACTAGGTAAGTTGTGTTTTTTTTTAAAAATTTTATTTTCTTGTTGATGTTTCAATTTAGTTTTTCCAAGTAAATTGCACACACAGATAAAGAATCCTTGATCTTTTTTGTATATTTTTTATTGTAAAAATGTTGTACAGAGGGGTCATGGTTACATGAGCAAGGTAATGAGTACATTTCCTATGGAACATTGTTGCCTCCTCCTTTGTTTCCCCCCTCCCATCCCTTCCCTTCCACCTCTACAACTACCCCCCCCCAGCCCCTGCTAAAATTTAAAAGCAAACACGGTAATAAAATTATACATATAAATAACTTTGACAGAAAGTTGAAGTTTACATGGTCAAAGAGGGCTTTCAAAGTGTTGTTTAGGGATTGAAGGCATGGCTCAAGTAGTAGAGCATCAGTTTAACAAAAGCAAGACCTTAAAGTCAAACCCTGGTACCACAAAAAGAAAAGGAAGTGTTATTAAATAAGAAAATAACTAAGTCCCTAGTGGATAAATGAACAAAAGCTATTAGTGTGTTTTGCTTAAAATATAACTAATAATGTCACAAATGGGTTAATATCAGTCCAGACCAGCAATCATAACTAAAACAATGCAGAATAAACAGCCATGATTAGCCCCAAGTACTGACAAAAGTAGCCGTGGAACTGACCATATTCTCTCCATTGTATTTAGGATTATCCTGGTGACAACGGTCATAACTGTCCATAATAGTCCTTCTGAGACTTTCTGGAGCCATGCTATGCTGATTATTCAACAGAAAAAAGCCTAAATGAAAATAAGAATTAATTTTGGTGTTTTTTCCTAAAGGTAGGGAAAACAAGGATTTGACACAGCTCACATGACCCTCAGAATAGAAATGAGTATAAAGTTGTCATTGGACTGGCCATTATGAGACCCATCTCCAACTATAAAACATTTATCATATAATATTAAATTAAGAATAATATGCCATTATGTTTTTCCTATGACTTGAGCAGTAAAATCTTAGGTACCTATGATCAAAGATGAAGAAAAAGAAAAAAACGAATGCAGTTGTATCTCAGTGAGGTTTCTCAGTGAGGTTATGAATGATGTTCTTGCTCCTCCTGCCATTATTATTATTTTTTCTTGAGCATGCTTCCACTGAGCTATAGTCCCCCCTCCTACCCTTTTTCCAACACTTAAAAATCGTTTTACAGATGTGTTTTTTTAAACAAAAGAAGACTTACATATCTATTCATGCCCATAAATAAGCAAAACACTTCTATAGGTGAGACTGTAAAATTTTAGTAGACTTGATTCCTGGTTTAGAAATTTTAAAAATGGCTAAGATTCACTGCTGTTGATCTATAAAACAAATCTTTTTTTTTTTGCCAGTCATGGGGCCAGAACTCTCTTCAGCTCAAGGCTAGTGCTCTACCACTTGAGCCACAGAGCCACTTCTGGCTTTTTCTGCTTACTGTGGTGCTGAGGAATCGAACTCAGGGCCTCATGCATGCAAGGCAAGCATTCTACCACTGAACCACCTTCCCAGGTAAAACAAATCTTTATTGAGATTCTGGTTTGTTGTCTATTGCTGTTACAGCAATCACCAGAAATAGAGTAGGATAGACAGCACACATTTATTATCTTACAGCTTTCTAACATAGAAGTTCAGACATGACTCTTGCTATGCTAAGTTCAAAGTATAAGCCAGATTGTGATTCTGGACTCTTTAGGATGGAATCTATTTCTTTGCTTTTTCCACTTTTAGAGGCTGCCTGCATTTCTCTACCCTCAAAGCAATCAATGGCAGAGTAAACCTTTCTCACATTGTCTTACTCTGGCCCCTGTTTTGCCTCTCTTCGATGTTAAAGGGCTTGTCCTTTAACAGCACAGTCTCTTTGTTTTAAGATGACTAGAAACCTTGATTGAATCTGAAATCTTAAATTTCCTTTTGCTACATAAGCATATTAATCACTATTCTGACTACTCTTCTAGCCCTATGTGAGGAAATCATGAAGTTCATGGTTAGAAGTTGAGATCAACACTGGAGAACAGCACAGCATCATGTGGACAGTGAAGAGGACTGTGATAAATTAATGGATGTGATGTGGAGACTTGGGTGGGAAGCATGGGTCTCTTGCTGCAGGCTCAAGGGAGGTGTCATGGTGGCTTCACATTTGGACTAGGCCTTAAGCATAAGAATTTTTTTGGATGAAAAATAGAGAAATGGAAGTCAGAGATATTTCAGATAACTATTGGATCTAAGCTGGTAAGATAACTTTTTCTTTGTTTGTTTGTTTTGGTACTGGACCTTGAACTCAGGGCCTGGGCATTGTCCCTTTTACCACTCGAGCCACAGCTCTAATTCTGACTTTTTGCTGGTTAACTGGCAATAAGAGGTCTCATAGACTTTCTTATCTGGACAGGCTTTGAACCTGAGTCCTCACAGTTGTAAGTAACTGGCATCCAGCTAAAGTAGCCATTTTTGAAAGAAAAAAAAAGGTCAAATATTGACTCTAAAAGTCAGTTTTATACATCAAAGCCACAGACAAGGAGACACAAGACAGGGATGTCAGGAAATTTTGGGAAGTTTTTTTTCTATCCCTTTCTAAGTCTGAATTTGTTTGTTTTCATAAACTGTTCATAATCTCTTTTCTCCTTTACACAACCACAGAAGGTGCCGCATCTACAGTTCCCTCTTTGAGAAAGTTTCCTCACCAATTCTTTGTTTTTTTTTTTGTTTTTTTTGTTTTTTTTTTTGGGTCCGGTCGTGGGGCCTGAACTCTGGGCCTGGGCGCTGTCCCTCAGCTCTTCAGCTCAAGGCTAGCGCTCTACCACTTGAGCCACAGTGCCACTTCCGGCTTTTTTCTTTTTGCTTATGTGGTGCTGAAGAATTGAACCCAGGGCCTCATGCATGCAAGGCAAGCGCTCTGCCACTGAGCCACCTTCCCAGCCCCTCCTCACCAATTCTTTATGGTACGTAAAACCTTATGCTTGGAGCAAGACAAATTGCTGTCTTAATTTCACTAGTGGGAGCCAAAAGCTCTCTGGTAGGGAAACTGCTACTGAGTGGCAGTCATTGGTCCTAATCAGGTTGTGTTTGGGGAAGTGGGACAGGGAAGAAAGGAGAGGAAAGGAGAGAAGAGGAGAGGAGAGGAGAGAGGGAGAGAGAGAGAGAGAGGGAGAGAATATATATGAGACAGACAGAGAGACAGAGGGAGAGACAGAGGGATAGAGACAGAGATAAGAGGTGAGAGGGAGAGAGGGAGGGAGGAACACAGGAAGACAGGAAGAGAGGGAGGGAGAAGTACAAGCGCAAGGTCAGAGCTTCTATTGCATTCTCCAATAATCTCCCCTCATGAAAGGTTTCTGGGTCATGCACATGTCCCGAAGTCAATGTCAGCATGTATTGACCTGTTTCCAGGAGGAATTATTAGGTCTCACCAAACCTCTGAGTCTGTTGTGTCTGACAATTACAATTGCAATCCTCATATTGATTTGTTTATTCATGAGATGGAAATAGTCCAGTAGCCAAGTGCTTCTCTTTTATACCTTATTATACGCAGATCCTATGTACTGATTTTCCAGATAAATACTCATAGACTCTTTCTTTCCTCCCAAGTGCTTGGATAGACACTGTGACACATCCTATCACCTCTTTATCTTAATTCAGAAGGGTGAGAATGCTCTCTATCGCTGTGTTCATTACCTTTCCATCACTGTGACAAAACCCTTGGGAAAACCAAATTAAAGGAGGAAAGTTTTGTTTTGGCTCACAGTTTCAAGTTACAGTCGACAGACAATTTGCCCTGTTGATTGGGGCCTGTGGTGAGGCAGACCCCCATGGTGTGGAGTGTGTGTGTGTGTGTGTGTGTGTGTGTGTGTGTGTGTGTGTGTGTGTGATGGTGGGGGGGTGGGCGTGGGGATGGGGGTGGTGTATAGCACCTTATAGCAGCCTGGAAGCAGAGAAAAAGAAAGGAAGGAGGGGCCAGGGACCGGATGTGTCCCTTCCGGGCACACCTTCAGCAACTTCCTTCAGGTAGGTTTCCAGCACATTCCAGTATCCCATTAAGTTCAGAACTGATTGATGGGTTAATTCCTCAAGGTCAGAGCCCTCATGACCTAATCACTTTCCCAAGGCTTTGGTTCTTAACACTATTATACTGGGGGCCAAGACTTGAGGAGCTTGGGGGTAGATTTAAGATTCAAACCATAATGACCCTCCTGTATAAAAGGCAGAGAAGATTTTACCCCAGGATGAGATCCCATAGTCTGCCTTATCTCCAACTCTAAATAGCAAAAAAAAAAAAAAAAAAAAAAAAAAAGGAGCGACACAGTTAGCAGAAATTATAAGCCTATGCACTCAAATTTGTAGATTGTTCCCCCTATAAAAATAGAACTCTATTGAAAAAAAAGCCTCAAAACTTGAGGGCTGCTGAGTTATAAGACAGGCAAACCCTTAAAGAAAGAAGACAAGTTAGTTAATACATGAATTCAGGAAAGGGGAAAGAAATGGTGACTAAATGAGAGAAGACACCTCAAATAGTATTATTAGTATTATTATTATAAGCAGGAACAGAGTGGAAGCAGACAGGAAGGAAAGAGGAAAGAAATGCTTTACTAAGAATGTCTCAAAAAAGATACGATTTTTGAATCAGCCCTCCTTGTTAGCATCAAGAAATTACATAAAGAGGACCCCCCTCCAAAAAACCCCAATAATTTACTGGAAATGATTGCTAGCAGTCATTTCTATTTCTGCTAGCAGACATAGAAAATGGCCATGCAGATAGGAGACTGAGGACAGACCAAAGCAAGGGAGTATTAGAAAGGAGAAATATTCTCCAAGTTACAGGTAAACCTGAAGGAAGTAGAAACAAAGAACACAAAGAAAATTCACAATAGTAAGCTCCCTCAAGAGCGATTACAGAAGCAACCCATGAACACCTACAAAGAGAAACCCAGATAAAGAGGCTTCTGGATAACTAGTGGGCCAAAACGCTTAAAAATCCACCTGGAAATAAAAGATCCTAGCATGTAGAAGGAAAAAAAAAAAGCTATCCTGAATGACAGAATATAACAAACATTGTACCCTGTTTTGGGACAGCCATTACAGCTTATGGTTTACAAGTTTAATATGCCAACCAAAATATAAACTCAGCCTCGGGTCTGGTTTCTAACCAAAATATACCTATATGTACAAGAGGAAGAGGTTTTGACCCTGTAGTGGTCAGAAAATGGGTTATCCTCTCATCCCTAGATGGGGTGGTGCTGAGGATGGTGCTAGGTAAGATGTGCAACCATCCCAAGTTGTCCCTGGAACTGTGCCCAGGAAACCTCACTGGTGCTTCTTCCCAACCCCCCCTAGACAACTCAAGCATGTTAACTGAGATCAGCTGGTGGTAAAAGGTAGACTAAATAATTTATGCTATAAACTCTTCAGGCACCACATTGTTAAATTTATTGTCTCTCCTGATTCTAAGGAAAATGATCCTAAAATATCCAGCATTTGGTCATTTGTTGTTCCCTTTGATGAAATATTTCTTGAAGGGTTTTTAGGCCTGTGGGCTTGAGATTCACTCTGTCACTTAGTGGATTAGTATTATCATCTTCTTATTTTGGGAGATTTAACTGAACCCTTAGTTCAGGGCAAGGCACATCCTAAACGTATTTTTATTATTGTTGTCATTTTTTGTTATTATCATCATGATTATTTTAGGACACATGAAATTGTGCTGAAAATTCTTGCCATCAGCTTATTCCTAGCTACTCAGAAGGCTGAGATCTGAGAATCATGATTCAAAGCCAGCCCAGGAAGGAAAGGCCGTGAGACTCATCTCCAATAAACTACTCAGAAAACCAGAAGTGGCACTGTGGTTCAAGTGGTAGAGCCCTCGCCTTGAGCTGAAGAGCTGAGGGACAGTGCCCAAGCCCAGAGTTCAGCCCCGTGACTGAAAAAAATTCTGTAAGTTTATCTGATTTGGGGAGGGGAAGGGGAAGCATAGAATTGGTGGGACTAAGGGTAAGCTAATTCAGCAGTGATACTAGACACTATGCTGAAAATGAACTATGCAACATGTAGGGGAGAGGGGTTGTGGGGGAAACTTCGAGAAGAAAAGGGAAGACATGATACTGTTAAAAAAGAAATGTACTCAATATCTGACTTATGTAACTTATGTAACCCCTCTGTACATCACCTTTACAATAAAAATTTTAAAAATCAGTTTATAATAGACCTGAAAGGCAGCTAATCTACTAAATTCACAGGTGTGGCAAATAAAGTAGCACACAGTGAGATCATCATGGTGAGTCAACAAAGATTTTACCAGTAGGTCCAAGACAATAGAAGTCTGACAAATAAGAAGACAACAGTATTGGCCCAGTTGCTTAGAGGTAATACATTTATGCAGTGTTTTGAGTATGTAAGAAATGACAGTGGGTAATATCACCTATTTAGAATATGCAAAGCTAAAATGTCTCTGCCAACAGGCAGACCAGGATGAGGGTTTAATGAAAAGAACAAATGGGATAAGATGACAACAGGAAAGAGGAAAGCTAAGAATAGATTGAGGATCCATCACAAAAAAGACAATGTTCACAAAAAAGTAAGCTACAAATGTGTACTATTTTCACAACCAGAGAAATTAAAATAATTTATTAAAAATACCAATAGCAACTAAAATCCCCTATGCCAGCAGAAGACATGCACAGAAATATTGACAAGATTATGCTATTGAGAGATTTTTAAGCAATTAAAAAGTAATAATAATAAACGTGAAAAGAAGATGTTTGATTAGTGATCCCAAACATGTAGAAATAGGTCAGGAAAAAAACCCTGAAATATATAGAGAACATATGTCACATAGCCATTTCTAAAGAAATAGTGTTTTGCGGGGGAGGGGAGATAGGAGTTATGAATACAGAAATAGAATAATAATTTTTTTAGATCTAGAAATTGAATAACATTTTTGGTAAGTTGGACTGTGGTCTCTTTGTATACATGACTTAATAAATTGCAGGAATAAAAATATTATTGGTTTGTGTTATTTGTTTAAACCATACTGGACAAGGACATAAAAATCTAAATATAAAACTGTATTGAAGCTGCATACCAGTGGCTCACATCTGTAATCCTAGCTGCTTAGGAGACTGAGATCTGAGCATCGAAGTTCAAAGCCAGCCCAGGCAGGAAAGTCCATGAGATTCTTATTACCAATTAACCACCAAAAAGCTGGGCGTGGAGCTGTGGGTCAAGTGGTAGAGATTCAGCTTTGAGCAAAAACATGTAAGCAAAAGCATGAATTTCGGAGTTCAAGACCTTGTGCTTATATGAAATAAAAACACTAGAAACTTCTAAGCATGTCCAGAGTGACCTTCATAAATTATATATTATGCCACCCTGAAGGAAATCTAGTCATTTTCATATGCATGTAGAATTAGATTTAATCTTGCAAGTCCACTGGCCAAAGTCTCTGGTTAGGAACAGATACCCTACTTCTGATTAAAAGCAGCTCTGTCACTTATAGCTACTGCCTGTGAGACCAGGGGCACCTTATTATTCATTTTTTCTTCATTTATGGCACAAGGACAAGTGTATCAGCACAGAGCCTCCTGCATAGGGAACACACATAATCGTCAGATTACATGGACAACTTTCTGTCTCAGCTTCTCTTTGCGCAATCTTCTCTCAGAAGATTAGTTACCTTGGGGATGCACTTGATTCTCTCCTACTTCTGCTTCTTAATCTGATTATTTAAAAAAGTGATTGAGGATTGCTAAGGTCACAAATACAGTAAATAGCAAAATCTAGACTTGAATTCAGCTCTGGGAGAATATGGAGTCCTATTTGACCTCACTTCTCATTTCCAGCTCATACTCATTTCTGCTTGGATGGACTAGCTTTCTATCAGAGCCATCCTCTTCCAAACAAAACCAGGGCAGAAGATGTATTTGAAGGCATCTAGGAACTACTGAACAGCCTGACTTGAAAGAACAGGATCCATAAAAGATATGAATGCACTGGGATCCTCCCATCCCCCCTTCTGCATTACTTTTTCTCTGGAAGCATTTGCTACTTTAGGAGAGGAGCTAAACAAATGCAGGCCCATTTCACATTCTTGGATTAGAAGACTCAATATTATCACTTTCCTCAAATTAAGTTATAGATTATTACCAGCCTAATCAAAATATTAGCAGATTTGTGTGTGGATGTATGTGTGTGTGTATGGAAATTAACAAGCTGCTTCCAAAAGTTATATGGAGACAGAGAGGCCCCAAAATACCTAAGGCAATCTCGCAGAACAAAATCAAGAAGACTTACACTACCAGTTAAAGCTACAGTAATTATAAATACCGCCTAGTATTTATGCAGTTAGATGACAAGCCAGTGGACAGGAGGGAAATCCAGAGAAAAACAAACATGTGCAGTCACTTTATCTATGGCAGAAGACACTGCAGTGCAGGAAGGAAAGACTGGTCCCTTCAATAAATGCTTCTGGGTCAACGGGATAGCCCATAGTAAAAATCTCCATCCTGTCCCTTTTTCACACCTTCTTCAAAATCTACCCCAAGGGGATAATAGTTAGAGATGTAATAGTCATAGCAGTTAAAATTATGAAGTTTTTAGAAGGTAATATGAGGATTCTGACTATGTACTACACAAAAAGTTCTTAAGCTTTAGGGTACAAATAACATGGAATAGAATAGAAAATATTAGAAAATTGGGTTTCATTAAAAAAAAAAGACAAATAACTTGCTATCAAATACACTTCAGAGAGTGAAACCAAACCACTGAGTGGGAGGAGATATTTGTAATTGGATAATGAACTTAATGTCCAAAACATAGAAGAAACACATGATTGGTCAGAAAAGATATTGCAATATTATTTTAAAGAATGTGGGAAAATATTGAATAGGACTTCTTTTCTTTTCATTTCTCTTTGACTCTTAAGAAAAGCATAAGAAAGGACCCGGGATCATTAATTAATCAGAAAAAAGCAGTGTAACTACAGAGAGATTACAATACCCACTAATCAGGCTCCATGGAGATCACTGGTCATAGCACATGCTGGTAGAGTATAAATTGGGATTCAAGCATTTGAAATGACTGATATTAAAAATTATTGATATTCAACCAATGTCAAAACCTGCAATTTCTTTTCTTTTTTTTTTTTATTGTGAAAATACCGGACAGAGGGGTTACAATTACATGGGCAAGGTAATGAGTACATTTCTTATCAAGCATTGTTGCCTCCTCCTTTGTTTCCACTTCCCATCCCTTCTTATCCCCCGAATCCCTCCCTCCCCCACCAAAGTTGTAAAGTTCATTTTTCAACATAATGTCTTGTACATCTCATTGTTGCAATGGGTCTACCTGTATCTCTATTTAAACAATTTTAAACCTGCAATTTCTTAAGATCACATGAGCACAGTCATTTTAGGAAAACCCTGTGTAATAACTACTAAAACTGAGCACACCTAGAGCTTAAGGCCCCACAACAATTTCACTGTTAAGTGTGAGTACAGCAGAAATGGGCCCAAGTGATATCTTTTTTTTTTTTTAAAGGTATAATGATGCTCCAGCATTATTTTGGTTTTTCCTTGGGATTTCTCTGGTTATTTGGGTTATTTTGTCCTTGCATGTGACTTTTAAGTTTTTTTTTCTAGTTCTGTGAGTACCATTGGTATTTTGATGGGCCTTGCACTGAATTTGTAGATTGCTTTCAGTTATATGACCATTTTACAATATTCTGCCAGTACATGAATGTGGAAGTCTTTTCATCTTTTATTGTTGTTTCCAATTTCTATCTTCAGGTTTTAGAGTGTTTCTTATCTTCAGGTTTTAGAGTGTTTCTCACCTTCCTAGGTTTATTTTTCAATTGTTCACATATGACTATTGTGAGTGGGGTTATTTTCCTGATTTTTTCTCTCTTTTATTCTTGGTTTAGTGTAAGAAAGTTACTGATTTTTGTATGTTGCTTTTCTGTACTGCTACTCTGAAGGATGTATGGAGTATAAGAATCTTTTGATGAAATGTTTAGGAATTTATTTTTTTAAAAGCATATCATTTACAAACAGGAACTATTTGACTTCTACTTTTCCTATCTATGTTCCTCTTTCTCTTACTTGATTGTTTTGCCTAACATTTAATCAAGTACTATATGGAATAAGAGTGGTGACAATGGATCCTTGTCTTCTTTCCCAATTTTAGAGAGGACATTTTGTCTTTACTCAGTATAATATTGGATACGGTTGTCATATATAGTCTTTGTCATTGTGATCCTTCTATACATGGTTTATTCAGGGTTTTTATCTTGAAGGGCGGTTAATTTTATCACGCATTTTCTGTATAGCAGATGATCCTGTAGTTCTATCTTTAATTCTGTTTATATGCTGTGTTATGTTTACTGATTTGCATGTATCAAAGCATCATTGAGTACTTGCAATTAAACAAATTTGATCATGTTAGATATTTTTGTGGGTGCCAGTGCAAGAGTTTAAACTCAATGCTTTGCTTAACTCTCTCTTTGTGTTTTCACTCACAGCTGCACTCCTACAAGCTATGCCCCTAGTTCTGGCTTCTTAGTGATTAATTGGAGTTAAGAGTCTCAAGGATTTGTCTGCTTAGGCTGGCTTTAAATCTCAATACTTAGATCTCAACCTCCTGAGTAGCTAGGAATATAGGTTTGAGCCAGATATTTTTAATACATTATTGAGTTTGCAATATTTGATTGAAGATTGACATCTATGTTCATCAAGGACATTGGTGTCCTGGTGTTCTGTGGCTTGAACTCAGGGCCTGGGTGCTGTCCCTGAGTCACTTTGTGCTCAAGGATAGCGCTTTACACCACTTGTCACAATACCACATCCAGCTAATTCTGAGTAGTTTATCAGAGATAAAAGTCTCACAGATTTTTCTGCCTGGGCTGGCTTCAAACCAAAATCCTCAGATCTCAGCCTCCTGAATAGCTAAGATCACAGGTGTGAGCCACCAGAGCCCAGTTCATTTTGTTGTCATTATCCAGTTTGAGTAACACGGTAATACTGGACTTATAGAATGACTTCAATTTTCTGTTCTATGGAATAATTTGATTAGTACTGGTGTTAGTTCTTTAAAAGTCTGATAGAATTCAGCTATGAATATGCCCAAATCTTAGGCTTTTATTTGGGGCAGACATTTATTAAACTTTCAGTCTAATTGTTTGTGGTATCTTCACAAATGCTCTGAGACGCCCACAGCAGCAGCTGTGATAGCCCATACCTGCTCATCCTTGAGTCCCGTGGAACACTAGATTGTTACATAGTTATTCAGTAGAACATTCTTAGAATAGTAAAAATGAGTTCAGTGTAATAACAGGTAGCAACATAGATAGAAAACTCACACATGCTATTGGTGAAAGGAGCCTGACCCAAAAGAATATAGTGTAATAAGGAAAAGGAAGAGGGTATTAACTGGTCTGTTTGCTAGTCTGGGTGAGTGTGAAAAATTCATCCAATCACATACTTATGATTAGTGTTTTTGTAGTTAATATTAAATATTTTATTAATATTATTTAATAAAAAATGAGGGGTGACAGAGAACCCAGGGTAGGTTTGGAACCCTAGAATGGGAGGTTGCACTCCAGTAATCATCCGGGTCTTTGGGAGAGAATGTCTTAAGCTCTGTAGCTCAATCTCCATAAGTAGATATGAAGGTGGGGAGTGCTTAGGCAGAGAGCTTCAGGATAGTGCTTTTCCTTTCAGCAATCTGTATCTGCATGTGCTCTGGAACAAATGGAGATATCCTAACCTCTCTGGGCCACACAGTAGACTGTAAGAGGCCTCTACAGCTCTTCACAAAGGCTGAGCCTGGCATCAATCATGAACTTCCATAGAACATGCAATGGTGCAGAGATCAACATCCAAAGAGCAGCAAGATGAGACCCCTCCACTCCCCCCACCCCCACACTCCTGCCTCCACAAAGGCCAGTAGAATCTGGAGGGAACACAAATAAGCATCGCCCTCATGTACCACAGGGCTGTGCTGGGCTTGGACTCTACACACAGTGCCAGAGAGAGGGGTCTCTATGTACCATGGTGCCATGTTGGGCTTGGCTCCAGACACTGCTAAGGAGAGAGAAAACCAGGGGAGACTTGGCTCTGGGGTATATGAGGGAAACAGGATCATAAATGTAAGCTCTTCTCTTCCTTTTTCTCCTCCCTTCCCTCCCTCCTCCTTTCTTTCCTTCCTTCTTCTGTCCTCCTCCTCCCTTTCCTCCCCTACTCCTCTTTTTCTTCTCTTCCTCCTCCTTCATCACTGTCCTCCAGGCTAAGAAGTGGGTTTGTTTCCTATCCTTATCCATTTCCTATCTCATCAACGTTTATGGCAAACACTATAAAACAGCGATCCCAGAAATCTTTGCTGCTTCCAATGATACTTCACTTTGGAAAATGCACTTGTTGATTTTTACAGCTTAAGATAGTAGCTGGATTACAGGCTGAGCAGATTTCTTTTCCCTTTGCAGTTGCGGGTTGACAGTTCCAATTCTCCTCAGAGCACTGAACGTTTGGCTGGAAAGGACAAACTTTAGGTTCAAAGGAGTGGATAAAAATACATTAAAAAGCCGGGCGCCGGTGGCTCACGCCTGTAATCCTAGCTACTCAGGAGGCTGAGATCTGAGGATCGCAGTTCAAAGCCAGCCCGGGCAGGAAAGACCGTGAGACTCCTATCTCCAATAAACCACCAGAAAACCGGAAGTGGCGCTGTAGCTTAAGTGGTAGAGCGCTAGCCTTGAGCTGAAGAGCTGAGGGACAGCGCCCAGGCCCAGAGTTCAAGCCCCACGACCGACAAAAAAAAAAAAAAAAAAAAAAAAAAAAAAAAAAAATTAAAAATACCGCTTTTTTTTGATGAGTTGTTTTTTTTTTTACTTGTGAAAATACTGTACAGAGGGGTTACAATTACATGGGCAAGATAATGAATACATTTCTTTCTTTCTTTTTTTTTATTGTGATAATACTGTACAGAGGAGTTACAATTACATGGGCAAGATTTTCTTATCAAGCATTGTTGCCTCCTCCTTTGTTTCCCCTTCCCATCCCTTCCCATACCGCCCTCCCCATCCTCCTCCCCCCCCCAAAGTTGTAAGTTCGTTTTTTTTTTTTTTTGGTCCGGTCGTGGGGCCTGAACTCTGGGCCTGGGCGCTGTCCCTCAGCTCTTCAGCTCAAGGCTAGCGCTCTACCACTTGAGCCACAGTGCCACTTCCGGCTTTTTTCTTTTTGCTTATGTGGTGCTGAGGAATCGAACCCAGGGCTTCATGCATGCAAGGCAAGCTCTCTACCACTGAGCCACCTTCCCAGTCCCGTAAAGTTCGTTTTTTTGACATAACGACTTATACATCTCATTGTTGCAATGGGTCCACCTCTATCCCTATTTAAACGATTCGTTTTTTCCCTTCCCCTCTGCAAATTATACCAACATCAAATACAGTGAACGCAGGGGTTATACCGTGGGGGAGGGACGTACAAAGCAACAAAGCAATCATCTTATAAATATGTTAGAAACAATCACAAGAAAGAAAAAAAACATTTGAATACTTATCTGGGGCTTCATTTCCCTAACATCAACTTATCTGACCGTTTCTGCTTGACTCAGACATATACTAGTTATTGCAAATAAGGGAAACCATGGGACCTATGTTTCTTTGGGCCTGGCTTACTTCACTTAATATAATTTTTTCCAAGTCTTTCCATTTCCTAATAAATGGGGCAATGTCATTCGCTATCTTATATGGACTTTCATACTCATTCAATAATAGGCAACAATGGAATTAAATAAAATAAAGCCTTTGTTTAGCTATCTGTGGAAAAGGCAATGAAAATGGTGGTGTGAAGTGGTAGGGTGGAGTCGTCATCCCATTATCCACTGTTGTGTGTCTGGGTTTTGGTTTCATACCATATATGTGTCAGTTCCAAGCCTGAGCCAGGGGAAGTGTGCACAAAGATTGGTGTGTTAGTGTGCTACCACTTAAGACAATTGACCAGATTAGATATTTCCAGTACTGAACAGGTTGCCCTACTTAGTATTCTAAATTACCCACCCATGTATTGTAGGTCCCATCCCCTCATAGCCATTTGGAGCAGCACGGGCAGGTCATACACCATGTCCAAACACACCGTGCTTCAATCCTTCACATCCATCTGACACGACCTCCTTACCCTAGTCCTTTAAGTTAACATTTTATATCTTTTCCATTTTCAAATACAATTTCAAATCAAATAGAACAGTGACTCATTTTATAAAGGCACTTATTTGTGTGATGCTGAAGGATTTATCCAGGTTACAGAGGTTTGCTTCTTTAAATGGTTTCATATAATAGCAATTTTTATATACTCCATTCTAAACATGTATTTTCTGGTACAGGATAGAAAATACATGTTTAGAATGGAGTATATAAAAATTAGAGACTTTACTGTCCATATTTACTTCATTCAACTTTGAAAATAAAATATCCATGATGTACTACAAAGGGAATTGGGAAAAAGAACAACTGTTAAAAGGTATGCTCAGGTCAGTCTCTCCCTACAGATGGCCCACTTTCAGTTGATTAGAAGTGTATTTCTTTCCTAATAACTTCCCTATCACTTTCACTTAAAAAAGGGGAAGCTGGGTGTCAGTGGCTCACGCCAGTAATCCTAGCTACTCAGGAAGCTGAGATCTGAGGATTGCAGTTCAAAGCCAGCCCTGGCAGGAAAGTCCGTGAGACTCTTATCTCCAATAAACCACTAGAAAACTGGAAGTGGCACTGTGGCTCAAGCAGTAGAGTGCTCACCTTGAATGAATGCAGGGACATCACCCAAGCCCAGAGTTCAAGCCCCACGACCGACCAAAAAAAAAAAAGGGGGGGATGTTTAGATTTGTAAAAATAAAACTTTTAGATCTGAGGATTGTGGTTCAAAGCCACCCATGCAGGAAAGTCCATGAGACTCTTATCTCCAACTAACCACAAGAAAATCAGAACTGGTGCTGTGGCTCAAATGGTAGGGCACTTGCCTTGAGCTGAAGAGCTGAAAGACAGTGCCCAGGCCCAGAGTTCAAGCCCCAACACCAATTTTAAAAAACAAACAAACAAAACAAAACAAAACAAAACCTTTATGTGAGTAATAGAAAATTAGGATTATATTTCTTTTCCATGGGAACAATAACTTTAAAAAAATAGAAAGAAATGTCTGTTACTTGCATTTTTTTTTCTGGCCAGTGTTTTAAATCACAAAATTGATCTGACAGAAAGCAAATTTTCCAAGTGATCACAAATTTGGAGATCAAAGAATAGTGAGAGAGGAAACAGACTTGGTGTTGCTCAACTGCAGTGATTTAAGCTGAAAAACATCTTTGGTTCCAGAGGCTTTCCAAAAGAACAATTATTAGATCTCTACTTTAGCTGGCTAGATAACATCTACCCTAATGCCCAATTTTCAGGACAAGATTTCTGGCCAGCACTTCACTATCTCTCTCTAAAATGCTTGTAACACTGCTGTAGATTTCTTGTTCAGAGACCCCTTCCCATTGCCTTTAGAATGTCAGTTGTGTACAAAAATAGCTTTAAAAAGTTATTGTTCTGTTTAGGTGTCCCAGTACAACACCTTGTATCCCATTCCTTCCCCTTCCATGTTGTTCTATTAAGATTTGCATACTCCTAGCTTTTTCCTGTGTGTATCGCAACATAGAATGTCTCACTTGATCAAGTAGTTATTGGATAAGATGGGGATGTTGATGATGTTGAAGATTTCTGAAACTTCCATCCTGACTCATTCTAGAAACAGTTCACTTGGCTTCTTATTTAACTGCCAGTCCATATTTTCTCAGGTAAGAAGCAGAGTTTCATCAGGATAGGGAATTTGTTTCTTATCAGATCTCATTCTCTCATTCACATTGTAAAGCCTGGTGAGCACAGTCCTATTTTAGAGCTTAAAGCAGCAATAAAGTTTGGGAGGCCTGTTGGTGCCCTGTAGCAGGTATTTGAGAAAGAGGCTTCGAATAAAACCTGTTCATTCAATTATTCATCTGCACACTATTGTTGAAGCATGTGTTGTATGTTAGAAAAGCATGGGATGTAGAGAAAACAAAAATGGACGAGATCCTCCACCACCTTATAATGGCATGTATGTGTGTGTGTGTGCGTGTGTGTGCACGCATGCACTCCTACGCATGTGCACATGCTGAAATCAGTTCTTTATACTTTTCATCTTTTTTTTTTGTTTTGTTTTGTGCTCATTTGTAGTTTCCTCTAATTATCAGCTCCTCGGAAGTGAGTGGAAGCCCAGATTCCAATTCTGTGCAAGGCACATACATTGGCTGAGACTGGCCATATGCCTCAGTTGGCACATACTTCCTTTGTCAAGAAAAGATTTGTTATGTCTTTAATACAGATTAAAAAAAACAGAAGCAGTTTTTCTAAATCTTTATTACACATAATGTTTTTTTAAAGTTCATTAACATTAACATTGGGCAATCGACGCTGAGGGAGGCAGATGAAATATAATATTTCAGACATACTTAAAATGGTTTATTGTTTATCTGAAATTAAAATGTTCCTGGGAATTTATTTTTGTCTAAACTTTGGAATCTAAATTTTGGACATACTAAAATTTATTAAATAGACAATATAAGCAGTTCATTTTTCAGTAGTATCCAGCCTATGCTTCCAAATGCTGCCATCCAGGATTGCATTCAAACAGGGTTGAAATCTCTTTAGTATATGAGAGAATTCTATTCTGACTTTACCAAAAAGTTAGCTTGAATTTCTTTAAATGGAGAATAATATAGGCATTAGGGAAGATAGGAAATTTCCAGAACCAGGGCCTTTCTGAGGGCCTTCCTGTATTTGGGGCTGGAGTATGCCTCTGGAATGTAGAAGTCTGGAGCTTCAGGTGATCACTTGGTTCATGACACAAATATTCCTTTACATAATGTTTATCTCACAGACCAGAACTGTTCCAAAAGAAATTCCCTCACTTGCCAAGAAAGATCTATTTTTAAAAACCTTTATTACCAAAAAGAAAAATCCAACAAAACACTCACCCCTCCAAACCTCTATTTAAATATCATGGTACTAATCTCTAAGAAAAGGTGTAGTATTATAAAGAAAATTGTAAGATCAAAAGATAAAAAGATTTAGGAAGAATTCTTTGGGCAATTTCTTTCTTCCCAGAAGAGACTTTCTGAACTTAACATAGCCAAATGACTTCAAAGAGATTCATACTCCGTTTGTACATGAATATTTTACAGCGATTTTTAAAAAACAGATGTTCTCCTATTTTTCTCCTCTTGAAAAATTTGAAAATAATCTTTTTAAAAATGTCTTCAGTGTTCCAAAGTGCTTAACCTTTGCTCTGAGGTAATTACAGGTAAACATCTTGTTACTCCCTAGGCGGGTTTTTCAAGAATGTTCCTAAATCACCCAAACATCAAATGTTTCTGGCACCTGGTTTAGTCTATGTGAGTAGGGCGATGGTTTACTCAAAGCAAATGCAGCCATGTCATCGTCAGTAGGCGACACACAGAGACACAGATCAGGGAGTAGGGCAAGAGCAGAGAAAACTGGGAGGATGAAGATTCAAAGAGAGGTGGAGATTAAGAACTTCCAGTTCACCGGAAGTGAATGCCATGGAGAGAGTCAGGCTATCTGAAGAACGGCAGATTTCATTTTGTACCGTTGCAGAGACCCTCCAGTGACCAGAGCTTCCGCTTTTTAAAAATAAGTTTTTGTTGTAAAAATGCTGTACAGAGGGCTTACAGTGACATGAGCAAGGTAATGAGTACATTTCCTATCAAGCATTGTTACCTCCTCCTTTGTTTTTCCCCTACCATCCCTTCCCTCCCACCTCCACAACTATGTTCCACCCCCTAAATTTTTCAACATAGTGTCCTGTGCATCTCATTGTTACAATGTATCCCTATTTAAGCATTTTGTTTCTGCTCAGGACTATTTGGATATTTATAACATCATTTGTGGGCCATACAAAATTATCAATCCTTGGGCTGGGAAAGTGGCTCAGTGGTAGAGTGTTTGTTGCGTGAATGAGGCCCTGGGTTTGATTACCACATACGCAGAAAAAGCCAGAAGTGGTGCTGTGGCTCAAGTGGTAGAGCGCTAGCCTTGAGCTGAAGAGCTGAGGGACAGTGCCCAGGCCCAGAATCCAGGCCACACAACTGATTAAAAAAAACATCAATCCAAGCAGACAGCTGAGGAAAACCAAGGAAAGTCATACATGTCTGTCTCACCATATACCAAAAGATTTTGTGGCCTTAGAAGATCCACCTCTTTCAACTCTATGCTCTGTGAATGGGGTTTCAAACACCAGACATTGGGAATTGCTCTTTGAATTTGATCTTGATGACTATGGATAAACTATTGAATCTATAGACTATAGATTCTCTATCAACTGCAAATCATTGTTGTGTATTGCATAGCATATGGATAATGCCTGACATTTGCCAGAGACCAGAGAAATATCTAGTTGAAAAAGATGGAGAGAGAGAGAGAGAGACAGAGAGAGAGAGAGACAGAGAGAGAGAGAGACAGAGAGACAGAGAGAGAGAGAGAGAGACAGAGACAGAGACAGAGACAGAGACAGAGACAGAGACAGAGACAGAGACAGAGACAGAGATGAAATTAGTTAAATATAACTTTCAACTGCACCGGGCTTTGTGTTTCTGGGGTCTGGGCCTGGGAGGAAAGCCTGGACTGTCTCAGCAGGTTTTGAGAGGTAAGTAGCCTGATTGCTTATAAGCATACGTCTGAGCTGGCTGTGGCTTTCCATTTCTGGGGTGATTTAGGTGAGAGACCTGGCTATTAAAACTCACAACATCCCTTGAAAAGCTTGTTTTGTCTGGTGAGGCACTGAGTAAGCAAGAATTTTCTGCAGAAAGCAAAGTAGTAATGCTAGAAGGAGGTGAGAGGCACAATATGGATGGTATAACGAGAGTTGGGGGTCGTGACAGTGTGGTGGAATACTGAACAGATGGCTAGATGGTGGTGGGTGCTGGGTGGGTGTTGGATGGATGGTGGGGTGCTGAATAGATTATGAGGGTCACTAGGTGGGGACACTGGCTGCATTTCTGTGCCATTTCCCTTTTATTTCTCCCTAATGCTAGAAGAGTTTTGGAAAACACCAGGGAAGAATTTTCTTTGTTTCTTTTGTAATAATGCTATCATTCCACATTTCAAAACAGGAAACAGAGCAAAACACTTTACCTGCATAGGCCCCTGTTACTCTCTTCTCCCTGACAAACCAATAAACATGTTCATTTAGTAGTTGTCCATGAAAAAATATGACCATTTGCTGGGCATTCTGTCCATATTAATATTCTTAGTTCCTTTCCCTGTTGCTATCTTTAAAATGCCCAGCTTAGAATCTCTAAGATTCTTTTGAGTTCAAAAGTTCCATGATCTTTGATTGAATCAAGAAGTACAATTTGTTACAGTTAAAGTCATAGTGATAAAAACGGAGTCTGTCCTCACTGGAATAGCTGGTCTCCCCATGTCAAGACAGGCTTACCCTGGGAAGAATGCAGGTTGGTCTGAGAGAGAGGCGAGTTTCATTTCCATTCTCAAAAGCACCTTAGGAAAGAGGGTGCCAAGACATGAAATGGTCAACCTCATGTGTCCATTTGCAGCTTCTTAGGGGGCTTATTCAAAGCTAAATGTTGGTTCCAACATTTTTTTAGCAAATAATCACCAACAGTGAAATCCCTCTTTAAAAATACATCTCCAGGTACTGGTGGCACATACCTGTAATCCTAGCTACTCAGGATGCTGATAACTGACAATTTTGGTTCAAAGCCAGCCCAGGCAGGAAAATTCATAGAAGTCTTATCTCCAATTAACCAGCAAAAAGCCAGAAATGGAACTGTGGTTCAAGTTGTAGTGCACTTGCTTTGAACAAAATAGCTCAGGGTAACTCTCCAGGACCTGAGTTTTTGGACCAGAACACACACACTCTCTCTCTCTCTCTCTCTCTCTCTCTCTCTCTCTCTCTCTCTCTCTCTCTCTCTCTCTCTCTCTCTCTCTCTTCTGGACTCTTTAATATCTTTGTTCATACCAGCCATAGGCCATGATTCCATCCGTCCTTCTATTCTTCGGGCTTCTGAACGTATCTCTTTGTGGATTCTGAAGGGTTTCTTAGCCACACACACAGTGAGTCCAGGGAGATTGTCAATGCAGCCATCCATTTCTTTGGAACTCTACTTGCATGATTTTCCATATTTAATGACATTCTACCAGCAGGATAAACATACATGCAAGGTTGAATCATCTTTTCTCTTCCTTTGGATCGGGAACCCAAGAAAACAGGTGCAGCGCGCAGGTGGGAATGCTGGTGAGCAGGATGTTGCTTAGCCGTGCTTAGAGGGCTCCAGGGCCCCAAGGGGGTGTGGGAAGGAGGAGTGAGGAGGCTCTTCAGCCAACTGGGGGACTCATCTCTGAAATGACAGTGGGTTTCCTGAGAAGGGGCCCGGCATGGGGTGCCTGCCTGAAAGTAGTGCTCCCAGGAGTCCTTTCAATCAAGGCCAGAAAGACACATTTTCCCCAGCAGCAGAGGGAGTGTTTTAGAGGAACCACACCATTTTGGCTGATTTGCTTAGAGATTTGGGGCCATGGTAGGAACTTTCCTGAT
Source organism: Dipodomys merriami (assembly GCF_024711535.1). Classification (NCBI taxonomy): domain Eukaryota; kingdom Metazoa; phylum Chordata; class Mammalia; order Rodentia; family Heteromyidae; genus Dipodomys; species Dipodomys merriami. The sequence goes on from NW_027202382.1 coordinate 19,036,120, forward strand.
TTTTGTCACAAAAGGGAAAGAACTAATTATACAAACCACAAATGCAGTCTGTGCTTCTGGAGAGAGGACTTTCCAAAGAATCGCTCTTTAAAGCGATTTTGGAGAGCAGAGTGGTTTCCGTGCTGCAAAAGAGAAATGACAGAAGAGATGACAAGATTTCCAAAGAGATAAACAGCAATCAAAGTTATCCCAAGGGCTGGTGGAAGAAGAGGACACAATAAACTGTGTACACATACACTGTGGCTGTATTCCAAAGTAGACTTGGAGGAAAATTTACAGAAGCACACACAATACAGACAGATGAGAAATAAATCAAAGGATCTGGATTTTTAAAAGGACTTCAGGACCTCTGGATAAAAAAGACAGCAACTTGACAGCATTTGTAGGTCTTGTTCCTTCTAACAACCCCGCTGAAAACAACAACAAACACAAGGGAGGAAAAAGCTCTGTATCTTCAGCAGAGCAAGGGAAAAGCCACAACCCCAAACCACCAACTCTGAAGACTGCCTTGGTATCGCATAAAATCTGCAGAAAAATGAGAGGAATCAGGACCACCTCAGGGTTCCCATAGGACAGAGATTTCCTCAAAGGTGAGGATTCACACCTTGAAAGGTGCCTTTGATTTGTAACTCATTTTATGGCCCTGTGCCCCATACTGTCCCTACTGAGGACTGTGATATCCCTGTGATGCATCCTGGGAAGTTGGCATTGAAGGAAAAATCACATGGGTTTACCATCCCCATTTGAATGACAATTGTCAGAGGTGCAGGAGGCTGTGACTTTAAGGGCTAACAGAATAGACTAAAAATCCAAAGGGAACTGAGCATCGGTATAAAAGATTTGGTAGAAGTACATTTGAGACCAGAAACCTCTGGTCTCTTAGCTCACTTCTACTCTCTTCAGGTGAATCTTCTGTAAATAGCTGATTGCATAAATAAAAGGAGGAAGGATCGAGAAATTCCTTGCACAAGACTTAGGTGTCTTCCTTTGTAGGAACACCTAAGGAGACATATGACTTATGAGGGGGCCTGAACAGAAGAGACATCTTGATTATGTTCGCAGCAAGCAGGATACTTCCCACGGGTGCGTCTGGTGATGCCAAATGAAAGCATTATTTCTGTTGTGAAAAAAAATAGACTTGGTCATGGACTTGAGTTAGCCAAGTAAATATTTTCTTGGCAGTGTACAACACCATTGCAAAAATGCCTATTACGCATAGACTATAATTATAGCATTCAATTAACATTCTCAAGTGATTAGCATTTTGGGCATGGCGGTGGCTGGGACTTGGGAGATGGGAGCTTGTCTGAAAGCCACTAGCTGATGTTGGAGCTTGGAGTTTGGGGGCTTGCTACAGCCGTGCTGGGGTAGAGAATGCTTGGAAATGTGAGTTGTGTCATTAAAAATGGTTGCCTGAACTTTATAATGATATTATTTCTTATTAAGTTATAGGGGAAAAAGCTTAGTTAGTAGTAGGTAATTTTCCACTGTTAGTTTATTCAGCTCATTTTGGGGGCAGGTAAGGTAAGACAATCCTTTCACCCCCTCAGAGTTTTAGAAAAGCAATATGGGAGGAAAGATGACATATTTAAGGAATGATTAAACACAGGATGAGAGGGATCGAGTGCCCATTATAGAACATCAGTCATTATTTCTCAAGCTTACAACCCCCTTTGTGAGAAAGGTAGTATTATCCCCATTTCACAGATAAGGAAACTGACTAGGGTTATGTAATTGGCTTAAAATCTGAAGCCAGTAATCTAAGGAGCTGGGAATGAATACCCAACAATTAGAGAATGAACCAATTAACACCAGCAGAGTTGAAGAACTGAGCATTCCTTACTGAGAACTGTCTCATGAAAGAATTTCTCTGCTTTAACACTGATGGAGATGAAGATAGAACTCTGAATACATGCATTCTACTCCATCCCCCAGGAAAAAACATCTTATTCACATGATCAAAGGATTTAATAAGAGGGAAAATAACAAATGCTTATGAAATAGGGAAGGGTGGATATTTGCTCACTAGACAGATAGGCCGTGCATGAGTTGCTTGCTAGACTGGTGCTCTACCACTTGAGTCATGCCTCTCATCCAGCATTTTGCTGGTTACTTTTTAGAGATGGAGTCTAGCAAATTTTTTTCTGCTCAGGCTGGCCTCAAATTTCAGTCCTCCAGATCTTAGCCTCCCGAGTAGCTAGGATTATTGGCATGAGTTTCTGGGGTCTAGCTGACTTTTCTCTAGCTTTTAATGCACCTGTCCTTGGCACCAGCAAGTGTCAGTTTCAAATCTTCTCTGGAACTCTTTGTAATACAGGTATCAGAGCACAACTACTGGGGATGGAAGATTACCCCAACTTTATATGGTGGGTCAACTGTCAATGGCTCCTCCCTCTGAATTCCAGAGGTATGATGTTGTATTCTGGAATTCAGAAAGTGCACAGCTGAGGGGGAAACCATTCACCTAATTGGAGCTAGAAACACTAGGATGAACTGAAAAGAGTCCTGATGCTCCAGGAGTTCAATCTTCTGTGGGATGCAGGATGAACTTGAGCTCTGACAGCGGTTGATAAGCCACCAAAGGCACAGGAAACGGAGAGGGGAGAGTGTGTTTCAGAAGAGGGTCCTCCTCAGAAAGGGTGACACTGAGGAACTTCAAGGTTGTCCAGGCAATTGTTCATCTGGGGATCAGGGCATTTCTGAAGGGATGGGAATGTAGGAAGAAGAGAGGGGTGCGTGGGATTATGGGTGTAAGTACCCAGGAATGGAATGGACAGGGAGAGACACAACCCCAGGAATCACACTTCTAGGCCAGTGAGGAAAGCTTGCCTGTTTTGCTCAGCTGGGGGCTGAGCAGGACAGGGAGTGGAGCAGTGTTCTCCCATACTTTAGAGTTACCTGTGGTATTCCTGGGTTCTCTGACAGAAATCACCATAGATACAGTTTGGGAGGAGGTTGGAATCTCCTATCTTTATGACACAAAATCCCTGTGAAGAGAGGGGATACTGGCTTTGTCCTTGTGTCTGAGATGGTGGATCCAATGGAGCCCCATCCCTGAGAAGCAAACAGGTCATGTGAGTCCTGGCTAATGGAACTTGTTTCCTCACCTGCAAACTTATGGCAGCCTATCCCATTGTCATGCAAAGGCCAGCACAAGAAGCTGGCATAGGCAGTACAAGCTCAGCAACTCGAAGCAGAAGCATTCGCGTTAACTTATTTCAGTTCCAAACCCAGTGCTTTTCCTGCTATGCAACTAAGACCTCTTCTGGAAAAGCCAATGAACAGAGCAGCAAACAAATTTACATTTTATTTGTCCAACATGTTAAGATGTATTCCATATATTCTTCTGAAGCCCTTGACCAAGCTTTCTCAAGATATCTCATGCCAGGCTTTAGTGCACATTCCTTCTGCCGGAATCCTCCTTCCTTGCCATTCCCCAATTGACTTATCCTTCAACACTTAGCTCAGCTGTCACCTCGGTCCCTGCACACACCTGTTCTTCAGTACCATCTTCTCCAATTACCATCACTGGGACATCTGTCTCCCTAACTAGACCAGGAGCCTCTGAGGAGTCTCTTTACCTAGTACCTAATTAACAGGATACCCAGACACATTTGCTGAAGATTGTCCTCAAGTAGAACCCAAGAAGTATTTGGTGGAGAGTGCATTTCTACAATCTTTGCTTTGAGTTACTGTGCACCCAAAAGCAAAATAAGAGATTCTGAGATTAGATAAATTTTCAGGATTTACTCATTTTATGAGTCCTTCTCCCTGCAGTTCTTCTGTACTGGTATCATTCCAGGCTCTGGGATGCAGAAGTGAGTCAGTTTCTGCAGAATGGGTGCAGCATTGTACCTCTTCATCTGGAATTCAGAGGGAGGAGCCACTTTGTTTCATCCACAGTAAGAAGTTGGGGTAAAATCTCCCATCCCTAATAGTTGTCCTCTGATGCTGGTATTACAAAGAGTTGCTCTAGTGTTTGGACAGAAGTACAAAGCCATTGGAATTGGATCCTCACAGTAGGCAAAGAAATAGATATCGTCCAGGGATAGGAAGATAAAGGTTCTTGGGTGAATTTTGCTTTCCAAGTTTGCATGACTTTGGGCAACGTGTTTCCTGTTTTCTGGCCTCAGTTTCTGCCTACACAAAAAGAAAAGGTAGGGCAGCCAATCTGTAAGTTTCCTTGTAGGAAGCTTGAGTTTTGTCACACAGCTTGAAGCAGGCCCTAAAAACCACCAGCAGGAGCACTTTGATTGGGAAGATACCCCATGGCCCACAAATTGGACCTTTCCCTTACCCAGCTGTGTGATTGGCATCTCATCAATACAGTCATAACATCTGGTCCAGAGACCCAGAGCACGGGGCCTGAATTGACTAGGAGAGCTTATTGCTGATGGGTGAGAGCCACCTCCATGTCTAAATCAAGCATCTGAGACTGGACCAGCAGAGAGGTGGGGGACGGAGCACAGCACAAGGGGCTGAGTCTATTTATTTATTTCCTAATTCTAATTAGAGAAAGGAAAAGAGTGTCAGGAGTCTTTAGTGATTCACATCTTAATAGCCTGGTTATAATTTATTAATCCCTTTCATCAAATTTTCAGCATCCCTTTCCCCAGGAGTCCAAGACTGACTCAAATGTATTTATTGTTTCTAGGTGGGGTGTCATTAAATATTTGGCATCTCCTAAAGCTGGATGGGAAGCTGGGTTATATAGCATGAGCAGGCACACAATTTCTGAAGGGAGAAGCATGAGCTGGTATAACTTTAGGCAGGGGGATGGAGATACACACAGATCCATATAAGTCCATTCTTCCAATACAGAGAATGCAAGAGCCACCATCACACTTTCAGAGATAGTTCCCCTCACCAGCAAACCCAGTGGTTTTCCTTATGATAGTGCCAGCATGCATTTATTCATTCTTTCTTAATCCATTCTGACTTAGTGTTAAGTGCCTCAGAATCATAATTTCTTAAGATGGAAAAGGACCTAAAAATCTCTCCTCGTTCGAGGCGACAAATTTTTGTACATTTTCATCCAAAGTCATCCTGCCGAAGACAGAACTCACAATCTTTAGAGGTAGCCCTTCCATTATGGAGAACTTTGTTGCCAGGAAGTTCTTGCTCAGCCTGAGCTGAGCACTGAACACTGAAGCTCAGGTGGAGGCTGATAGTGTTGAGAGGTACGATTGCTGGTGCCATGCTCTTAGATTTCCTTTACTGTGAGCTAAATGACATTCATTGCCCTGAAAAGCATCTAGTCTGAGATATTTTGTGATAGCAACAGAAAGCAGACTGACACATAGGGCTTGTTCTGCCTAAGCAGAAAAGGAATCCTAGCCTAGTTAGAATTCTGTAATAGATAATAGATTTTAGCACTGAAGACTCAGCTGGAAGTGTTTTATTTTGATAGCTTTTGGAATGTTTATCTTCTTAGACTTCTTATGAGGAAGAAAATTGTTGAGTCAAGGAAGTTAGGGTTTATTTGGTTCCTATAGCTAGATACCACTTCCTTCCTTCCTTCCTTCCTCCCTCTCTCTCTCTCTCTCTCTCTCTCTCTCTCTCTCTCTCTCTCTTTCTTTCTTTCTTTCTTTCTCTCTCTTCCTTCCTTCCTTTCTTTCTTTCCTTCTTCCTTCCTTCCTTCCTTCCTTCCTTCCTTCCTTCCTTCCTTCCTTCCTTCCTTCCCTCCCTTTCCTTTTTTTTCTCTATTTCTCTCTGTCTCTATGTCTCTCCTTCCCTCCCTTTTCCTTCCCATTCCTTCTGTCCATCCCTCCTTCCTTTTATCTTTCTATTTTTTGAAAGTTCTTGCTTCTAACCCAGCTTCTAACCCAGCTGGCCTTGAACTTATGCTTCAGCTTCCTAAGTGCCAGAATTACAGGAATAGGATCACAGTTCTCTTAGTGATGGAAAGTAGTTCCTTCTCAAGAGCTGCTTCATCTGTGCTATAGCATTGCAATGGCACAGTGACCATTTTCATGAAAGAAACCAGCATATCCTCTCACGGCTCAGTTTCCCACCATTCTGCAGACAGCTGCCCCATGCCTCTGAGTGGCTGGACAGCTCTCATGTGGAGTCTGTGCAGCTTCTACTCAGCCCACTGAAGAGCGAGCATTATCCAAGAAGATCACTCTGGGACTTCGGAATATTTTTCAAGAAAGATACAATGAAAACCCTCATCAAGCACAAAGCATAGGAAGCAAAGTAGCTGACATCAAACTTCCATTATGTCCTGCACATTCATTTGAACAAGGGGCCATGGGGTGGAATCTGTATTGAATTTTTTCCTAATGGATTGTTAAAGGGTATCTGCACTGTCTGCTGTTATTCAGCTATTTTCTCAAGAGAGTTACCTCTGCTCCCCATGGTACTTATGACTGGCTCAAAATCAAACCAGATGAGGAAAGATTTGGTCATCAAGCAATATTAGTTATCATTATAATTATGGTGGTAATGGCTATTTGTGTAACAATGACTTGAGTCACTTAGACACTATACATATGTGTATGTATGTATGTATATATATATGCATGTATATATTTATGTGTATATAAATATTTTATATATTCTTTCATCCTTACATCTCCAGGAAAATGCGTATCATTGGTGGTAGTATTAAAATGACAAGATATTATGCTGCAATAGCAAATTCATGAGTCCTTCCCACTTTGTCTGGTACCAGTCCAACTAGCTCCATGGGCAAAGTACATATGGACAAAGCCAGTCAGAAAGAAAATGCTTATTACTACAGAGAAAGCTTTGGCACCAACTCTTCCCACTCTGGTTGAGGTAAGCTTTGTTACATCTGAACTGAGAGGTTGACTTTTGTGACTCTGGATTGATGAAGACATGCATTAAAAGCTACTCTAGACATTCTCATGAGCAGAACTCAGGAAGGACATTCCAAAGGAAGGAAATTCACAAGGGAAAAGAGCATCAAATACAGAATGCTTACTGACCTAGTAGAGTAGGCTTCCATTTCCCACCCTTATAAAATTAACAATGTGAGAAAGAAGGATCTCATAAACTAGAGCAGCCTGAAGCTCTTCTTACAGACATTCTCAATCCAGAAAGGAAAAGGATACAGAAGGACCTGCTGTGTACCAGGAAGATTTTTAAAGCTTTTTGTTCCCCCTATGGAAAGCTCTTCTGCTATCACTGAAAGAGTAAATGACTTGAGATGTGTAGATGCTGTCTGCTCCTGAACTTGGGCCAGTATCCCAAATCAATGATGGCTGTCATTCTTGCCAAGCCTAGAATCTTTCTCAACATGATGCCTTAAGCATCTGTATTAGATGATTGGACTTGGCAAGGATTGATATCCTTTTTTTAAACCATCATTACCTTACCACCCTCAGTAGTGCAGTTCACAGCCTACCTTCATGCCCCTTCTCTGGTTCAAAGACTCCTATTTGTAAGTAGAGTACAGAAGATTAGAAAAAGTACATTTAATGATTTTTGTAATAATGTGAGCTCACAGCCCATAGGTGATCTCTCTTTTTAACTTAGAGGTGTGGCTGTGTTAGAAAAGTCTAGTCTTTCTCCCTGAGGATTTTCCCTCCATTTCTTGCCTCATCCCTTGTGTCTACCCCTGGAATCAGCAAAGGAACAGCTCAGCCCATTTTCTTCATGGTTTACCTGCCTCTTAGGTCCCACAGTCTCACCTGTTATAACTTCTATCTGGAAATATGCTCAGCCACTTTATACAAACTCACCAGACAGATTTATACAGAATGCATGGCAGAATGAATGAAGCAATTCCCCTAAAAATGAAAATAACATAAATCCCAGATCAATGCTAATCCAGACAGGAAATTAGGACAGCAACCTGGAAGCAATCTTGGATAGAAGGTTACATTATTTAATAGTATCCCTAAGAAATGCCTGGCATCAATAATCAATTCCATAACTATAGAACATTAAATAACAGTTCTATCTAGAGATCAATGTGACTTCACCATTTACCTTTTGATTCAAATGTAGATTGGAAGCAGATCAATTAGCTGTTGGTTTCGACTTCCTACTTCCAAATAAAAGCATCCTGGGGTCCTTTAAAAATACTCATAATGTGACCAATCAATACCCAATACCTGAAAAAGGATGGTTCTAAGAGTGCAAATAAGAAGTGGACCCGTGCCATGTTGAGGTTCTCGATCTGAAGAGCTGGGCTGCAAGGAGGGGATCTTTTCATCTCATTTGATTGGAGGACTTTATCTCCTGGAAGCTGGCATGTGCAGTTGGCATTTGACTTCAAGATTAGCTTGTCTTTCAGATGCTGCAAGTGAGTCATGGCACAGTAATTTGTCTTGTTGACCCACTGGGAGTTTTGAAGACGTAGGACATATGAGAAATCTGGTGAGGAGCTCCTGAACAGCAGATCCAATTACCCACCAAGTCCCTGTGGCTTACTTCTGAAATGAAGTGAAGTAAGAAGAAAAAAAATAAGAGGCAAAGGAGATTTTGACATAATTTGAGAAGTTTCCTCTCTGTGGTAAAGAATGGTATGTTTATTTAATATTTCTATGGGTTGATCGAAATAGGAAGGGATATGCAATGATAGCTTGATGGTGTGGTGTCACATTGGGGGGTGGTGTTTCAACAGAAACTATGGTGTGTTGCTATTGGATGTCTGTTGTGCAGTCATAAGCTCATTAGCCACTTAGCTGGTAGGAGAGAATATGATTTTATAGCCACATGTAGAACAGAGCTGGCAGCATGAAGTAAGCATTCATAAAAGCAGCAAATGGAAAGGGCTAGAAATACAGTGGAGCCAATTCCATAGAATTGTTCTGAGAACTCGTGTCTTTTTTCCTGCAGGTGACAGTTATGCTCCTGGTGGGCATGGCCATGAACTGTTGGATTAACCAGAGAGGAATAAACTTTGGCCTCTGAAAAACACACTAGCTGCCATCTGTGGTAAGGGATCGTCAGAGTCATATCAAGCCTGGATTTATCGAAGACCCACTCTGAGGAGCAGGCCAAAAAGTTCTGGTGTCTGGAGAGTAGGCTCTGCGGAGCCCCTTCTCCCTTGGCATCTTCTCTCTGCGAACCTTACTGTGGACCTGTCTCTCTTCTCCTATTGGGAGCATGAGCCCTCTGAAGGCCAGCAGGACCACAGCAAAACTGTGGGTGAGAAACTTAGCCAGGCAGTCTAAGCCTCAGGCAGTGGCTTGCTTTCCTTGCCCCCAGAGTTAGGGTTTAGCTTCAGGAAAGGAGAGATCCTGCAGGCCAATTAGCCCACATCCAACTGAAGGATTCAAGCCAGGGGCCAAATAGAATTCCAGGTTCACACACCAGGCAGCCTGGATTTCCAGGACATGCTATCACGGATTGGGACCATGATCAGTAACTGAGAGAATTGGTGTCTCCCTGACTTTGTCCACCCTCCAAGGACCTTGCAGGTCCACAGCAGACAGCTGCATCAGACCTAGAAGATCCTAGCCTGGCTTCCTTCAGATGCAACTAAAACATTCTCATGGCCTCCAGCTGAGGCCACATAGCTGAGAGGTGGCAGAACAGTGAGGGAAATCCTACTTCTACTCTGCTTCTGGATGTACCAGGGGCTGAGGCTTGACACACATGTGTCATCCCTTCCTCATCCACCCTCCTTGTAAAACCACACTCCTCCTTCACACAAACCCTTCTACAAATCTGGCGTTTAAAGATCTGTCACACGATCACTACTTTGATTAAGGGACTTGGATTTTTTAATCTTCCTTTAAAAGAAAAAGCATCAAATCAGGAATTGAAGCTTGCAGCCAGTGAACTTTCCACCCCAGTATGTTATCATCTCCAGGATCCCAAGGAAATAGAGGTCCAGGATTTCACCCCAGGGGAAGATTCTGCATACGCATAATTTGTCTTAAAACAAAACAAAACAAACTTTGTGACGTTCTTCCAGTCTTCCCACCCCCTCAGCCAAGTTGATGACTTTCAACTTCCTTTCCCTTCCAAAGTCTTCGCAGAATTTTAGGCATATTGAAGCAGGAGCATTTGATCTTCTCCCCAGATGTTTCAATCACAGAAGGGCCACATATGTGCACACATTCCTGAATATTTTTAGAGTTTTTACGGGATCCAAGACTTGAGCTGCGTTTTCGCTCTGTGCTTTGTGGCCTCTGCTGAGAGACGCTCTGCCAAGGCAGCCGAGGCAGAGGCTGATGGAAGAGGGCCTGGCACAGGAGAGGTTTCCAAAGCAGCCTCATCAGTGACGTTGGAGAGGAAACGGTTCTGCGCCATTCTTGGATATTATGAACCTTCAGTCCCTAGGGCCTCTCTAGCCACCAAGAGGAAACAAACCACTGCAACTGAAGAATTATAGGTTACATCAATACTTCCTGAAAGAACTTTGGCCACTAAACACACACACACACACACACACACACACACACACACACACACACACACACACACACACACCAGTAAAGAGGAAGCTCAGTAGTGTGGACTAGAATGGCTGGTTATATGACAAGCTACCTCTCTCTCCTCTTCCTTTGTGTCTCCATCTATAAAGTGGGATTCAAATATCATACCTGTAGCGCAAGGATCCAGAAACTGTGGACTGCAGGTTAGCTGCCTGTCTTGTGTATTTATTTATTTATTTTTTGTGCCAGTCCTGGGCTTGAACTCAGGGCCTGGGCATCATCCTTGAGCTAATTTTTCTCAAGGTTAGCACTCTATCACTTGAGCAACAGCTCCACTTCTGACATTTTGTGTGTGTGTGTGATTAATGAGATATAAGAGTCTTACAGACTTTTCTTCCCAGGATGGCTTTGAACTATGATCCTCAGATCTCGGCCTCCTGAGTAGCTAGGATTACAGGAGTGAGCCACTGGTGCCCAGCTTAGATGCTTGTGTTTGTAACTAAAATTGTATTGAGGCCCAACCATACCCCTTAGGTACACATTGCATTGAGGTGGATTGGGTAGAACAACAGAGTTGACTAGTTGTAAAGTAACAGCAATATACTGTTCTCTGCTGTTCTCTGGCTCTGAAAGGAAAAGTTTACTGAGCCTGATGTGTCATCATTGATATGATAGGTTAAAGGTTCCCTACTAGTAGCAATTGAGTCTCCCTTCCTTTCTTTAGGTCAATATGGGGAAACCTGCAGTCTGTTTCCCAGAAGTCCCTGCTGGGATGAACCCCTGATATCCATAGCAATAAGGTTATTGTTGTTAGCATTCTTTGGATTAACTTCTTTCCCTCTCCTTCAATATCTCCCCTCCACATCCCCTGTCAGTGCTTCCTGGAATCCCACTCCTCCAGGCTTCATGCTCTCAAATCCTCTACTCAGTGCAAGATTCTGGGGGTACCTAGCCTCAGACAGGCACATGTCTTGCACATCTGCCTTTTCTCCTGTGCCTGGGGCCTCATTTGCAATGCTGCTTCTTGCTGGGCTCAGATAACATGTATTAAGTCTAGGGCATGAGATGTGTTTTCATGGCCCTGGACAATGCAGCCCAGAAGTGAGGGGCGATTGCTCTCTACAAAGTGAATCTTGACTATGACAAGGAGCTCTCAGGCAAGGGCCCTCTGCCTTTTCTCTCCTGGGTCTCTCTGAGGTATGCTTTCCTCTTTGTAAGCCTTTCAGGGACTTTGTAGATGATCAGAAAGTACTATCAAGAGACCCCCTGCTCCTCTCTGGCACCTCTTTGTGTAGTGGGAAGTTGCATGTTAACCCATGGATCTTCTCTTGTTAACGTCTCACTTTGCCCTTTCCCCTTAAACTTTGACTGTGCACCACCCCAGCCAAGTTCCAGCATTGAAATTCTTGCCTCAGGCTCTGATTTCTAGAGTACCTGGGCCAAGACATCTCAAGATTCTTTTGCCTCTGACATGACAGACTTTGAACTAAGTTCTATTTGTCAGAAACCTAAGGGTTAAAAAAAAAGTAACTACTCTACTGTATTGCACAGAAAGCATCATTTAATTCCCATAGAGATTCATTTCTGAGGTCTACCGGTGGTCATGCTTGTTACAATTCAAATTAGGCCAGGGAAGGATATTATAGCAATTTATTAATAATATTTATTATAATCGATAAGTGAAGTCTGGAATCAAGTGCTTTATAGACATTAAGTATTTGACACTCACCCAAAGTTGATAAGATTCTAGTGATCCTAGATCTATTATCCTATTTGGTTTTACATGAAAAAAAGGAAAATGAAATCCAGCAAGGCTAAGCTACTTAACCTAAGTTGTATAAGTGACCAAGGTAGGAAGTTAAACCAGGTCTGATGAATTATAAAACTACAGTAACAATTATGGGCTTTACTATTCTAATGTTTTAAAAGCACTCTTTCAAGACTGTCATTGAATCTTACCAGTGAATAGAAAATAAGCACATGAAAATATGCCCATCATCATTAGTCATTGGGGAAATGAAAATTACAGTCATACTGTGATATCATTACATGTGCACAAAAATCACTCCCCTTATAAAGAGTGACCATCCTGAGTGCAGGATGGGGGGAATGTGAAGGGAGCAGAATTCTCAGCATTTTGGAAGGTAAAATGGCTGGATTACTTTAAGAACTGCAAAACAGTCTCTTAAACAGTTAAATGTACACTGATCACCTGACCATTCCTCTCAGGTATTTACTCAAGGAAAATAAAGACATATGTCCACACAAAGACTCATCTACAAATGCCCATGGCAACTTCATTCATAAGAGCTTCAAGCTGGAAGCAATCCAAATGTCCCTCAGCAGGTGAATGTGTAAATAAATAGTGATGTAACCATGCTATGGAACACTGCTCAGCAATAAAAATGAATGAGCATTTGATACACGCAACAACATACTTGAATCTTAATCATTATACTGAGAGAAAGAAGTCAGCTAAAAGCCGGGCACTGGTGACTCATGCCTGTAATCCTAGCTACTTAGGAGGCTGAGATCTTAGGATCGCAGTTCAAAGCCAGCCTGGGCAGGAAAGTCCCTGAAACTCTTATCTCCAATAAACCACCAGAAAACTGAAAGTGGTGCTGTAGCTCAAGTGATAGAGCACTAGCCTTGAACTGAAGAGCTGAGGGACAGCGCTCAGGCCCAGAGTTCAAGCCCCACGACTGACCAAAAAAAAAAAAGTCAGCTAGAAATGAGTTCAGGCTGTAGAGTTAACCTTGCATAACTTTTCACACAATGCAAAGTAGAGTCACGGAAAGTAGGTGAGGATCATGAAGAAGGTGGGAACAATGGTAATAGCAGGGCCCACGGCCCTATACAGAAATGTTTTTATGCGAGTATACATGTCAACTCTAATCTAATTGTACTTTCTACACATGTGGTTTATGTATCTAAAAAAGACAAAACAGATTCAACGAAATAGTAAAAGAATAGCACAAGAAATAGTCCTGGAAAACTGTTAATTTTTGCTATCTTTTAGGATTGCTTGGGGAAAGAAAGCCAATGGTGCAGCTAATGGATCTTCCCTGGTTGACTCAGAATGGTGTAGTGCACAGGAGGAGAGGAGATTTGAATTTGGGGACAATCCCTTTAGCTCCCTGAGCCTCAGTGCATCGATCTATAAAATGGGTATGTATCTTCTCTATGAGGCTTTTTCTAGGAAAAGCAAATGATACTGCGCAAAGCATAAATGATTTTCTCATCTGCATAATAAACACATCCTAACTCTTGGTAGCAATGTCAATCTCAGATGCCCATAAACACATCCTAACTCTTGGTAGCAATGTCAATCTCAGATGCCCTTAATCCACTTAGGGTTTGCCTCCCAAGTTGGCTAGGCATATTCCTCTTGAGACATCAGATTGGTCTTCTGTGACTTTTTCCCCTCCCCCCATCAGGCCACTGTGTGGTCCCTGTTACCCAACTTCTTTGCATGGTGTAGTTGACTTCTCATCTATTTCTCCAGCTCCCCAAATTTCTTCTGTCCATTGAAGAACAGATATGCATCTTACCACACAATCAGGGAGACAGCAGTAGGGGCTTCCATTGTTCAAGGTCACCTTGGAGCTGGGGAGAGAAGCCTGGATGTGAAGGGAACCCATAGTGTGGTGGCAGAGACAGCCACAAATCAACCATATCCTGTAGGATGCTTTTTGGTGTTCTAAGGATAAGCTGATGCAGGGTGGCAATGAGAGAGGGTTTCTCAGGAGAGGAAATGTCATAGCTGGACCCAGAAGGATGGGTATTTGCCAGACAGAAGTGGGTGAACATGCCAGATAGGGAATCCCTATCACATGGGCAATGGTTTTGAGTATTTGGTATGTGAGAAGAGTTCAGTGTGACTCACATGCAGCAAAAGATGAAACCAGGGTGAATCAAGGTTTGTTATGGAAGGAAATCTTGGTGTGTGTGTGTGTGTGTGTGTGTGTGTGTGTGTGTGTGTGTGTGTGTGTGTGTGAGAGAGAGAGAGAGAGAGAGAGAGAGAGAGAGAGAGAGAGAGAGAGAGAGAGAGAGAGGAGAGAGAGAGAGAGAGAGAGAGAGAGAGAGAGAGAGAGAGAGAGAGAGAGAGAGAGAGAGAGAAAGAGAGAGAGAGAGAGAGAAAGAGAGACTGAGGGCTTTGGGCTTGAATGCTGGCATTAAATGTTCCAAATCTGGGAATAACTATTATAGTTACTCTGATGGGTTAATTCATGCTCAAATATGCTCTCTCAGGGCCAAGGCATCTCAACAGTGTCACTTTCCACCTTTGGTGCCAGCTAATTCTTTGTTGTGAGTGGTTGTCCTGTCCACCATAGGACATTCACCAGCCACATCCCTGGCCTCTACCCACTTGATGACATTACTACTCCCCTAGTTTTGACAACCAGTAATGTTTCCAAACAGGGCCAAATGTCCCTGGGTGGCAAAAATAGGTTCTCGCTGAGAACCACTACACTGAAGTTATTTGTTCGTTTTTGTGGATTTTTTTTGAATATTCATACAGACAGGCCCTTCTGCATTTGGTCTCTTCTTTCTCTGTCACTTAGGCCTGGCAATGCTGTTCCCCACTTTCCACCAGGGTACACTGGCTGATACCCTTGGCTCCTGTATAGCCTCATATAGCACCTGGGGTTCAATGGGCTGCTGGCTAGGGCTGGCTGTGGAGAATCAGCTTCCAATAGCTCTGTCCAACCTCTGCCTCAGTCCAGCCTGGCACCCAGTTCCCTGTGGGACATACTGTGGAGTACACAAGAGACTTTTGGATGGGTTCCCACCTTGAGGTCAGCTGAGACAAAGCCATCCAAGTCTGTTGGCCATGGACCCAGTGTCCCTCAGACCCATTGTCTGCCAAACTCAAGTCTAGAGGGATAAGTCAGCTCAGGAAGACCACTAGAGAGAGGGTACCAGGCCAGGGACAGAAAGCAGGTGGTGGCAGCTAGAAACCATGTGACCATTGGAGACTTGTGTGTGTGTGTCACAGGGCAGAGCTGGCCACTGGCTCACTCTGAAAAGCCGGCACATGACTTTTCTGCGGGAGCTTTCATGTTGGGGGCAGGAGAGGGAGGAGGGAAGCGGGAAGTGATTTTAGGATCCAGGCTTGGAAATACAAAATACATTTGTGAATCACAAGCTGATACTTAGCACATGATCACATTGACTTTGCCAAGGTAGAAATCAGGCGTTGGGCCTGCAAATAAAGCTTATCCCAGCTTCTGCCATGTGTAGGCCATGGTAGCTAAGAGAGAGAAAGGAGGAGGGCTTGTACAAGGATTGGAGTAGGAGTCTAGAAAGCCATCCATGTGACCAGTCTCCATCTCCCCAAATGTCACCAAGGCAGAACACAAAACCAGTTCCAATTCCAGAGCTTTCCATATGCTCATTCATATGTTAATCCCTCCGCAGCCCCATTTTCCAGTGAGAAAACCAAGGCCCAGGGCGATTCTTCCAAGTTCCATCTTCTTTCCTGAGGGTTTCATTCTCTTATTGAAAGAAATTTATTTTTATCGATTGGTTGGTTGATGGTGCTGGTGCTGGGGGCTTGAATTCAGGCACCCAGGCATTGTCTCCTAGCTTTTTCTATGAAAGCTGGCTCTCTACCACTTGAGCCATACCTCCACTCTTTGTAAAAAAATTTTTAATACTACCATAGACCCAAATTGTAACCCTCTAACTGATCCTTCTTGATGAAAGGTTACAATGGACAACCCTAAAATCTCCCCATCTGTCAGACAGCCTGGGGCTCAGGATCCATGTCTATAGGGTTGGGAGGCCGTGAGCCAGGCAGGTTCTAGTAGCTGTGAGGAAGGGATTGGCAGCTTCAGGAAGTCCTGGAGCCTCCTCCTCTCAGGAATGAGAGGAAAGCCTGAGCCTTCGGGGGCCAGGAGCTTTATTTAGCTGCCCTGAAACCCCACAGACCTGGACAGCACTCCAAAGTGCTGTCCTTGCTGCCGAAGGGGACAAAAGCTCGTGAGCAGGCTCTGCCCCTCTGGGAAGAGAGCCACCTGCCTGGTGCTTGCCCAGTGTTTCAGCTCAAGGGCTCTCACTTTTGAAATGTTTAAAAATAACATTTAGCATATTTAATCTCATTATATAAGTGGGATATATTCAGTGTAGAATAATTGGGAAGCCCAGAAATGTATAAAGGAGGAAATTAAAAATTCACCATCTCACCAATCCGAGACAAGCACTGCTGATGTGTTGATAATATAGTTTTCTCACCTGTTCTTGCATCATGGCTATGTAGAATATAGCTCTAAAAAGTAAAACCAGGACACTTTACATAGATTTTAGAAAAAGGATTGCGGCGACATATATAGGAAAGGGGCCCACTTCTTAATATCGTACAACTCAATACATTTTTAGATATTATTTATCCATGAGGCTATCACTCAGGTCAAGGTCTTTCCTGGCCCTAAAAACTCATGAGACCCTTTCTTTCTCTCTCTTTTTAAAAAATGTGTCAAATTCTTTTTCTTAAAGTATTATAAAGGCTATGTGCAAAGTGGTCACTGTTATATAAGTCAGGAAGAGTACATTTCTTTTTGACAATGTCACCCCCTTCCCCCTTCCTTTGTCCTCTCTCTGTTTTTCCCTCCCATGCCCACCTTAGTTATTTAGTTTATTTTCAACATAGTTTCCACTGCACACCACCACTACATGTGTTTACCCTCTGTCCCTCCATTTTTGTGCTACCCCTTACTACCCAGCCAAGGATAAATAAATGAACAAACAGGACAAAAAGAAAAGACAGAGAAAGGAAAAAGAAATCCCCTTGTTTCCATTTCCTGGAGTTCATTTTGATAAATATTATTTTATGTGAGCAGAGGCACAGCAGCATTGTGCCTTTGTGTTCCTCTCCTGAGAATACCCTCCTTGGGTCTTAGGCTGGTTCTTAGTTCAGTAGCTACAGCCCACTTTTACAAGTACTTCCAGTATTCTGACCTCTATCATTACAGAGTAGTTTTGCCTATGTTTGAGGGTTGAATCAATGGGTTCTTTTCTGTACACAGCTTCACTCTCTTAGTCACAGCCCGGGACTAGTAAAGCCATTCAACATTGGCGTTCAACTGTATGCTGAGCCATTGAATGAGCTAGGGAATGAAAGTATGAAGGAATAGGCTTTGGTTATCCTGTGTTTCTCAGTAACCACCTGATGGTCCACGTGGAGAAGAAAGAGCAGGCAGGTGGCTCGTGGAACAGTCAGGATGAGAATAGATAATGACCTGGACACAGGGTGCAGTGGGGAGGGTGAGGAGGCAGCAGGTTGAACATGCCCATGCTGTCTTCCTGGCACACTAGAGGGTTGGGATGGTGCCCCATAAGCAGCAGGGCTGGGAGTATTTTTAGAAACCCCATCATGCAGAGCAGCCACTTGATGCTATGGCGACCTCACCACTGCGGGGTCCCGTGGCTTCGTGCAGAGCCCCCACTGTGGGTCCAGCTCTTGGGCTATGGATTCAGGCACCCTTACTGCCTTCTTAAGTGGATAGGAATCATACTCAGCAGCCTGGGATAATAAACCAGCACAAAGCAAGAGGACCAAGGGGTCCCAGGAGAGCACCACAACTGGGACGTGCCAATGTTTGACTTGTGGAGAAATGGGTGATCTCACGACACATCCCCCCCAAAAGAGAGATGCTTCTATCCCAGTACTAGACATATGGCACAGATCCAAGGGGCCATGTAGCCCTGTTTACTGTTGGAAGTTTCTGGGGATGGGAAAGGACCTTTCCACTGCCCCTGCCCACCTGGGCTTTGAGCCTCTCTGGTCATCTTTGCAACACATTCCCAGTTTTTGACTCTCTTTCCCCCAACTCAGTGCCCCCAACTCAGCCACCATCACTTCTCATCCTCTCTGTCTCGTCCCTTTCTTCCTCCACCTGCTCTTGTTCCCTTCTTATTCACTCTACCTTTGCCAGGGGCCAGGTGCTCCCCACAACTGTAACATTGGCACTGTGGGCTGGACCCTGCAGATAAAGGAGGTACTGTTGGGCCATCCTGGTGTGTGTGGGGGTGGGTGGGACATAGAGAAACTGAGTACTGGGCGCATTTGCTGGGGTGATATGGATGGGTCTGCTACCTGTATAAGGTAAATAAAATTTTGCAGGATTTTATTATTTGATGAGCATTCATTCCCTTTGGTCTTTTTCTTGGGCTCATAATTAATGGGTTGTAGGAGGCAGTGTTTACATACTTATATTTTTCTTGCCTGGATGGTGGTGTTTAGGTTTTTTTTTTCTTCCTTGGAAAGCTGACAATAGCTTTGGGAATGCAGGAAGTTAATTCCCAGTGAGCCATTGAGTCAAAGATGGTCATGTTATAAACTTCTCAACCTAGACAAATGAGCTTAGAATGAGCTGTGCGAACAACCAGCGTCGGCGATGAGACTGTGTCTTCAGTGTGTGACCTGGTGTGACTGCTGTCCTTGAGGGCAGCGACATTGCAGAATTTGGGGGTTCCGCTGGGAAGGAGCCCACCTCTCAGCTGACTGGGCGATTAGTGGTCAGCCATGCCCAGGCGAGGGGGAGCAGCTTCACAACTGGTGCCTGTGCCCATCTGTCGCTTTGGAAGAGGGGCCAGATCACAGGGTCAGGAACGCCGCCTGGCCAGAGAACTTGAGCCGAGCAGTTGTCCCTGCCAGGATGGCCATGAGAAGTCTTCTGACCAGCTCAACCGCAGGGAGCCGAGAGCTCCCCTGTGGTCAGCAGTTTATGTGCCACAGCTCAGGTCAGAGAGAGGTCAGGGAGCCCCTCCCCTATTATGAATTCAGGAAGCTGGAAGAATGTTCCAGAATGGATATATTCCTTGGAACTTCCTGTGGCCAGATGGATGGGTCCTTGGAGTACTCAGAAAAAAGGATGAAAACTGGGCCTATTACAGCCAAGTCATTCCTAGATTGCAGAATGTCCCTGACATTGGTTAGCCTCTTTTGCAAGATGAGTTACATGGAAAGAGGGACCCAGAGCAGCCTACCGGTTAGATGGCATATTTTATTTCTTGCTGATAGACAAATGATATGCAAAGTTAAGGCATTATTTCTCTCCCAATTTTTTTAAAATCAAAAGTTGGAAGGAGTATTGGATGTAAGTGTTTCAAATGTATACAGATGGTAAAGCTGAGAGAGTGGCCTGAGGTTGGTGTCTCTCCCTGGATGCCCTCTCTGGGCCATCTGCAGAAAGCCCAGATCTCCATCTTTCCTGACATGGCCTGTGGCTCTTCTAGAGGTAGGGGTCCTGATAAACCAAGGGGTTCTACAGTGCCCAGGGCTTCCCCACCCCTGCATTAGTGACACTGTGGGCCTTAGCCCTGTGGCTCAGGGAGGGGGCTGTCCTGAGCATTGTAGGGGGGCTAGTGACATCCATGACTTCTATCTACTGGGTGCCAAAAGTGCTGCTGGGTCTCGCCTGGTGACAATCAAGTGCTCCCAGGGGACAAAATAATCCCTGGTTAAAACCACTCTGTGGCTCTGGCCATGTCAAAGTCCCTTTGACACCTTCCCCAGACCTCTGCAGACACAGATCTTCTGAACCCACACTCCTGCCCTTTGCTGATACACAAAATTCCTGCTCGCCCTGGAACATTCACCCCAAGCCTTCTTCCCTTTGACAACTCTATCTAGACATTACTGTATTCAGGAGCTCTGACTGCAGTGGTCTTAATTTTTTTTTGCCTGTAGTGCTTTCTTCTACTGGACTTGAGAGAAAGTCTTGGATTTCTTTTACCATTGCTCCCAGAGACTGAATCATGGCCCCACGTGGAATGGATGCTCAGAAAGTCCACAAGGGGTATTGTTTCATGAATCATTTCTGGCTCTCATAGTAACAATCAAAAAGGTCATGGGTGATGCTCTAGATCCATTTTTTGGATCTTGATAAAGCAAAATATCCTCGTACCCTACCTCAGGCAATGAAGCACAATTGTATTTCTTAGGAAGAAAAAAAAGCATTAATTTATTGTTTAACCTCTAGGATGCTGAGGGGTGTGTGTGTGTGTGTGTGTGTGTGTGTGTGTGTGTGTGTGTGTGTGTGTGTGTGTGTGTGTGTGTGTGTGTGTATGTCCTCTTGTGAGAACCTTTGGGGCTTATAAAAACCCTGGAATGGTTGCAAGAGGCAGCACTTACTCTCTGAAAGATGCTTGAGACTAGGCACAGACCCCAGCCACCCTTCCTGCTTGTGTCCAGAGCCAAGGGCCCCATCTCAGCTTTCTTCAATGCAAATGTGATCCATCCTGTCCAATAGCGAAGCCCTCACCCTCCCCGTAGTCTTGGCTGTGGCGCTTTCTCCCGCTCTCCCCTCTGCATTGTCACAACGGGAACAGACTGCGCAGAAGGAGTGCGTTTGGTGCTGAGACTAGAGCCAGGGCAATACAAGGCAGATCCAGGCAATCTGCTCTACTCTTCCTAAGGAGAGAGGAACGGCTTTTATTTCTTGCTGACAACCAAGTCAGCAATGGGGGAAATCTCTGGGTGACCAAAGCTAAGCCAAGAGAGTGATTCATCGGCCACACCAGGTCATTTGTCTCACCTGGCTATGCATGGCTCTGTGTGTGTGTGTGTGTGTGTGTGTGTTTGTGTGTGTGTGTGCACTCTACTAAAAGAAAAATCACCAGTTCTCAGAAATAAAAAGCAATTGGGCCTAATTCCCACCCGTGTTTTAGTTATCTCATCCACGTATTTCATTGTTTCCCACACCTACTGCTGTTTTTGCACCTTTGGTGTCCGGGACCCCTCGCTGCCTTGCCAAATGTCAGCTTGGAAGGCCCTTGGCCACTCTGATATTACCACAATACCACAACCTCCTCCCCTTCTCCCCCCACTTAGTCCTAAGTCCAGCTCTTTGTTTTCATCTGGAATAGGTTCAATCCTCATTCTCTAGGAAAGATTTTCAGAGACAACTATCTCACCATCCAAGCCCATTCTCCTTGTGAATGAAATGGTTCTTGTTTTAAACTTCCTCCATGTGACACAGTTTTGTGTCCTCTCCCTTCCTGATCATCCCTTCTTATGAACATAAGCGGTAACATGATACCATGGCACTCTGTAGTTCTCAAGAGTACATTATTGGAGATGGACACACTTCCAGAGAACAGAGGGGTGACTGCCTGAGCCACAAGCTTTCTGAAGAGCATGATGGAAAATTCTGAGCATGCATACGACAGATCCCTTTTGATTGAGCTTGGCTAGTCCTGACAATTCTCTGTCTAACAGAAGTATCACCTGATGGAAACCACCTCTGATGGGGCTTCTTGCTATATATGTCCCATCTGCTTCCGGTGCCCTCTGCATGCCACCTTCCAGCAAGACTGGAAAACCAGTGAGAGGAAGTTATAGGAAGTCAGAGGGCCTGAGTGTGAGAAGTGACCCTGCGTGGCACAGCGAAGGTGCATGGCGGGGGCTTGTGGAAACTTGGACAAGGTGCTCTGCGGGATCTTCCGTCTTCATAGTTTCAGGAATGTGAGGAAGATTCCATTGTGGTATGGGGTTGGAGGCGTGGCTCGGTTGGTAAACCTCCAGCCAATGAAGGAAAATCTTGGATCTAACACACACACACACACACACACACACAGGAAAATAAAAAAGAAAGCTAATTGAGGACTCCTAAGTGTCCTTTAACAGCTGGGGAAAGAGGGAATAGAAAGTCAGTTCCTTCACTCAGACAGCTAGGGATTTCTGATTGGGTCAGGGACTGTTTTGCCTCCAAGTACACTGGAGCCGAGGAGAAAGCACAGTGTGGTAACAAATGGGGGGAGAGGGTCAAGAGGACTTCAAGTGGATCTGTTGTCTCCACTTTGGATGTTGGTGGGTTGTCCAGATGATCTAGAAGTGTGCACTGTTGGGGACAATGTAGATGCAGAGTTTGCAATGTTGTTCTGGAAACACATGCCAAATTTCTGTACAGGAGAGAGATAGAGGTAAGTGAGGGTGTGTCGCCAAATTGTGAAAGCCCAGGTGTAGAGGTCAAGGTACAGAGGCTTCATCAGGTCCTTCAAGATGCCATGGCGTGGGACTTTAATTCCCTTCTTAGAAACTGGTCCCTCCTCTGGGTGAGTTCGGCCTTGCCTGATCGCAGACTCCAGGACAAGTTTTGGCTGCACTGATTATATCTGGTCAATGCAAAGGGCTGATCATTTATTTTCTGACTTAGTCAAATGCTTTGGAAAAGTATTGGCAGCTCCACTGGCCTGGGGATGCCCAGGGAACGAAGGGAACGTCCCAGCTCCTGGCAGGGGAGGCCCTGCCACCGGGCCCTGGCCCAGGTCCATGGGAAGACAAGCTTCCTTCTCACCTTTCCAGTATATCCTGAAACCAGAGGCCCCATGACACGGGCTCTTCTTTCACAGCCCTGGGATGTTGGCTCTGTCTAAGGTAGGACACCCACACTGCAAGAAGCCTGAGAAGCCATTGGGACAAAGATGCAGGGGGTCAGCTGGGGAAAGCGATGGAGCTTATCCTAAATCAGTGTCCCCATTTCAGGGTTGAACTTGGCCCAACATTGCTAAGGGACTCAGGGATACGATGCCTTTATTTTTAACCACTAACTTGCTGTGTGACCTTGTCCATGGCACTCGGTCTTCTTCCATTCAAATGGCCCACAGCCTTCTTGTAGTTCCCAGTATTTAAAGCAACACACACACACACACACACACACACACACACACACACACACACACACACACACACACACACACATTTGTCCCCTGAATATCTCTGCAAACTGCAGAGGGCTAACAGTGGGATGAACATCTATCTCTATTTTTGGGGGGGGCGGGGGAAGAAATGAAATGAACTATACAAGCAATGTGGCTTGCTTCTCCTTATAGCTGCTAGGTTCTGCCATCCAGGACACCAAGCAGGTAATAATCTCTTATCAGAGTTTTCAGGAAAGGTCTGAATCAGCAATTTTGAAGTCTCAGTGATGGGCACTTTGGGGCAGGGGCATTTGGTTTCTGACTTTTTCCCCCTGACACCTGTAGAAGCTAGGCTGGCGGGTAGGGCTGAGAGTAGTGGGTGCAGGGAAGGCAGGAAGTCTTGCTATTGGTTTTGCATTCTGTTTCTACAACCATCCAAGGCAGATACAAATCTCTATGCCCTTTGCTCTCAGAAATGCAATAAAAATATATTACTCTAAAGCCATCATAGTCCAGAGGGATGCTGGGAGTAGAAAAATGTGAGACTCAACAACAGAGTGTTGCTCTGGACCCCGTTAGTGTCTGCCAGGCCTTTTTAGATGTCCTTTGGGATCCTTACTGACTCAGAGCCACTCCTCGGAGTCTGAGAAAGTCATCCATCGGAGTGACTGGTTTCCTAGGTGGGCAAAGTGCCTTCTATTGGGTCGAAGGTAAGGAGAGAAGCAGAAGAGCGACATTGTTGGTACCATCTGTGTTTAGACAGTCCAGGAAGGGCAGAGTAGAAGGTATAAGATCTGGGGGCAGCGTACAGATAGATTTGTAGACAGGCACATAGATTTATTTCAGTCCCAGCATTGCTATTTATCAGCGAAGTGTGTTAAGGACCTCAGTCTCTCCCTTTGAAACCTGGGTGTGAACAGCTCTCAGCTCTGTGAATGGTTCCAGGTCTTCAGAGGGCTGGGCAGGGCTGGGTCCCAGCAGGGCCTTCGTGTGTGTGTGTGTGTGTGTGTGTGTGTGTGTGTGTGTGTGTGTGTGTGTGTGTTTGTCCTTCCTATAAATGGCTCATGTAGCTACAAACTATGAAATGTTTCTTTCACCTAATCCGATTGCTTAGATGAATGTGAGAAAATGGACTTAAAAATAATTTTGTTGTTATTTTTAAGGTGTTGTACAGAGGAGGGTTACCGGTTTGTAAGTCAGGGAATGTATACATTCCCTTCTTTTTGGGAAGGGGGAGCGACAATAAAATGGACTTTTAAGCTGAAAAGGGGCTTTCAAACTTCATTGATGCATTCTTCCCTGACTTTGTTTGCTACAATTCTCCTTCCTGGAACACATACACGCACACACTACACACACACACACACACACACACACACACACACACACATACACACAGACCTGGACCATCAGGGTGGTCTGTGCCTGTCTCCCCTCCCAACACACCCTTAAAACGGCCTGCAGTCCTGGCACTTGGACACACTGGCTCCTCTGCTCTATGAAGACAAGGACCTTGGTGTTGCCAAAAGGACTCCTATAACACAACCTGCCAAAGATTTCAGGATGATTTCCTTGGGGGGGAAGGGTGAGGGAGGGGGAAGAAAGGAAGGAAATTGGAGAATGCAAGAGGGAAGGACTGAAAGGAAAATGATGGTGAGGAGGGAAGAAAAGAGAGGAGAGAACCCTGCACAAGTGTGAAATCAGAACAGCAGACTGAGGATGGTGAGATGCATGTGAACGGAGTGACGCGGGCAACCCCCACAAATAGACCTTCTGTTAAAAATAGCCTTTGTCTAAATGTGGAAAGGGTGTAAATATAGTAGCGGTTTCAGCTTACTACGGAGCCGCCCCAGCTCCAAGTAACAGAGGCTTATTATAGGACGCGTGCGTCAGCAGTGTGGGGAGGGCAGGGCCAGGAGGGAGCCGAGGGGGTGGCCAGGCCCGCCTGGTGCAGCACCCCTGGTAGGCTGGGGCCAGCCAGGCTGGCCACAATTTGCCCTGCTGTGGGGATGGATATGTGTAGGCAGGAGTGTAGGGGTTTGCGGGGGGGGGGGGGGCAGGTCCCTCGGAAATGCTCTCAATGAACTCTGCTGGGCAGAAAACTGTAGGCAAGTTAGGGAAAGCAGGAAGGCAGGCAGGAAACTGAACCGAAAAGGATCTGAATCCAATTGTCTTGGAAATGTGGTTCACTTTGATCTGGGCTTCACCAGGCTGTGTGTCCATATGCAGCAGACCCCTGCTCCCAGACACAGTAGTACATTTCCCCCCTGGAACGACCAGACCATAGACAAACCAGTGGAAAGTGCTAGAATAGAGTTTAAATCTTTTTTTTTAAAGTCTGGCTTTAAAAATCTGTGTCTCCAGCCTTGGGAGCTGAGCAGGTGCTAGGGGCATGGTAGTTGGGCTCCTGCTACCTACAGGTAGCTGAGAACATTTTTCCTGAGAACATAGTGACATTCACTGCTGTCTGAGGGTCAATTACCCCATGGGAAGAAGATTATCTTCCCAATGGGAGTCTCTCTTCCAACCCTTCTAGAGTCTCTCAATGTCCCCAGAAATTATTCTCCTTCACCCCAGGCCACCTTTCTCCTTCCTGCCCAGCATGTATTCATGCATGTATCACATATGCACATATACAGCCCAGTACATATAATACACATGCCCACATATGCACGATAGCCACATACGATATATTTGAGCAATAGCCATCACTTCTGACTGGGCTCCTCCTGGCCTTGTTCCCACTGAACCCTTCATTTGCTATGCTCTTCCCTCCGCCATTTCCTCAGACTTGGCTTTGCGTTTTGGATCTAAGGTAGACTTGCTTCCTCCAGGTGAGCCGTAAACTTCTTCCTAGACATGATGAGGACTTACACTCGAGTGCTGTGTCCTTGATCTTGTCCAGGGACCACTTAGCAAAGTGGCTGAGCTCTTGTCCCAGGACTAATCTCTCACCTACCTTACTTCCCAAGACAGACTCTGACACTCCATCCTCTGCCCAGAGCATCCAATCATCTTGCTCAAGATGCTGGTGACAACTCTCCTTTGCCTTTAGGGAAAAAAAGCTGCATGTGTCCAGGCTTGGACTTGACCCCATCTGCATTCTCAGCTTCATCTCCTGCTACCTACCCTAGATAGTCTCCCCACTGGCTATGGACAGTTTCCCTTATTCCTCCTCTATAAGGCTCCATTCTATTTGCTCAAGCTCAATGCTTTTCCTCACACCTGCACATGAAACCCCCTACCCACCTTCCAGGCCCCAGTTTGAGAAGTCTACCACCTCTCCTGGGATGCCTTCTTTTACGAGTCATCCCTTCTCCGACCCTCACCTTTACTGTCATTCTTACTCCCAATTCCAAGTCACTTTTCTATACTTTGGGGTCCAGTTTTAGGATCAGGTGAGAACCCACACATCCCTCTAGCAGAATGCTATGTTGGGGTTGTCTATATGATCCTAAGTCTTCCCTTTGGCAATGTCTTAGAGCAGGGTCTGGAAGGCCTTGGTTAAACCATATTCCCAGTGCCTGGTTTAGTACTCTGCATGAAACCAGCTTCCAGGGTACTACTTCCACTTCTGAATAGAGGTGTCCTCCCAAATTCATATGTTGAAACCCTAATCCTGGGGTGATGGTGTTCGGAGATGAGGCCTTTGGGAAGGATGAGGGTGGAAGCCTTCTGGAGGGATTAGAGTCCTTATAGGATGAAACAGAGGCTTGCTCAGTTCTCCTCTCCCTCTCCATGTGAAGACATAGAAAGAAGGTAGCAAACCAGAACCTGCCCAAGCTGGCCCCATGAGCTTTGGACTTCCTAGATTCCACAACTGTAAGAAGCACACTTCTATTATTTAAGCCCTTATCCTATGGTGTTTGTCATAGCAGCAATCTCCTGTCTTTTTATAGATGCTGCTATCTGTGTTCAGGATCCTCTGCTATGTCCTGCTGATCTTGCCATTGGCCTACACAGGTTTGAGGATCACCTAGATCAGCAAGATACTGTGAGTCTCAGCTCTGCTGCTCAGCTGTCTGCCATCAGGTGACCAGTCTTGAGCTGTGAATGGGTTTTCTGTGAGGACTAGGTAACAGTGTAGAGTTGAAAGGATGGGACCAATGATGCCGTGTCTTGCAAGGATTGGGCAGTTTGTGGCAGCCCTCACCTACTTTCCACTCTGGCCATGCTTTGGAAACCAGCCCAGGCAGCAGCTCTGTGCACTCCACCTGCTTCGTGGGCCGCTGAGGATGTCCTAGAAAGTACTTTTGCCACCTCTCTACTTTAACAGCTCAAGATCTCCAGACACTTCTGATTACCAGGTCCCTTTGGAACATACAATCGCTCTCTTCCCTGAAATTCTTAAAAAGAAAAGAGGCTTGAATGGCAGGTAGAACTGGCAGAAGCTGGACTCTCATTGTGAACCGAGGAAGGAGGTTGCAAAAGGAAATGGGAGGAAAGCAGATAAGCTGATAGTCAGGCTGGGGCTCTTCCAGGCAAGTCTACCTGCCCTGGCCCCAAGTGGCTCTGGCCTGGGCTTGGCTGGTCCTACAGGCTCCCAGGATATAGCAGAACTAATGGACAGCCTGGAAAGCCATCATTTGAGTAGATTGTATCTTCTGCCTGGAGAGAATCTGAATCTGAATACAGGAGAAAGAGCCAGGCTTAGGTTCCATGGAGTCTAGCTCCTGCCTGTCCTGTTCCCTTGCTAACAGGGTCTCCTGGTGGCCTCTGAGAGCGGTGTCTTTATTGGGAAAATGGGGAGCAAAATCCTTTTGATGAGATCTAAAATCAGATGTAATCATTCATGAGAATGTTAAACACAGTACCTGTGCTTGATAAATGGTCATTCAGAATGATTCTAAATCTACTTCTATTCAGGCTGCCAGAAAACAACCAAAGATAAATGATTCAGAAAATGAAATAAGTGAAAAAAGAAACCCTCCCAACTAGAACAAAATAACCTCCATGAAATAGGCTGAAAAACTTGCTATGGAGCAAAGATTTGGGGAAAAGGTAATTAGGACCCTTCACGGGACCATTCTAGAAGTATAAGAGCTACAAATGGCTTAGAATATCCAAAATTTATGTTGGATTCCACTATAATGCTTATAGGTAGGATACCTTATATTTTTCTAGATGAGTTTTCAGACTTACATTTGAGAAGATGGAAGCTTCTGGGAACAGTAATCTTTTTTTTTTTTTTTTGCCAGTCATGGACCTGAACTCTGGGCCTGGGCGCTGTCCCTTAGCTCTTCAGCTCAAGGCGAGCACTCTACCACTTGAGCCACAGCACCACTTCCGGCTTTTTCTGTTTATGTGGTACTGAGGAATCGAACCCAGGGCCTTATGCATGCAAGGCAAGCACTCTACCACTGAGCCACCTTCCCAGCCCGGGAACAGTAATCTATAACCATTCTTCACATGTGTGTTTCCAGATACATTTCCTTCTCCCATTTTATTTTGAGGTATTGGGGTTTGGACTTAGGGTCTTGTACTTGCTAGGCAGGTGTTCTATTCCTTGAGCCAGGCCCCAGTCCTCGTTCTTCAAGCTCAACATTTCATGTACAGGTGTATACCTGTGTATTTTCATGTAACAAGTGGTCATATGGATAGGTGGAGGCAGGGATGTGAGGGGGGAGACCAGATCTCAGATATTGAAGAAAACTATTCTAGTCTAAACCATGGCCCTGCCTTGTATTTTCAGAGTTGCATGCTGGAGAAAACATTTTAAGCTAAACGAGAAGTTTACCTACACAGCTACTTACTTATTTTTCCCAACTACAGTGAAGGTCACAGATTCTACATATAATGCTTGGCATAGCAGTCATGATTGGTTACAACCAATCAGTGAGTGCATTTGGTAGGGATATGAAGGATGGCTAAGAGACACAGGACTTACCTGACAGATGACTTTGATGCTTTGCTGATCCTTCCTAGACTGCAAGCTGTCCAAGACTTCCACCCAACCTCCTTTCCCTTCCTCCTGTACCCAGGCCAGATTTACATCATGCTGCAATGGCTCTCCTGTCCTCTCCTGAGCCTTCTGTATCTTATCACAAGGTTTCATCTAGTAAAATCCTGCAATGTTTCATCCTGTGTTCATGCCTGTTTCAAATGCCATAGGGTGGCAGAAAGTCAAAGGTCCCAGAGGAGCTCAGAATTAAAGAGTTTATGGAACCCACAGGAGAAAAGAGAGGAAGAGGGGAATATAGACTTGGTACCTCTGACCATGCATGTTAGACTACAATAGGCTACAACAAGCCAAGTCACAAGGCAGGCAGGTCCCAGAGCTTTCCCTCTGATGCAAGGAGATACAGATCTGACACATTCCATGACTTCAAGGCCCAAGATTACAAGATTTGAAAGTGGTCAAGTCTGGCCAACTTTCAAGAGCACCATGCCATATCTGCAATGTTCACTGGGCAGCCATGTTGTAAATTCACTGGCCCCATTTCACAGATGAGACAATGAAACTCAGAAAGGCTAAGTCGGCTGCTCAATGTCTAAGCAGGACCTAAGTTGGAATTATACCTTTGAAATCCTTCTTCCATACAACTTGAGCCTCTGGAAGAAATGTGGGGGCTGTCTTCTCTGCTCGCCAGAACTCATAGATTCTCATTTCTTCTCTCTTCCTGGGAGCACAGACTCCAGGGCAAGGTAAGGCCTGGCTGTGTTCAATACCCATCCTGTGTGGGGTGGAGGAAGAAACTCTTATTCACCCCTTTTGGAAACCCAATGCCAGCCTGCTTTCCTCTTGCTTGAAAGTGCTCTAGACTTTCTGTGCTCACAATGCATCTCTTTGGAAGGCTGCCCTCCGAAGGTTGCCATGGTGACTATTTTGGTACTGCATGCTAGAAAAAGCTGAGGCACCTGCTGGTCACACCACCAAAACTTGTCTCTCTGAAAAATCAGCAGATGGCATTTGTCAGAAATTCCTACTTCTTGATTAATTTGGGAAAAAAGGGAACGTGTGGCAGTGCTGATATCCTTTAACCTGGATGGTTCATGGGGGCATTTGGGAGGAAAAGAGACAGCTGTGCACAGAGGTGGTAGGTCATTCAGTTTGTTTTTCCCTGACAGGAAGAGGAGTTTGGTAGCTTGGAGTGTAGTAAATGAAAATCAGAGGAAGATCCACTTTGATACTAGGAAGGCTTGGGATCCCAAAGTCTGTTCTGGAAGGGCTTGTACCTCACTTCTAGTAACTTCCATGAGTTCTTAAATATGTCTCAGATTCAGTCCAGCTTCCAATTAGAGAAGAGTGTTAAAATCATGAGTTGCTGCCACCTATTAATTATGTGATCTTGGACAAGTCCCCCAACCCATCCACATCTCACATTTTTCATAAAGGAGTGCTGATAACATTTATCTCACAAGCTTGTAAGGGAGATTAAATCAAATAGCTACTATTAATTTGGAAAAGGGTTTCAAAAACCTTTAAAATTGCATAATATGCATCTATTTTAAAATGTCACAAACTACAAGTTAAATCAGCCAGATATGTTGGGTAGTCTTGCGGTTTACCCCAAACTCAGCAAATGCCTGTAGATTTCTGTATAGTAATTTCCTGAGTATTTCTTTTCACCTTTCACTATGTCCAATATGAAATATTTTTTATTGTCATACATTAATTGCACAAGGGGGATTTCATTGTGACAGTGCCATACGTGCATACAAAGTATTCTGATCAAACCCAGAGAATTATTCTAATAAAAATATAATATACACATGTCTGAAATACCAGAATGAAATATCTTGTTACAGTTACTACACAACAATGAAAAAGAATCACAGGAAAGTAAAACAGGCCATTTCTTCTCTTTCTCTTCCTCTTCCTCCTTTTCTACTTTTTCTTCCTCCTCTTCCTCCTCCTCCACTTCCTCCTCCTCCTCCTCCTTCTCCTCTTCTCCTTCCTCCTGCTCCTTCTCTTCCTCCTCTTCCTCTTCCTCCTCCTCCCTCTTTTTCTTTTTCTTCTTCTTCATCCCTGTTATTAACTTGCTTAAGTTTGGCATGGAGAGATTCACCAATTCATATGCTCATCAAGTTACTCTGCAAGTGTCTTAATGAAAATAAGTCAATTTCACTATTTGAGAGCTATTATAATTGGAGCAATACAAAGCATACAACACATACAACACAAACTTTTTGTGTACATTGTGCATAATGCCTCTCAAGTGTCCTCTTCTTTTGCTTTTCTAGGAGCTCATTTTCCACACATCCTGGCCTTTACACACCCTTTTCATAGTTTTCCATACTGATTGTTACCAGCTTTACTTAGCATATGTAGACTATAGGTATAAACTGACTCCAGAAGAATGCATCCGTTATCATCTCTGAATTTTTGTTAGGCACTCTTGAGAATCTTCTGCACAGCTGGTTGTATAATTTCCCACTCTCCTTTCACACTTGGTTTTCTGTGGACAATAAACATAAAGATCCCTCCTGAAAATTTGTCTTATCATGTGACTGACTAAGTCAGAGCTAGAAAACCTGGGCTATTGCTCTCCCCTCCTGTGGCTGTGACAGACATTACTAATTGTCACAGAACTCTTCTCAGTGAGTCCCTAAAAGCCTGAGAATCTTTCAGAAGACAGTGCCTGGGGAAGCCACTACTAACAGAACACACAAAAGGAAATTTGTCACCCTTGGTACATAGAAGAAGTCTCACTGTAACCCCTGTTCTGCCTTTAGTTGTGTGAACTTAGATGAATCATGTCCTTTCTCTGAGTTCAGTTTCCATAGTTGAAATGAGCTGCATTAATTTCTGCTAGTTCTATGTCTCCACAATCTTACAGCCAGCCCTGTCCCCTCCCCCCACCACACATGCACATTCAATCCCATCAGGTGGGCTACCAACACTAAACACAAGCCCAAATCTCTTCCCTTCCTGGGACTTTTCCAAGTGATCAGATTTTAGCAAACATCCTGGGATGGCTGAGGGCCAAAGGAAACATTCTCAGATGCCTGGAATTACTGAATCATAGCATTTTTGTGCTGCAAATCACCTCAGAGTACACTGAGCGGATCCTCCAGAAGAAACCAGAATGAGAGAGAGAGTCAGTGAGTTCTTGGAGGTCACACAGCAAGTTATAAGCTGGTCTAGTCCCTGTTTGGGATCTTATCAAATCTGATCAGGCATTGCTTTGAGTTTGAGAGGGATCATAAAATCATTTAAAAATACTTTTTTAACAAGTGGGTTTTGTGCTACCTTCATACATTCAACACAGAATGAATTCACCATGTCTCCCTTTCAAACAGCACTGGATAGGTTTCATTATTTTGTCATCATGTGCATATGTAACATCCTTTGATCTTCACTACCCCTCAGTATTCCATGAGGATCTCATCTAAGTGGAAACCAGGGAAGATGCTGACTGTTAGAGTTCCCGAGAAGATTGGGGGTAACTATATCCAGCTGGAAGGGGTCAAAGAAGGCCTGGGGAGATTCAGAGGCCGAACCCAAAGTTTGTGCTGTGTGACTTGAATTTGATCCCTCAATCTTACCTGTAAAAACAGGTGATTAGACAGTCATAGCTGTAAAAATGGTGGTTTCATTGCTCAGCTGCTGAAGATACATTAAAAAAAAAACTCTACAGGTGATTTGAACTTGCAGGCAAGTAGAGTGAACTGAACAGTGGCCTTCCCTCACAGTATCTACCACTTCCCCACAACTGGAAAAGGGCCTTTGCTGATATTAAGGCCTGAGAGCTGATGACATCATCCTGTTTTGCCTGCAGAAGGCTCAGGTCAATGACAAAATCTTTATAGAACTGAGGCGGGGGGAAATTCAGAGAGGCAAAGAAGGCAATGTAAACATGGAAACAGAAGGTGGAGTGGTATGGTCACAAGTTGAAGGATAGATATATGGCAGCCACAGGAGCTAGAAGGGTCAAGATCAGCTCCTTCCCGATAGCCTCCTACAGCCCTCCTCTCACAGCACTGCCCAGGTCTGGATTGATTTGGGACTTCCAGTCTTCAAACATGTGCCCAGGCAGCGTTCAGAATTGGGAGAGGAATTGAAATGCTCAAAATTTCCCTGTGGCCTAGGACGCAGGGGAGTATGCAGTTTAGGGGTGTATGACAGATACATGGTTCTATGCTTGTTGCTCATTATCACTGATTTGTGCCTAGGTGTGTTGTTGGGGTCCTTGAAGATGTCATCATACTGTATGGTTGGGACATTTTTCCTGGTTGGTTACCTTTGAGTAGCTCTTTGGCTGCCCTGGAAATCACACAAAGCAGATTTCCATCTATTTTCCTAAATTCTCTTTCTCCCATAACCAGCGAAGGTGGGTTCTATTGTTTGTATAAAAAAATCCTGGCTGGCGCACAAACCCTTGAGAGGAAGGAAATACTAAATATAAATGCCACCTCGCAGACACTTGTAACCATCGCCTCCTCCTCCCTCCTGCCTCTCCCCTGCCAGCCCTGTCAAAGCCATCAACACAGCGCGTCACTCTGAGCATGGTGGGCCTGCAAACAAGGAGATGTTGGATCTCTTGTCACTTCCCACGAAATGGCACTGATGGTTCAGAAATGCTTAGAATCTCTTCAACCTCACCTGCCTTGTTCTGGAGTCTAACATAGCCGTAAGAATGGTGAGAGAAAATATGCACTGGCTCCCATGTGAACTGGAATTTAGGAACCTATGATGCTAAAAACCCAGGTGACTGTCCTATCCTTTCCTGAGTCCTTTTTTGGAAGATTGGCACTTGGCAGTGAGAGATTCATTCCTGCAGGCCCATTGGCTCCAAAGGACCCTGGATGCAGCAGCAAACAAGCAAAGAAGGATGGAAAGAAGGGCAGGGATGGAGGGGGGGTTAAAATGAGCAGTAGCAAAAAGAGGTGTAAAACATTTGCTCCAGATTCGCTTTACCTCCAATGTTTGTATAATTCATTTGCCTGTGAATCTTGGGAGGTAGGAGTAACAGTGGATGGAGCAGGGACTCAGACAGCACTGAGTTCAAATGCTGACTCTAGCCCTAAACTGTGTGCCCGGGCCACAGAGACATTTTCTAACCTGAGCTTCAATTTCCTTTACTTCATATATATTTATGTGTATGCATGTGACATGTGTGTTCTCATTATTGGTGGTAGTTGAGCTCATGAAGACTCCAAGAACACTTGATGTTACATAGTAACATCAAGCCATTGCTCCTAGGGGAAGCAGAGTTAGCAGAGTTCTGGCCTCGGCTCACATTTCTGTCAATCATGAAGCATACATAACCTTGTTTTATGCACATTTCCGTTTAAAGGCACCTTGCTCAATATTGCTGTGGACTCATTGACATTGACCTCATAGTCAGCAGCCCTGAAAGGCAAGAGCCTTAACCAGGCTGATGTAACACTCTTGTATTCCCTGTAAGGCACATGCTAGACCTCCTTGAGCTTACTTCAGTGCTCTGCTCAGGGACCATTGTGAATAGTGAAATTACCAGCAAAAAAAGGGACAAGCCAGGCCCTGGTGGCTCACGCCTGTAATCCTAGCTACTCAGGAGATCTGAGATCTGAGAATCACGGTTCAAAGCCTGGGCAGGAAACACCGTGAGACTCTTATCTCCAACAAACAACTAGAAAACCAGAAGTAGTGCTGTGACTCAAGTGGTAGAGTGCTAGCCTTAAGCTAGCCTTGAGCACAGGGAAAGCGCCCAAGTCCAGAGTTCAAGCCCCACGACCGACCAAAAAAAAAAGGGACAAAAATAGACCATAAAGTGATTCTTGTTTGTTGTTTGAAAAAAAGCTGGAACAAGGAAGCAGAGTGTCACCTTGTTTGACCTCAAGCTGGAAATGCGTGACATGGAAATTGGGTGACTAAATGACTGTGAAAATGTTCTGATTGGGGGTTACAAATACATCTTAACAAGTAGGCCAATTTGCAAATAATCTGTGAGTTGGGAGAATCAACAGCATCCAAACATTAATATATGTATATATATATACACACTTTGCATATATTAACATATATACATTGCTTCTTTTCTCTCACTATTGTTGTGGGTCCAAATGCATAGTCAGCCAGAGGACATCATACCAACGGATGCAAAAGGTGACATATGCCCCAGCTTTTGGTGAGATACATATCTCAAAAGTCTCTCACCAAAGGCAGGGACTGCAGTGCAAAAACAAACAAGCTGGTTCCAGAGTTGCCTGGGTGGGGAGTAATGAACAAGTGAACAGGAAAACTTAGTGTAAGGATATACCTTGCCAATTGTCAGTGTCAGGATTTGCATCAGAGTCTCATACTAGTTAGCAGCTCTAATTAACCTCAACCATCACACCTAGCGTATGGTAGAGGTGGGGGCGGGGTATGCCTTGAGCCACGATCCTCTTGATCTCTGCCTCCTGAGTAGCTGGAATTATAGGCATAAGCCACCAAGACCAGCCCTAGTAAAAGTATTAATAGCAGCAAATATTTATTAAGTGTGTATGCTTTAGGCTGCACTGAACCATATGTTACCTAACTTAATTCACACAATAATCAGTAGAAATAGCATTCTTGTTTCTCAGATGAGAAAATTAACATCTAGAGCAGTAAAAAAAAAACACAAACAAACAAACTTGGTCAAACCTGAAGACAACCTGTGGACAGGTAGAGAGATGAGTACAGATTTCTAAGTTTAAATGCTGTATCTTAAACCTTAAAAACAGGGCTATCTCCTGGGGGTGGAATTTCAGGGAAGCACAGCTCAGAGACAGCTGGCAACTTGAAAGAAATAAATGCAAGACTTGGGGAAGATGCTAGAAGAGGTGACACTGCAATGAATCTTCTCGAAAGCCTGTCCTTTCATCTTGGTTCTCTGGCTGGGGCCTGGGTGGGAAGGACTAGAGGTCACCCTCTTGGCTCATTTTACCAAATAGTTGCTGGTTTGGTTTAATCCAAGTGAGTCATAAAAAACTCCTTCAGATGGAGCTAGGTATGTGAGCTAGAGTTTTCTCCAGTGTGGGTTACAAGCCCTAAGGGTATGTGATTGTTTCTGAACTTGGAGCCAAAAATGACAGTCTCTGTTTAAGATGTAAGAATGCTCAAGATAGAAATGATGTGTATTGCAGCAAATTTGCTAAACAGGGGCTCCTTTGGCTTCTGGAGCATTTACCCAAAACATACAAGAATCTGGCTACCTTAGATTCTTGCATGTTTTACAAAGCCCCTGGCTATATTCTGTTTCTCTGAGTAATGGATTGAAGTTACAAAATAAGAAGGCAGATCCTATCATTGCAATGACAGCCCTGTGTGCTGTTTGCTATGTAATAGCTGGTCTTGTGCCAATCTGACCTCTTCCAACCACCTGGCTTATCCTACCTTTGCTTACATACACAGAAGACAGGGAGATTACCACCTTTCCTTCTCCTGTGGAAGTTCTGGGCCTTAGAAATGGGCTTCTATTAAGTAACTACTTTTTTTGTCAGTCATGGAGCTTGAACTCTGGGCCTGGGCACTGAAGGCCCAGGCTCTTCAGCTCAAGGCAAGCACTCTACCACTTGAGCCACAGTGCCACTTCCAGTTTTCTGGTGGTTTATTGGAGCTAAGAGTTTCTCGGACTTTCCTGTCCGGGCTGGCTTTAAACTGTGATCCTCAGATCTCAGATCTCTTGAGTAGCTAGGATTACAGGTGTGAGCCACTGGTGCCTGACCTTAAGTAGCTACTTTGTTAGCTTCTTCCATTTGTCCAGCCTACCCAACCCAAAGCCCTGGAGATCCCTCTGTCATAGACAGCCCTCTAGAGAGGATCCGGTCACCTCTGCCACAGTCACACAATCACAGAGTGACCATTAGTCAGTGGTATTTCCACTCCCCTTCCCCTCCCCCCGTAAGTGGCTATAAACACAAGGCTTAGAACTGAGTCTAGCAGTCTCCACATGGTTTCAATTGCAGGATCAGCCTGGATATTGCTGGACACTGGTTCTTATCTCTGTAGCCATACTCTATCTCTCCTGGTGTATGTTTATATGCTGATGTAGACCCCAGAGTTGTGTCTCCTTCTATTGCTATCCAGATGGCCAGTGTCCCTTGGTGAACATCAGTCCCTGAGTGGGGAGAGAAGGGAGAGGATTTTGAAGCACAGAGGAAGAAGTGGTCTCTGTTTCTTGTACAAACCCTGGGATGCACTGGAGGGAGTCCTGTGATGAGAGACAGAACAACAAAAGGGCTTGGGGCAGATGTCAGAGGCCCAAAGAAAGGGCATTGGCTGGAACTAGGAGATTTGGGTTTGCTATGGGCTGAATTTTGTTTATATGTTGAAGTCACTGCCCCATCCTGTGAGCTCACAGGATGGGGCTTTGATCCAACAGGATTACTGTTATAGTGTTATAGCATCAGCAAGGTCATGATCTCTGTCTCTTTCTCGCATTTCTTTATCACGTGAGTACACAGGAAGAAGGTGGCTTTCACCAGAAATGGACACTTTTTTGACTCTGGACTGGGATTTCTAGCTTCTAGAACTTCCAGAACAGGAACATGAATGCCCGGAATGCCTGTAATCTATGCCTTAGACTGTGGTCTTTTGGTTGTAGTAGCCTGAACCTCCACACTTCATTCCCTCATGCTGAGATGTTCCAGCAACATCTCAGTGTGACAACTGAAATTGATGGTAGTCTCCAATCGGTTTTTACTGAGGTTTCTTCTGTTTAGGTGAAACGTAGGCATTTCCCCTAAGTTGTCCACATGTTGGAGGTTGTACTTTTCCTCCCACCTCCCGGGGTTTCCCCCCTCTTCTTTCTTTCTAAACTTATAAACCAAACTTATTGATAGGAAGAAGGCCCAACAGAGGAAAACCACTCTTAGTCCTCTCTTCCTTTAGGTTGTATTGTGCTCACTGACTTCATTCTTCCAAGAGCAACTGAAAGAGGTTTCAGAGGCATGTAAAATGTTTACTTTGATGTGTATTTCTCTTTGTCATGTGTCAAAGAGATGAAAGAGAGAGAGAGAAATCATAAGCATTACTCACCTAAGCAAATGAGAACCCTGGACAGTTCATTCATACTGCAGGATTGCAAAGAAAACTTCCAATTCTTCCTCGCCACTTATTGAACAAACCATTTACCTTCTCTGAACCTCAGTGTTATCATCTACAAGATGGGATGATGTGCTTATGAGGCTTTGCAAAGATTCAATTCGGAAAGAAATAAACACAGTTATCTAGTATGGGCCTCAAAACCATATATTCTTTCTGCAGCAAGTCCTATTGAGTCAACCACCTGACTGACTCCATAATTTGTTTGCAGAAAAAGAATACCCAGGCCAGAGCTGGGAGGGGATGAGTGAGCGAGCAAGCAGAATGTCTCACAGAACTGTGCTGCCAGGATTGTGGAAAGGACTGGCCAGGTAGAGTTCAGGCTTCCTGGAAAGGTGGAATTTGAGAGTCTTTTCTGGATAGTCAGATTTGACACAAAGAAATAGAAGAGTGTGGTGCTTCTGGACTGAAGGTCCCCAAAAGAGATTTTCCACAGAACTGTGCCCCACAGTTTAGGAATATCAAGTTCAGCCAGTCAGAGGGTCTTTTTGTAGGCTGAGGAGGAAGGGCTGAGATACAGGCTGGAAGGAAGAGAGCAATGGCAGAAAGAGCAGTAAGGAGAATGGTGATCTGTAGTTTCCTTGGAGAAAAGTCTAGTGAGGTGGGTGGGACCAGGCAGGACCAAGGAGAGGTTCTAGAAAGGCAGCCAAGGATAGATTGTGACTCTCAAAGGGTAAGGTAGGTTCCTGCCACAGAAATCCTCAGGAAGGAGGTGAAGCGTCACGTTAGTGGCTCTTTCCCTATAAGCTATTTCCCTATAAGCTAGGGAAGGTCTTCATTGGGGGTTAGATGTTGGGGAGAGAGAGAGGATAATAGGTCTAAATGAAATGTCTGGGTCAGGAGATGATGGAGAACGAGACCATAGGGGGAAGAACGGCATATTGGTGATCTTTCCATCACTTAACAAAATACCCGACGTAGTTCACTTATGAAGACAAAAAGGGTTTTAGAGCTCACAATGTGCTGAAGGTGAAAGATGGCGACAGCTGGAACACATGTGCACTCACATCCCAAGGCAGGAAACACAAGAGAGGAGTTCTGCAAGGATGTGTTCCCAATAACCTAAAGAACTCTTACCGTTAAATGCCCAATAACCTAAAGAACTCTCGCTGTTAAATGCCCAATAACCTAAAGAACTCTCGCTGTTAAATGCCCAGAGCTTCCTCATATTACCGTCTTTGGGGGACTCACCCAAACCATAATGCCAGGCATTGGCGCATACTCTGGCCCTCCCTGACTACCCTCTCCGCTGCTCCTCAGACTTCCTGTAGGAGAAAACACTGGCTACCCCTCACCAGCCAGACCCCAGGGAAAAGGCCCAGCTCCCTCCAGAGTCTTCTGAAAGTGGAGTGATTATGTAAGCCTCTTCCTGAAGGGAAGACTGGTGAAAAGTGATGGACCTGAACCACTCAGCAAAGACCTGTCCATGGGATCCCCATGGGATCCCCCCGGAGTCCATGTTAATTCCCCATTTCCTTCCTTTGCTATTTTTTTTTAGGCATGTCCATTTTTAGGATGCAGAAGCTGCCAAACATCAAGCAGTCAAATGCTCACGTGCCGCCTATAAGAGGCACACACATTCCAGAACGATGGGTGCTCCCACAGAGCGAGCAGGATCCTCGAGGACACTTGACTTGAACACCAGTCATGCTAGAGGGCCAAGGATGATGTCCCCAAGGGAGGCTGATCCCAGAGAGGCTCTCATTAGTAGACAAAATTGTCCCCCCACCTCCCTTCTCCTCTCTCCCCCCTCCCCTGCCATCTGCTGGCTCCTAGGGCTTTCTCCAAGGGCCCAGAGCTGCAGCAAGGATGGGGTGCTCTGGATCTGCTTCAGCCCCACCCACACAGCCTGCTTCGCTGGGCACGTTGCCTCCTTCACCCCAGGCCCTGGCTCCCCACCGCATTTCTCCCACCCGCGCACAGGCACACACCCACGCTGGCTTCCAGCCGTGGCCGCCTGGGGAATGGCCTTCCAGGGTGGAGAGCTCGTAGGATACTTTCCTGAGACTAGAATTTCATTGTGGAAAATCTCCCCAGGCTCCAACCGCTGACTCATCCCTTGAGCCTTGTCCAGGAAATCAGTTTCCAAGATTGCACAAACTCACATGCAGAAAAGCTATCAATATGTTCACATTTGTATCCGTGTCAATCTCCCTTCCTTATTCCTTGATATAATGAGTTGTCTAATTATGGTGACATCTGTTGAGGGGGAATCTAGCTTCCCTCTCAACCCTCCCTCCCAACCCAGCACAGGGCTCTTGGGGGTGGGGGGTGGGGAGGGAGATCACATGCTTTGAGATTTTAGGGTGAGGTGGGGAGAGAGAACCCCAACAGGAATCATCAGTGACTAGCACATGGCTTTTGTTATCCCCAGCAGCCCGCTTCCCGTATTATCCATCCATGGAAGATAGGCCACAGATCAGATGTCACCCACAGGACCTGGGCTCAAACCCTGGCTGCCTGAGAAGTCAAGGGAGAATGAGAAAGAACACTGCACAGTGGCTCTAAGAATGAACACATATAACTGATTTTTAACCCGGAAGTGATTTTTAATGGGTCACCACTGCATGACTTAGAAGGACCTATAATGCCTACTCACTTATATCCACATTCCCCAAAGCCAGATGTTAAGGCTTGGCCAATATTCATCTTCACATTTGTTCATTCAACCTATATTTGGTGATTACCTACTAGATGCTAGGGGCTTCTAAGCACAGCAAACACAATCTTTGGAGAGCTTAAAATCTAGTAACCCAAATGACAGCCATACAAGGCAGGCAGTGGCTGGAGTTGGAGAAGGTTCTGAGGGTGATGTACATGACATGGCTATTTGATTTAGATCTCCCATTTGCCACAGCTTCAAGGCCTTTGGAATCCACAGTCTTCATCTCTTAGCTAACTCCATTCCCCCCCCCCCCCCCTCCAAAGACTTGCCATGTTCCAGCCCAAACAGCCAAACCACAGCTTGGGCAGGATTGATGACTCCCTGATGAACTTGGAGGCGTTTTGCTGGTGCTCCTCATAGTGCTTTTCCCTGAGGGTTCTGAGCAGGTTTGACTCATGTTTTCAAGTGTCTCCAGGGGAGGCGTGGCTGCTGCTTGCACTTTGGATGGCATTTCTCTCCTTGATGTCTAATTAAATCGAGGAAGCAGAAGATCTACCTCTAACTCCAGCCTTCACTGTGTTTGATAAGATCTTCTCTATGTCCTAGTACTCAGCGTCCTTTGGAAGTATTTTTTCAATTAAATAAATTCTTCCACTCATTTTTTTTTTCTAGGAAATTCCTCATGATGGAGTCACTGAAAAACAAGATTTGAAAATCCAGTGATCCTAATTATAGAACTTCAGGATTAAATAGCACCTTCAAAATCATTTAATTGAACTTCTTCATTTTGCAGATGGGAAAATAAAGGTATGTTGGGTTTTAAAAATGTACTGCAACGTTTGTCCTGTGGGCCTTCTGACGCAAACCCTTATAGTTTGTAGTTTTGACACTTTAAAAGTTAAAATATCCTTTTTTTCTTTTCTGTTTCTGGGGCTTTAGCTCAGGACCTGGGTGCTGTCCCTGAGCCTCTTTGTACCAAAGGTTAGTGCTCTATCACTTGAGTCACAGCTCCACTTCCAGCTTTTTCTAAGTAGTTTACTGGAGATAAGGATCTCGTGGACTTTTCTGTGCTGGCTGATTTGATCCTCATATCTCAGCCCTCTAAGTAGCTAGGATTACAGGCATGAGTCACCAGCACACAGCTTTTCTTTTTTCTTTTTTCTTTTGCATCTTGGCCTTCGTGGCCTCTTTTCCTTCCTCCTTCACACACCTTCTTTCTTCACTTCCCACTTCGTTAAACTTTAGCAATATAAATAAGGAATTTAGCTGATGGGCAGCCTTTTTTTTTCATTGTTATATGAACCTCCTTTATTTTTCCCTTACCATCCCTTTCCTCCCCACCCCTAACTCCTCCCTCCCCTCTCCCACCCCCTCCTGCAAAGTTGTAAAGTTTGTTTTCATCTCATTGTACATCTCATTGTTACAATGGATCACCCTGGTCCTTATTTCAGCATTTTGTTATTTCCCTTCCCCTCCCCAAATTAGAAAAATGTACATACAAGATGCAGGACCCCGGAATCAAATACAGTGACAACAGGGGTTGTACAGAACATACAAAGAAACAAAAAAATGATATAGTACATTATAAGTACATTAAAAACAACAGCAACAAAGATAAAACCTCTTGTGTCCCTATTTTGGGGTTCATTTCACTTAGCATCAGGTTATATGGTCATACGTACATAGCTTTTGACCTCTTCTGCTTGTCCTAGACATATACCAGTTACTGCAGATAAGGGAAACCATGGAACTTAAAAACATAGGAAATTACCAACACGAAGGGACATCCAAATTAATCCCCAGTATGTAAGTTAACAAATGAATAAACAGCTTGCTAAGGGTGGCCTGAGGGGGGCCCTGGGGAGCTTTAGGTGACAAACCTGCATTCAGCCAAAATACCATAAATTAATTAGTTTAAATGGCTAATAATAAATCTTGCTGAAAGAAGTCTGAGGAGAAGCCTAGCAAGCCTGATGTGAGATCCATTGTTAAATCACATTAAACAAACAAACAAACAAACAAACAAATTTCCTTGGGGCCAGAGATAGCAGGCTTGCCTTCTGAGGTAACACTCTGATGTAAATTTCTGTAATATAATTCAATAAATAAACAACCCTATGAGGAAGAGCATCACGATTGGCCTAGCAAGTCTGAGGTTAGTCCTCCAGTTAAAATACATTACAATAAACAAATAAGTATGTAATTGGATAAATAAATAAGTCAATGAGTAATAAACCTTGCCTGA
Organism: Dipodomys merriami; assembly: GCF_024711535.1. Lineage (NCBI taxonomy): Eukaryota > Metazoa > Chordata > Mammalia > Rodentia > Heteromyidae > Dipodomys > Dipodomys merriami. Next base: position 19,078,968 of record NW_027202382.1, read on the forward strand.
GGTTGAGCCAAGCAAAACTAATATGAGAAACGGAATAATACCCCAGTGCTATAACAAAAAAATAATGAATCCCCCATGAGTCAAGTTGTAGAGCTCGGGCTCAAGTGCTAAGCGTTGGCCTTGAGCAAATAAACCTTAAGGACAGCATCCATGACCTGACTGGATGCTGTCTAGGGACATGCATGCACACACTCTCACCACACCCCCTGCCACTCCTGCACACTGACACAGAGCCACATGTACCCACAGACTCCCACCCAGGATCCCCAATGGCTCCTAAAATATCTTTTATATAATGGGTGAGCATGCATGTGTAGGTGACTGGGATTTTAACTCAAGGCCTCACCTCACACTTGCTAGGAAAGTACTTTCTTATTTGAATCATGTCTCCATCCCTTTTCTGCTTTAGCTATTTTTCAGGTAGGATCTTTATGTTTTTTTGTTTGGGACTAGCCTGGGACCTTGATCCTTCAACCTTTGGCTTCCAATGTAACTGGGATCACAGGTGCATGTCACAAGACCTGACCTATTGATTGAGATGGGGTCTTGATAGCTTCAAGTCATGATCCTCCTCATTTCAGTCTTCAAAGAAACTAGGATGAGCACTGAACCATCACACCTGGTTACAAATATTTTGTTTATAGAACATAGATTCCATACTTAGGACTACACTGTTAACTAGGCTTTGGTTCCACAACCCCCACCTATGGATAACAAAACCTGTGGCTCTAAAGTCCCTTGTATAAAATAATGAAGTATTTATAAAATAAAAATGTACATCTTCATGTATAGTTTCAATATCTAGGTTATATACTTGTTATGTACTTAGTATACATAATACAATGCAAATCCTCTGGAAATATGTTATAGGATAGTAACAAGAAGAAAATATATCTCCACATGTTCAGTACAGATGCAACCATGGTAGGTCTATTTAAATAGTACACATCAACAACAAAGTAGCATTTTGAGTCTACATTTGGTTGAATCTGAGGATGCAGAATTCACAGACACAGAAAGATGACTGTAGATACATTCACTGATTCTATACATGTTTACTGATCACATACTATGTAAATGTGTTTTCCCTAGATAAGATATCGCAATGTATTATTTGTAGAGTTCTTTTTTTGGGGGGGAGGGTCCGGTCTTGGAGCCTGAACTCTGGGCCTGGGCACTGTCCCTCAGCTCTTCAGCTCAAAGCTAGCGCTCTACCACTTGAGCTACAGCGCCACTTCCAGCTTTTTTTTTTCTGCTTATGTGGTGCTGAGAATCGAACACAGGGCCTCATGCATGCAAGGCAAGCACTCTACCACTGAGCCACCTTCCCAGCCTATTTGTAGAGTTCTTGTCCTTGAAAGGCTTACATTTGTTAGAGCCAGCAAGTAGCAGAGCTGTGATTCAAATCCAGTCAGTCTGATTACTAAGATGGAAAGTAATCATTGCAATGAGAGAGGACATTGAAGATCTAAGTTGGAAAGATTTCTTCTAGATGGGGGTACAAGGGTAGACTCCACAGAGAAGTTGGATTTGAGTGGAGGATTGATTTAGGGGAGGAAAGGGGAGGGAAGGGGAGGAGAAGGAAGGGAAGAAGAATGGAGGGAAGGGAAGGGGAGGGGAGGAGAAGGAAGAGAAGAGGAAGTGAGGGAAGGGAAGGGAATGGGAGGAGAGGGAAGGGAAAAGAAAGGAAGAGTAGGGAAGGAAGGGGAAGGGAGGAGAGGGAAGGGAAGGGGAGGGAAAGGAAGGAGGAGTTGAGAACAGAATATTTCCTCTATGTTTATCAGGTATTTATTTTAAATTACAGGTGTAAGTGTAATGTTTAAAGCAATCTAACATGAAAGATAATGCAAAAGAAAACAATAACAACAACAAAAAGATTTTTTTCTGTTTCTACCAGATTCCCTCACCTACTTCATCTGGAAAGAGATTTAAAACCTAGTGTCTCCCCAATGCCCTCAGGGTTCAGCAGAATCTCTAGGAGATGGGGTGTATAGACAGACAATTAGGTCACAGAGTACTGTCCTTGGGAAGGACTAATGCTAGTTGTGAAGAGTGAGTTAATTTTTTAGGGAAAGGAATTGGTCATCCATGCATTTGGTCTTTCCTGTATGCATCTGATTCCCTTTCAAATTTTCTTCTTCTTGTGATTCAGCCAGGGACCCTTGCTAGAACACTGCTGCAATGCCATTTAGAACTTCTAGACCAGGATTGTGAGCCAAATAGACCTGCTTACCTTATAAAAGACCCAGCACCAGGCACTGAATGATGGGAATGCAAAATGAACTGAAGTAGAATCATCCTTTCATTTAGCTCTACCTATTTCTTCCAGCCCAACCCAAGTTGACTTCCTTCTTAAAAATTTCCTGCCCGCTCATTTAATAACACTTTGACCTCCGTGATTGTCCACACCCAGGGCTGTGGTAGGTCCTCACACTTGTCCCCTGTCAATTGGCTACATTCCTTTATCTCCCTAGGGACATGTAGCATGTCATCCCTGGGCCTTTTCAAAGCCGAGGACTTGATTTCAATGTGTTTTTGTTGGCATGGGTCGGATGCATCATCACACATCCAACTCAATGTGTGATGCACTTCATACAGTGCTCTTAGAGCAGAGTAAACAGAGAGACGGAGCAAGCGGCTGTCATTTGTCTCAAAATGTCTCCATTCGGAGAATTGCAGACTGCAGATAAGAGCTGTCAATCAGCAGTCTCCAACACTGTGAAAACTGGCAAAGACTCTTTGCAAACTTTCCTTAAGAAAGTGCAAACTTCTTAACTTGGTCCCTAGAATCAAAGTCTCCCCAAAGAGCTTATTAATCCATTAGTTAATAAATTCAATAAACATTAATGAATTGCTTTCCCCATGTGCCAGGTACTTTGACAGGTGCAATGAAGAGTGTTGAACAACAACAAAAGTAAAATCCTTCCCTTCCTAAGCTTGCTGCGTTGGACAAAGTCAACAAGAATGGGCAGATTGTAACCTATGCAAATGCAAGTGCAACTAGCTGCTTTTGTAAATAAAGTTTTATTGGAACACAGCTATATTGATTTACTTACATACTACCTCTAGTTGTGTACTACAAAGGTAGAGTTGAGTAGTTGTGATGGAGACAGTATGGCTTGCAAAACAGAACACATTTGCCATCTGATTCTGATTTAGAAAAACCAGTGTGTAATTTGTCAGGTGATGATTCAGGAGTGAAGATAGAAATGATGAAAAAGGTACAATAATGTGATCCTGGGGTCAAGTGAAAGAAAGAAACAAGTAGCTGAGGAAAGTGGCTGAGAGTAAATGCAAGGGCAGAAGACTATGGCTCTTGCAGCACTCAAAGCCATCAAGAAAGTATGTGGGGCTGTGGTAATGGAAGGCTGTGTAGAGAAAGGCACGCAGGGTCAAAAGAAGCAACAGACTGGTTAGTTAGGAGGCTACTGCAAAAATCCAAAGAAGTGACCACTGATACAGCTCTGACAGGAAAGGTGGTCTTACCCAGGAGACACTTGAAGGTGGAGGCAATAGGATTTCTTGATGGATTAGGCGTGGGGAGCGAATCTCCAAGGTTTCAGGCTTGAGCAAGTTGAAGAGTAAGGTTTCCATTGGTAAGATTGGGACAATAGAGAGAGAAGCAGGAGAGGTGAGGGAGGGAGTGGACATTAAGGCTTATGTGCTGAAGGTACCAAGTTCAAATATGTGTCAAGTGCAGATGTGGCACAGGCAGCTTCATCCACTGCTGACCTCCTTTGCTTAGCTACTTTGTGACCTTCAATGTGACCTTCAAGGTCGGCAGGCTCAGGACTCCTGCTGAGCTGAGCAGCTTCCTTCTTGCCTTTGCCTTCTCAACCCCATGCCCTGGATGAAGGACTTCAGCTTCTTGAACAGGCCACACACCTTTCTGCCTGCAGACTCCCCATCCCCTCCATGTGATGTGATGATAGGAGTTGAGGGCTTGCCAGGCTGCTGTCACGTTCCATATTGACCCCGTATCTTACCCACATTGTGGATTCCATGGCCTCCATCTCTAGCTAACTTGTGTTTTTGGAACTGAAGATCATGGACAACATGCCAAAGAATGGGGAAACTAATCTGGGTCATCATTTTCATCTCAGAGCCTGGCAGTGTTTGCAACAGAACTTTTAACAGCTTCCTGCTTATTTAGCTAGATCTTTACCTGCATGGACACCCTACACAGAACCCAGAGTGTGCATGCATTCACTTCTTACACAGCAAAGACACTGTGACGGGTTGAACAGAGAGAACTGAGAGGCCCCCATATTAAACCCATCTCCATCCTAACAATGGTTCCCCTGTTAAGCTGGACACCTGCTCATCTTCTAGTCACCAGAGTATCAGAATGTCCAAGGCACTGTATTTCTGGGGATAAGTAAATGTATACAGGTATATAATACAATTGTAAAGATAAAACAATATTATGAGGTTGGCAGTGTTGGTCACTGAGGGAATCCAGGCAGACTGAGACACCATGTTGACACATTTCCAGTATCCTCCATGCCAGAAATATGGAGTAGAGTTAGTTTATCGGTGCTCAGAAATGACATGTTCTTTTCAACTGTTTTATTGGTGGAAGTAAGTTATGTGGGCAGATAGAACTTAGGAGAATAAACCCTCCCATGTACCCAGAAGGTGAGAGAGCAGTATGAGCACTTCCACTATCTCTTGGAGTTACCATCAATAGTGATACATTATGAAAGGGAAGCAATTTAATAGGCCAAAAGACAAACTTGAGCTTTCCTCAAAACTTGCTTTTCCCTAACTTTGTCCCTTTTACTATGTCCTGTAACAAATCTTCTCATTGGTTGATTCTGGCTCCCAGCGCAGCATTTGTTGATCAAGACCATAATCCACTTGAGCATTCCCCATCCTGATTCCCACCCTTCCCCACATGCACGCGTGCACGCGCGCGCGCGCGCGCACACACACACACACACACACACATACACACATGCACGCACACATCACCCTGGTCCTTTGTCCTGCAAGGTTTTCCTCTTTGCATCTACCCCTTTCCTACCGTCTCCCTCATTCAGGACCACCCCAAGCAGTCCATGTTTTGCTATGCTGGGTTTCTTGAAGCCTCTGAAAACTTCCTGCCTTGTGTGGTGGGAGTCTGACCACACAGGAACGGCAAATCCTGCAGTTTGGCCCATATGCACCTGTCTGGAGTCACATGGAAGAGAACAGGGACAGAGGCTCAACATGTGTGTTTCCTGTGCTAAGCAAGAGAGGCTGGCTGAGTAGAAACACAAGTCAGGTTAGGTGTCTTCCCTTAGTTCACCCAGCTACTGTATCAGTTCAGATACTTTGGGTAGCAAATATTAAACAAGTAGTTGAAACCATAGAAGAGGCTTATACTAGCCAGGCACCGGTGGCTCACATCTGCCTGTCATCCTAGCTACTTAGGAGGCTGAGATCTGAGGATCGCGGTTCAAAGCCAGCCTGGGCAGGAAAGACCGTGAGACTCCTATCTCTAATAAACCACTAGAAAGCCGGAAGTGGAACTGTAGCTCAAGTGGTAGAGTGATCACCTTGAGCTGAAGAGCTGAGGGACAGTGCCCAGGCCCAGAGTTCAAGCCCCACGACCGACCAAAAAAATAAAAGAGAGAGACTTATACTTCAATACAGTCATCAATTCATTATAACACTGGTCTCAAGGTTGGTTGGTTTAGTGACTTAAGAACACTATTAAGGTCCTGTGCTCTTTCTACCTCTCTGCCATTCTTGGTTGGCTAGGAACAAGAGAGCAGCAGGATGCTAGGCCAGTTGTTCTCATTTTGCCACTGCAGGAGATTGTCTACTGCTGGGTTTCTCTATATAAATGGACTTTATGGAAAATAGCCACTCTGCTTTAATCCTAGGGTTGACTTCTCCTGATAGATCTTTTCCAAACCACCTCCCAGGATGGGAGATGAGATGATACTCAGGCCATTCTGGATCTGGCCCTGGCTCTTCAGGCATGTGACTGTGTGCATTGCATCTCTGCTAGCAGGATCTCTCCTGGTCCAGCTCTAGCCTGTACTGATGAGGACCCAGATGGGGCTGAGTGGGAAAAATAAATCTACCTCCAGCCATTCTGAGGAAGCAGAGAATGCATATGTCTTTCCAACTGGCTCACATGGCTTCTGCCATGTGTACAAGTATTGGACACCTTTTCTTCTCTCCTCACTATTTATTTGTATGTTTCCTGCCATGGGACAGGGTTATCACTCCACTTCTATTAATGAGGGACCAGAGTCAGAATCAGAGAAGTTAGGTATCTAAAGGGTCATAGGGTAGTAGATGAGTAGTGAACCCCCACCCAAATGTTGGCATCTTAATTCTCAAGATCTATGAGTGTTACTTTTCCTGGCTTAAGGGACTTTGAAGGTATAATTAAGGACCTTGAGATGAGAAAGTAACCTTGGGCAATCTAAGTAGAACCAATGTAGTCCAAAGGATTCTTGTAAGAGGGAGGCAAGAGAATCAGAGCCAGGGAAAGAAATGTGACAATGAAAATAGAATGGCGAGTGATATAGTGCAGGAAGGGGCCATGCGTCAAGGAATGCAGGCAGTACCTAGAAGCTGAGGAAGGCAATAAAGCAGATCCTCCCCGCTCCCAGAGCCTATGAGAAGATCCAGCCTTGTTGGTTTTAGTCCTGTCTAGACTCACTTTGGGAACTTTTAATTCCTAAAACTATAAGATAATAAACATTTTGTTTAAGCCACTAGATGGTAATTTGTTTTACGTAGCAACTGGAAATTCATACTAGTCAGCAAAGTGTGGAGGGAGGGAAAGCTTGAACATAGGCCTGTTTGACATCCATTGCACCATGGGCCAGGAGATGGTAGCTCCCTTTTCAGTCCAGCTTCCTGCTCTCTAAGGTGACAGCACTGTGATTGGACTCTGCTGGCTGATTCCAGCTACAAGACAGCACATCTGCCTGGGCCAGTGGAGGTATGATGGAGAGTCTGGCCTCAGGTAAGACAGAAGAGAATGTAGAAAAAAAGAACAATAATAACAGAGACAAGGCCCAATGAGTGGCCTGATGGATCAATAATGGCCTAATACTGTGCATCTGAGGTGTTCTGAGCTATGATGGGGAAGGGAAGTATCATTCTCCTAGATGATGAAGATGAGGTGGAATTCTGTCTTGGTTATCATTGATGTGGAACTAACAGATGAGGAAGAGAATCTCATATGGACAGGGGTCAGGAGAGTAGCTGGGGGTGGAGGGCACAGCCAGAGATCTGGGCACTGGGGATATATCTTTGGATTTGGCTGAAATCACCCAAGGGGAGTGTGATATGGGAGAACAGTGAGTTAATGATTAAGTCCTAGAGAAAACAACAAGAAAGAGCAGTAAAGGAAGAAAATTCTGTGGAGAAAACAGAGAAACAGGCCCCTGGTAATCAGGTGAATGTTGATTATGAAAACTCAGACAAGGCACCGCCTTAAAAGAGAGGCGGCGAGAGAGACCTCTGAGTGTTTGAGAGTCTCCAAAGCCAGGGGGAGCTTGAGTAAGACACGCTATTAGGTTTGGAGATTTAGAATCCATGGTGACCTCAGGGAGAGCTGTTTCCATGGCGAGGAGTGCATGTGGGGGGGACCTCCACATCCCTGGGCTGAGGAGGGGAAGAGAGGTGAGGATTCACAGAAAGCAAGTTCAAGAGAGCTGTGCTTACTTCACCGGGGAGATTTGATAGGAACCTCACCAAAGACAGCCAGGAATGTTTCCAAACAAGAGTGAGGAAGGGAAAATAATCATCTCATATAAAAATTTAAAAATTGAAAAAAATGATTGGAAAGCCTGACACTAACAGCATGTGGTAATGTAAATGAGAGGTGGACAAAAGTGTCCCAGAAGCATGGCCAGATAGAGGCCCGTGGGACTCAGGAGGATGGCTACTGTCACCACCAGACTTCCCAGCCTCTGTTGTCAGGGCTGCAAGCTCTAGACCAGCTCTCTGCAGTAGCCAGAAGCATCTCTGGCCTTCTACCTGGGCAGATGTAGGTTCCTTGATGTCTAGTGTTTCTGAGCCATCTTGGTTCAGTGGTTTTGACATACGAGGTGAATCTAGTATCTACAAGACATGAAGACTACACATTCCAGGTAAGATAGCAGATGCTGTCACCCCAACACCAAACCAAAACCCCTCAGGGTTGCCATTTCAGGCACACAGCCTGATTTTTTTTTTTTATTGTAACTCCTGTGGACATTTTCACATGGATTTCTCTTGCTATTTCTTATGCTTCTGGACAGATGGCTATGTAGGCAAATTCATTCCACTGTCCCCATCCCTGGATTAGTGTTCAACAAAGTCGGAGGGAATTGGTATGGCCACACCCCAGCTCTGTCACCCCCCAGGCTGGAAACAGGAGTGCAGCTTCTGCATCATTACCCATAATCCCCCAAGAGGACTAAGCTCCACTTCCCTATAGTGATGGCTAACTTCCTAACCATCCTCATTGGTTTCTTTTCTTCATGTCTCATTTTTTCTTTTACCTTCGGTTTCCTGGGATCATCTGGCAAGTAAACCACATGCATTGGAATCCCTTGCTTGGCTTCTGCTTCTGGGGCAACATGCACTAAGTTAGAAGATTGTCTGATGGAGGGCATAGCAAAACTCAATTGCATGTCCACAGGGAAACCAGCCTGCCAATTTTGTTAGCTACCTACATATTCAGTGTCATCAACATCAGCATTGGTATCTACTTGGGAGATGTCTACAGCTGCTGTGCTCCATGATGAGCAAGGTGTTCTACAGCTTCACTTCATGGTATTTATACAGGACCCTGTGCAGTAGAAGGAATAATGATCTCCTTAAAGACCAGAGGCTGCACTGCCCAACCTCTATCCTTTCTGTAGTTGGTCAGTAGATGCCCTGGATTGAGGGCATCTGGAAAAGGGGTTTGCTTTAGATTTACAGTTGTCACAGGCCACCTTATGTTATTCTTTCTATATGTCTGAGTACAGCTGGGCAGGGTGCACCACTTCCATGTCAAGAATGGAGATATTGAGGCTTAGCGAGGTGGAGGGACTTACCCAAGGCCACTGGGACCAGGAAAGGCAAAGATATATGAATATGTGTGTGTAGGGGGATGGAGGGTTGTGTAGGATCTCTAAGCTTCTTTCCTACTGCCTGTCAAATCCTCCTGAAGGTTCTATGTAATTCCTTGCTGCTCAAATCCTAGCCAGTGAGAATGGCTGTTGAATTACAGCTCTTTTAGAGGAATGTGATATAAATTCTGTGTGGGTGGCCAGTAGCATGTATATATTTTACTTCCCTTAATATTCCTTTAATTGAGTATCACTTGGAGAAGTATTTTGATTAGCAAATGTTTACACGTCATGGATTTAACCAATTTAGGCTTTTCTAGTGCCTGGAAGATACTGCGTGACTTAACTATTTTGATTTTTGAGATGAACCCAGTGGAAACACAGGGTCTTTGGTCAGGGTTGAGCTCTGAGGCTGAGCCCAACAGGGGAGCCTGTGGTCCTGACCTTCCCAGCGACAGTGAGCAAATTCCTTCTATCCTCTGGGCCCCAGTAACTTGCTCTGGGAAATGAGGGGGTGGGATGAAGCAATTCCTAAGGGTCTTTGTAGTTCAAGGTTTGGACAACCCTCAGGCCGAGGTTACTAGCTGCTGATAGATTCTTTCCTGGTTCACTGTCCGGGTCTCTGTGTCTCTGTCCTGAGTCTCAGTGGACAAGGAGGACTGGATGGTATTATCTCAGTTAATGTATGGCACTGCCTCAAAATGTAGTCATAACATTCAATGTACAGATGTGAAAATCAGAACTAGGTAAACTGAGTGGCTGAGTGGGGTTGGGAGAGATGGGGGGGAATGATAAAAGGGGTGACACTGATCAAGACATGTCAAGTGGGAACACTTTTGTATAGCTTCGTTTTTTAATTTATTTTATTGCAAAGATACTGTACAGAGGGGTTACAGTTACATGAATACATTTCTTGTCAATTGTACAACTTCTTAATAAGAATAAAGAGAAAACTAAAGCAAGTATAAAATGCCTGGCTCTTCTCACACAGTCTCAGCCATCTCCTGTAAATTATTTCTTTTGTGCCTCCGTGCAGCAAATTTCAAAGCTTGCAGGAGTTTAGAAAGTATTTGTTCCACGTGTGATCTCATGTGAAGATGCTCACTATCTACCACTATTAGAAGAGAGAGGCTAAAGAACAGAAGTACAACATGACTACCACATTATGACCATACATGCTCTTTATATGACCATTGGATAACTGCTGAGTGAACAAAACAACAACCAAAAAATACTGGCTACGTTGTCTCTAGCTGATGGAATTTCCAGGAGATTTTTTTAAAAGATGTTTGCTTCTGTGCTTTTTTTGGATTGCTTACTACCATCAATAAGAACGATTTCTTAATGAAGAGGACAGTCAAGGGATAGGCAGGATGTGGGAGATTTCATAGCTTATAGGGATGACCTCTTGAAAGAAACATACGGCAGGGAGCAAATAGCACAGGCTTTAGAACTAGGAAAATCTGAGTTCAAAAAGGTCTTTGCTGATATCCAATGGTGCAAACCTGAGAAAAATTTAAACTCGCTGTGTCTCAGTTCCCTAATTCTCTGTGAGAGCTGAAAACAAGGCCTGAAGTTCAACTGGCTCATAATCACTGCTCAGTGAATAACCCCTGAACATTAATCATCCATCATGCCCCAAGGGGACATTGGCTATCTCTCCAACTTCTAGTGCCCCAAAACTTCTCCAGAGAAGGGGAAAGGAGATGGTATTTATTATTTATTTGGAAAGATGGATAGAGTTTAGAAGTATAGATACAGAGACAATATTCTCTTTCAAAGGCCAGGAGTGAGAATATCACACCTACAGAAGGAAAACGAAATGGTCCCATGTGGCTATAATTTAGGCAGAGTTTTGTTTTCCTTTTTTTCTCTTTCTCTTCCTGTTTTGCTTGTTCACTTCTTAGCTGTCTGTGAGAGGTTAAAGCAATCTGAATTAAGTTAGTTAAATTGACTTTTATTATTGAATTATAATCATTTGTGCAATTATGAAACCAGGTGTTCCTGATTGAGATCAATTATTTCTTCACCTGATCACTATAGAGCTAATAAGGACTTAGAATTGCTGTTCAAGTACACTTCCAGCTGAGCTGAAGCCTTCTGGAAAGGCATTTATTAAGCCCAAGAGTGGTGGAAAAAAAATCCAGGGGAGAACAAGGACAGAGATGAAAATCCTTTAGGAAAAGGCCTAGGAGGGCTGATTTGATCATTAAGCAGCCTTGATGGGTGGTTGGCTGTTGACAGGAATCTTTGAGGTGTTCCTGCAGGAACTTGGAGGGTGGGGGTAGGGCAGGAAATGAGGACACAGTCTGCATGAACTGCAGGTTAGAGACCCATTTTCTGTGATACTCCTTTGCCAAAATGGAATTGCCCATTTCTCCTCCATGAGGTGTCAATACTGACTCCAGGAAAGACATGACACAGCCTGGGTATCCCAGTCTCCTGGCGGAGAAGGATGTGGAATTAAATGTGCAGAACACTAAGGCTGGGTTTCTAAAGTTCTAAGTTCCTTCACGCCGGGGAGTGAACAGTAGGTATTATTTCCATTTTGCTGGAGACTCTGAAGTTTGGTCAACAGACTTGCCTATTCTTGAGGAATTTGTGACTCCAACAGCATCTGGATGGAGCCTTTCAAGCTGGTAAGACTACTGAATGGTCCTTATCTCACTCTCTACCGCCCCATGTCCCATTACAGGAAAAAGTGTGCTGAGTTGGTCATCCTGCAGGTCTTGATACACATAGAGAATCCCCTGGGGAACTTCACCTTTGCTTTTGGGCACCCCTAAATTAGTTCAGTTCAAAGTCTTTGGAATGAGCTTGAGTCCCATAAAACTTTAAAAGCACCCTAGTTCATTCTGATGTGAGCCCATCATTAAATGGCTGGCTAGTTAGCCAAATGAAACCAAGTCTGGCCTTGGAAGTTTCTGTGTAAAGCTTCGAAGGTGGCCAATGACAAATATTTAATTCAACAAAATTGGCTGGACTACTTGCATGGATTTCGTTAGGAAGCTCATTTAACCAAGTGGCCTGTAGGGGATAGAGTGGGATCTCAAGAATAAATGGTATCTAGGAGTAGAAAACAATGTTACCTACCTCATCTCCATAGCCCTCACCCTCACCCCAAATTCTCTCTATGAATCTACTTTGTTCTTCCTCAGGTTGTCTTTTTGTTTTGTTTTGTTTTGTTTTTTTGGCACAGCACACATTATTTGCTCATCAATGACTCCAAATATCTCTATTGATGATGGGAATGGCTTGACATTTATTTCTCTATTTCTACTCTTGAGCAGGTGCCCCCTCTAGGCTAATTACTTTGGTCATATGCAACTAAGATTGTGGTAGTCCCCATGCAAATCATATGGCTAGAGTAGAAGGCAAATTATTTTACACAAGTAAAGTATGCTGGTCTAGAAAGACGAACAAGAGGGCTGGGAAGGTGGCTCAGTGGTAGAGTGCTTGCCTTGCATCCTGGGTTCCATTCCTCAACACCACAAAAGCAGAAAAAGCCGCAAGTGGCACTGTGGCTCAATTGGTAGAGTGCTGGCCTTGAGCTGAATTGCTGAGGGACAGCCCCCAGGCCCAGTGTTCAAGCCCCATGACCGACAAAAAGAAAGAAAAAAGACAAACCAGAGTAACTTCCTTTTGGGTAGTCATGATCCGTGATCCTCACCTAGATTGTCCACAGCTGGAACCCTCTACAGAAAGGTTTCCATTTCTATATGAATAAAGAGAGTTGAAGTCCTGCTAGGCAGGAGCCTCATGTCACCAGAGGGAAAAACCCTCCTATCTTTGAAAAAAACATAGTTCCAGTCATTTCATGAGTTCCAGGCAGCTGGGCCTGAAAGCTAGAGAGTCAGGCACTGAGGTCGCATAGACACCATCTCTGCTAAGGACTCCTAGGACCACAGATGGGGGTGGGACTCTGTAGTCAGAGATCTTTGCGTTATGAGTGACAGAAACTCAACTCAAACTCATTTATATGTGTAAGAAAAGGAATCTATTGGCAGATATAGCTATGAAATTTAAGGTGTTTGCTTCTGGAGGTGGCTGGATTCATTGCTTGGATCACATCATTGAAGACTCAGTCTCACGTTCTTCCTCTTTCAGCTCGACTTGCCCTTGCATGAGATTCATTCTTTCACAAACTCTGTCCTCACAAAGACAATTTTGCTTTACCACTTAAGACAAGATGGTCACCAGCTTCGGACACCCCTGTGGAAGAGGAATCTTTCTCCCCAAAAGAAGTAACAAGGATTCCAAGGTTGAGAATCATTGGAACAAGATGCTTCCCAGAACTGAACCTGCCTCTGTGACCTGGCGGTGAAATGTCATGAACTGAATCTCTCAGAGGAGAAATGATAGTACAGGTAGGCATTGGGTGCCAACCATGAAGGCCAGTACAGCAGATGCTTTTTATAAACTCCAGCGTTCATCTAGTCTGATAGGCTGCAATTCACCTATCAAAATATGGTGTCCTATGAAATCTTCCCTGTCCAAGATCCCAAACCAACTCTCTCCTGTCCATCTCTAATTCTACATACAAAAAATACTCAGAAGTCATCCCTGGGGGTAAATCTGATGAAACGCTAATGGCTAATTATCCTTAAGCCCTAGCACTGAGCAGCAATTGGGAAATTTATTAGAGTGTGTTAAATCACAAGAACCACCAAGATAAGTGGAAATGGACCACAGAGGTGGAAAGAAGGGCTCTGAAGCTGGGTCCAGATCCCTGGGTCAAGTTCCAGATCAGCTCCTGCTTCACCCTCCCCTTCTCAGACACAGCATCTCAGATCTGGGCTTTGCCACATGGCATCCTCTAGCCACTTACAGGATAATTCAGAGGTTTGTGTAAAAGCACATAGGAGCCAATTCCTACTGCCAAGTTTCTTGTTAGTCAGATAACTAAGAGCTATATTCAGAAAATAAGACCTATGAGAATGTTTTGAAGGTTAGAAAATGCATAAAATGATGAACCACCATATAGCCTGGACATCAAGTCTAAAGAAGCATAATTGTAATATAAATTGTGCACATTGAATAAAAAAAAAAGAGAGTGTGAGTTGTAGGAGAGCTGACATAAACTAGAAGCCCATGGAACAAAATTAAAGAGGACAGCCATGTTAGAGGGGAGTCCCCAGCACAGGCATCTGGGTCACCCAGTGTCACCCAGAAAAAGACTCCAGGAATGACCTCTTCAGTGCTGTCCATGAAAGAGACGCTGTGTTTGAAGGCCCTGGCCATTCTCAGGCCTTCGACTGTCTTTCAGATCTGCACAATGAGGGCTAAGTTGGATGAGTCTTCAGACAGATTACAACCAGACCCCATTCTGTCTGCTGACACCATGGCTGCTGTCTTTGCTGATACCAAAAGCCGTCTGGTTTTCCTCACTGTTGTCTAGGCTCGAAGTCCCTCACTTAAGTCACTACTGGACAGGGAGAAGCCAACAGCCTGCCTGCCAGCATTCCTTCCATCCAAGCCATTAGCACATTGAACAGCTCTGGCCCCATGCTGATTTCTGACATGCAGTAATTAATTCCTTTCCACTCAGAGATGTAGCCATTCAGAGGTCTCTAATTCAAGATGTTTCTGGTCTATTCAGTTTGAGAAACACTTAAAATGTTGAGCAGGCAAACGATGTGCCCTTTTGTAAAAAGCCACTGGTCTTAATTCCACACCTATATGAAAATAAACGATGTGGGCATTAATGATTTAAATGTAAAATACAAAACCATAAAGACACTCGAAATACTATTCATATAATTTTGGAATAGAAAAAGTCTTCTTTAAAAAGAGGTAAGCCAGGCACCGGTGACTCACGCCTGTAATCCTAGCTACCCAGGAGACTGAAATCTGAGGATCACGGTTCAAAGCCAGCCTGAGCAGGAAACTCCATGTGACTCTTATCGCCAATAAACCACTTGAAAACCAAAGTGGCACTATGGCTCAAGTGGTAGAGCACTCGTCTTGAGCTGAAGAGTGCAGGGACAGCGCCCAAGCACAGAGTTCAAGCCCCATGACCGACCAAGAAATTTAAAAAGAATAAAAAGAGGTACTGGGGATTTGAACTCTTTCTTGTGCTGGCTAGGTGGGTGCTTTATTACTTGAGATGTGTCCCATGTCCTTTTTGCTTTAGGTATTTTTTTTTAATAGGGTCTTGTGTTTTTGTCCCACTGGCCTAGACTGTGGTCCTTCTATTTATACTTCCTACATAGTTGGGATTAAAGGCATGAGCCACCATCCTAACAGGAAAGATTTTCCCAATCATGCTAACATTTTACTTTATAAAGAATACTAACAATTTCATTTACAAAAGAAAAAAAAGATCAAATGGCAAAGAAACACAAGAGAAAAAATATTGTTTATTTATAATCACAGAAAAGCAAATTAAAATGGCAATGATATTCTGCTTATGAAATCAACCAGGACAATGAAAACAATAGTCAACTGTTGGTTAGAGTACAGGGGAAAGTTTATGTTAACACATTGCTATTGGAAACCTAAACTGGTACATTTTTTTTGGAGGGGGGGAATGTGCCAAAATCAGAAGTGTGGATCCATTTTTATGTCTAGGAATTTATCTTGGAGAACTAATTAAGAATGTGCATAAAGACAAAACTACGAGATGCTGTTTCAATAGTAAAGATTGAAAGCTGAACACTGGTGGCTCATGCCTATAATCCTAGCTACTCAGGAGGATGAGATTTGAGGATCTCAGTTCAAAGCTAGCCGAGGACAGAAAAGTCCTGCTGAGACTCATATTTCCAATTAATGGCTTAAAAAGTGGAAGTGGTGCTATGGCTCAACATAGTAGAGTACTAGCCTTGAACTAAAGAGCTTAAGGACAGACAGCTCAAGCCCCAGGAATGACCAAAAAAAAAAAAAAGATTGGCATTAACTCCCATAACTGACAATGGGTGTATTATATAAGTTATCATCCACCTGTACTATGGCATAACTACCTACAGCAAATAGTATGTTAAAAGTGCGCAGTTATTGATTTGAGAAGAGACTTGCCATCTTTCATTAATGAATAGAAGCAAGCTCTTAAATTGTATGTTCAATATTTGTAAAAAAAAAAAAATCTCATTCTATTGCAAAAGAAAGTAAAAAGTCCAGGGAAAATAGATCGAATATTAACAGTGTTGAAGTTTTCTCTAGGTAATAAAATTAGAGGAGACTTGAATTTGTTTTTCTTCCGGGTTTAGAAGTATTTTCTAATTTTTCTCCAATGAATGAATATTACTATAAAGAAATAATGACAAACATGCTTATTCCTTGACCCATGTGCATTAAGGGATGTAATTGATAGTGTTTTCCATACATTATCCCTCCTCCCGCCCCCAGTGGAGATTAGCTTCCCAAGGAAGAAGCTGAGGCAAGGGTGAACCTAAGGGAAAGCAAGACTGGGAAAAACAGATGGTGTGCAAAACATTGGGGTTTCAAGGGCTCTGGAGAGTAAAAGGAACAGAGAACATGGCCATAGGCCTCCATGGACAGATGAGAGAAGACTAAGAGAGAACAAAGTAGAACTGAGAAGGCCAGAACCTCAAAGAGCCTGAGTCTTTCTTCCTTTGGTTTGTGAGGATAAAGTTTGGCAGAGGAAAAAGGCTTGCAGGTGCTGATATGAATGCAAATGCAAATGTGAATCATCACATTGGATCACCATTAATTAAAATTCTCTTGGTTCTCTGTCACCCCGTGGGGGTCCCTCTGCTTCACGAGCCTCTAATGATGGTCCTTTCCTCTCTGCACTTACACCATCATTATAATTGTTAGCTACCCCCAGGAAAATGGGGAACCCAGCAGCCCTGGACATGATTCTCAATCCCATACAAGAAGATAATTAGTCTGTCTTTTAGATAGGCCAGACTGATCTTTTCCATACTCCCCTACCCCCACCCTTGACAATAAGCTGTCTGACTGTGTTCACACACCTTTAGTGACGGGGAACTCACTGTCCTAAGTGGTTATTCACAAATCTGAGCGCACCACAATTCTGAAAACGACTTCATGGGTAGAATTTCGATGGCACTATTTTCTAAATCTACTATAAATTTTCATATGTTCCTCCTCAAAGATGAGATCTTCAAGTTAAAAAATTTTTTTTTGATGCTCACATTACAAATTTATATTCACACACAGCTGTTGTGAATATAAATTATTGTTTCACAGACTGCATCTGATAATCCCAATGTCTGGTCTTTGTGTGTTCTTTCTGATGTCTGTTGTTTCTGCTGATTTCTGTCTTGCAGAGCCGAACTTCCTTTTGTGCTCTTATCTTCCATCTTTACTGGAAGTTGTACTAGAGAAAAAATAATTCCTAAGGATAAGGTCTACAACCAAAGTGCATTCTTCTGATGAGGTTGAGTTTGCTTCTACTGGGGACCTTGTTCAAATGCACATTCCAATATAAGAGGTCTAGAATGGAGCCAATTATTTGAATTTCTGGTAAACTCATTGGTAGTGTTGATAATGGAGTTCCCTAGGCCACACTTTGAGTATCAAGAAGATTGCTGAGTGGGGTGGGAAACAAGGGGGATGATACTTCTGGTTTTCTCTAATTCTGAAGACTTCAGGGTTCCAGCTTGTTGAGGAGAGGGTCTCTTTAGAGATGCCTCACTAAGCATGGGCAGTTGGACTTCCGTTTCCTTCCTCCCATCTTCCTTCCATCTTCCTTCCTTCCCTCCCTCCCTCCCTCTCTCTCTCTCCCCTTCCTTCCTCCCTCCCTCCCTCCCTTTCCTTCCTTCCTTCCTTCCTTCCTTCCTTCCTTCCTTCCTTCCTTCCTTCCTTCCTTCCTTTTTTCCTTCCTTCTTTGCTTCTTCTTTTTCTTTTCTTTGTTGGTCATGGGGCTTAAATTTAGGGCTAGGCACTGTCCCTGAGCTCCTTTTGCTCAAGGTTAGCACTCTACTACTTTGAGCCACAGTGCCACTTCCAGTTTTCTAGTGGTTCATTGGAGATAAGACTCACAGACTTTCCTGCTGACTTTGATTCATGATCCTCACATCTCAGCCTCTTGCTGAGTAGCTAGGATTATAGGTGTCTGGCCTTTGGTTTTATTTGTCCCATTTACCTGTTCACACTGCCAGAGCAAGCTTCTGTTTCTGAATACTTGAAAATACATTCTGAACAACTGTTGTTTTAATGCTTGTGTATCTCACTAGATTTTCCTTTACTCTTTATGACTATGTTATTATTGGAGGAGCTGGTAATTTTTAAAAGACAGGCTTACTGTGTAGCCCAGGTTGGTATGGCTGTCCTCATCTTCCTGCCTCAACTTCCTTTCGGACTGCTGGGATTACAGGCATGTACCACTACGCTCAATACCCATTACCTAAAATTCTGGTAATTTCTTATTTCCTTATAGCCTCGTTGATGCATGTAAGCAGATTTATTTTTTGTTTCTTAAAGATAGTTGGATTTTCATTTGCCTCTAGTAGAACTAACTGCTGGTCAAATAACTTACTCTATTAATTATTGCAAGAAATAAAGGTTTGTGCTAAGTACATTCATTCACTTATTTAAGACTAAAAAGAAAAAAAAGAACCCAAGAACCTTCCAGTGTTCTATTTCTTCTGAACCCCCCCCCTCAATACATCTAGATTATCTAAAATAAAATGTACAGTTACCTTCTGGTATTTGTATTTGCCCTTCCTGGAAGGCTCTTCCGGTGTCACTCTGAAGGCTGGTCCTCATTGCTCTGGCTTTGCTGGTGACTTCCTCTTTGGAACACCCTTTGGTCACCACATCACAGAATTTCACAGTGGAGCAGCTAAAGGGACACACAAAGGTCAGGGCACAGAGAAAAGGAGCATCTTACCCAAGGTCATGTAGAGAATTGGTCTCATACCTGAGATTGCACCCCAAATTCTCATTATTCAGCTTGTCTGCACTGTCCCCTACCATCTCTTCATGACCCCTCCATGACTGCCTCCCTGTCCCTCTATGTAATAATTAATCAAGACATGGCAAGATGGGTGTCTTCTAAATCCTGGGAAATCACCCAAAGGACTTTAGTTTATATTTGTCTCATTCTAAGGCCACCAGACCATTGAAGGGGAGGAAGCTATTCACAGACACTTCACTGAGAAGGTAACTGTTCACAGGGTTTTATTTCAAGTTTCCTATTTCATTTCTCTAGGGGAAATTACTACAATGGAAGGAGCCCCGACCTGCCATAGAATCCACCCACTGTCCTCCTGGATGACTTCCAGAGAAAACAGCTTCTAATTAAATAAACTCACTCTGCCTTCTTCCCTTCAGAAAGCAAGAATAAGACTTCAGTGACGCGTGAGTGTGTTTGACTGTGCTCAGTTTATTGCCTCTTAAATAATCATTGGTCTGGCTTCTCCTACCTGTCTTCTAACCTTTCATTAGTTGAAGAATTATAACAAACAAACAAACTGACTAATCATAATAAGAGGAAAAAATGACAATGCTTAGGGAAACTTGAATGTCTATAATGAAATCCATTAAGAAAGGAAGCAAAATGACTAATTCAGGAACTGGTAGTAACTCATTCAATCTAATTTCTTGAACTCCTGGCCCCTAAACACTTCCTTGACCATATGTTCTTCTGAGTCTCACCCTGCACACACACACACACACACACACACACACACACACACACTCACATGCACACACACACTCACACACATGCACACTCCTTTTGCCCAACCTTTCTCAAGCCTTTTACACTCTCCCATGCTTTTATGCCTCCAAATGTTCTCTTTCCTTGAAAGCAACACTTGTGCTATTTCTCCATCTATCAAAATCCTTTTCAGTCTTCAGATCTAACACCACTTTCCTTGAGGATTTCTCAGGAAATGAAGCTCCTGCCCTTGCCTGGTAGAATGCTCCTTCTGAAAGACTATGGAGATCCAATCTCTCTGGAAGGTTCTCTAGCAACTGAACTGTGACCAAAAACTCACATGGACCCCAACCCTATACTTATACACAAAATGTTATATTTGTATATATGTCCTTCATTGTCGTCGAGACAAAACTGTGCCAATAAAATATTCATTGTTTATCTAAAATTTGAGTGTAACCGGGTGTCTTATAATTTGCTTGGCAATCGTGGTGAGGATGCCCAGGGCGCTGGTTCATTTTGGAGGATATTTTCAGGCCCCACCCCTGCTGTAGGTATTACCATGGCTCTGTGCAATGTCCTAGACAAGGGGCCACCCCCTACCTTGTCCTCCACTATCTAATAAAGCAAGTGAATATGAATTACAAATAAACGTGAACCTTCTAACATGTGTATGTGTATGACTTTTCAAACTCTTGAAAAAGTAGCAATAATGAATAATAACAGCCACAGGAGTAACAGGAGCCAGGTGCTGTTCTAAGAGCTTGGCTGTGCCATTATTGGGTGGCTCACGATGGGTAAGCGGCAACACTGGCTGTTTTCTGCTGCCTATTGAATGACCACCACTTACACGTTCCTCACACCTATCTGCCTTGACTGCAACACACTGGTGTGCTGTGTGTGACCTTACAGTGATGGGCAACAGCCTCAAGGACCCATTCCTACGTCATTACTAAGGAGTCATGATGTAAAATGAGGCCAATTGCTTAGAATGGCTCAGACCCTCATGGCCAGTCTGCTTGTCAAGATTCCAGCCAGCTCCCAGAGAAGGAGAAGCCCTGACTATACCTCTCACATCTTTTGAACGTCTGGAAGAGATAGATGTTCAAAGCCTATGTCTGTCATTCCTGCTTTCCCACACTTTTGTCATGGCTTCCAGTACCTTTCTCCTCAACATGATCATTTTGTTCTCCAAAAGGGAAGTCTCGATTCATTCTTTCAAGTCGAAGGCAGATGTCATTTCTTCCACGACAGCTCCTTTGACTTTTCCTGGATGTCTAAGTTTTTCCTCAGGGGCCTCCATGTCTGGATCGTGGGCTCTGGACTTCTACTCTTCTTTCTGCCTGCTGTCTACTCTGCCTCACCCCCTGCTTTACTGCATCATGTTTCCCCACCTCCATCAACTCTTTGCTTCTCTTAGCTCAGAATGAGCCATGGGATTTTATAAAATACCAGTATTTGATGTCCTCTGCACAAACTTTGGCCTCAAATCTTGGCAGGTTAATAGGTCCCAGACATTGATATTCAGAAAACAATGTCCCCAGGTGATTCGGGGTCATATGGATGAGACCTGGATTTAAGCAGCAAGTGAGATCCTGCTCCACTTGCTGATCCTTGCGCCAGCTGTGAGCCCAAGTCTCCTCTCGTCATTCCCTTGGGTTCTGAGGGTGACTTAGACCCAGAATCTGAAGAGCTTTCTGGGAGGATCCTTAACATCCCTCCTGAATTCAAGTTTTGGTTATTCTGATAACCTTCCCTGACAAGAAATTAAGTTTGCCAGCCCATAATAATGCCTCTTACTCTCTCATTGTCAGAGAAAGGAGAAGAGGCCTACTTCAAAAGAGAATAGAATTTGTTTGCAGCAGAAAGCCTTTAGAGCAAACTAGTGTAATACCAGTGAAAATGAGGCTCAGAAGAACAGAGGAAGCTGCTCATGGTTCCAGTTTTGTAGCCACAGTCCCTCCTGTGCCTTCTTACCCCTGGCTCACCTCCTGGACCACCAGGTCCCTACTTAGTGGAGTAAACAGAAAGAGGGCTTGACACGTGTCCCCAGTTTATAGCTAAGTCAAAAAGCCACACTCTGTCCACCCAGGCAAAATTTAAATTTTAAATGGAGTATCACAAATGACTTGCTCCCCCAGGAAAACTTTGACACAGTTGAACAACACCCCGCCCCCCCCCCCCCAATGTCACCCAACCCAGTGGAAAGCAACTGTCATGTTTGAGAGCAAAATTTAAAAATTTGAGGCATAATCCAAGAGATAAAAGTAAGAAAAAAAAGCCAATGGAATGATTGAGTATGCACGACCACAACCCTTAATCTCTGCCATCCGACACAGTGTAAACAAATCTGCTGATTGTTAATGATATTGCTGAAAACATCACTAATCAAACTTTAAATACCAAATACATTTAAGCAAATAACACTCCAGTTGCAGTCCTTGGAGCTCATCTCGTCGGGAAAGGAAATCCAAATCGGAGGCCAGTTTGAAAATGGCCAGAGTCCGCACTGTAGCTTTGTAATAATTGACTAACATCCTCGAGGCGACGCTTTCTCTTAAGTACAGAAGGCCTGAGATACAAAAGGAAATAAGGAAGAAGTCCAGGAGGCAAGCGCTAATGCAATTTCAAACTGCAATTACATCAGCAGCTTTAAACAGATGGCAGAATGGGAATAAATGTGTTCGCTCCTTTCTCTTACTTGGGCTTTCATTGTTTATATCATTAAAAATAAGGAGAGTTTAAAATAACATATATCATCACGTACTGGATCACAGACACCCAAAACTAGTTTGGGGAAAAGACTGAATATGGTCATAACTCCTGGTTGTTTTGAAAACAACTGGGTGAATTCAATTAAGTAACCAGCTGGCTATTTACAAAAGAGAATTGTGAAGGAGCCCTGATTATGACTGAGCTGGGTATACAAAACTCTGGATAAGCCAGAGATTGGTTTTAGAGCATTTCTTCTTGTGTGTGAAGGTTTGAGTGGATTATAGAATCTGATACTTCATAAGTCCAAGGACCTAACACATGCCCTAATACGAAGATGGCAAAGAAATACTGCAAATATCCCAACTCTCTGCTCCCAGACCTATATGGGTATCATCTCTCTTGGCTCTGAGAGAATTCTGAACATAGCCCTAGGCATTTTCCATGGCAGAGTGGTACATAAGAATCTATTGCCATCCCTAATCTAGTTCAACTCGTTTATTTATTTAGTTTTTCATTTGGAACACTAAGGACCATACCGACTTTTACCTTTCTTCTTCCTCCTCTTCCTCCTTCTCCTCTTCCTTTCCTCCTCCTCCTTCTCCCTCCTCCTCCTCCTCTTTCTCTCCTCCTCCTCCTCCTTTTTCTGCTTCTTCTTTTTCCTTCTTCCTTCTTCTTTTATGAGGAGTCATTCCATACTGAAAGCAGCTTGAGAGAGAGGTCCGTGTGACTAGGAATGGAGACGTTTTGCCAGTGATCAAACTGAATCATCACCCAAGTGACTGAGCCACTTTAAAAGAAGCCAGCTGGGCAGGGAAGGTAGCTTAGTGGTAGAGTGCTTGCCTCGCATGTATAAGGCCCTGGGTTCAATTCATAGCACCACATAAGCAGAAAAAGCTGAAAGTGGCATTGTAGCTCAAGTGGTAGAGCACTTGCCTTGAGCTGCAGAGCTGAGGGACAGCGCCCAAGCCCAGAGTTCAAGCCTCATGACTGACAAAAAAAAAAAAAAAAAAAAAGCCAGCTCAAGTCTTAAGATGTAGAGCCAATATCTCTCTCTCTGTGTGTGTGTGTGTGTGTGTGTGTGTGTGTGTGTGTGTGTGTGTGTGTGTGTGTGTGTGTGTGTGTGTGCATGCACGCTGGTACTGGGGCTTGAACTAAAGGCCTCACAATCTCACTTGGTTTTTTGCTCAACACTGGCACTTTACCACTTGAACTATATCCTACTTCCAGCTTTTTCGGTGGCTAATTGGAGATATGAGTCTATTGGACTTTCCTGCCTGGGCTGGATTTGAAGCTTGATCCTCAGATCTCAGCCTCCTGGGTAGCTAGGATTATAGAAGTGAGCCACCAGCACCAGGCTCCAATATCTCCATAGCAACCCCAGGAGATACTCTCAAACAGAGCCACCCAGTTAGGTTGCTGCTGAATTCCTGGTTCACAGATTTGGTGAGGTAAACAAATGTTTATTGTTGATTTAAACAAGTTCTGAGATTATTTGTTGCAAAGCACTAGATGAGTAATACAGAAGGAAATGAGAAGATGATGGTTGCATGCTGTCTATTTTAGGGATTATTTGCATACAAAAGTCTGTGTTTTAGGATAGATTTGTTAAATCTTTTATATGGAAGAATTATTTCATGGCATGAAATAGGTAAAACATTTTTAAGGAAATTGTTCTGAGGCTAATAAACTAATGCTATGACAACTTTAAAAATTGTGTTTTTATCAAGTCAAAAATCATATATCCATACTTTTTTACCTTAATTTTGTAAAATTTAAAGATTTTGGCTTAATTCTTCCTCACATTCATATTAATATTTAGATTTAGACCCAAATGAACAATAGAGAAGAATATTAAAGAGCTTCTTTAAGGTTAAGGGTGTGAGGTACTCGTCTGATCCTGTCACTAACCAAATAGCCTTTATGCTTTGAGACTCAGTGTCCTCATCTGTAAAATAGTGTCCAGCAGACAATCTCCAAAGTCCTTCCATGCCTAGCATTCTAGTCTTCTAAAGAAAGAATTGTAAATTCACTTTGCAATGGAGACTAAAATGTCCTGCTTCCTGATATAAAAAAATCATTTTTGACCTGTTAAGAATCCCAAAGGGATATATTTTACCTTTCTCTTTTTCAATATGTACAGAGTTGTCATGCTCATGTATAAACTGTTTGTGTCTTCCCAGATTTACACATGCAATTCTTTAAATTTTTCCCCCAATTAACTATTGATTTCTATTATCTTTAAGTAGTTGCATGAAGGGGTTTCAGTGTAACATGTCAGTCTGTGAGTACAATGCATCCATTTCATCCCTTTCATCATTCTCTCTCCTCCTTCCCAACTCCTACATGTAAAATCCTAACCCCCTAACATTTAGAAGTGAGGCCTTTGCCAGGTGACTGAGTCATGAATGTGGGGCCCTTAGGAATGAGATCAGAGCCCTTGTAAAGAGGGAGCAGGGAGTTGGCTTGTCCTTCCTGGCTTGGAAGAACACTGGGAAAAGACAGCCATTAGTGAACCTAGAAGAAGACTGGACACCAAAGCTAAATGATGCCTTATCTTGGATATCGCAGCCTCCAGAACTGTGACAAATACATTTCTGCCATTCACAAGTCACCATTCTATGGTATTTTGGGACTAGTAGGCCAAACAGGCTAAGAGAATGCTGAGAATAATATCAGTGTATATGAGCTCTAACCATGAGACCCTAACTTCTGTCTGTGTAGCTCCTTTGGTAGGCCAATATTTAAAAATTAATTTTCTTTTCTTTTCTTTTCCTTTCCTTTCTTCCTTCCTTCCTTCCTTCCTTCCTTCCTTCCTTCCTTCCTTCCTTCCTTCCTTCCTTCCTTCCTTCTTTCTTTCTCTTTCTTTCTTTCTTTCTTTCTTTCTTTCTTTCTTTCTTTCTTTCTTTCTTTCTTTCTTTCTTTCTTTTTCTTTCTTTCTTTCTTTCTTTCTTTCTTTCTTTCTTTCTTTCTTTCTTTCTTTCTTTCTTCCTTCCTTCCTTCCTTCTTTTCTTTCTTTCTTTTCCTTCCCTCCTTCCCTCCCTCCCTTCCTCCCTCCCTCCCTCCCTCCTTCCTTCCCTCCCTCCCTCCGTCCTTCCCTCCCTCCCTCCGTCCTTCCCTCCTTCCTTCTCTCCTTCCCTCCTTCCCTCCTTCCTTCCTTCCTTCCTTCCTTCCCTTCTCCCTTCCTTCCTTCCTTCCTTCCTTCCTTCCTTCCTTCCTTCCTTCCTTCCTTCCTTCCTTCCTTTCTTTCTTTCTTTCTTTCTTGTCTTTCTTTCTTTCTTTCTTTCTTTCTTCTTTCTTTCTTTCTTTCTTTCTTTCTTTCTTGTTGGTCATGGGACTTTAACTCAGGGCCGGGGTTGTCCCTGAGCTCCTTTTGCTCAAAGCTAGCACTTTACCACTTTGAGCCACAGCACCACTTCCAGTTTTGGGGTAGTTAATTGGAGATAAGTGTCTCACAGAGACTTTTCTGCCCCAGCTGACTTCAAACCTAGATCCTCAAATCTCAGCTTCCTGAGTAGCTAGGAAATAGGTGTGAGCCACGGGCACTCATCTTATTTTGTTTTCTAATTGAAAACTACTCAATAGTACAAATGGCCAAAGACACACATGCCTATTGCATACCAGGTGATTTTATATAATAAAGAATTTAGCACTTGATATTACTTCATCTACTACAACAAGCTATGAAGTAGGCATTATTGGTCTTCCATTTTGCAAATGAGGAAACTGAAGCATATGACAACTAGACAACTGGTCTGAAGTCACATAGCTTGTAAGTGGCAGAGCTGGAATACGACTCAGCATTGTTATTCTCAATCCTTTGCTGGACAGGAAAAGATAAATCTTACCAGTAATCAATAAATGAAACTAAGTACATTTGTTTTGATCCATCCTAGCAGCAAAATATTAAAATATTAAGATAATATCTAAGATGAAGTGTGTGAGGGAAAGAAGATTTTTTTCTTACTGTTATAGAAGTGGTTCGCATATGTCTTCCTAAAGTGTCACAAGAAAAAGTTTGGTGGTGAAAGTTTGGGCTGGGGAAGAGAAACAAAAACTTTGCCTCAGAATCACCAGGATGGGGCCTGAGAATCAGTTTTACTTTAAAGCTTGTTTGTCCCATAACTCCAGTGCCAAGCTACTGAAATAATCTTTAGTCTTGTACAACTACATCTAGACAAACTGTAACTGGTTGAAAGATATAGAACATGAATGGCCTTTTCAGGTACAAATAAAACAGCATAGTGCATTTCTAGGAAAACATACACATCCATATGGGTCTACAAAAAATACCTCTAGAAGCAGGGCACTGGAGGCTCATGCCTGTAATCCTAGCTACTCAGGAGGCTGAGATCTGGGGATCATGGTTCAAAACCCACTCAGGCAGCAAAGTCTATGAGATACTTATCTCCCATTAACCACCAGAAAACTGGAAAGGGAGCTGTGGCTCAAAATGGTAGAGCACTAGCCTTAAGCAAAAGAAACTCAGGAACAGAGCCCAGACCCTAAGTTCAAGTCCCACAACTAAAAACCAAACCAAAACAAAACAAAATGTCCAGAAAATGGATATCAAAATAACATGGTCATCACTGGGAGTTGCAGGGACTGAGGTTGGAAATGGCAGTCAAAGGGAATTTTAGCTTTATCAGTAATATGCTTGATGCCTTACAACTAGATAAAAATAAAATAAAAAATAATTTGTATGTGTTTAAAATACATTAAGGCAATACAAAATAAAAAATAATAAACCCAAAATACCACTTGGGAAAAAAATTCCTTTCCATCTTCTGCCTAAACTTACTTATTTTCCTTCTTTCTCTTTCTTTAATATAAAATAGAAACTGGCAAATGTTGGTTTTTCTTCTTAAACTTGGCCCAGGTTTTGTTCATGGGTGCTTCTAGAGTTTGTGTATCTGTGGCTTTGCAGTCACTTGCCATTCTGTCTCATGGAAGCCTGGTTGAATTGGGGGCTGGGTGGGGCTAAGGGGTGGCGGGAACTTGGGCATGGGATGAACAATCCCTTATGGAGTTTGCAGTGACCTGGCCCCAGGGCCCAGAATTCTTACCAGGAGTGGTGGACAACAAAAATATGAGAAGGACTCTTTTTTTTTTTTTTAGCATATGGGTTTATTATTTGATACATTTCAACCACCTTCATCCACCTTACACAGGACCAAACTACACAAAAGGACAAGAGTTAGTCACATGCTTCAAGGATAAAGAACCTGATCTGAGTAGATGTGACCATAGATCCTACTCTGTATGCCAACAGTACAAGCCATGCAAGGTGTCTGTTCCCATTGCTTTCTTTTTCAACCCTTGTGCATGTTTATGAAGCAATTTCCTTGGAAATTGCTAGGCACTAGGAAAAATACAACCTACTTGTTGCACTGTGGGCTCTCATGTTCCAGAAATGAAGACATGTACATGAAAAGCTCAATTCAAAGTAGACTTTGATGAGCCATAGCTCCCAGAGCCCTAACCAATTTGCTCAGTAAGAGAGTAATCAGAGAGACAATAAAATGAGCTTCTGCTCTCCTTAAACCCTTATTCATGGGAACCAGGGCTTGGTTTTCCTGACTGGCTTGCTTCAGTTCATTCTTGAACTTGTATTGGACAAGGCATCCTAGCTTCCTTACATGTCAGCCTCCTAGAGAAAGATGGCTGCCTTCTACCTCCAGTGCAGTGGCAGTGCATATTAAGTACCATCTCTTAATTCCTGAAAGGCAGAATGGGCTAGAACTGCTCTGGGCTCCACTTTGTCCTTTGTTCTCTTATGGGAATCAAAGGAGTTAATGGATGTGAAGGCAGGTTCCACATTTTAAACAGCTATAGCATGTAAGGCTGTTATATAGATTTTTATCAGAGCTGCAAGTTTATTGAATGCTTATATTTCTTCCTTGGCTTGTATTTGAAATGTGGTATTCATCTCCTCCTGGTATATGTATATGTGTGTGTGAAACTAATCTTTTCTATCCAATGTCTTGAGTTTGTTTGCTAGAAAGCTCTCTAGGTGATAATGTTAATATTCCAAATCCAATCTGAAAGTATTTTCCATCAAAG
Organism: Dipodomys merriami; assembly: GCF_024711535.1. Classification (NCBI taxonomy): domain Eukaryota; kingdom Metazoa; phylum Chordata; class Mammalia; order Rodentia; family Heteromyidae; genus Dipodomys; species Dipodomys merriami. The sequence continues at coordinate 19,107,381 of NW_027202382.1, forward strand.
AAAGTATCCCAACTAACAATTTTAACAATTGACTTTACCCATTGATTTTCAACTCTGGTGGAAATATTGTTGGCTGGAGTTGTATATCTGCTATGAATTTTTTGGCATTCTTGATAGGCCTGAATGTTTTTTATCCCCCTTGATTCATTCCTTTTAAATAACTTGGTAATCCCTCTGGAGGATATCACAATTTATAAGTATCACTATTCACAAAAAGATGGATTTTCCTACCTTGCTATTTAGAGCATTCAATTTTCACGTACAAGTGGATAATTCCTGGCCTCAGCCCCGTGGCCTATCATTGAGGTATGGGCCATTATTTTCAGAGAAACCTCCAGGAACATCTTTTCTGTTCTCATCTCTGGCTGTGTTACACACACCAGGCTGAAAAAGGTGGTAGAGTTGGGGAAGGATCAGATCATTGTCTTCATGATAGACTATGCAGCGAAAAATTGCACTGGTTCCCTTAATACGCACTTCACACGGAAGGCACACTGGGGTTCGTTAGCATCTTGAAATGATTTTGCCATCCTCTGGCATATCCTTCCATAGCCAAACCACATCTCCTTGCCACCCTAGGTACCAAAGTGTTACCATCACTATGGCACTCTTCTTATTCCCATTCTACATCCTCTTACACATTTCACTCCACCCCCAGGTGTGAGAGGAGAGTCATGCAGGGAAAACGTTTCCTTATATGCTCTTGTTTCTCCGCTTGGAACCCTCAGGCACAGCTGCCAGCAGGGGCCCCTTGAGAGCTTTTGGGATTCAATCAGTTCCTGGATAAGAGGATAACGAGAGAGTAACTTGAACACTGGTTTCCTCCATGATTTGGGTTTTCCACTTTTTAAGTAGTCTAATAATTTCCCTTCTTATAGAACACATGGGTATCAAGAAGCATAGGGATGCTTCTGAGCTGGAGTTTAGAGTTTAGGAACTCCCACTAAAAGAAGAGGCGGACCTTTTTTTTTTACTAGTGTTCCAGAACAATGGGGATCAGAGGCTATCAGGACCCAGAAGTCAAAGACTGGAAGTCAAAGTAAGGAATGCAAACTTGGGCTGGATCATGAGGAATGAGCTGCTTTGCCCAAAGGATGTGGTGCAGGGCAGGCCCTAGGAACCTACATGGGTTTCTCTGTCTCGGTATGGAAGTTCTTTCCAGAACATGGAGGAGGGGCTTCAGAAGTCATACAATTTTCCTTCCTCCCTCCCTCCCTCCCTCCCTTCCTTCCTTCCTTCCTTCCTTCCTTCCTTCCTTCCTTCCTTCCTTCCTTCCTTCCTTCCTTCCTTCCTTCTTTCCTTCCTTCCCTCCTTCCCTCCTTCCTTCCCTCCCTCTCTCCCTTCTGTTTTATCATTTAAATCTCTGTCCAATTAGCATTCATCCTAGTATATGATGTAAAAAAACAGATCATATTTTATCTTTATCCATCTGGCTACCCAATTATCCCAAATCATCTTTCTTCTACCAATTTGTTTCATCATACATGAAATTATTTCTATAAAATCAGTCCAACTTTTGGATGTCCTATTCTGTTCCTCTGCTTTATATATGTGCCCAAACCACACATTCAATCACACAACCTCCGAAATACTTCCAAATACCTGCAGTGCTAGCCCCATACTCTAGTTGTGCTTGTTTTCCATTTTGGCAGCTGTATCACAATGCCATTGATGACGAGGTTTAGGAGCAATAAAGTTATATTTCTCTGAAGCTCAAGATCAAGGCAACAGGAGATTCAGGGTCTGATGAGGAATGATTTTTGATGCACAGATGGCTGTCCTCTTGTGGTGTCTTTACAAGATAGAAGGCGATAGCTCTGTTCTCTTCAGCTCCTTATAAAGGCAAGCATCCCATTCATGAGGGCTCTGCCCTCATGTCTTAATCATCACCCATAGGCTCTATCTTCTAGTACCACCACCAGAAAGATTAAGCTTCAATATATACATCCTGGGGATGACACAAATATTCAGACTGGAGCACAGGATTAATTAGAAAACCAAATATTTAATGGCCCACTGTGGGGTAAGGGTCTAATTCATGTCTTCTATATTAAGGATGTATTTGGGAAAAGAATAGGGTGTTTCAAGTCTGCTGTACACAATTGGCTATGCATGCATCTTCACATTAAAAATCCTCTTCCCATATGAACTACTGAAAAAACCTTATCTCTGAATATCAAGCCCAAGAGATATCCAGAGATATTTAGGTGGGAACTGGCTGTGCAAGTCTCTGTGGTGTTCTGCTTACCACTGGCTCCCATCAAAGGTCCACTGTGACCTGGACATTTTTGTATTAGCTAAGTTCAGATATTCAATTATATAAGGGTCAAAACTTGCCCAAAAGGGCACTTGTGTCAATGCTTGTCCATTTTCTTTCTCTGGCTCATTAAATAAGGCAAAAGTCTCAAGAAGTTGCCTGTTCTACCTCTTTCCATTTCCCTGTAAAGAACATGACCATAGAAATTAGAAATGAATAAAGTGGTATTCAAATAATAATTCAGCAATTACTCCCCAAAGGTATCTATAGGCATAAGATCTGCATATAATTTACAGTGTTTTAATTAATTCCAGAATAACAGAAATTTTAAGTTGTCTCCAACTCCCAACATCTGTGAAGATGTCTGATAAGAAAGCGCCCTGTCTGAGCATCTCAGGACCCCAATTCTCATATATTTATGGGCTGAGAATTTCCTTACTATCCAGCATTGTGTGTAGCAGCTAGACTTCTAAACCTCTCAATAGCCTCCATTATATAAAGATATTAAGTTTTAATATCTGTTAATAACCCACTTAATCATTTTGTTTTGCTTGACTGTAAATAAAAATAATAATAAAAAGTAACAACCCTTAAGTAGCTATTATGTTCCGGCAACTCTTCTAAGAGCTTTTTGTGTACTAAAACAAGGAACAAACATGCTATTTTTTCTATCACTCATTGATAAGAAGTAATTATAATTTTTTGTTCCATTTTGAGCCTGTCAGAAAGTCCATTAAACTCTGCTTTGAATTAATTTTTGTATGTTCCTATCCTGATTCAGATGCTCTGATTCTGAAGCTTACCCCTGACAGTTAATTTCAATTCTCTTATTTTAAAGGTTTGAATTTTCTTTGTGCTCTTCAGATACTGACCATGAAACATAAAACATTTTGCAATCGATAAAGTGCTGTATATGTGAGAGGATTTAGATTTTGCAAGTAAGGAAACTGAGCCCCAAGTTTCCAAGGTCACTCAGTGAGCAGGCAGAAGAATCAAGACTAAATTCCAACAGGAGTTCAGCACCAAGAAGAGCTCCAAAGTGCTTGACCTAAGCCATATAAGATTCCTTTTCCACATATCATAATGGCAAAATTCTCCTCCTAATTCTTAACCTAAACAAATGACTCCCAAACTTTAGAAGTGTTCATTAACAATTTATCTCACTGTTTCTGAGGGTCAGAGATCCAGGAGTGGATTAGTTGGATGTTTGTCTCTCACGGGACTGTAGATTAGACATGAGCAGTGCTTCAGTCATTTGAGGTCTCACTGGCTGGGGTATTCACATCCAAACTCACTCTGTGGGTGTGGCTGGAGACCTCTACTTCTCTCCACATAAGCCTCTCCATAGAGTTGCCTGTGGCACAACAAATAATTAGAGAGAGAGGGATGAAGAAAGGTGGTAAGGGGGAATAAATGAGGGGTAGAAAGAGAGAGAGAGAAATGGAGAAAGAAGAAAAGAAGAGGAAGAGGAAGACAAAGAGAAGGAGGGTGAGAGTTTTACTGATGCTTAAATGCCAATGGAAGAGGTTGGTCTTGTTCTATATGCAATTGACAATTCAGGAGAATCTTTCTCAAACTCTCTTTTGGGATTCATCATGGATTTCAGGGAGCCATCGCAGTCTGGGAACCATCTTTGTTGTCTAAAATGCTACAACAAATAGCTGAAAGAAATTCAATTTAAATGATTTGTTTTATTCCCTTTCCCTCCACAAATTATACCGACATCAAATACAGTGAAAGCAGGGGGTATACCATTGGGGAGGGACATACAAAACAACAAAGAAATGATTTTATAAATGTGTTAGAAACAATCGCATGGAAGAAAAAAACATTTGAATACATATCTTAAGGTTCATTTCCCTAACATCAACTTATCTGACCTTTTCTGCTTGACTCAGACATATACTAGTTATTGCAAATAAGGGAAACCATGGGACCTATGTTTCTTTGGGCCTGGCTTACTTCACTTAATATAATTTTTTCCAAGTCTTTCCATTTCCTAACAAATGGGGCAAATCATTTAAATAGGGATACAGGTGGACCCATTGCAACAATGAGATGTACAAGTCATTATGTCGAAAACGAACTTTACAACTTTGGTGGTGGGGGGGAGGAGGATTGAGTGGGGGGGTGGGGGGGAGGATGGGAAGGAATGGGAAGGGGAAACAAAGGAGGAGGTTACAATGCTTGATAAGAAATGTACTCATTATCTTGCCCATGTAATTGTAACCCCTCTGTACAGTATTTTCACAATAAAAAAAAAAGAGAGAGAGAGAATAGTGAAAGGAATGCAGACTCAGAGAAAAAAAAAAGAACAAAGAAAAAGAAATTCAAGAAAGCAAACCAGTAGCAAGCAAGCATGCTACGAGCACCTAGTGGTAGCCCAGAGACTAGCACATTTGTCAAGTGACTCATGGTAATAGTATGCAAGGAAAAGAAAAGGATTTGATTTTTAATTTTTCTTCCCACACAATTTAGGATCATTGCTACTGTGACATCAGGTTTAGAAAAGAATGTTGAATTCTAGGTCAGTGTCAGCTGATGGTACCAGACCTATGTTTGTAGCTTCTACCATTCTCCTGAGGAGAAGACTTGGTGGTCTGGCTGCCTTGCTGGACATAACAGTTGATGGAACCATGGGTCCAACTATTTCAACAGGCCAAAAATGGAACACATCACTATCTCATCCTCTTCTGTGTTGGGTGTTTTACTTAATTAAATCACCATTATCTTCTCAGTCATCTAACCCAGGAGCCAAAAGGCTATCTTCTGCTGACTGATTCCCATAATAGAAGACATGGCGGTCACACCTACCTTACCAACATCTCTGCTTTCTGCCACCCCTTCTTGTTCTCCTGAATCTATTGCCTTTCCCACACATTGGCCTTGTTATCTTCTCCATCATTCTCCTGCCTCAATATTTTAAGAATGTGCTACCCCGTACTCAATATTCTCTTTCCTGACTAGAAATCACTTTCTCTATGCTGATCATCTGTCCTTCGTTTGGGATCACCACACAGGATTTCCATTTTTCTGACATAATGGTTATTCTATAAGTACCCCTCTCCTCCACTGAACACTGAACTCTTCCTATCTTACAGTTAGGGCAACTCTGGTCCCCAAAGACAGATTCAAATTCAAGTTCACTCAGTCTGTTAATACACAGCAAGGACTAGAAGATATCTTAACAACAGAGCCAATGCCCCAGAGTAATAAAATGCATCCTGCCTAGAGAACAGAGCTATCTGCTGGGCTAAGTCCATTGCTGTCTTTAAGCTGCCTACCCAAGAATGTCCCATGCATTGGAGGTGCCAGAGCCTGCCTGCTGATTTCCCCAGCATCAGGCCTGGTAGTATTCACACCAAGGGGCTGAGGATGGGTGTACAGGCCTTGCTGGAAGGATGGCCCAGGAACAGGAAGTGCCACTCTGATTTGTGAGTCACCCATTTAGACTCCACAGGGGCCTGGTCACATAGAAGCCTGTCAGCTTTCATTTCCATCTCTCCTACCCCTGAGGCCAAAAGTCAAATTTAGTTTCTGCTCACTTGTTTGATTTTTTCATAGCTCTTCCAGCTTCAGAAACTTTAGCAAGCAGCTTCCTCTGAAAGTTCATGGCAGAAATCTCTGAGTGAGGCCTGGGCTTAATCCCGACAAGTATATAATCAATGGCAAATCGCTCACTGGAGGCTGTCCTGTCTGGAGTCTTGCTAAAAGCACTTGCAGAGATGGGAAAGGCTCTTAGAGACCTTTCACAATGGTCTGAGCCAGCCTAAAATTGTCACCTTTCTTCTCTCAGGTGGCCACTCTCTATCACCGCCTCTCCGGCAGCCAGAGAATAATGTGAGAGACTACACTGAGGCAACCATTCCTGTGTACCTGCATATTGCATACCTATGGGACCTATTTTTATTTCTATTTTTATTTTTGGTGGCACTGGGATTGGGATTCATGCTTACTAGGCAAGCACTCTATCCCTTGAGCCATGCCTCTAACACATTTTGTTTTAGTTACATTTTAGGCAGGGGCTCATACTTATTTCCATGGCTGGCCTATGCCTTCCATATAACCAAGATTATAGTTGTTCACCATCACATCCAGCTTGTTATTTAATATAGGGTCTTGATAACTTTTTTTTTTTTGTCTGTTCTGGCCTTGAACTGTGATCCTCCTAAATCAATGGATTGCAAGTTTGATTCATTACTCCTGGTTGGAAACTAATCTAAAAGAGCAGGCAGAAAATCAGGAGATATTGGAGAAAACTGTGAAGAGTGGGTGCTAGGTGCTGAATGGGTCGTACCTTTAGGTTTGGGTTCAGCTCTTCACAGTGTTTTCTGACTTTGTTTCCCATGGCCACCACCACATCTAGGCTTTCCGTACCAGGTCCTTTCCTCGTTTCTTTTGAATACGAAATGGTGTAGTCGATTCCATAGGACTTCACTGACACAGAAAATACTAATTGTATTGAAAACAATCCCATTTACTTAGGACCATCACAACTTGATCCTAAGAATCCCAGAAACAAGTATAAAAGACCTTCAACTAAGTTCTACCTCTTCTCCAATTCACTGCCTTTCCTGCAACTTTGAGGTCTATGTGTACCATTTTGTTGATGGTATGCAAGTACCTTTTTTCAAATCAAATCAGAACAGGGAACACTGGTCAAGAAGCCACTGAAATCTAAATCAAGGCCTAAAGATGGATCTAGACAGCAGTAGAAAAGTGGAAGAAATGTTTAGAAGCTGTAATAGGTAGGATCTGGGGAGCAATTAGAGATGAGATGGAAGCATTCAATCTTTTTATTCTAAGTTATATGTGGGACACAGCTGGAATTTCTTATATCATTTGGATTTGGGGAATATTATGGCTAAAAAATAAGTTATCATCAGAAAGAAGTTTGAAGAGGCACAAGGGCTAGGATAGGAATTTTGATATTAATGAAAAGCTACAAAACAGAATGTTACTTTGAAAAAGAACTAATGTTATCAAGGTATAAGTTACAAACAACAAATGCCCACATTTAAGGGTACAATTTATGAGCTTTGAGATCGGTGTAACTATTGCCCTACTTGTTAATCTTTTCAATCACCTCAAAATTTTCCCTTGTGTCCTCCATTCAGTCAATAGCCTTACTTTTCTCCAGGAAACCATTGATCAGCTTTGTGTCACTATACATGAGATTTGCATATTTGTAGAATTTTATAGAAATGGAACTATGAAACTTACCACTTTTTGTATGTTTTTTTCTACTCTGTCTTACATTTTGAGGTTTGTATCATTATGTTTTATTACTGAATAACAATCCACTATGTTAGATATATTAAAATGTGTCTATTCATCCACCTGCTGGATGTTTAGATTATTTCCAGCTTTCAGTTCTTAGAAATAAATTTGTTTCTAAACATTTGCATGCAAGTCTTTGAGTGGATAAGCATTTCCATTTTCTTAGGAGAATATCTCAGTGTGCAAGCACTAGGTTATACAGTAAGTATACATTTAACTTTATAAGAAGCTGACAGCTCATGTTTTTAAATCCACAGAATACCCCTTAGGATTATTCACCACAATTCAAGGATGAGGAAAAATATTAATTTACTCCAATACAACTTGATTCAAATTAGTGAGGCCTGAAGAAATGAGATGAAGCCAATGTCAAATTCAAATCTGAAATTGGTTTTGGTGTTAATTCCTATAATAAAAACATTTCTCAGGGAGTATTCATGGGCACAAATGAGGGGGAAAACCTTTGTAAACTATTTGAGTGATAGGAATAAAATTAAGCACTGTAAAAATATAAAGAGCTCAACAATTGTAACCCAAGTATGATCAGTTTAAGGGAACCTGTCAGGGACCTTGTAACATTGCTTTGCTTATGTAATCATGCAGCCCTAACATACATAGTGATAAACATCCTCCTGAGTTTATTCAGTCAGAAACAGAAAGCAAGGCATGTATACTGCTAGGTAAGCCAGGGACTTGGGAAATTATAGCCTGTTCTTACTTAAGGGTTCCCATGTGGTTGGGAGCCTTAACATTGTCCGCAGGGGCCTCATATTTCCAGGAGCAGCCTAATCATTGGCGCTGAAACTTCTTTAGAAGTTGATTGACACCAGCTGCCAATCTAGATTATCACCAGTGAGCCCCAATTAAAGCTCTGTTCATCGATCCCACTGTTAGGACTCGGGATGTTAATACAAATCCACAAGTGGAAAAAAAAAAAAAGAAATTACCCCCTGAGGAAAAAGAGGCAGTATTTTTTATAGTATGTACTATTTTATAAGCCATATTATACATTATTTATAATTCATAAATACATTTTTGAACCCATCCTCCTAAATGTTGCATTGTTTGTCTAATAAGGTTGGCATTCAGAATCTTTCTTTTTCAATCCTTCACTTTGGAAAGGGACATTAGTCTAGAAGAAAATATAAATGGAAGAGTATTTTTAGCACTGACAAAAATAGGAACTCTTTTAAAGTAATTTGTACTATTGTCATTGGCTGGGGCCTTCATTAGCCACCTAAAGAGGAAACACCTAATGTTTTATTACTAATCCACCAGATGAGGCTCAGGTTAAAACACGTTCTCCCTATAGGGATTATGTGAAGATGTTAAAACTTGGCCAGAAAGGTGACAAGGTATCTTGATAATTGAGACAATCCTGGAAGTCAGCTGTCTGTCCAACTGCTATGAACTAATGGTAGGTAATCAAACACAGCAGGTCTGTGCAGATACTGGCAAATGCCAAACAGCTTCCTGATGCACAGAATCCAGCCTTAATTAGTCACTGAGGAGGAGGAGGCACATTTAAACTCATCCAAGGAATCATTATCGTTTGAGCTGCTTACACACAAACATGAAAATGATTGCTCTCCAGACAAGCAGTTCTTCTCTGCAATGGGAAGGCATGCAAGGTAGAAGGTAGTCAACTGACCTTTCCAAAAAGGAACAACCCAGAGGAGGAATTCTCTCCATCTTCTACATTTTTATCCTGGGCTTCTCTCTGTCTCTCTGTCTCTGTCTCTCTGTCTCTCTCTGTCTCTCTCTGTCTCTCTCTGTCTCTGTCTCTGTCTCTGTCTGTCTCTGTCTCTGTCTCTGTCTCTGTCTCTCTCTCTCTCTCTCTCAGTAGCTCTATTTTCCTCAGGGTAAATGTTATGATTCATGTTAACTCAAGAATGGCCATGGGCAAGAAGTATAAATGGACGTTCTAACTGTTGGGCTATTTTGTGGAGTGTTTCAGGTGGTACTGGCAGTGGTTGAATCAGACATGACTATGAAGGCATGACTTTCTACTGCCATTTCTACAGGGCAGGGGGAGGAGGTTCTTTCCTGTAGATAGACCACAGTTGGCAACTGGAGATTATCTGATGCCCAAGATTACAGCTGAGAGCAAGTGGAGAACAAAAAGCTCCTGTGCTCTACACAATCTCTCCTAGCACCTTGGGTGGCTAAGGCATTAGTGGGCTTGTTGGGAATGTGAACTCCAGAATTCATCCCAAAGCACCACCTAGGCCCTAGGTCTAAAGGAGAAAAGGGCTTGGATGTTAAGGGCGGTTTGGCCGCTTGGGTGATGCACAGCCTGCGCTTTCCCTCCCGTGGGTAAGGCTAAGAGGTTTCTGCTGCTTGTGGTTTCTCTGAAAACTGTGCTTTTTGCCTCTAATCATCACCATCAAAGAAGGTGCTAGCCAGCAAAGATGCCAACCTTTCATTTGTTCATCTCTGCTTGAGCGCCAATCTCTCGGAATTCTTCATTGGTTCAGATATAACTGGGGGCTGCAGCCCTCAGCTGTCCCTTCCATGCAGAGGATGAAAATGATATCCACATAAAAAGGACACGGTAGGAGGTTCCTCACAGTAGGAAAGCCCACTAGTTGGAGTTCCTCTGGAATTTCCTGTTGCATCTTCCAGACAACTTTCAATACCCATAAGGAGCTTCTTGGACAAAAGTCCCTCATCCACTGGCATGTTGGAACCACTATGGTGGCTCTAGCTAGCTTAGTGCGTAAGGACCTGCAATAGGTCCAGATGCTTTCCTTCTTTCTCCATCTTATCCTTCTAGACTGCCTGATTCTCATAGAGCTGGGCATAAGATTAAGGAAAGTGGTGAGAGAGATACAAAGAGAAGAGACCAAAAAAAGGTGCTCCTTCATTGTCAGAGATTCAATCAGGGCACAAAAGCTGAGTGGAGCAGAGCCCCTATGCTGATTGCATCCCCATCAGACACATCCCTCTCTGCAACCTCTCCTTGATGTGAGTAAAGTTTCCCCTTAGGCACTAAGTATCCAGAAGCCCTGCCCATCGTCCTTCCAGGCAACTCTCCCTAGAAGAATCCAAGTTGACCCCTGGCAGCCATGATTGGTTCTTAAGACACCTGAATCCCCACCACCATTTCACTGTTCCATGGAAGTGCATCTTGTTCCCAACATAGACCCCTTCTAGCTGAGTCTCGATTATGGGCTGTTTTTAAAGCCTGGTTCTCACCTGGGATTGGTGCCTCAGAACTTCAGGGGTCACCATTGTAACTGTCTGAATGACTCTCCTCAAGAGGGTGGAGGGCAAAGCCCTATCCTCTCTCCTTGTGGGGTGTGAGGGACAAATAAATGTCCAGTGCATCTTCAACTCTCTCCAAAGAGATTCCCTCTTAAGCCTCTCCAACCTCTTATGCCTCCAGCATGGGTGATGGGCTAAGAATTAGTGAGTGACATGGGAAGTAGAGACCTAGGTTATTCATCACCTCTTTGCAAGGACCTGTGACAGTCTATTCAAGCTTCTGCTTGGGGATGTGGAGATATTTGAGATGATTGCTTTGTTCTTAGCCAGCCAGTGTGATCTGTCGAACAGAGCAGACACAGAAGAGTCCTGTTTGAGCATCCCATTATGCATTACTGAGATAGGAACGCTTCCCTCGCCTTGCCTCACCTTATTTTAGTAAAGCCTAAAACACTAGGAAGTGAGTAAAAGGAAGAGGTAGAGGTGAGAGGGAAGGCAGTGTGTGTGAGAATACAATGCCACTGGGGGAAGAAATCTGAGCTGAAACATAAGCCAGCAGAATTCACAGATACCTTAGGGGAGGAGAGGACACCGAACTTCCCACAGAAAGTGGGTAAAAAAACGTCCACATATTTAAAAATCTTAATTCGTAAAGAACTGACATCTGAGGACTATTAGTTTTCTCATTTGTTGACATGTTGGTGGAAATGGGCCAAGGTAATTTGGGAGGCAGGCTCCCATGTGGTTTTGGGAAAGTCTTGACATAAGATAGCCACTGAAATGCTCTGCTGTAGTGAGAGGCTCTGAATACTGCTGGGTCACTTGAGCTGTTTGTGGTATTTCTCCTAGGTCTGTACTTCCCATGTCACTCACTAACCTTTGGCCTAGTTTGTTCACTTGAAATCTATCACTACTGTAGCAATAATTAAGGACAACACGACTGTAAATACATCTTCAGCTGAAAAGATTTCAATATGTACCTGACCTTTTGGAGGAATAAAACAAAAATAATTTGAGATCATTAGAGAAATGATATGAAACTTAGAAATAGGCAAATGAGAGTAGTCCATGTCCTTTCAGTGCCAAATGAGGCCAACATTTCTTTCTTTTTTTTTTTTTGTGGCTCCAGATCAGGAAGTTTTATTGCTGACATGCAGGAAGAGTCCCCATGTAGTACAAAAATACGTCTTTATACAAACTTTTTGTGACTTTTTCCGTTTTGTTTTGTTTCTTTACAACAGAGGCCAACATTTCTATTAAGTGAGTTATTTTACAACTCCATAGGGGCAGAGACTAACCTGTAGATTTTTACCCAGTAGAACAATACTCTGGAAGGTTATGGTCTGTGATTCTGTTGGCCACTGACAAGCTTTCTATCTAACCCAGTAATCTTATCCTAACATTGCCTATAAATACCTAGTTTCTCAAATGCCCTTTGGAATGATCATAACATCTTTTAGTGGTCCCCTCTTTAACGAGTTGAATAAAATCTCTGATGTCTTTTCATTTCATATTTTGGAGACAATCTTAAGTTTCCCTTTTGAAAATTATTCTTTAAACAAGATTAAAGTCCGATATTTTCAGCTATGAAATTCTTCTATTACTACTAACACTGTACTATTTGATTCCTTTCTGCAATGAGAAATCCTCATGGATGAACTCTGTGACTGTTCTGTGTTCCACTGGACTCTGGTCACTGACCCTTTGATCTCATACAATCTCTAGAACAAGATACCTCCTTCCTCCCCACCAAAGGGGCAAGACACAGAAGATGGTGGTCCCTTCACAATATTCTTGAGCTTTCCTGTCTTTCCAGCCTTACTTGCCAGGACCCTATCGTGAGCACCTCTTCTCTGAATTGCTTTGAGAATACCCTAGATGATCTCTGTGCACCTGTTCTTGGGATCCTCTCACATCTCCATTCAAGTAAAGTGATTTTTAAAACACACGATCTGTTCTTGCTCCACCCTGTTTTAAACCTCCCCTGGAGTCTCCCGCTGCTCCTAGCGAAGCCTAATTCCTTGACAGGAGCTTGAGGCTTGTTGCTTTGCCTGACTCTGCAGTCACTCCCACCCTTGCCCACCCTGTGCCCATCCCAGAATCTTTGCACATACGGTGCCTAACAATTCTACCATGTCCCTGACCGAGCTAACTCCTGTTCTCCCATCAGGCCTCAGCTTTACTGCAACTTCCCTGGAGAAGACTTCCATGGCCCCCTCTTCACCCAGTACCACACCAGTAATTACATGTTCACACTCTGTCTTCCCAGCAAACTAGTCACTAAGGTGGACCGTGATGTCTAGCTTGTTTGCAGTCCTTTGTTAATTGTTTAGCGCAGTATCTGACACACACTGCACTTCCCCAAGATATACATTTAATAAAAATATTTACACATCTCTGAAATCAGGCTGCATCTTTTGCTCATTCATATGTTCTAGTATGGTGGGGTTTGTCTTTTCTAATGTGGATAACTGCATGTATTACAGTCAACAGTGTCTTGCATTTGAAGAAAGATGGCCACAAGAATGAATATCTACAATACAAGCCTGCAGTTACTTCATTTTTCAAATGTATGGAGATCACTGCTTAATTAATGTCTGACTTCCGAAAGGCTACTTGCTAGACAGGAGCAAACTGTTGCTTTCCCTCACGGGCAGTGGGCAATCTCAACACATTGTTGCTCTAGTACTAGCTAGACATTATGCCTGTTGGAGTTCAGAAGGAGACACAAGTGTCATATCGGGGGCAACTTGTGCAGGCTCCTGCCTGCTGCTCTGGTGTCTGCTGATTCAACTTCTGTCAACAGGATTCCATGTCCCAACCACTGCTGTCAGCACCTCCCTTGCCAGAGCTGATGTCACGTCAGCTGCCCCAGCTTGGATCAGCTGCACCCGTCACTGCCCTCCTCACTGCCCTCCTTACACTTCGGAGAACTGCTGCTCCCACTTAGCTGAACAGAGCTGTCCTTCCCTGCTCAGCACACACTTTGCTCTGTTAGATATGCAGATTGTTCTATTGTGAGCCAAGAGCCAAATCCCTGGGAGAGAAGCAGGAAGCTATAGATTGCTTCATCTCTTATTGTATTCCTATCTTCACCTTTGGTCCTGAGCCCCAAATGACACTAGAATGGGTGATCTCATTTCCACAGACTCTGAGCATCATGCTGGAGCAATACCAACAGAGAAGATCCCTGAAAGTTTCCGTGTTGCCTTTTAGATCAAATACTAGCCTGTTTTTTCATCCTCTATAGGAATCAGCTCTTTCTTTGGTGGAAATTGTTTTATGGGACCTTGTCCTGACAGAATGCACTGCTTCTGTATGGGCATGTCTTGACCCTAGCAGGTGATGTAAGTAGAACAGGTTCATTGACCATAGCCCTGGTAAGTTGCACCCATGATTGATGAGGCTGCTATTTCTGGGTGTCCTCCCCCATCATTACCCCTGCCTGAGGCTTCACAAAATAGCTGGGCTGAATCACACAGACAGAATCTTTTAGTCACTTTCAATTCTGCCAAAGAAATATAGGCATGAGCCTTCAGCTTCTAAATTAACTTTAATTCCCACCAGACCCTGGACCCTTTTAGATCACAAAGCATTTTAAAACTTAAGTTGGACGTTTTTATTTTTTAATAACAAGAAAGGAAGAAAAAGGATAGCTGAGGGAGACATAATTGAAGCAAATATAACAGAGGATTAAGATCTTTGTCAAATAAAGATCTGATTCAAAATGTAATAAAAAGTAAGATCCCAGTAAATAATCTAGAGAGATCTGTCCAAACTTTGCAGCTCTGAATGGACGCCAGGATAGAAATATCCAGTTCAAAGATGCCACTGACCTCTAGCTAGCCAAGCAAGGGCTCGGCCCACAAGTACAGCATGCACCAGCATTAGGAGGCCTGTTTGTGGTCATATGTGAATATGGATCCAATAATCCAGAGAGCAACATCAAATGAAGATAGCCTGATGGCCACAACAAAGGAGCTGGACCAGGAGCAGAGGTCAAAGCATTGCAGCGGCATGGAGGAAAAGATATGGCAATACATGGATACCTTAGCTACTCAGGAGGCGGGGATTGGGAAGATCAGGTTTGGATCAACAGCCTGCATTAAAAAATTAGAGAGACCCTTAACTCAACAAAGAGGTGGACTTGGTAGCTCCAGCTATGTTGAAATCATCAGCAGGTGGGTTGTGGTTCCAGGGCTGCCCAGGCAAAAAATGTGACCCTGAATACTAGAGAAAGGCCTGTCTGGAGAACACATCTTGAAAGTCAAGAGCATTTGGATCTTTAAAGGAAACAATCGGGTATCTGATTGGGAAAGTCTTCAAGGCAAAAAACACCCTTAACTCAGGAGAGATGTGGCTGGAGGCCAGATGGGCCAGGAGAGGGCAGGGATTGCTTTGGTTAAATGTACAAGAAATTCTTTGGGAGTTAGATGTGCTAACTTAAGCCTAGGGGAAACTTGCCACTCCCAGCAGAATGCCTAAAACTACAGGGCTTTGTTCCTTTCTGATGTAGCCAGCTTTTCCTGATACAAAAGGCAGAAGTTCTGGAGGCTTGTTTGACCAGGATAGTGTGTTTACCTGAGGATGAAAGCTAAGGATATAGATTCAAGGGTTTTGTGATGGCATGGTTTCGGTGTGGTCCCTAGAATTCATATGTTGGAAACTTAATCCACATAGTCATATGCCAATGATCTTTGAAGGTAGAGATTTTGAGAGATGATTAGGATTAGATGAAGTCAGAAGGCTGGGGCCTCCATCAGTGCATTAGTGATTTAAGAGGAAGGAGAAGAAGAAGGAAGAAAAGGAGAAAGAGGTGGAGGAGGAGGAGGAGGAGGAGGAGGAGGAGGAGGAGGAGGAATGACCTTAGCTAACTATATCCACCTGTGATGCCCTGAGCTGACCACAGGACTCTGGAGAAGTCCCTCACCGGATGTGGGCCTTTCAGATCTCAAGAACCACAACTCAGTCCATGGCCCTCTGTTACAGCAACAGAAAACCTATGCAAACAACTTTCTTTGCTCGGTGTTATGGATAACGGTGTTGTAAACCTAGATGCAACATGGAAAGCCTGTGGGTTCCATGCTAACAAGCTGTGTGGGCATTCCCCACATTTCTCCAGGCTGTCAGAGGGCTTAGATCAAGCATTCTCACACATTGCCTAAGCAAGCTCTCTCAGCCATATTTGCTCCAGGCTTTTATCAACTGCCAGCAAATAAAGCAGCTGTAAGTTCCAAACCTAACAGGTCTACACTCTGTCTGCCAGTTCTGATCACCTGGGAGAAGAGCTATTGGGTTGGGGTCAGGTGTTCCCCTGCTACCGCCCCCCCCCACAAACAGGTAGTTGGCGAAAGCTCAGGATTTTATTAAAGTGAGGGGTGTGTGGGGGGGATTTATATCCAAAGTGCTCACCATAAGCGCTTCAGTCTAGCAGAGCCTGGCTTCGCAGGCCTACATTGCTTCCAGCTCCAGTGTCATTTGAGATGCCATGTGGATTCCAAGGATAGGGTAGCTCTGCTCTGGCGTCTCTACTGCTTGCAACACATGGCAGTGCTAGATTGGGTCTAATGTCTGTGCTCTATTCTAAGTGGGCTTCACTGTGAGATCGTAGTATTCAGTTTGTTTTACTTGGCTTTAGAAAACTAGGAATGTAATTCGCTTGTTCTTTGTCTCTCTCTGTCTCACTGTCTCTCTCTGTCTGTCTCTCTGTCTCCCCTCACCCTCCAGCCCTTTATGATATTTAAAGTCAACTCTTTTATGCTGCAAAGTTTTTAAGGGTGTAGTGGGGCTTAGTTTGGCATATAGTTCCTTTTTTCCCTCCAACTAATGAGTAGTAAGACTCCTATTCAGATTTAATCTGTCTTGGAGTGATAGTCCCATTTTGTCTTTTAAGTTTTATTAGCTTTTCTTTGGATAGTTTTAAGAGTTTTCCTAGTGTTGGGATTTCATTACACGAATCATAGAACTTTCAGAGCTGGGAAGCCCTGTAAGACTTCTAATTTTTTCCTAAATTTACTTTTTTTTTTTTTTAAGAAGTGAAGAAAGTAAGGTCAGTATGTTAAGACATTTGCTTTGATTTTTATAGCTAGTGATGGAGTTGAGAACAAGCAAATCCAGTTCCTTAATCCTTACCCCAAAAATCCTTACCCCAATCCTTACCCAGGATGGGGGTAGAATGTTTGCCTGGCATGTATATACAGGACCCAGGGTTCCATCCCCAGGATCTCTCTCTCTGTCTCTCCATCTCTGTCTCTGTCTCTGACTCTGTCTTTCTCTCTCTCTCTCTCTCTCTCTCTTTCTCTCTCTCTCTCTCTCTCTCACACACACACACACTGTAGCTGTCAAGTATTTTTACCCTGAGAGCTACCACTTCCCTTGAGAACCACCACACCACATTTGATGCAAATATATCTGCATATCTGTCAACTTGTATGAGAAAAATAGAGTCAAAGGGATTTCTTCACTCAGGCCTCAAGGATGGTCAACAGCCACATCAGTCAATTGACAGGAACTAGTGCTAAGTGCCTCTGTGTCAAGTCCCACTGTAGAGGCGCTGGATCCTCATGACAAGGTCCCAGGAGAACCTTCCCATGGGGGGCAAGCTGGTGAACATAGTGACAATATTGGTAAATCAGATTTGGCAGTAGATATTGAGGAGTTCAATCTCCAGTACTACCAAAAAAAGAGAAGTTGGATCTTTTATCACTTTTTGTTTGGAAAGGCAGTTTTTATCACAGAATTTCAGTTCCCTCCCACTTATTGGAGTTGTTTCCTCCTTTTAATTCTGTCTAAGCCAAAATGGAAAGACAGCTCATTTCCCTGGATTTCTCCAAGCACCGGATCCTGCGATGAAGTAATGATGTGGAAGTAGGTGTTTGCTGAGAATTCGGCCAGGCTCAGGGATAACTTAAAATTTCATACCAAACATCACCTCTCTGTCCCTGAATTTCAGAAGCCATTCCCACAGCAACTGATAGCTTCCCTCTCCTCTGCCTGCGTCTTTCCCTCAGCCCTTCTTAGCTGACATCTGCAGAACTTCTTTCCTCCATCGCAGCTCAAATTCTTTCCTATGTTGCTTTGCCCACAAATTCACCTCTTTTTCTCACCTGGGCCTATTCAGGCCACACTTAGGGAGTTCCATCTCCTACAGAAAGCCATCCTTTTTCATACAAAGATGACTTTCCCATTTAAGAGCTTCATTTATTTTTATTTTTATTTTGCCAATCCTGGTGCTTAAACTCAGGGCTGGGCACTGCCCCCCAAGCCTCTCTGTGCTCAAGGCTAGCGCTCTACCACTTGAACCACAGAGCCATTTCTGCCTTTTTTTGTATGTTTATACGGTACTGAGGAATCAAACCTGGGGCTTCATGCATGCTAGGCAAGCACTCTACCACTACGCCACATTCCCAGCCCTAAAAGCTTCCATTTTTAAAGAACATTTCTTTCTACCAGGTGAGCACACACATAATTAGATTCATAAGCAAAAAGACCATACTTTATTATGCTTGTAATTTGCATTTCCCATTCACTGAGGCACTAGCACTAAACTCATTCTTTGTTGTTGTTTTTGTTTCATTTCATATGTGTTTCCCAAGTAAAGGTGAATTCTTTTTTTCCCCAACTCAATCGATTTTTTTAAACTTTGGTAATGCAAAAACCTTTTAATTTTTATGTAGCTAAATCTGATAGTGTTTGTTCTTTGGGCTATCTTTAGTCAACTGTTTTCTTCTCAACTCCATAGATATACACGTATATATATGTATATATATATAAGTATATATGTGTACATATATGTATATATAAATATATATACATACATATGTTTATATACATATATACACATGATATATATGTGTATATATGTATATATACACATACATATGTGTGTGCACACATAAGTTTATACATATGTATATACATGCATATACATATACACATATGTGTGTATATATACATATACATACATATATCTTTTGTTGTTGTTGGCTGTGGAGCTTAAATTTGAAATGACATCCAAGTAAAAAGTTTTCATAGAAAAATAATGTTTGAAACGTAAAGTAAATATTTAACAAATTTAAAAAGAAATATGTAAAACCTTTTGATAAAAATGAAAACACTACAAAAGGCACATTTATTAGCTGTCAGCTACTGGAACAAAATACTTAAGGCAATCAATTTAAAAAGAGGAAAGATTATGGTTTTGGAAGTTTCTTTCCATGGTTAGTTGGCCCTATTGATTTCAGGTCTGTAGTGAGGCCACAAATTATGGCAGAGATTGTATGGTGGAACATAGCTGCTCACCTCATGGCTAGAACACGTACAGGAGAGAGAAACAAAGGCCTACAGTCGTCTTCAAGAGCATGCCTCAGTAACTAGACAATCCCACTAGCTTCTAGATCCAAATTTTTTACCACTTCCCAATTGTTCCATGGTATGAATTAAGCCTTCAACAAATGGACCTTTGGGAAACATTTTAGCTTCAAATTATAGCCACAAACACAGTTTTTATAGATAAAAAGCAGTTCTTGCCTAGAAAGATTCAAATTTAAAATTATGTCGATTTTCTCTAAGTTAAATTGCAAGTTTATTGTGATCCTAATAAAATATTACCAGATTTTTTTTCCCCCTGAAAATTGGCAAGTTGATGATAAAGTTCATCTAAAAGCAAGCAGACAAAAGTAATTAGGAAGTCTCTGGAAAATACGCCTGGTTAGGGAATGGGGCTAGCAGTTGCAGGTAGCAGGGTATATTTTGAGGGTCCGGTAATTAAATATGTGGTTTCAGCATATAAATAGAGCCACGGAGCAGAATAGAAACTCCAGAAATAGACTCAATTTTATAAGAAAATGTAATGTATGAGGAAACAAATCAGTAGGGAAAAGATGATTTGGGATAGTTGGATAGCCAGATGGAAAAGATGAAATGTGATCCATTTCTCACATCACACATGAGGTTAAACTTGAGTTATTTTGGAGAGCTAAATGGCCTAAGAAAGAGGAAAGGAGAAAGAAAGGGGTGAGGAAAAGGGAGGGAAAGGAGGAGAGGGGGAAGGGAAAAGAAGGGAAGGGAAAGAGTAGAGATGAGAGGGGAGGAGAGGGGAAGAGAGGAAAGGAAGGGAAACAGGAAAGGGGAAGAGGGGAAAGGGAGAAGAGAGGAGAGAGAACCTATGGGTATTAGCAACATCAGTTAACTCTTCCATCACATTGGAATAGGAAAAAGTTTTAAACTGATTCAAAATCCAAAAGCCCCAAGAAAAAGATGGATAGCAATACCTACATAAAGCCCCACAACCAACCAAAAAATTAAAACAATAAACTTCTGAAGAGTAAAAGCACACCCAAGGCCAGTAAACCCAAATGACAGGCTGAAAAATATATAAACAACTTTTTAAATCACAGACAACAGATTAATATTCCTAATATACAAAGAACTTCTAAAAATAGAGAATAAAAGGAGCCAAGAACCTACAGAAAAATGAGCAAGAGATAAATACCTACTGGCATGAAAAAGGAAATACAAACAACTCTTAATCATGTGAAAAGATAGTTCACAGTAAGAGATACCCAAGGGAATAGGATGTTGCGGTATCATTTTAAAGGCTCTACTATGGGTAAGATTAGGGAAGATCACTGGTGGGTATCTGACATAATATAATTTCTATAAGAAGCACATACCTCTCATACTTCAACTGTCCTATTGCAAGGATCTTTTGCCAAGACATGTTGGCAAAAATACAAGACATATGCACAAAGCTACTAACTGAAGTAGAATTCACCATGTTTGATTGCCCAGTAACTGGCAATTTACTAAACTATGGTGCATTGACACAATTGAAATCTTAAAATGAATTAATATACACATTTGCATGAATGTATATATGTGTGTGTGTGTGTGTGTGTGTGTGTGTGTAGGTCTTCCTAAGATGTACATATTCTTAGTTTCAACCATTCTCTTTCTAGGAACTTATACAAATGATTTAAAATATATTACAATTTAACTCTCTTTTTGTTCATGTTACTGTTATGTATATTATGTTAATGTTTCATTACTACTGTTAATAATATTGATCTACTGGAAATGATGTAAATGTTCAGCTTCAGGGGACTGATGGATATAGTAAAGTATATGTACTAAGCACAAACTAAGTGGAGAGACTCTTCTCTAAGATGATATCCCTAACGCTTTCCACATTCTACATCTTCTTGCTTCGAGGTATTTACATATGGAAGTTTCTTCTCTAGACTATATAAATTCCTTAGATGTATGCATGCATTGCTCATTTCTGTGTTATTTTTTCCATTGTATGCCTATCTATGACCTTATTACCTATCCTATACCTTGCACATTCTATGCCCAACATGGCAAATAGATTTTATTGCCACCATTAGTCCTAATCATTTCGTAATGGCTTCCTGGAGCAGTGCTGAGAAGGATTATGTGAGTGAGTGTTAAATTCAGTCAGGAAAGTGCCACAATCGGTTCTCTCTGTCACACACTCAGGAAGGGAGAACAGAGCTGTGCAAATCCTGTTTTGCCCACTAGCCACACGAACCCTGAGTACCAACCATGCTAATATTGCCTTGAGAAGTTCTGTAATCCCTATTCCTGTTTCTCAGAAGGCATCCTTACAAGTAAATGGTGGTCAGTATACAGTACCAAGGTATTTAAGAAACAATATAATTCTTTTAAAGGAAAGATGTTAGCTGGGGAAGCCTGAGCCAGTTTCCTAGAACTTGAAAGAACTTGATTAAAAAAAAATAAGAGTTAAAATATAAATAAGAACAATTCCAAGGAGGGAAACTGAACAAACATATTCAGAGAGGTTGTATTAGGGTGAAGTGGCCACCCCGAAGTCCCCTTCTTAAGGGAACCCCACATTTCCTTAGTTATCTCTCCCTTTCTTAGGCAGCCACATGCATTGAGAAATCTCCCAGCTCTAAGCCCTCGTGGGTCCAAAGACAATGCCATTCATAATGTCAGTGATGCGTTTGGGATTAGCAGGTATCGTGGCTCTGGGCAATGAGATGGGAGGTGTTTTCCTGGAGGGTTTCTTAGACAAAGTTTCATAGTCTGAGAGAAAACCACAGGAAAGACAGCGCCCCTACCTCTTCAAGACACGGCCATGTTAGATACAATGCTCAGAACTACTGGAGCCAGCTAGTCTGAGGTTGAATTCAATGCTAAGACTGGCAAGGCAGAAAGGCAGAGCTCCTAGATGACACCTGAGAGGAGCAACATCCCCTTAGCCCATTGCAGCAGTCAGTTTTCCATTACTATAACAAAGTACCTGAAACAGGGTACTTATAAAGAAAAGTTTAATGTAGCTCACAGTTGGATCTTGGCTATGTGAACAGGCAGCCCCATCCATTCAGCAGCCTCTGGTAAAGGCCTCCTTGGCTGGGTCACATGATGGCAGATGGCATCCGAGTGGCAGCAAATGTGTGAGGGAAGGATCACACTGCAAGACAGTAAGCCAGGGAGTGAGGAGGGGCCAGTCTTGTCATTTCCCCTAGACCCCACCTCTTAAAGCAACCACCACCCCATAACACTGCTATCCTGGGGACCAAGCTCTTCCAACACATGAACCCTGAGAGACAGACATTCAAATCACAGCACCTAGTTGATTCCTGGCGCACTGGTGAGGATAACCTTTCCTTCCTGTTGAAGTTAGTTGAGTTTGTGATTACAGAAGCTACAAGCATTGCAACAGAGCCATTAGCCATCCAGGTTGGCTAAATGCAGAAGGGATCAGAAGAGAGTTACAGGGAGGGGGCAGGCTTCATGAACCCCTGCACACCAGGTCAAAGAACCTGCAAATCACAGGGAGCCACTGAGAGTTTTGATAAGCAATGGGGGGCAGAATCTCCGAACAGATGGAATAAATATTGGTGTAAATGCATGGTGCAGCTAGTGAAGGACCTGATTGGATTCGAGCTTCTCTCTCTTGAGTAAAATATGCATCTTGTAGCAGCATCAACAGACTGGGAAGAGTATGGGAAGGCTGTGGGCGTGCGTGATGATCAAGTTCCCGGGCACTGGTCTCAGTGGTCACACTCGTACACAAATGCTGCCCTTGGCTGCTGTCTCGCCAGCCTCATGTGTGAAACCAAACAGTTGGTTCTCCGCTTTCTTTGGCAATGGCAGAGCCCCAGTTGGAGCCCTGTGTTTGTGCTAAACTCCAGGCGGCACAGTTCTGATTTATAACTTTCTAAATTATTACAAATGTGATTTCTTTCCATTGTAGAAAAATTGGAAAATACATATAACAAAAGAAAATGGAAACACATTTGAACCTATCTTTCAAAGAGAAACCACAGATAACTTTTTGTTGAAACCATTCCAGGCATGCTCTCTCTCTCTCTCTCTCTCTCTCTCTCTCTCTCTCTCTCTCTCTCTCTCTCTCTCTCTCTCTCTCTCTCTCTCTCTCTCTCTGCCTAGGTGGTCAACAAAAATCCTATTGTATGTATTGTTGCATAAATAATAATGCATCTATTGTTTCATGAGCCTTGTTTCACTCAGTACTGTATTGTGAATGATTTTTCATGTCAATCTTTTTTTGTGACAGTACTTCCAAAGGCTCCTGGAATTTCACTCTTAGGAAGTAGGATTCACTCACACAGCACAGTGCCTGTGACTGCATATTTATATCATTTTCCATGCTTGCTCTTATTCACATGATGTTACAGTCGACATTCCTGTGTATGCACATGTGCACATTGTTTGTATATTTATCCAGGTATCACCTCAGAAGTGAGATGATAATCTGGGGAGAAAAATTGCCAAGCACAGATAGAATAACAATACTTAAACATTCAAATTTGATCTCATATAAATAGATACAAGTGGATGACAATTTGCTTCCACTCTCCTTAAGTCTCTCATCTATTTTTCCCCAAATTTACCTATGCATTCCAAAATATGCCCAATCTGTTTAATGTATCCATGCATGCATATATCTCCGTATACACACTTATACTTGTTTAAATAATTTATGTTTATAATTTTTAATAATCTAGAAATTTATTGAAATTAGAATAGCTGTAATTTTCTATCATTTAGGACCTAAATTATAAATATCCAGTTGGGTTGAGCCGACTAGCTACTCATGTGGGCACAACATGGGGGTTCTAGACCAGAGCATATCATTATGTCCCATTGTTGCTCTCATCCTCCTCTAGAGGTTGGCTGAAATTATGCTCTCAAAGCCAGTTTACTGCCAGCAGGGACAGCATGGAGGCATAAAGCCCACTGAGTCATTCGCAAGATATGAGAGTGACTTCTTTGTCCTGGCGACTAGAAGTTTCTTTCAGGAACATCTGAGACAGAACCCTGTGTAGGATTGTATGTGAGGCCTTCCAGCCACCCTGCCCCCACCCCACCCCCATACACAATCTCCTGGGACTCCCACAGAGAGGCAAAAACATGCTCCACAAGCCAGTAGCTTTATAAAGCTCTCTGTGACTCCCTCATTTCTATGACTATACCCATGTGGTACAGTTGTACCCTTAGACATAGCAGAGCCCCCCATTTTGATCTCCTCCACCAGAAGGTTTGAGTCAGAGGGACTTCACCTTGCTTCTTCGGGAAGCTGCGTGCATCAGGATTAAGACCTTCAAGAATTGTTCAGATCATGGCACCAAATGGCCATCCCTTATGGTGTTTTGAGGATACTATTGTTATGCCAGCAGGTCCTGCCAACAGCCCAGGGAGGCAGGTGCACTAGTTATCCTTATATCTGGTCCTCAGGGATCGGGCTTAGAGAATCAGGCTTAGAGAGGGGCAGTGCCTCATTAGGAATCTTGGAGCTGGTTAGCCACAGAGCCAGGCCTGCCCCTAAACCTCAGGTTAGGAAAAGGGTTTGGCTACTATGTGAGGTTTCTTTCTGCCAGAGCCATGTTGTTAAGTCCAACTGAGATATTCAGCCTCACATTCTCTCTTTTGAAGAGAGGAGAAATTTATGAAGCCCAGGAGAGGAGCTCACCAGGAATGTAGGATCAATTTCCCTCTAGATCAAGCTCCAAAGATCACAGATTCTGGCATGAAGAGTTTTGGGTCCACTTCAGGACTTGTTCAAACCCTCACCCTGAGAGTGTATCTTCAGAGCACACCACCCTGCTGGTATCTTCCAGAGCACCCCTCTGCACGACTTGGGCTACAGGTTTTCATGGAGGGGCTATTTTCAGAAGGTGAGAGCAAGTGTGCACATGTGCACATGTGTATGCATGTGTGTGTGTGTGTGTGTGTGTGTGCGCGTGTGTGTGTGTGTGTGTGTGCTGAACTCGAAGCTATGGGCTAGACCCTTCAGGGAGATGGCAAGAGAAGGGAGATGGGTCATGGATGGAGAGCTGCCATTTAGACTTTGGCCCCAGTCACTGAAGAACTTAAAGACAAGCTGATCTATATGCAGCAGACACTATTAGAATCTCCTCTTTTGAGGCCAGGGTCTGGAGAGAAGAAATCTGGCATTGCACAGCCAACAAGAAGAGTATCTAAGGGTTAAACTCTTATGCACTATGCCTATTTTCCCCTTAGCACTTCTCAAACACACATGTGACATAATCATTCTTGTTGAAATCTGTAACTGCAGTGAAAGTCCATCACCCTCAGGAGAATTGCTAATATTAGGGAATTGGCAAAAGGAGATTGGAAACCACACTCTAACATGTTGCTTAGAATATTCTCTGCATTGCAGAATTATCATAGTTTATCCTTTACTTCCAATCACCAAATCATCCCTTTTCTGAAAAGCAGCCTGGGTATTATCTGCAGCAATTAGACCTTTGTCTCAATGGCATTTGTTCATCCCTAGAAATTTCACTCAGTATTCTCACTGGGCCTTCTGTAACAAAAATTGCTTGTACTACCACTGCTTTTGCTATACCTAGGGGCTTACAGCATCTTGAAGACAAAGATGTCATTTTACCCAAGTCCTGTTCTCCCTACTCTACTGTCAGTGATCTTTGTCAGTTGTGGCCTTGGCATGGTCCCTGAGCCTCTTTGTGTACAAAGCCAGCACTCTACCACTTGAGCCACAGCACCACTTCTGGTTTTTGAGTAGTTAATTGGAGTTGAGTCTCACGGGGACTTTTCTGTCTGGGCTGGCTTCAAATCATGAGATCTCAGCCTCCTAAGTAGCTAGGATTACAGGCATGAGCAAACAGCACCCAGATGGCAAATGATACTTTTTAAAAGTAAAAAAAAAAAAATCAAAGATGAAATGAAGGCTAACTATCCCAGATATTCTCATCCACAAGAAAGGAAATTAGCAACATGGAAAATCATAGGTAATTTAAAGCTGCTGCCAAAGGCAAGTGACTTCAAACATCTTGTACTTTGATTGCATTGTGAAGCTCTATTTAAAACCTTCAAGGTATACTTGTTGCTATGGTATATCATGAGTGCACGCATGTGTGCACATGCACACACACATGCACACACAGTGTCCAAGATACACTGTTTGACCTCTATGGTAGTTCATCTTGCAACCAATGAAATGGCTCTGCCAAGGTACAGAATAATATGAGTGAAAATTGGGGGTTCATTTCCAAAGTAACGATGGACAAAGCTTTATAAGAAACTAAGACAGAGTGTCAGAGTTAAGCCAAAGCAATTTTCTGGACTCAAGATGGACAATGCCAAGAACCGAACCAAACACAAATCAGAGTGAATGTCAAGGCAGTGAGAGGTAGAGAATGGCTGCTAGAGGACTGGCATGACAGACCGCATCATCCCACTGGCTTGAGATTCCCTGGCATCAGGCTCCTTTATGAAGCCAAGCACATGCCTTCCTGATTATTCCATGCACTGTCTTAAAGGTATCATCCACTGCCTGCTAAGGCTTGAACCAATCCTCTGTGGGCCAAACCCACATCGTCAGAGTCATTTCCTACAATGACAAGACCGGCATTCAAGTTACTGGGTGTCAAAATGTATGAATTATATTCGAACACTTCTGATCATTCATTTAAAAGCACTCACTGAGCATTACCACATGCAAGGGCTGTCCCAGGCTCTGAAGATCCGAAGGGAGGGAAATAAGGCATAGGCCCTGCTCTCAGAGAGGCAGAGCTTCAGTTGGACCAAGGCACAGGACCTCACACTATGGCAGCCTGAAAGTTCAGGAGTAGGGCAGCACACACAAAAAATGCAAGTAGCAATGGTACCATATACCGTGCTTGATGCATTGGCACACAGACTTACTAAAAGAGAGTATACTTAGGGGAAGATCCAAAGGTGTAACTTCTCTGAAGAACTCAAGTACAGCTTATCAAAAGGAATACCACGAATGGAGGGAGGAAGGAGGAACAAATGCAATCACTGTATTCAACTTACACTATGTGAAAAATGAGCTATATAACTTGTAGGTAGGGATGGGAAGGGGAAATGGGGAAGAAGGAAGGAAGGGGTGACTTTGTCCAAGAAGCATTGTACTCATAACCTACTTTTAGAATTGTAGCCCCTTTGTACAACTACTTAACAGTAACAACAAATCCGAGAGCCTAGTAGATTTTATCAGGAGCTGGTAGGAACTTAGAGTGTTTAAAAGCAAGGGGAGAAAGGGAACTTGGGGCCAGGTGGGGAGAGATTGAGGACTCAAGGTGAAGACTGACAAGGCTAGGCTGACTGTAGACCTTGTCTCTAAGATAATGGGATGCACTAAAATGTTCTAGGCAGAAAAAAAAAAGATTGCTTTCTTCTTTTTTTGTTGTTTTTGTTTTTAAGACAGAGTCTTACTATGTTGCCTAGAATTCATGATCCTCCTAACTGGGCTTCTCAAATATTTATATTACAGGCATGAACAACCATGCTTGGTTCAGAGTGGCAATTTAGAACAACAGCTTGGAGAATGGATTGGGGGGGGGGATTTAGGGGTAAAGGTGGAGGTGGGAGGCCAGACCTCTGAAAAAATGATTTCCAAATAATGAAGATTTCCTCTTGTTGCTTCTTATATGACTATTACTTATTCATAAGCGTTGACTGAGTATCTACGAAGTGTCGGATCGTGAATCAGGCACTGGAGGAAGAAACGCCAGGGCATAACCGTGCCATGAGGGTTACAGCTGCCTTGTGGGGCTCTATACTTCGTTTGTTAAAGGGCGTTGGTCATGAGAACATCAGCACACAGCACTCCTCCACGAAAGCCACTCTCAAACCTCCCTCTTAGTTTTGGATTCCATAAGAAGGCAGAACTCCCTTAATCCAATTACAGATCTCTCTGAGGCTTCGAATGCCAGACTAGCCATGCGGAAACCTCCTGGCCAGGGAGCATGTCCCATTCCTCAAGCTCCGTGGGCTGTGGGTGGGGCCCTTGCTCCTCCAAGGCTGTCTCCATGGGCGGCTGGCCATCCTCTGAAAAATGCACAGGTTGCCAAACTGTCAGCAAAAGCTTTAATGAATGGTTCTAATTACATTCAAGTAGCAGAGCCCACTGCCATTTTAATCAAATCTGAGCCTGGCAAGCTCTTTGGCAGGAAGACAAGAGAAAGCCTCATGAAAAATCCTGCCAAAACACTAATCACCTTTTATCCGAAATTTGCCTGATAGAGGCCTGGATGTAAAATGCTTAGGGGAAAAGGGGGGGAAAACCCAACAACAACAACAACATTGTTTGGATATTTTAAGGAGCTTATTTTGGGGATTGCCATAAATTATTCCATGTGGGTAGGGGAGAAAATTCCAAATCAGGAGTTGCTGGGTGACTTCCCTTGAGGAACACAGGCCTCATGGAGGCAACAAGGCCCCCACAGAGCCTGGGACCCAAGTCTATCTTCTATAGCTCCAGAGGCATGACCTCCTGCCCTTTCTGAGACCTTGTCAGATAGGGGATGTAAAAGATGTCCAGCTCTGCTCAGTTTCCTTGCTCCATCCCAGACCTGACAACTGCCAACCTGAACCCTGGTGATAATTAATAGATATTTTTTGAAGATGGTTTCCATATGAACTACTATGATTTTTCAACCATCTCGAAGCAAGGGGATTCTTCTCCTGAATTATTCAGAGCAAGGGCAATAGGAAAGCTAAAACCAGACAACTAGTCACTAAAATAGAAAGGAAGGGTTGGGGGACAAACTAGGTTCCTCTCCTCTAGGGCCGAATAAGAGGACTCAAATTGCAGCAAGTGGGAATTAACTTACAAACAAACAAGCAAACAACTTGCTCACTATGAGGAGAGATAGTAGTGGGGGAACAGAGGTAAGGAGTAAAAATCTTCATGTACTGACTGCAACCTTGGAACATTCAACCCAGCACTGAAGGCTGTTTGCCTGCAGGTCAGGTAACAAGATGAAAGGTGTCTATCATTTGATTTGCTTACCTCAAACATCCCAGCCAGTACTTATCCAGCTTCCTGGCTGCAATTTTTAACCTTAGATTCTATTTTCTATATGTTTTATAGCCATCTCCTGATTCCTACCATGGGGCGTCTCAGGTAATCTGAAAGTGTTTGGCACATGAATTGGGAAGTTCTGTTTTAAAATCCACTCACTGCCACTGACTGACTAGTTATATCACCTGAGCCCCAGCTTTCCAATTTTTGTCACTTATAAAATGAGGATTAAAATAGATGCCCTGTGCTAGACTACAGAGAACTTTCAAAGCTGAAATGATTTCAGATACATTAAAAAAAATCTGGCAAACAGGAAAACACTTTACTAATATTTTTGCTCTTAAATATTTAGCATAAATGTAGTGAAAGATCCTGAATATCTGAGGATGGTCTTGAGTGTCACGTATTACAGGCCTCATGAATCTGAGCTCTTGTTTCTTCTTTGTGATAGGTGGGAATAGTACTGCCTCACAGGGTGGTTAAGAGAGTGGAATAAGACAGTGCGACCACTATGATAAATAGAGAAATAAATAGAGAAAAATGATTGCAACAAGTCATACCTCTTCTAGGGCCTAAATAATACTTGTTGGATTCTGGAGATACATCAGGAATTGAAAGATTGATCCAAGGCTGTACTTTAATTTAGAGATAACAGCTATCTCACTGGACACACCTTCCAACCAAAAAATAGTTTCAGATTGGTAGACAACCAGGTAGGAGACTTCTAGTATTACCCCCTTCCAGGAGTGAAAGCTCATCCTAAATTATAAAATACAATTCCTTTGGGGCTGAGGTACAAGGGCATTCAGTAGGTTCACTGTGAATAGATTGACAAAACGTTTTACTTCTCAGATAGGAAATCATCTAAAGACCATAGAGTAAACATCAATTTTTGCATTGAAAAATATGTGGATTAAGAATGTTTTTAATGTACTGTGTGAAGTTATTTCTTTTTTCTTTTGGTTTTCCTCTGATTTGAGTATCCCCCGTTGTTACTGTATTTGATTTTGGTACCCTGTGTCTTGTTCATGTTTATTTCATTTGGGGAAAGGAAGGGAAGCAACAAAATGGCGAGACAAAGGACAAAGGATGAAACAATGCAACAGCAATACTCACAAGACAATATGTTGGAAATAAACTTTACAACTTGGAGTAGGGGGAGTTGGGATGGAGGGAAAGTAGGAGAAATACGAGGGAGGGGGTAACAATGTTCAACAAGCAATGTACTCATTACCTTATGTATGTAACTGTAACCCCTCTGTACCTCACCTTCACAATAAAATTAAATTTAAAAATGTCTAAAATATGCAAGGAGGGACTCATAAAAAGTAATGAATCTTTAAAAAAAAATAACCCCTGGGGTTATACAGTAGAGTGAAGAAACCATTACCCTACCATGTTAATATAGTTTCTATTTGGCTAACTCAAGTGACAAGGGGACATGTGTTAAGATTCAAGTTGAATTGGTGTCCCTTCTCCAGAAATTTGGGCCTACTGAGGTAATGGAGAGGAAATGGCCAGGCCTGACTTCCACATTCCCCTGCTGTAGTCCTAATCATTTCCTATGCATAAAATACAGATGCCTATCGTTCTCCAGTGGTGGAAAGGTCATCTGAGTGTACAGAAGGTACATGCTGGCCTATGTGACCTCAGAGAGGATTGGTTCAGTGACATTTCAGGCTAATTCTTATAGGATGAAGTACGAATAGAGAACAGCCAGGAACCACAGGTCAAGAAAATGTAAGATACCAGTTCCTCTTCCTTCACAAGAGCCCAGCGATGAACCCAAGTGGGTGTTTTATGGGGTTAAAGAGAGCAGATAGATGCTTTCCTCTCCTCTCCTCCCTTCCCTTGCCCTCCTCTCCTCTTGGAACATCATACATGAAATCCATACAATAATTGGGAATAAGAGACATTACTGTGCAATCTCAGACCATGAAGGATGAGAAGACAGATGTACTCTATCAGTGGGGGGCACTTTCACAGCATGGAATCCTTTCATATTCCATCTCTTTTCTTCTTTACACTAGGTCTGAGTGGCAAGGAGACTTTTGCTTTTGTCAACTCATTTCATTGATGAGGAAAAAGTGGCGAGAATCCTCAAAGTCCAGAGACCCTTAGCATCCCTGCAAAGCAGGCCAAGGAGGGGCTGATTCTGCCACTCCCTTCCTCACCCATCCTGTACACAGCTGTGTGAACAGCTCTTGTGGGTCTGATAACCAGTGTGGTTCTACCCAGAGCTCGAACAAACAAAACCTGGAACAGGTGAGGCAAAGGACACAGAGGAAATTGGGGTTCTACTAGGTACCAGCAGTCAGTGCTCATGAATGCAACTTCCCCTTAAAGAATCCCTGTATATCCCTCATTGCAAAATATCCCCATCTATTCTCCCCGCCTCCCACCATGTTACAGGGCTAGAGTAAGCATTCATGGGAAGATCATTTTAAACACGTGAGCCAGTGGTGCCTAGTTCACAAGTCTCTTAACCGAACACTCAGTATGAGCCAAGTAATCATTGGAATAATTCTGAGGCCCTGTGCTATTATAGTCTCTTTATTCCAACAAGGGTCACCAAAGCCCAGCAAAATCAGACTGACTGTCCCATTATAAATGAACGAGAGAGTTGGATGACACTCTCTGGATGGTTGACTCTATAGACTAATGTATGCTCTTTCTTTACCATACACCAAGCCTGCTTTCAGCAACTCACCATTTTATTTTATATAAACCAATCTCTTTAGCCATCACAATAGCCCTGGCAGCCAGGAAACTCCATCCTGCTGCAGAGGGGCAGCAAAACGATTTGTATGAGTTCTCACCACTCCAGGGTAGGTGTCAGTTCTGATCTCTTGAGAGTGAGGTGCTTCCAATCACAACACATCTCTCTGATAGTCGGGGTAAAAAACAAGCTCTTCCTAAAGTGCTCTGGAGATAATTGAGAGAACAAAGGGCAAGTGGTTTGATTTTCTTTGGAAGGAAGGTTCTTGAGAAACTTCACATTTGATTATTATTACTGCATTTTCTGTGAGGAGTGGCAGTATGGGGGAGATGCCAAATATCAATCAGCCGAACAACTCAGTCATCCAATTAGCATCTTTAGAAGTGAGGGAGACAAGATGATTCCTTCTTTGGCTCTCTCCAAACACATACCCCAGTCTTAAAAGACTGGCTTAAGAGCATTCTAAGGAACGGGAACCATTCACTGGATTCCTGCCAGAGAAATGGTAATGCTAAATCTCTGGGAGATGGTCAGCATAGACACTGCCACAGTAACAATTCTGAAGAAACTAGCAACTTCTACTTCCTCTCCCCAGGAACAGCCTGTGGGGTGCTGTTAATTTCTACAGAAAAACCTAATGTTTTTGCCAATGGATTTTTTGTAAAACATACAAAAATTGGTTTTTTTTGGTCAAAGAATAAGTAATCACTCACCACAGGTGTTTAAAAAGCCGGTAACTTTCCCTTCTTTCTTCCTTTCTTTTCTCTTTTCTTTTCTTTCTTCTTTCTTTCTCCCTTTCTCTCTCCTTCTCTCCTTCTTTCTTTTCATTCTCTTTCTTCCTTCCTTCCTTCCTTCCATTCTCTTCCTTCCATTCTCTTCCTTCCTTCCTTCCTTCCATTCTCTTCCTTCCATTCTCTTCCTTCCTTCCTTCCATTCTCTTCCTTCCTTCCTTCCTTCCTTCCTTCCTTCCTTCCTTCCTTTCTTTCTTTCTTTCTTTCTTTCTTTCTTTCTTTCTTTCTTTCTTTCTTTCTTTCTTTCTTTCTTTCTTTCTTTCTTTCTTTCTTCAAGAGCTCCAAATTCCAGGCTTTATTTTTTTTATTTTTACTATTTTTTTAACTGACAAGCCACATTTTCCCTTTATTTTTCTTTTTGTTATTATCTTTAAGCAGTTGCACAAAGGGGTCTCAATTCAACGTATCAGTTTATGAGCACAATGCATCTTGACTGCTGTTACCTCTTTCATTGTTCTCCATCTCCCCCAACTCCACCCATCCTGTCCATTTTTCTAGTTCCATTTTCACATATGTGCATTGAATATTATGAAAGCCAATAACTTTCACCTTGAGTAGGGTGAAGTAACCTAGAACACAGAACATGTAATACCAATAGGGTCATCTTAGTGCCTGTATCCTGCTTTTGACACGTACTTGCTCTGTGATTTGGGCAAAATACGTTCTTTGGCCTTTGAGCCTCATTTCCCTTATCTTTAAAATGAGGATAGAATAACCCCAGTTGGGTTGTGGTAAGTCCCAGTTGGGCAAGTGCTATATCCAGACACTGGTGTGAAGCTCAGGGGATGGAGCAGAGTAGCAGATAACAAGAGAAGCAAGGCTGTTCCTCTGCTGGTGCCACCACAGTTGTTCAATGCACTGCTTGTGAGGATAGCATACTTGCACTGATTGTGATCTTTCTTAGTGATTAGAATTTGGCCCTTTCTTTTTCCTTTCTAATTTTTCCTTAGAAAAGAATCTGCTGTTACTGGCTGATCGATTAATTTTATAGAAATGGTTTTCTTTTTCATGCTCAGTGAATTTGTTTTTGAGTGTTGCTAAAGTTATAGTTTATAGGTGATCTTATTTGGTTATGGCCTTATGATTATATGGTTTGTGTGCTATCTTAGATTAAATTTGCTATTTGGATTACTACAGCTTGAATGAATCTTCTGTTAAGCTGGGCACCAGTGGCTCATACCTGCAATCCTAGATGAAATGTGAGGATCATGGTTGGAAGCTAGCCTGGGCTGGAAAATTCATGAGACTCTTATCTCCAATGCATCACCCAAAAGCTGTAAGGGGAGCTGTGGTTCAAGTAGTAGGGTGCTAGCATTGGATGGAAAAGTTTAGGGACAGAGCTCAGTCTATCCAGACAATTTCTTAAGAGGTCAAAGAATTGTAAAGAGATAAAAGGTCTTCTGAGAACAATCCCTAAAGAAAATATCCTCATTATTGAGAACACAAAGGACACCTTGCATGGTAAAGGCTGCTGCAAGCATCTGGAGAAAATGGGCCCTCCAGGAAGAACATGGTAGCTGTGGTCTCTGGAGAGATTTGATAGATGGGCATGCTCTGGAAGCCCAGACCCACAGGTGCTATTGGAAATATGAGGCCAAAGAGATGACCTCGGAGCATGAGATGCACATTCATCTGTACTGGCTGCCTCCAGAATGTCTGTCCCAAAGATCCCTCAAAAAGCTGGAACTGCCAGGCACTGGTGGCTCACGCCTGTAATCCTAGTTACTCGGGAGGCTGAGATCTGAGGATCATGGTTGGAAGCCAGCCCAGGCAGAAAAGTCAGAGACTCTTATCTCCAATAAACCACCAGAAAACTGGAAGTGGTGCTGTGGCTCAAGTGGTACAGTGCTAGCCTTGAGCTGAAGAGCTTAGGGACAGCGCCCAGGCCCAGAGTTCAAACTCCACAACCGACAAAAAAAAAAAGAAGGAACTGGGCACTTACATACACAAACTTCATAGACCCACTTGTCTTGTGGGCTTTTCTTTGGGGCCCAAATAAATAGATGTTTTTGCTTCTGAGGATGTGGACAGCTTCATTTGGAGATTCTAGCACAACTCCAGGAGCTTCTATGATACATGTTCATGTCACCTCAGTTCAAGTTTTATCACGAGAGTCAAAGTGTTGGAACACAGAACATACAGATGAAGATCAGACTCCCAATTCCTATATATGTAGTAACAAAAATACTTCCAATGACTCTTTTTGATAGATGGATAAACATCCTCACAATGTAAAAATCTTTTTTTCTTAAGTGAGGAAAATGTTTCCCTGAACCCCAGCACCCAAGATAATTTTTTTAAATCAAACCCATTTTCTTCTTTCCTGTAGACTATATTACAGGTGAAGGTGGGTTCCAACCAATGAGTCCAGCGTCCTTTCTCAGAGCTGAAGGAAAGGGGATTTGGAAGTGGGAATCTTTTGAGGTCCTTGATCTTAATATTTGGAGAACCTGGAACCAGGAACCAAGGTCCTCTGACTCCTAACCTAGTGCTCCTTCCACCTCTTGATCAATTTACAACCTGGAGCAGGAAATTTGACTATCCTTCTAATCTCCTCCCAACTTGTGCAGCTACAAAAATAGATGCAATCTGGAAGCCCAGCCATGCCAAATATTGTGGCAGACTTCCCAGCTCTCTCTCCTCCTCCCCCAGGCGATGGGAAGTTGAAGCTCCATAACACTCTTGCTAGAAATGTGACAATTATTTCTCTTTTATTCTTCCTTATGTCTAAATCTCTCTGTTCAACCAAGTTCAAAGGTACTCAGAACCCTCAAAGCATCTGAAATGGCAAGAGCAGATAAGCGATCCAATAAGCAAAGCCCCTGTTTTAGAATTTTTTGTGTGCATACTTATATTGAACAAAAGATTCAAACCAATGAAGAAGAAATGCACAAAGGTGTCAAGGAAAACTTAATACACATGAGGTCTTTAGAGTGAGGTGAGATGCTAAGAGAGGCATGAAGGAAGAAAAGTTGGGCTTGCTGAAAGATCAGTTCTAATGGTGAACCCATGAGAGAAGTATCGTAGAAACAAAAGACAAGAATATTTGAACATAGAAGTTGAATTCAAGAAACTGTTTTTCTTCATGCTGATACTTGGCAGAATACTGGAAAGAGTACATGGCGACATATGTGCAAGGATGCTCATTGCAGCATCATTTGTAATAGAAAAAAATGGAAAGAATGTGAATCTCCTTCCACAGGAGACTGCTGAGAATAAATTATGGTGCACCCGCACTATGGAATGCCATGGAGCTGTTTAGAAACACAGGGTTAAGCTGTACGTTCTGACATGGAATGGTGTCCAACGTACATTAAGATACTAGGTGACAAAAATAAGTTATGTTACTATGTGATATGATCCCATTTGGTATATCAAGTAATATAGACATATACATTTGTATTTGCACAGGAAATTTCTAGAATATGCCAGAAAATTAGTTGCTGGGAAATGTTGGTAGGAAGAGAGGAGAATAAGATTTGTATGCCCTTCCTCCCTCTGATATGAAGATTTCGCCATGGGAATATTGTATTGCTTCTATTCATTTTAAAAACACAAAATCATCCAGAATTTTTTTCATAAATTTGGATTGATCATAAATACCTATATCATAAAAAATAATGTATATGGGAGAAATACCCAAGATAATATTTTTAATCAAACCCATTTTCTTCTTTCCTGTAGACTTCAGCCCTTGAATGAAAAGGACTAGGACATGGTTCAAATGGTATAGCATGTGCCTTTTAAGCAAAAGGCCCTGAGTTCAATCCTTTATATGCACACACACACACACACACACACACACACACACACACACACACACACACACACACACACACACACAGAAGGAAGGAGGGAGGGAGGCTAGTAAGGAAGAAAAGAAGGAAGAGAGAAAACACCTGTAGAATTTTGTTGTTTGTAAGTCTGAAAATAAATTGGAAAGAAACACCTTGACATTTTGAGATCCCACTATCTCCAAAAGCAATACATAATAAATACATAGATAAACGAATAACAGCTTTTACAAGCTTGCATTTGTGAAGGTAAAAACCTACTGGCTTAACATATCACCCTGTCATCATCTGCCTGCTTCTCTAGTCCATCTCCAGTCATTAGTGTTCCTTCTCATTTCACATTCCCAGTCCTATATATACTAGGTGTCCTTTGCCCTTGTGCCTCTGTGTGTGTGTGTGTGTGTGTGTGTGGCCATATAGAGGATTGAACTCAGGGCCTCGTGCTTAAAAGGCACGTGCTGTACCATTTGAACCATGTCCTAGTCCTTTTCCCTTTAGGTTTTTTTTTTTTCAGATAGGGTTTCACATTTTTCTCCAGACAAGTCTTGGACCATAATTCTCCTACCTTCACCTCCTGAGTAGCTAAGTTACAGGCCTGTGTTATCATGATTAGCCTACTCCTATGCCGTTGTACCAACTGTTAACCAGTAATGACTTCACTTAACCACCGTCCTGTACCAATCATGAGCATCCAGCTCACCCATTCCACTTCTTGGGGATGCTTTCTTTGACTTTCTCCCTAAGCCATCTCTGTATGTTTCTGTTACCACTCTCATGATACTGGGTTGTAAAAGATGGCTTTTTTATCCCATTAAGTGGAGTTTCAGAAGGATAGATGCTGGGACTTACTGAGTCCCCCTAACCCATTACAGTTTGGGGTGTATAATTCAATATATAATTATTATTTGTAGACTTTAAACAATGTTTAGTTGCATTTAGCACAATGTCCTTGAAATGCAATTATGTTGTTCCCTATGGCAGGATTTCCTTCTTTTGTCAGTCCGAATAATATTTCACTGTGGGATGTGTCCATGTGCATATTGCTTGTGTATGTGATTTTTTAAAGTCCATTTTTGGACATTTCTGTTGTTTTTACATTTCTGGCCATTGTGAACCCTCCTATAATGAACTAGGGGATGTTAATACCACTTTGAGATCCTGATTTCAATTCTTTTGGATACATACCCAGAAACAGGATTGCTGGATCATATGGTAGTTCTATTTTTAATTTTCAAAGGAACCTCCACAGTGCTTTTCATGGTAGCTACACCACTTTACATTCCCACCAACAGTACGCAGGGGTTCCAATTTTAAATGAGTAATGTATCTTTTCTGATTAGGCAAAATAAATCACTAATTACATGCTTGAAGACGAGGGCATTACTCAAAAAATAATTTCCCTAGCCACGTAATCAGCTCTCCTTTTCCAGCATTTTGCTTAGTACTGGGGAATAATTTCATCTATTAAGAAGATGCAGCCAGCAGTAATCCATTTTATAGTGTGTTTTGCAAGATACCTCCCATTTCTCTTATTGTTCAAGTTTCTTAGGTTTCAGATAGTGGTGTTATAAAGCTTGTAACATGTCTTTATTGTACAGTATACAATTCTGGATTCTCCCCAGTACTTTGATAAGAAGACCAAAGCATATTAGACTTCAGCTAGATCTCATCCCATCCCACCCAAAAGCAAGGAGAGAAATACCAGCAGGAGACAGAGTGGTTTGAAGACCTGTGATACATTTTTATACGAATCTCAGCCTACTGCCATGGAAAAACCTATGCGTCTTGCTCAAATACTGAGGAACCCAAAGGGACCAAAGAAAACAGTTTCCCATTCTTGTGTTTTGGATACACCAAAGCTGACCTCACTCCTTGGCTCCTGTGATGAAATAAGTCAAAGATATCAAGCCATTTTGGGCTGGGATTTTTGGCAGGGGCTGGGATGGATCCCAATGAGACTCAAGTGAGTTAGGTTTTTAAGGAGAGCTGCACGCTTTCCTGTCACATTTGCTTGAGTCAAGACAGGACTGGCTGGAGCTGGAGATAGAGCCAGTCCACTGGAGGTCTGGGTAGAATGTGACTAATGACAGGGCAAAGGCTGAGGGTTTGGGAATTTGGCCTAGGGACAACACCATACAAGTAACATCTTTGAAGAAGAGGAAGTGTGTGTTGTTGTCTCTCTAATCCTCAGTTTCTTTATCTGTTAAAGGGAAAGGACTTAAACTAGTGATTTCTAAGGCTCCCTTCTGACTGCTGCTTGCATGAAAGGCCGTGATTGGAACAAGGCTAGGCAGGAGCAGAGGAAGCTGTACCCTAGGCTGGCAAGCTCCCCAGGTTAGCCAGGAGCAGTGGTTCATATCTGTAGTTAGTTAACTGCTCAGAAGGCACAGATCATGGGGACCCAATAAAAAGCTGAGTGTGTTGATATGCACCTGTCATTCCAGCTTTGCAGGAAGCTCAAGTAAGAAGATTGTTAACCAGGCCAGCTCAGGGAAAAAGTAAGATCCTATTAATAAATTAACTAAAGCAAAATGGGCTAGAGGCATGACTCAAGCAGAAGAGTGCCTGCCTAGCAAATCCAAACTCAAGTTCAAATCCAAATATTACCTCTCCCCCAGGCTAACATAATATCTGCTTTAAAGGGAACAAAACACAAGGCTATCCATGAGGCCCCAATGTTCCAGGCAGTAATCCCAGGGGCAGAACTGTCACTTCTCAGCTCAGGTGCTCAGGCTCATGCTGAATAATGCTTGGCACAATCCTCCTAGTTCCTTTGAAGCCATCCTTTTCTTCCCTCCCCTGCATCCAATGTGACTTCATTAGAAAGTGGCATTACAAATATGGTGAGAATACAGATATTAGTGAGTAAATCCCTAGATCTGTGTCTCAGTCCTAACTGCCAGGCACTGCAAAATCTTGGGTAAATTATTGGGGCCGTTTCCATCCCAGTGTTTTTCAACTGTAAAATGGAAATCATATCACCTGCCACCCAGAACAACTCCCTGATTCAAATCACTATATCTCTGTGCTCTTTAAATTCAAACACTAGACAAACCTAAGCCATTAGCCACGTCAAATTATTTTGGGAAGTTGTTGGGGTCTAAATGATGCATAAATAAAACCAGAGCTGCAGAGAAAAGCTACTCTTTACCCTGTGCAGACTCGCTGTCTCCTTTCTGTCATCTGGCGATTCCCCCCAGCCCTCCCTCTAGCCTTCCGGGCTTGGCTGTAGGGCCAGCCAACTACTAACAGGATGGCTTACTGCTCAAACCAGACAGTCCCTAGGGCTGGAGGCTTGTGCCTGTGAGCCTATCAGCTGGCATGCTGACAGACAAGGAATCTGACCAGTGAATGTCTGATCAGGATGGTACCAATCCTCAAGTATGGCAATTCAGTCTAGCAAGTCCAAAAAAGCAGCAGGAAAATACTAAAGGCCAGAGTCTAGTAGGTTACAAACCTTGGAACTTCAAGGGTCTAAGGGTGTTGGGAAAAGTGGAGGCTCAGGGGGAAAACAGGCAGATAGATAGACCAAGAAAAACTGCACCTGCCAGCTTTCTTTGTGCAGAAGGCAACAATGGGAGAAACACAAACCTTACCTAAGAAGCTTAGCTCTGCCATTTACTTATTATATATCCTTAGGTGGGTCAGGTTAACTTCTCTTGGTTTCCTCATAGTACAAAGGGTATTGGAACTATCATGAAATTCTAATGGCCTATATTTCCTGGGAGTATTTTCAGTGCCAGTCACTCTTGCACATTCTCTGCTAGTGTAAAATATGCCACCTACTTCTCAGAATTTTTGAGACAACTTGATCAAGTACCCCATAGACTAATAGGCACTTGACCAGGACTAACTACCTTCCTATCCCCTTCCCATCTGTCCCATGAAATCCAGTGCAACCTATATCTTTGTCCTTTGTGAGTCCCAGCTCTGTCCCAACTCTGTAGTCTGGGCATATCACCTAATCATTTTGAGCTCAAGGTTTGTTTGTCTCTTTTTTCATAAGTAAAATAATGAGCAATGATTTCATACAGTTAAAAGAATGCATTGAAAAGATAAGTCATTTGCTGCAAGAGATAGTATATATGCATTCTTGGTATCTGTGGTGATTATTACAATCCTACATTGGTGGCATATTTTTCACGTCATGGAGCAGTTTTACATCTGCTAACTCATTGGGATTTATAGTGTGGGGGGGACAGAATGAGAATTGTTACTCCTCTTTGACAAATAAATGAAGGTTCAGTATAGTAGAGTGACAAAACAAGGCTAAGAAATTGAGATTAAGAAACAGAGATAAAACTTCATCCCAAATCTTCCTCCTTCAAGCCCAAAGGTTGTTTTGCTTCTTTTCATCTATGAAACTGCTAAGAGTCAAGGCCTGGGAAGAATTTCATCAGTCTCAAGAGAGTGCAAACTACAGACCCTAAATGAACCCAGAGCTACTGCAGTAACTAAAAATGGAGCGAAAGTCTCAGTCAACTGAGGCACCAGAGGGTAATGTAGAATACTTTAAGTCCATTGATAAGTGAAAGAAAAGGGGCAGAAGCTCTGAGTGGAAGCAGATCCCAACCTGAACTTGACATGCAAACTTCTATATAGAGATGCTAGGAGTATTTTCTTGGAGGAAAAAGTCTGTATCTTTTACCAGGTTCTCAGTCATATTTCTGCCCCACACAAGGGGAATCATGTCGCTCTGCCTTCCACCCCTGGGGCCTCCCAGTTCCTCAAGTTCTACCCTTTGCAAGTGATTTTTTAGAGAGCATGCCCATGGCCCAAAATGGGCCATCAGCTTCTAGCTACCTTCCTGGTGTCATCCTTATTTTCTTCTTTTCTTCTCGTCTCTATTTTTTTTTCAATATTCTTTTGTGGATAAAGAGTACTTTTATGACCACTCAAAACAACAAACTCCTTTTTTTTTCAAGTTTTAAGTCCATTATTTAACCCCAGAAACAAAAGTTAATATCATCAGGGTTTCCCACTTAGTCTGCCCTGGCAAACACGATTTAGATGTGCTGTTTCTAATGAAAACCAAAACAGAACGAATAATTAAATTAAAAACAACAGCATCAATTTAGTGATTTACCAATTAGCAATTCACTCCAATATGTATTGAATAAATGCTGAGCTCACAGCTTAATTGGCCTCTCTGTAGCACTGGACATGGCTAGCTACTGTCTTCCGCCCACACTGTCACTCCCTTGGTGCTGATGATACACATTTCCCTGGCTTTATGTCTCATACCTTTTCCCCTCCTGTTCCCACACTTACCACCCAGCTGTTGCCTCTGCTTACAGACCCCTAGTTTCTGAATTTCTAGTCCCCTAATGATTTATTTTGGCTTCATTTGAGGATGAGTCTCAAATCTCTAACTATAGTCTAGAAATGGAACTGCGGTTATCATATAGTAGTTCTATTTTAATTTGTCAAAGGAACTTCCACCGTGCTTTTCATGGTAGCTACACCATTTTATATTTCTACTCATAGTATGTAGGAGTTCCAGTTTCTCCATGTCCTTGCCAGCACTGTTCATTTTTGGTTTTGGACAATAGCCATCCTAACTTTGGTGAGGTTCACTGTGATTTTGATTTGCATTTACCTAGTTGTTAGTGTTGTTCAGCATATTTTTTAATATACTTTGACATACGCATATCTTCTTTAGAAAAATGTCTTTTTCTATCCTTTCATTGTAAGACTGTGTTTCTCTTTGCTGATGAGGTATGTTTCTTTTAGGCAACAAATGGTTGAGTCTTATTTTTCAGTCTAACCCACCAGTTCCTATATTTCATTATAGAATTGACAGCATTACTATTAAAAGGTACCTGATAATTCCTGTGATTTTGATGTTTGTATAGTGTTTTCTTCTTTCCTAATCCTCATTTGCTTATTTACTCACCTACTCAGATTCTTCCTGTATTTTTATGGTTGAATTTGTTTTTTCTCTTCTGAGTAAAGAATTCACTTAAGTATCTTCCATAATGCTGGTTTAATAGGAATTCTTTTAGTCTTTGTTTATTGTTCCTCCTTGAATCATAAAAAGATAGTTTTGCTGAACACAATAATTCAGGTTAACTTTTATTATCTTTCAGGGCTTGGAGTATATCATTTCACATCCAGATTGCCTTTTGACCAGCTTGTCCCAGAATCTGCTGTTCTGATGGGTTTGTGTTTATAGATAACTTGTTACTTCCTGCTGGCAGCTTTTCACATTCTTTCTTTGTTCTGTGTATTTTGTATTTTAACTGTAACAGGCCTTTAGGAGGTTCTTTTTTGATCTTATCTGTTTGGTTTGGTGTCTTGAAGTGTTCCTTTTTCTAGACTGGGATTTTTTTGGGAGAGAGGGGGGCTATTGTTTTATTGAATGTTAGCTATACCTTTAGCTTCACCTTTTCTCCTTCTTTTATACTCATAATTTGTAGGTTTGGTCTTTTAATAATATCTTTGTGGGCCTCTGTGTTCCATTTGTGCTTTCTTAGTGTTGTGGTTTTTTTATTTTTTATTTTCTGAGTGTTCTAATTTCTCTACTTTTCCCAACCCTGTTATCCTATCTTCACCTTGTTTAACCACTCTATTAGTAAGGATTTTAACTGATTTTCCTTTGTGCTGGTGCTCAAACTTGCTAGGCAGCCACTCTAGACCTTGAGTTCTATTTCTAGTATCTGATACTTTCATTATTTTCTTGATAGGAACTTGTTTGTTTGTTTTATCCCTTTGGCCAGCCTTGGACCATGTTTCTTAAAGTCATACCCCCTCATTGCTGGGACCATATGTGTATGCCTAGGTAATTGATTGAGTTTGGTTTTGCTACTCT
Source organism: Dipodomys merriami (assembly GCF_024711535.1). Lineage (NCBI taxonomy): Eukaryota > Metazoa > Chordata > Mammalia > Rodentia > Heteromyidae > Dipodomys > Dipodomys merriami. The sequence goes on from NW_027202382.1 coordinate 19,150,565, forward strand.
TCTTGCCTGAGCTAACCTTGAAACATGATTATAAGTAGGGCTCGATTGAGGTTTTTGAGTTATCAAACTTTACATTTCCAGAATGTTATTTTGATCTTTTCAAGATTTCTATATCTTTATTGAATCCTCTTTCATTTCTTGCATTATTTTCCTTGTTTCATTTAGCTATTTATTTGCATTCTCGTTGAATTTGTTCAGATATTTATACATGTCCTCTTAAACATCATTGGTTTTTTACATTACTTATTTTGAGTTATTTGGATTTTTGTTTGCTTCTTTTATTTTTGTGCTGGCCCTGTAACATCTTTGCTTAGGGCCAATACTTTACCACTAGAACTATAGTTTCACTTGAAGCTTTTGTGGTAGTTAACTGGAGAAGAATCTCACAGACTTTCTTGCTTGGGCTGGCTTTGAACTGTGATCCTCAGATCTCAGACTTCTGAGATGCTGGGATTACAAGTGTGAGCCACCAGCACCTGGCTCATATGCTTACTTTTTGTCCAAATTCTTTATTATAGATTTTTCTTTTGTTTTTGTTTTGGTGGTGTTTGCATATGTTTTTTGTTGTTGCTGGTATTAAATTCAGGCCTTTATGCATTCTAGCACCCAATTTGAGTCAAACTTCCAGCCAGCAATTTGGTGGATTTTTTGGAGATGGAGTCTTGTGGAATTGTCTTCCTGGTCTGATTTCAAACTTCCTGAGTAGCTACAATTACAGATGTGAGCTGCCAGTGCCTAGCTACAATTATGGACTTTTGGAGAAGTTCTGTGCTGCTTTATCATATAACTTGTGTCTCCACTTGAGATTTGTGCATCTGAGGCCAACTATTTGGTTTGATGTTTTAATCTCCTGTGTCCTTCCCACTGAAATATTCACAAAGTTTAGTAAGCTGGGTAGCAACTGGATTACAGTACCTTTTCTCACCATTGGACTTGGGGTATTGCACAGTAGCCAAACATTTGCCCATGTTGCTCAAGACTCGTGGTCCAGCTCCCTACTCTATTCAGGGCAAATATTAACTGCAGGAGCAATCATAATTGATATCCAACTCCAGTATGAAAATACAGTAATTCCTAATTAAGAACACTAATCATTACTTCTGCTCTATGATCTTTAGAGGAGTTAAGAAACAAAGATACACTTTGTGAACTAGGAAGACATTAATTAATAAGGATAGTAATATGAAGCAAAAGGACTAATGGATACTACAAGATTATGGTGTGATTAAAATGGAAGGAAAGATGGTTGGTAAATAGAAAGGGTAGTGGGAAAGATGAGATGAAGAAAATAGAAAACATCCAGTTAAAGTTATAGTGAGAAACAAAAGGAGGAAAAGAATAAAAACAAGCGATCTGATCATCTCACAGCCCACACACACAAAAAAATCCCCATAAAATGATAAAAACAAAAAACAAAGAATTTTGGAGCAGAAACTACAGAGAATGAATCTAATTTTGGACCAAAAGAAAATAGAAATGGGAGAGGATGATATGGAAGGAGAAGAAATAGTTGAAAAGTAAATAATTAAAGGTTAATGTTGTGGTTTATGTGTAAAAAAAAATGAAGGGATAAATAGGATAACAAAAAAAACCCCAAACCAAAAACAAACAAATACAAACACACAAGAGAGAACAAAAGCATAATGAAAAAGCAAACCAAACACCCTACTCAAACATAAAAAATAGTTAATGAGTTCTTTATTGTTGGGGAAGAGAGTGGATAACTTTCCTCTCTAGAGCAGTTGTTTTAAAGTCTAAACAAGCTAAGTCACCAAGAGCTGTCTGGTTTGGTTTCAACATTTAGTTCTGCATCTGAGTTGCAACTCAGTGCCTATAAGGCACTGAAAGGCCAGAAAAGTTAAAGTTAAAGTTCTATTTGTAAGTTCCCATGCTAGCATTCAGAGGTTGAGCCCCTAACCTCCCAGATTCTGGTTTTACTTCCCACTCAACCTGTGGAGTCCTCTGAGTCGTATAACCATCAACCAATTCACAAGCTACTGTTCTCTGAATTTGTTCAGTTCTCTAGTCAGTGACAGATTGTCTTTGAATTTGCTGACAGTTTCTGCATCATAATACTTAGGTCCCTACTGAGAATTCCAAGACATACCTGGGGCTAGTGGCCATGCTGTGTTGGTTACTAGCACTTTATCTTTTGATTTAAAGAGGTTGGTTCATAGGCCTTATTGGTTAGAAGGTTCCCCACCAGGGTAGAGCCAGCCAGTCTGGACCAGGACATCCAAGTTGCTGTGTCTGCATACATCACTCCTTCCCAGATGCCTTGACTTGTCTGTGGATGCTGGTGTAAACAGATTTACTGTCTTGGAAGTTCTGATTCTGTTAGCCCATTTATAGATAGTTTGGTGTGTGAATAGTTATTCAATTTGGTGTGTCTGTGGGGAAAAATGCTGGGAAATGTCACTCAACTGCCATCTTTCTCCCACACAAACATTTTTCCTCCTCCTCTTCCTCTTCTTCTTCCTCCTCCTCCCCCTTGGTCTCCCCCTCCTCCTCATCTTCTCCTCCTTTTCCTCATCCTCTTCTTCTTTTCTTCCTTCCCCTCCCCTTCCTTCTTTTATTCTTCCTCCTCCTCTTCCTTTTCTCCTCCTCCTCTTCTCTTCCTCTTCTTCTTCTTCCTCCTTCTCCCCTCCTCCCCCTCCTTCTCTTCTTATTCTTCCTCCTCTTCCTCTTTCTCTTCCTTTTCCTTCCCTCCTCCTCCTCCTGCTCCAGGTCACCAGTGTGGTTCCCTAACTTGCTAATTTTATTTTCTATTTCCCCAAATCCAAATACCATGGAAAAAATTTTGAAAACGATTTTGTTGAATCTATAGAATGCTTTAAGTAGTATGAACTGGGTAGCAACTGGATTACAATACTATAGTTTTCCAATTCATGAATGTGGAATGATATTCCATTTACTTGTATCTTGTTTCATTTCTTTCATTAATGTATATACTTCTCAATGTACACATCTTTCACCTCCTTAGTTAAGTTTGTCCCTGATTTAGCATCCCTTTTGATGATATTATTAATGGGACTGTTTTCTCAAGAGTTTATTATCTGTGTATAGAAATGTAACTGATTTTGTATGTTGCTTTTGTACCCAACAATTTTTTTCCAAGTTCATTTGTTTAAACTGATTCACTTTGGATGTACTGGGCTTGGTTTTATTCCTTAGGGAATGCCTTTGATGGATATTTTTTAATTTCAATTGTTCTCATTTTTAGTCATGATTGACTGCTAGTCCAGAGACTATGCACCCCACTGAGTGCATGGCTCAGTTTGGTGTCTTGGCTGGCACACAGGAAATAATGAAAAATCAGTCCTAGTGGTCCATGGCAGATGATGCCATATTACAGCATCCAAAGACAAGGCCATTTATCTGCATCTTTTCTAGGAAGAGACCTTTGGCAGAGTCCATCAAGAAAAAGGCAGGCCTGCCAATTATATTTCTTTTTGGTGGAGGCCCCTCTTTAGCTCTTTACTCTTGGTTATACAGTCATGTATAAAGAGGAAGATATTTCGTAAAAGACTGAAGTCTAACACATTGAAGAGAAAATGAAGGCTTGTCTTTCTACCAGGAAGCCCCTGATTCTCCTGTGTATTACCTCCTTCAAAACTCATAGATCTTGAGTTGTATCTCTCCTTTTTGGCACTTCCAACATACACTCTGCTACAGTTTGACTATGTCCCCAAAAGTTTCATGTGATGATAACTTAATCCCTTATGCAACAGTGTTCAGAGGCATGATCTTCTTTAAGAGATGATTAAGTCATGAGAGCTCTGCCTCATGATGGATTAATGTTATCAACACAGAAGTAGGTGAGTTATTGTGATAAAAGGATAAACTAGGCTCTCTTCCCTTTCTCTCATCTGTGTGATGTTGTTTGTGCTAAGATGCAATATGGAAGACTTCGTGAAATTTGATCCCTTAATCTGGACATCTCAGCCTCCAGAGCCATGGGTTTAATATATCTCCATTATAAATGACCTAAGTTGTGGCATTCTATCATAGGAACAATGGACTACAACCCTACCTTAATATCGCATTGGTCTGCTTTGTTTCCAAGGGCTGTGGCTTTCCTGAAGGCCAGGACTGAGTCTGGCATGTTCTGTGCCCCTTCCCCCCACCCCACCCCCTTTTGCCCCAGTAACTTGCTGTCACAAAACACTCTTCAGATTCTGGTTGGATCAGGATCACCCAAGGTCCAACCTTTGAAGGCAGCTTGTCTTTGGAATTAGAGACAAGATTCCTCTTCCAAGTAAACTTGAGTTTCTACCTTTTACTCCGAGATCTTTCAAAGTAAGTCTTTAGTAGAAGGAAAAGAAGAAAACTCTGTAAGACTGCTGGGGAAGAGGCCTGAGTTCAAGTCATCTCTGTCATTGGTAATTGAATGAACCATTTCATGTCTTCCAAAAACATTTCAACTACTGCACTATATGCTAAGAATTCAATGAAATGGTGCCTGCCTTCACAAAACCAAACAGCATCAGCAACAGCCCCCCCCAAAAAAAACATGAAGAAAGATTATAACATCTGACCTATCCATAATATTACTATTCATACAACTGGCCTTAGCATAAGATGCCCCTGCCTGTACATCCATTAGTCTATAGAAGTTCAAATTTATTAACAACAAATGGAGTCTTTCAAGAGTATCAAAGTCAGGACCAATGCTGGCATCTAGAATGCCAGGCCAGAATTTGTGGTAAAAACCAAATGCTATCTCTAGGTCAATAGAAAGTTCATTATATCCTAGAGTGGTCATTTTAGCCTAGAAGTAACAATGAAAGACTGCATACAGATGGAATTGGTGTGAAGTACACTGGGATTTAGATGTAAAAATAGTGTTACATCTCTTTTGTTCACAATGCTGGCAACATATTGATCTTACATTTCCTTATCTATGGCTAAAGCCCCTTTCAGAATCTCAGAATACTTTTATTCTGTGTGTGTGTGTGTGTGTGTGTGTGTGTGTGTGTGTGTGTGTGTGTGTCTGTGCGTGAATAGAGCTTTGTTGCCTTATCATATAAAACATGGATTCTTCATTTTTCCACTGTTTGCGGTATCATCTATCTATATCTACCTACATAAATAGATAAAGATAAAAATATAGGAGTTCAATATATCTCTTGATTGAAGTTAAGGAGAATTCATATATGAGTCTAAGAAATATCCTTGGTGCCAAGAACTTAGGAGATGTATCCATGTGGTGCTTTTCTGGGACTCTTTAATTCAATGTGCCCAGAGTCCAGAAGAAAATATAAGTGGGAAGAGAAATGAAAACAAAGGTCACAGTGACAGACTACACCTTGTGTTTCTCCCGCAAATGCCACTGTACCATCAGATTTGTGTCAGGTCTGCCCAGCATCTTGGACAGCCTAGATTAAGAGAATGGGGGGAGGGGCAGGAGCCAGGGACAGGTCTTCACTCTGTTAGTCAGCTCCCAGCTGGATTATCACTCCTCCATTTACAAATCCTGGCTTTATGGAAAACAGATAACTTTAAGTCAGATAGGAAGAGAGACTGGATAGCTGTGTGACAGAGATGAAGAAACTTGGGGCTCTAGCTGGTAGAAGAGGAAGTTGTTAAGCTGCCTCTAAATATCTGAAAGGTTGTATTTGGAAATGAAATCAATCATGTGCTAAAACTGAAGCCAATGGTTAGAGAATAGGAAGTTAATTTGGCCCAGTGTTAAAATATACCCTTTGTAACAGCCGGAGCTGACTCTCAAAGGAAGAGATTGACTTGTGAAGGAACTAACTCTCTTGCCTCTCCTACACCAAAATGGTCCATCGAAAGACAAACCATGAAGAGCTCTGTCTGAGAGAGGGCAGCTTGGTAGGGAAGGAGTGGTTTGAACCTGATGGAATCCGATGATCTTCTCAATTGCACGAAATTTTGATGCCGAAAGACAGTCCAGAACTTAATTCCAAAGAGCTGCATTGTACCTTACCTGCCTCTTAGTACCCAGAACTCTTATTTTTCTCTCCTCCAGTGCTAGTGGGAAGCAGGACTCCCTGAGAGCAGGTAAGTGAGCCCAGGATGTACCCAGCCTTCTCAGCATGATTGGCAATTAGCTGGACTGCAGCCTGCCAGGACTTACAAGCTCTCAGCAGGTTGGGCCACTCTGCTAGTGCTTATTTAAAACCTAGGGAGGGAGGCAGCCACAGGTAGCAGCAGGCTTCATTCTGAACCCATGCTAACCAAACGTTAACATTTGCATTTTAAAACTGGAGTAGGAGAAAGAGCAATGAAAACTCCACTCAATTAAAGTTGTTTGCAAATGCAAATATGCCTGACACAGAAAAGAAAGGAACTCCTGAGCAGCCACCCCTCCCTACTGACCTCCCTGCCCAGACAGAAAAGAGGAGTGGATTCCCGTGCCAGAAGGAGGCAAAGGGCAAGAAGGGGGCGGGTAATGGAGGATGAGGAGGGACAGCAAGATAATTTTGTTCTATACCATGAAACCTGTAATTTCACTCTGACATGAAAATTAGCTCTGGAGCTAATTAGCTTTCTAATATCATTTGCTGCCATAGACAAGATAAAAGTTTATGAATTTATGAACCTAGCTGAATAAAGGAAACTCACTACAAGCTGGCAAGAGGGGATGAGCTGAGCGAAATCACAGGGCCCATTCCAGAGATAAAACCTTTGTGTCCTGAAGAGGGGCCAGGCACAGGGCTGGATGCACTTGGTATTGAACCTCTGCAGGGCCTTCCACTGCCCCAGTATTGGAGCCATATTAGGGCTGAACCACACGGCCTATCTAGGTGCTTTTTGCTCAAGGTTGGCAATCCACCACTTGAGCCACCGCTCCACATGTTCCTTTTCACTAGTTAACTGGAGATGGAAGTCTCATGGACCTTTCTGCCCAGGCTGGCTTTGAACCTAAATCCTCAGATCTGTCCCACTGTGCCCAAGAACCAGCCTTCTGTGACTTAGGGACATTTATGAATGTGACTGGGAGTCTAGATTAGAGTTGGTATGGTTCCTTCATCCAACATTTTCCCCTCACCTCTCTCAGGATAACTCTACCCCCTTCTCCCTCCCCTTCCAGGGTACTCTCAATACAGTCCACTTAGGTTTAGCGCTTTCTAGAAGCTTCTGGAACACAACTTGGCCTCAGGTGAGCTCCTGTTTGTTTTTATTTTCTTTAAAATAGATCATAGCTCCTGCGTACTAATTGTGTGCTATGTGTGAAGCACTGTATGTGCATTATGTCATTTAATCTCTAAGAGAAACTAGTAGTAGAATTCAAACTAACAGGCTGGATGGTGTCCTCTAGATTTTTTTGGTTAAGGCTGTAGCACTTGAGCCACAACTTCACTTCTGTATTTTTGGTAGTTAATTGGAGATAAAAATCACATGGATTTTCCTCTCAAGCTGTCTTTGAACTGTGATCCTCAGAACTCAGCCTCCTGAGTAGCTAGGATTACAGGTATGAGTCACTAGTACCCAGGAGATGTTAGATTTTTTTTTTTGTATTCCTGGTCCACAGATAAGAAAATCAAGACTTGAAAAGATTTATTGATCTGCCTAAGGTTGCAATAATTTATACAGCCAGAATTTTGAATCCAGATCTATTGTTCAAGCCCCGGCTCTAGATTCAGACCATCACCACCTAGAACTTGAATGGAGCGACAAAACTCATTGCTGTCTGAAGAGACTACCAGGCTGCTGAGCCCTGCCTAGTTTACAGCGCATATGGGCCTTTCCCTACCCTCCCTCCTGTTCTAGAACCCCTCACCAATCCCTCCAGCTTTGATTTGCTCATTGACTTAGATGCACAACTGCCCACCAAGTTCTCAGATCTGTTATGTCCTACACAGAGGCTCACTGTGGCCTCCTTATCCTTTCCAGCCTAATTGGACATTTTGACACATGTTCCCTAGAATCTAATTCTGCCCCTTCACAGCATTGCCCAGAGTGTGTGGTTACCTGAACCCCAGATAGGACACTTAGACAATACCAGTCTTCATTTATGTGGGAAAGTCTCTAGTAGGTAGAACTTCTACAAACTGTAAGAGGCCTGTCAGTAATAGCGATAAATTTAAAACAAAATACCTGTGTTAAGTTACCACCATCTTCCCAAATATTATTATGAATTAGAAAGCCTTAAATGATTACAATCACTGGCTGTGATGCATTTGTTTTGGAAATGTATCTTTAAAAATAAGTTCAACGGGCTGGGAAGGTGGCTCAGTGGTAGAGTGCTTGCCTTGCATGCATGAGGCCCTGTGTTTGATTCCTCAGCATCACATAAGCAGAAAAGGGGGAAGTGGCTCAAGTGGTAGAGCGCTAGCCTTGAGCTAAAGAGCTGAGGGACAGCGCCCAGGCCGAGTTCAGGCTCCACGACTGACAAAATAATAATAATAATAATAATAATAACAACAACAATAATAAGTTCAACAGTGCATCAAATAATGTTCTCTGATACTAAAATGGCTTATCCTTCTCAGGGAATGTAAACATCAAATAGCTTTTAAAGCACCCTCTTCCAGGTTGGAGGTTGACTGCAGCTATTACTTGGCTACTTCAATAAAAAGGTCTGTGATATCCAGGAATAGTACTGTAAGGAATAGTTAGCATCTTTAGAATAGGATTCATGAATATTGCTCATCACAGCTGATGGAACTGAACCAACAGTACAGCCAAGGGACCCATACAGGTTGACAGGTTGGAAAAAGCCAGACATGGCGGTGTCTGGTCAGCATCTTACAGTCCTGCCATGATCAGGATGGGACCCTAGAGGACTTGGAAGGAATCCCTGATGACAGTCACCGGCTCATGCGGCCCTGCCATTCAGTTTCTTCATACCCAATAGAGCACTTTAAAAAGCAGCCTGAATGATTCTAATAGGGGAGCATCAAGTTTTGAGGCTTTCCTGCCTTATTTAAGACTCCACCGCAACGCTCTGTTTTCTGTGACCTCAGTCTTATCACGGGACTCCCCCCACATTCTGTTAGTGATGTCTGTCATTTAAAACCTGGTCCACATGCATGCTTTCCTCGCAAATAAGAGAGTCCCAATTCTCCAGGCAGCCTCTTTTTTTAAAAATGTTTACTTTGAAAACTTCACAGTTGTGTTAAACGCTATCATTCTTTCCTTTCTTACAACTTAAAAGCAGGTCCTACCCAAAGTAGACTTACTACCTTGTTCTTCTGAGTCCTATATTCATTTCTCCACGGGTTACCCACCCGCTTCCTTGTTTCTTCTGTGGATGTTCGACTCAGCTGACATGTCTTTGCCCTTTCTGTCAGCCTATTGTTCAAGAAAGGGCTCCTTTGGCCCTGCTGTTTCCAGAAATAGGGTGGAAAGGGTGGGGGAGTATGGGGTGTTTAGGCTAGCTTTAGAAAACTGAATGCAATGGCACTGATACGTTGTATGATCAAACAGCACCCCCTGAGTCTCTACTGCTGGCAAGTTATGAGTTGGAGAAGGTGGTCCTGCCATTGTAAAGGGAAGGACCTCTGTAAACCATATAGAACTAGTCACAGACTGAATCTTCTGTCAATGTCTCCTTTCATCTAGTCATCAGTGAGCAACTGAATTTTTCTTCCCCTGCTGGACCCAGTGTCTGCTCTCTCTCTTCTTATCCTACTCCAGGAAAACATGCCCCCAGGATGCTGGCTTCAGTTCCATAGAAAGCGGGCAGCTTCCTCTGCACTGAAGCACTGAGTTTACTGGCGAGTGGGCGAGTACAACCTCTCAAATAATTTTGCAACACACTCCCATGGTGAGGCTGATTTTTCTTGGTCCCTGAGGAAACAGCACCTGGTCAGTGACGAACTCACACTAGCCTCACCACCACCGCCTTACCATTTTGCAGATGGTACCGAGAGGCTTAGGGTTTGAGGTATCATGGGCCTACGTTTGAATCTTGCCACCAGCTCTTAACTCCCATTGCCATCTTGGGCAAGTCTCAGAGCTTTTGTCAGCCTCTGTTTTCTCATCTGTAAAATAGAGACAATGACACCCCACAAGGAAACTCAATAGATGGTCAGCACTTGGATGATGAGTCTATTACAGAAATGCAGGAGACTTGTTTAAGTAGCATGTGGGTCATGGCTGGTTTTTATTGAAATTGTTCATAGTAACAATTAGTGATTCCTAGTAACATCTATAAACAAGATCAAAGTTTCCTGGGACCAAGGTACCATTTGGAGGCCTGAGAGAAGCACCACAGAGTCCCTTTAGGTGGCCTACTTTTCTTCTAGGGCCTTATCCAAGATAAATCCCATTTCTCATACCATGCTCCATATCTCTAGAAAATTGAATTAATACAAATAAAACCCTTGGAATAACTCCAAATAGAACCACTCACCCTTCCCCAAATAAGCCCCTCCTATCCCTCTTCTGGGTGTATACTGATGAGTCCCCCTACCAGGACAGCCCATCCCCCTGCATCTCTGACCAGTATGTACCCCCCACCCTGAGTCACTTTCTTTGCCCTGCTACAATCTCCTGAGGACAAGTCAGAGTAGATTTCAAGAGCAGGTATGTGTGGGGTGGAAAGGTGTTATAGTTTTAATGCTTGACACAAGAAGAAAGAATCAGGAAGAAAAAAGATGAATTATGGAAGTCAGGGAATAATGGCCTTGGAGTATCACTCCCAAGTTCAGATGGGAGTTACCAGGAGGGGAAAATTCAGCCTCATATAAGAAACCATCCAGGAAAGATGAACAAATATTCTCCCTGGGCTTCCAATATACAATGTTGTATAAGACCATGATTACAATGAATGAATAATGAGAAGCTAGATGTGTGTGTGCAATGAAGATTAAGGTTCTATCACTGTGGCACCATGGTCAATTGGGCCAACAGTGGAATTTCATTTAACAGCAGAGACATTTAACTTGTGCTAGCTGTCTCCTCCTCTGGGCCATTTCTGTTGTATTTAACATTCCTTTATCCCAACAGGGTCTCGTGTGCAGTCTTTGAACTCTCAGAAGGTTCCTCAGGTACAGAGCTAAGTCTGGTCATGCCTATCTTCTTGGTTTCTAGCCTGTGCTCAGTCACAGAAAAGCAAGAAGATAAAACAGGATCATAGCCACTTGGACCACTTGTAAGATCAGCCCGTAGATCCACCGTTGACTAAGGAATGCCCCAAGACTCCTCAAAAAGACCCCGAGAACATACAAAGTGCTGATAAAATTACACCCACCCCCATTTTGTGGTTATCCTAATGGCTGCACCACATCCTGACAACCAGGATATTTACCCAATAAGGCAGAACGCATAGAGGCATGCACATGGCACTGCACTTGGATGTTCTTAAGTGAAATTTCTGGAGAAACCCCTAATTAAGACTTCATGTGTATTTACTACACATATCATTAATAGCATTCTAGCATAATGCTTTGTGGGAATGGGCATTGTGCAATTAAAAAATCACTATGTAACCATAACCAACCACTCAAAACTGTTCATCACGAAGGGTCCTTGTCTGCTGACCATCCTCTCCAATCTTGCCTTCAACCTAAATCAGCCTTACATTGCTCTGAGCACAATTCCTTGTTCAGAACTCTGGTTCACAACTCTTGTTCAGAACCTACTCCCACGCTGCAGAATATACTTATGCTTTAATAAGTCTGCTTGCTCTTCTAGTAATTTGCATATTTCACTCAATTCGTTGTCCAAGACACCAGGAACTTGAAACAACCCTCAAATGAGACCTACTTTGTGTCTGAGTGTTGGTCTGTGCTTCCTCATACTCTTCCTCATCTGGTGTTCAGGTTCAAGTCTGACTCGGAGTCCAGTATCTTTCCTAGGCAAGGCAACCACCAAGCAAACTGAGAGATCTTGGTATATAGCTGCTGATGGGAACATGCCCACATGCCAGTCCCTTCTTTCTTTACCTGTCTTAACAGTAGCAAAACACCCCCTCATTCTACTTAACCTGTCTACTGACACTGGACTCTATCTTGGCTTTACACTTAAGAAGGCACAAAGTCTAGGTATATTATTATAAGCCAATACACAACCCAGCCAACTGCAACCTAATCTCTAGGAGACCAGATTTCCCCTCTTTTACATCAGATCCTCCTGCCTCTTCCATAACTGGTTGATTATATAACAACCATGGGTTTAGACATCATCTTCCCCCTTGCCCATTTTCCCTTGTTCTAGTACAAATATAACTTTGTATAGAAAAAAAAACAAAGAGTAATGATTTTACTGTTTTTTTTTGTCCACAACATAAATGTTTTCCCTGTGTTTTTGTCTAGTCTTTAATGACTACACAATAGTCTATTGGTTGTTGTACTCAAAATCACTTAGCCAGCTCTCTATTTTTGGTTATTTCTAAACTGATACTAAAACTATATTCCATTGGACACTTTGGTGGGCATTATTTTTCTAAATTTACCATATTATCTAATTATAGGGTTTAAAAAAGATTGTTTATTTTCTTTTTAAACATATTTCATTGTTATTATAGAGGTGATATACAGAGGGGTCACAGTTACGCCGGGCGCCAGTGGCTCACGTCTGTAATCCTAGCTACTCAGGAGGTTGAGATCTGAGGATTGTGGTTTAAAGCCAGCCCAGGCAGGAAAGTCTGTGAGACTCTTATCTCCAATAAACCACTAGAAAACTGGGAGTGGCGCTGTGGCTCAAGTGGTAGAGCACTCACCTTGAACTGAAGAGCTTAAGGACAGCGCCCAAGCCCAGAGTTCAAGCCCCACGACTAACCAAAAAAAAAAAAAAAGGTTATAGTTACATGAGTCAGATAATGAGTACAATTCTTTTTGAGCCATGTCTCTCCTTCCCTCCCCCTCTCCCAGTTTTTCCTTGCCATCTCCACCCACAAGATATCCAGTTCATTTCCCACATAGTGTCTAGTTTTGTTCACCCTTCGTTTTACCTTTTCTGTTCCTCCTTACCCTCCCAAAGACAAATAGACTAGCAAACAAGACAAACAGAGAAAGACAACAAAAACAGCAACAATAGCAACAAAAAGATCCAATTTCCTTTTCTTGGAGTCCATTTCATAAAACTTTATTTTATATGATCATGTGCACATAGCTATTGAGCCGTTGTGATCTACTCCTATATATAACCTCTTTTGGCTTCACTGTGTCTAGAGACTTGCATAATTTTTCATGTCCCAGAGTATTTTTTAAAATCATTCATTGTGTGTACCTATCGATTTATAGGTGCATTCTATTTGCCACAAATGAGGGAAACCATGCAACTTATGTTTCTTTGGATCTGGCTTACTTCACTTAATATAATTTTTCCCAAGTCTTTCCTTATGAATGATACAATATCATTCTTTCTGATGGAGGAGTGGAATTCCATTGTGTATATCTTCTACATTTTCTTAACCTATTCATTCACTGAGGAGAATCTGGGTTGTTTACATATCTTGGCTATGTAAACAATGCTGCAATGAGCAGGTGTTTAAAAAATGGAATCTGTTTTAAGGACTCTCAATATATAATGCCATTTACATCAGTATGAGCAACACATAAGAAATCCAGTTTTATCACAATGTTCCTTATATTGAGTATTACAATTAACTTTTTTTTTTTTTTTTTACTAATTTACAATGTGCAAAATGTAACTTGATTAAAAACTATTTTGTCACCAGGCTCCAAGTGGCTCACACCTATAATGCTAGCTAAGCAGGAAGCTGAAATCTGAGGATCAGGGTTTGAAGCCAGCCCGAGCAGGAATGTCTATGACACTCTTATCTCCAATAAACTATTCAGAAAAAGCCAGAAGTGGCACTGTGGTTCATTTTCCTTGAACAAAAGCAGCTCAGGATCAGAGGCCAGGCCCGCAGCTCAAGCCTAGGACTTGCAAAAAACAAAGAAACAAACAAAAAGCCCACACCTATTTTTTCCATGTTTAATTACTAGTGGTGTTGGAAGGTTTTTCTTATGCTTCTTATTAATTACATCTCCTCTTTGTGTATTTTGACAGTGCTAGAATTTCTGCTGGGGGAGAGCATGGGTCCCGCTACCTAGTATTTGTGTTCTTATATTTATAACCTGTTCTCCATTCTGGCTTTGTAAGTTATTCCTTTATCTATGATACCAATTGGTCCCATATTTGCCTATAATTTTACCAAAGTCTATACACTTGTGTAGGCATTAATCATTATGGATTAAGAGAATGGCAGTATTAAGAGAATGGTGCCAGTACAAACTCTGGCATTTGGGGGAGTTGTTGTTATTGATATTTTATACTTTCTTTGTCTTGCTTTTTGTGGCATTAAGTTTTCTCTGTTGTTCTTGGGAACCTATCTTTTCTCATCTGTAGAAAGAGTAATGCACCATCCACTCATCTCGCTGTGCTGAATGGGCATTTTGGTCCTTGTAAAAGAGGACAACCTGCTTTCCCCAGGAAAGGGGCAGGAAGCTGAGGTCATGTGGTCTCTTCACGACTTCTCAGCTGGGCTTCTGTACCATGAAAGAGCACAGAAAATGACAATAAATAGATGAGCATAGCTATATTTAATACAGATTCCTTTATGGACAGTAAAACTTAATTAAAAATTTTTATGTAAAATCTGAGTAGGACAAAGGGTGAACAAACACAGCAGTGGTACTCACTAGACAATATGTGGAAAATGGGCTATACAACTTGTGGGTGAGGACAGGAGGGAAAAAAATGGAAGAGAGTGAGGGAAGGGGTAACACGGTTCAAAAAGAATAGTACTCATTACTCAACTTATATAACTGTAACCCTTCTGTACATCACCTCTACAATAACAATAAAAAGTATATATTTAAAAAATATCTATGCTTTCTAATTTAAAATTCTATGTAATTATGTATCCTACATTATACAGATTGCAAATTATGACATATTAAGCATATAAGTTTCTAAGTTTTATATTTATTCATGTCATATAATTACATGTAAATCCATAAATCTTATATGATTTTCAGTATCACAAAATATTGTTCTTTTGTCAAATCCATTCTTTGTTCAGAGGCTGCACAAAAACCAGCAGCAGAATTTACATCATGGGCTCTGTTGTGCCAAGTGATTCTCTATGCCCTAGCCAAAATAAACTCTCAAGGGATGGTCAATTCTAGGTCTTCTATTCTGTTCCATTGGCCTCAGGCCTATTTTTGTGCCAGTACCCAGCTGTTTTCATTACTATGGCTTTGTAATAGAGTTTGAAGTTTGGCATTGTTATTCTTCCAACACTGTTTTTCCTGCTAAGGATTGCTTTTGCTATTCAGGGACTTTTATTATTCCATATAAATTTTTGGATTGCTTTCTCTATTATTGAAGAATGTTGTTGGGATTTTGATGGATAGCACATTGAATTTATAAATTGCTTTGGACAATATTGTTATTTTCACAATGTTAATGTTTCTATATCCTTAAATCTTCTTCAATTTCCTTTTTCAAATTTTTAAAGTTTTCTCTATAGAGGTCCTTCACACCTTTGGTTAAGTTAATTCCTAGCTTGTTTTTCTTTCTGAGGCTATAAAAATGGGGTTGTTTTACTGATTTCAGTCTCAATATCCTCATTAGTGGCATATAGAAAAGCTACTGATTTTTGTGGGTTGATTTTATACCTTGATACTTTGCCAAAGTTTTGGGTCAGCTCTAGAAGGTTGGGGGAGGAGTCTATAGTGACCTTCATGTACAGGATCATGCCATCTGCAAAAAGATATATTTTTATTTCTTCCTTCCCTATTTGGATTCCCTTTATATTTTTTCTTGCCTTATTGCTCTTGCTAGAAATTCTAGTACTATATTGAAGAAGAGTGGAGCGAGTAGACATTCTTGTCTCATTCCTGATTTTATATAAAATGAGTTTTTTCACTATTAAGTATGGTGCTGGCTGAAGGTTTGTCATATGAAGCTTTCATTATATTGAGGGGAATGTTCTATTATTATTCTTAGCTTCTCCAGAGCTTTTTTTAAATCATAAAGAGGAGTTGGGTCTTGTCAAAAGCTTTATCTGCATCTATTGAGATGATCATGTCCTTCTTGACTACTTCTATTGATACGTTATATCACATTTTCTGATTTACATATATTGAACCATCTTTGCATCCCTGAAAATGGGATGCAAAACATAGGGATCCAGAAACATAGGCTGGAAGAAATACAGCCCCATCAACAAATGGTTCTGGGAAAACTGGACATCCACATGCAGAAAACTGAAACCAGATCTTTATATTTCACTTTGCATCAGCATCGATTCAATATGGATCAAAGACCTTAGTATAAAACTGAAAACCATGAAACTATTAAGGGAAGGGATAGGAGAAAAACTAAGACTCCCAGGCACAGGTCAAAACTGTTGAGGTAAGTATCTAGAAACAAAACAAATCCAAGGAAGACTTAATAAATGAGATTATATCAAACTTTAAAGTTTCTGCACAGCAAATGGTATAGCTAACAAGATATAAAGAATCCCCACAGGATGGGAGAAATTTGTTTTTTTTTTGCCAGCTATACATCAGACAAGAGCCTAAAATCCAAAATATACTTAGAGCTCCAAATATTAAACCCTTGAAAAATAAACCCTCAAAGAAACAACTCAATTAATAAATCAGCTAGAGACTCTCAGAAAAAGAAGAAAGAATAGCCAGTAAACACATGAAGAAACGTTGTACATCTCTAGCCATAAAGAAAATGCAAATAAATACAACAGAGATTCTATCTCACCCTATTTAGAATGGTCATTACCAAGAAAACTAGCACTAACAAGTGCTGGCAAGGATGAGGCCAAAAGGGAACTGTATTATATACTATTGGGAATGAAAGCTTGTTCAACCATTCTGGAAAACAGTGTGGAGATTCCTTAAAAAATATAAACATAGAACTACCCTATGACACAGCAATTCTACTTCTGGGAATTTACCCAACAGAGCACAAACAAAGCAAGAGTAAAGCTACCAGTACAACCATGTTCATTGTAGCACTATTTACCATAGCCAAGATATGGAATCACCCAGATGTTCCTCAGTGGGGATCAAGAAAATGTGGCATATATGCACAATAGGATTCACTCAACCACCAGAAAGAATGATATTGTACCATTCATAAGCAAACAGAAATACCTGGAAAAAATACATTAAGTGAAGTAAGTCAGACTCAGAGAAATGAAGGTTGTACGGTTTCCTTCCTTTGTGGTAGCAAGAATGTGCCTATAAATCTATAAGTAAACATTTTGGGTGGTATGCAAGCAGTTACAAATGAATTAAATGAAGTATAATAAACTCTATGAAGAGCTCAAATAGTGTAATTATTTGGAAAGACTAAGTAAAAGCCCAATGAAATAAGAAACAGGAAATAGAGACCCACAAAGTGGTGGGGCCAATGAAAGAGAGGTAGATGAATGAAGGAGGAAAGGGGAGAAAACTCAGTCAAGAATCCACTGTATATACCATAAAGTTAAGAAAAATAAGGGAAGGTATGAGTCAAAGGAGGGTGAAAATGGGGCTAGGAATGTGGCTCAGTGGTAGAGCGCTTGCCTTGAATGCATGAGGTCCTGGGTTTGATTCCTCAGCACCACATAAGCAGAAAAAGCCAGAAGTGGTGCTGTGGCTCAAGTGGTAGCCTTGAGCTGAAGAGCTGAGGGACAGTACCTAGGTCCAGAGTTCAGACCCACAGCCGGAAAAAAATAAAAAAGGAGGATGAAAATGTTGAAGGGATGACATAGATTCAAGACACACTCAAGGCACAAACTGCTTAGTTAAATGGCAAAAAAAAAAAAAAAATCAAAACATACCCTAAAAAATTAGGAAAAGGAGAGAAGGAGTAGGTTAGGAGAGGTAAGTGAGAATGTTGAAATGATCAAGATGCATGATTTCATAAACTGCTTTGTTGAGTGGCAACTCCTTTGTACAATTACTTAAAGATTATAAAAATATTCCAAAAAAGGATGGTCAAAATCAGTTCCAGAGATGGGGAATGAGAATGTCTCTGGTTTTTCATTGTGAAAACAGGAGACAAAGAAGGTGACATCATATACACAAGGCTATAGAGCCAGGAAAGGTAGAGCTGGGATTCCCACTAGTTCTGCCTGACTCCAGATCTCACCCCATCAATGTCCATATCCCGGACACTATCCACTCCAACTGACTCTTGGACATCTGAATTCCCCAAACCTGTATATCAGGCCTCCTTCTTCAGATTGTTCCACACTGTTCCCACAGGAGGCCATGAACAGATATGATCCTCATTAACAGATCAAGAAGAAACCTAGTCTCTCTGCCTTTTCCACAGCCCCTGATCCTCCAAAACACAAAGTCACTTATTTGTAAGACAAGCACCACAAATGCCAACCCATTCATGGAGATGGTTAGTGGTACAGAGTCAGGGTCTAAATCCATCTGCCAGCCCTCAATTGCTCAAACATCTCTAATTACATCTTTCTTTATGTCAGCTTTTGAAGGGATCATTAGTCTAGGGGGGTAAGACCAGTGCCAGGGATAGTACTAAAACTGTCACCTTGGATAACAGGAAAATCTATTGCAATAGGAGTCTTCATGGCCCAGTAAAAAAAGAACATGATTGTGAAAACAACAAACAGAGTTCAAGAGCTGCTTTTGTCCCTCATGATCTGTCTTCTCTGTGGACTAGTTTCTCAGTTAAAGATGAGTATAATTAGCTTCAAACAAGGAAATGTATGTAAATAAGCATTGTAAACTACAGATGCTAGTTACTGATGCTATTATAAGACCTGTACAATCCCTCCTGCTCTAACTTAAATCAAGAATTCTTCAGCCTTTTTTAAATGTGATGCTTGTCATCTACCGAAACTCTTAAGACAATGTTTTCAGGAGATGTTTTTTTCTCTCCAAGTCTTTCTCTCCTGCATGAATGGGAACAGAATTCATTATAAATTCCCCAGGCACAGCACAAATCTCAAGTGCATGTGATTTAAAATGACAAATGATAGGGTGCTACTGTGAGGGCTTGTGTGGGGGCTGGTGGCATACGCAGGGGAACAAGTTGCATCTTTCCAGGCAGTGACATCAACAGACTCTGGATAGCACCAAGGCCACCACCTCCACAGAGTACCTCACAAGGCCTCTCCAGCACCCACACATCGCCTGATAGGTCTCTGAAACCCTGGAGATGTCAGCTAGATACTTGATCCAGCCTTTATGAGAGCTCAGTCACCCAGATAAGAGTCTTCTTCTTGGATCTTTTTCGTAGATTCTCATCAGAGCTCATGAAGAAATAATGATCTGGAATTACCAAGTCTAATCTATTCATTTTACTTATGTGGAAACTGAGGTTCATCCTATAAAGGTGGTTTGCCCAGGGATAGCCTTGATCTCAACATTAGAAGACCTTGGTATACACTCCTTTACTGCAATCAAGGAGGTTTGTGGATCAACTTGTGATCAACCAGCTTGATGAGATTCTTCTTATTGAAAGCTGATCAAGTTTCCTATTAATGATAACTAGCCTTTTAGTATCAATTTAGAATCCATCAGTCATTTTCACAATCTACTGCTTACAATGACCACAGAGAAGGGAAGGTGTTGAATGATCCACCTGCATTTTGTCAAAGAAGAAAAGGCGGCTCTGGAAAACCAAGAAATGCTCTAGTTGACACTGTTAGAAAGGGACAGTTAGGGTGTAAATTCACACCTCCTTGCTCCAAAGATTGTGCCCATCGATAAATTCTGATCAAGTAATGAAATAGTTAAAAGCTGTCCTGTTAAAGGTTACATGTGAAAGTACATTTGAGCTCCAAACTGTTTAGCCATTGGTTCTCTGCATTAGCAAAATGAGGAATGACATCAGTGATCTATGGGTTGAAGGCTAAAACCACCCCCAATGTAACAGCTGAGAGCAGCAAACATTTATGTATATCTGCAAAGAGGTTCAGTATCAGGAACATGGAGCAGCTGAGCTGAGAAATTCTGCTTACAGTCAGGTCAGCCCATCAGCGCTGTACTCACAGCAAGATCTGACTGGAGTTGGGGTGCTCATTCAGACTTACTGGTTACTGCCCATGAGGGGACTCCCTCTGTCCCCCTAGGGTTTTCTTCATAGTCTGTCTGAATGTCTTCCTAATATAGTAGCTGGTTCCTTTCCATCCAACAGTTCTAAGAGAGGCAGAGAGCACAACACAGGATGAAACCCACAGCCTTTTTGTGACCTAATGTGAAGAGGATATGACTCAAGTGAAAGGGCACTTGCCTAGCAAGCATGAAGCCCCGCATTAACCCCCAAAAGAAACAACAATCTCCCATAAGTCCACAAGCAGAGATGTGTGCCTATAATCCCAGGTACTTGAGTGGCAGAGATAGGAGGATCTTGGTTTGAGGCTAGCCCAGGTACCATTCTTTCCCCTCTAGACATACACAGAATTAGCAATATCCAGTCTCAAAGAACAAGCCAGGTATGGGAATGTATACTTATAATCCCAACTACATAAGAGGCAGAGGTAGAAGGATCATGATCTGAGGACAGACCTAAAGCACAAAAAATAACCTGAAGCATAAAGGACTAGAGTCATGACTCTAGTGGTAGGATGTTTGCCTACTGAGTGTAAGGCCCTGAGTTCAAACCCCATTACCACCTAGTCCCACAGGAAAAAAGAAAAAAACCAGAGTGGCATTGATCACTTCAGCAATATTCTATCCAGTAGAAACATGCTACTGAGTCCAGCATGCAACCAAATGGAGACATTACATAAAGACATGAACACCAGGAGGGAGGATTGTGGAGGGCGTTTTGGAAACACTATCACATGAGCCCTGAGGAGTCTTGCTGACGGCCAGCCATTGTATGAAAATTTCCAGCTTTGCCTATTTGTGACTTGAAAAATCACAATTTCATGTGATTCCACTGAATATGTGGTCTCTGAAAGGCTCTCTGATAGTCAGCGCCACATGTCAATGAAGTTGTACTGCATCGATCACAACAGCATATGCTTTCTGCTCTAGTTGGATCTGAGGTGACCCCCCCAACCTGTAGACCCAGGAGTTAAATAAAGGCTTGGATCTCAGCTTGATATTATTTGGTGGTCATGGAGCATTTGAGAGATGGAGCCTACTGGGACTTCAGGACATTGTGAGTGGGGCTGTCCTTGAAGTGGATTGTGGAACTCTGCTCTCTTCTGGTTTTTATGTATGCAGGCCATGAGGAGAACAGTTTTGTTCCAATCGCATGTTCCCAGCTATGAAGAACCTCACCAAAAGCAAGTCCTCTGACTGTAGATCAACTGAAATCACAAAGCAGAAGAAACCATCCCTCTTTATAAGTTGATTATCTCAGGTATTTTCTGCAGTTATAGAAAGCTGACTAATGCATGGTCTTTGAAAAAAATTGATGTGTAATTTAAGGTTATTTATTAAGTCTTTAGACAATGCCTGGTGAAAAATGAATTCATGCTTCTCCCTCTCCTGATCTCTCTAGGATTTATTACCTAGATTTTCAGAGGGTGTAGAACTCATAAACTCAATAATTGTACAATCCAAATGAAAGATACAGCTAACTGGAAAACACCAAGTGTCTTTTCTCTGGCAGCACATTCCTGCCATAAAAACAGTTGATTGTTAAAATGAACCTAGATTCTAACAAGCAGATTATGATTTTGCCTATAGTAGGCTATTATCACACTTAGCAGAACTGGTGCACGAAACTGGAAGGAATCTTGTTAAAAGCTTATTTATTATTTTAGTCTCTCCACTTACGGCAAACGGGACTTCAGGATATTAGCGGACCACATCTTTACTGATCTGCATGGTTAATGGTCTTACTACAAATACTACTTCGTGATGCATCTTGGAGAAGTATTCTCCTACACAGTTACTGAGAAACTGCCACTACTGAGTATGTGGATATGAGGCAGAAAATAGTTGCCTCTACTTCCCAGACTGGGCTTTGTAAAAACATAGATCCTCAAGACTTATTCTAGATATATCCAGAAAATATGGCCCAATAGGATCAAGAATCTATATTTTATAGCCATACAGCTATACATACACACATATAGGTAGACAGACAATATCTTATGAAAACATACATATTTAACTATATTTTTTGTGGTACTAGAGTTTGAACTCAAAGATTTGCATTTACTAGGCAGGTACTATACCACTTAGGCCACAACCCTCATATATATTTTTTTTAATTAGTCATGGGGCTTGAACTCAGGGCCTGGGCACTGTCCCTGAACTCTTTTGCTTAAGGCTCTACCACTTTGAGCCACAGCACCACTTCTGGTTTTCTAGTGGTTAATTGGTGACAAGAGTCTTACAGACTTTCCTGCCTGGGCTGACTTTGAACCGTGATCCTCAGATCTCAGTCTCCTGAGTAGCTAGGATTACAGCCATGAGCCATGGGTGCGTGGCTGCCCCCAGCTCTTTTTACTTTGTGTTTTTGTTGTTGCTATTGTTGCTTTGCTGTTTTGTTTTGTTTTGTGTCAGTCCTGTGGCTTGAAATCAAGGCCTGGGTGCTGTTCCTGAGCTTTTGTGCTCAAGGCTAGCAATCTACCACTTGAGCCACAGCTCTACTTTTGGCTTTTTATTGTTTAATTGGAGATGAGTCCAATGGACTTTCCTGCCTGGGGCTAGCTTTTGAGTGGCAATTCTCAAATCTCAGCCTTCTGAGTGAGCGAGCCACTGGCATCCTGCTTACTCAGTCATTTTTCAAGTAGAGTCTAATACTTTTTTCAGTTTTTGCTGGGGCTGGCCTCACACCATGATCCTCCTACCCCTGCTGTTACAGAAGTGCACCATCTCATCTGGCTTGTTGAAATACAAGTTTTTTGTTGTTGTTTGCTTGTTTGTCTACGCTGGTCTTGAGTTATAGTCTTCCTGAGCTCTACCTCACAAAATAACTGAATTAGAGGCATGTGCCACAGCTTTATATTTAAGTTTTCTTCTGCCTTATCTCTTATTCATATCACAACCTACAACAATGATACCAGCTCACCACTTCACATAAATTAGTCTTGCTGACATCATCATGAGAGCCTGATTGCCAAGTTCATGCTTTATCTGACTCTCCCTTTGTGGCATCATACTACTGACCACACTTGCTTCTTGAAACTCCCCTCCCTTGGCCGTTGATAACATCCCTTGTTTATGCTGCTTTCACCTTGTCTGCTCCCTTACTGATCCTGTTCCTTTCCCACCTGACAAGCAATGGTGTGGCTCTGGACTGGCTGGAGATATCACTTCTCACTCTGCAAGGCATCATGGGTAAATCTCTTCTCACTCATTGAGCTAATGTGTGCCATTGATGTGAAACCATGTATATCAGACCTCATTACCTCGGGACCAGTGGCACTCATGAAGACAATCAAAGACCCAGTGATGTAGCCCATCTTGGAAGGTAGTTATTAAACTGTGGTCCACCATATGGGTTTGCTACTGGATCTTAATCAAATCTTGGACCAATTTAAAATCCAAGCTACACAGCGAACTTCCTGAGGGCAAGAGCTAGGTTTCGTTTCCTAGGACACTTTGCTAAGAATATCATCTAGCAGAAGGTCTTATTAAAAGTTGACTTGCGCCTTGTTCCTTACCATCCAGGCCCATCAGGAAGAAACAGAGGCCATGCTTCCTTCCAAGGAAACGAGCCAGACTTTTGTTTTTGAGAAGTCGCCAAGTGAGAGTGGGCTTTTTGCAAAGAAGAGTGCTAAACAGTGTTGGTACATTTAAAATTTTGAGCTTGAGAAAGAAGATTCTATTTCTTGAAGGCCAGATGGAAAGGAAGGGCAAGAAAGAGCATAAAGGTGACATGAGTTAGGTATTCTGTGTGTGCATATTCCTTTCATGTATATGATATATACACACAACATGTTCATTTCCACAAAATGCAAAAACACACATATATACATGTGTATATATATATATATATATATATATATTTAATAACCAGTGCCTACTTCACATGATTATTATGAGCTAATGGAAATAAAACATTGAGCACTATTCCTTCTACAGAGTAAGGGCACATTAATAGTAACTTCTCTCCAATGTCTCTAAACTCCCACTTGCTTAGGCAAATGCAAAATATTTCCATGTGAGTCAAATCCAAGCTTGTCCTCAGGTCAGAGAATAGCTTCACTCCTGAAAATATGTGTATCATTTCCTATATCTATACTTGCTTGCTTCTGAGGATAAAATCTTTAACTTTCATAAGATTCCCAAGGGAATCCTTATCCCTAAAAGTGCCTAGAATGCCAAGGTATCATCTGCTGATAAATATTTTAGCAACCATTATCATCTTCTCTGGCTGTAGAATATACCACTATCCTATATGAGTGACCAAAATCCATATCCATACCAGTCACTTAGAGATGCTACTTTATTAGAAAAAGGGTGGACTCATTCACACACACACACACACACACACACACACACACACACACACACACACACACACACACACACACACACACTCACATATTGGTGCAATGGCTGTAGTTTGTGTTAATTTCTACCCAACACTGGTCTAAGCTTAGGGCCTAGAGAAACACAAGCCCTATGAGATTTTGAAAGGTAGCAAGCCCAAATGGTGATAAAAGTATAAAATAACCATCAAAGTTGAAAAAAAGGAAAGATTTAAAATCTGCTACTGTCAACAACAAATGTTTCCCACACACACACCCTAAGGAAAAGAGAGGAAGTGGGGAAAAGAAAAGTAGCAGAGAATATTTTCTCTTTAACTGATCAAAAGCTAAGGAAGACTAATCTGGCCTCTCCATTATTCTTGCTTTCCTTTTAGTTTAGGCTTTTCCCCTTCTCTTCGGACCTAAGTCTACCTTCATGTACTAGACTTTCTTTTTTGGCTCAGTTTGAACTTCTTGGGCTTTTAGAATGTCTGGATTTGGATGACCCTTATTCCAAAGACACAGCATACAAATTAGGTCTTGTGATGAGAGGCCCTATTTATACCATCTAATTTTTAGTAATTTCTTCCTTATTTTGCTAATTACTGCTCTAATATTTTCCCTCAAGTTTTTAATTTCATCTTCTGGGCTTCTCCATGTCTTCTACATCAATACTTTTTGTTAGTGGGTCATAAGAATCAATTTTAGAGTTATATTCAGCATTATATTGAAGAAAACTATAATATGATAGGAAAGAGCAAAAGAAGATTGAAAACAAGATAGATCAAGGTTCATAGCATGTTATAAATGCTGGTATTATTTTTTAAGTTGTTTCAGTTTATAGGTTGATGTAAATGTATAAACTGTGACATAAAATGTGTATTCCTTACCTTGGGTTTCCACTGAGAAGTTGAGAAAGCATCACTTTTCTTTAGATGTTTGAAGACTATCGTGAAATCCTTAAATTCAAGATTTCAGTATCTTCAGCTATGCCTCCTCTGATCTTGCTTCCATTCCGTTCCCTACAGCAGCTCACAGCACTGTCCCTAGTTCGGACAGGAAAGAAAGAAGAGGACAATGCCATGGTTTGGGCTTTGCATTTTCTCCCCGCTTTCATGCTTGGTATGTTTTCCAATGCCTTCAGCAGCAGAGTACCCAGTCCATTGACTCGATCACCAGAGAGCTTGCAGCAAGACACTCATGCAGAGAAACAGATGGGGAAACTATTCTACTGAGTCTCAAACCAGCGCTAAGCACCCACCACCCGTGCGCTGCAGGCCCCTCCCACCCTTTATCTGAGTCTGTGAGCTAAGGACTATCATTTCTACCTCAGTTACAGTGAGGAAACAGACTCACTGAAGTAGATAAGAAACTTCTTGGTACGTTTAAAAACTTGTCATAATTTTTTTAATCAATGTCCATTGGAAAATGTGATGTGGGTGAAAATGGTGGTAAGCTCTTTCAGTGACACTCAATTGTTTCCAACATATCCTTACAATCATTATTCCAATTCCCTACTAATGAGAGTAAACTACTTGTCTAAGGTCACACAGCCACAGGATAGTAAAGCGTGGATTTGAGCTCCACTCTCAACTTTATATCCAATGCCATTTTTGTGGGCTCCTGTGCCTACAAAAGAGCTTAACATTCTTCATCTTCTCAATCTAATTTGCAAAGATATTCTGGGGGTGCTTAATGCTGCTTCTGACTAACCTGTTTGTCAGGGCCAAAATGACATTAGCACTTATGATGCTAGGATGAGATGAATTCTTCTTACAAATAGCCAAGAACTTTTCGACAAGTTGTAAACATCATTTACATCCATCTTGGAGAGCTGCCGAGTTTGTGGTCAATGTGCCAGGGAATATATGAGAAAAACAGGCGGCCTTAATCTCTGTGGCATGTGGGAGGAAATAAAGACCACCTTGACTGATGGTTGACTTGATATGTCTGGAGAGGATTAAATCTGGCTGGAACAGAAATGACTGGGGAGCCAAAGTAAAGAGAAGTCAACGAGGTATGGCCTTCCAGATTTAAACTTCTAATCTCCAAGGACCAGAGTGACTTTGTAGGGAATTCAAGAAGAACACAATTCACCCAACATATAATAGGATCCTAAAATCTTAAGAATGTTTTCCTGCAGCCAGAAAAAAAAAGGAAAGAGGGGTAACTGGTGCCCACTGTGGGGTGACTGGAATCTCAGGCAGAAGGCACCTTCTGCTTTGATAACAGCACTACAGAGGTATTACGGGATTGATGACATTTGCAAGTGTTGACACCTATCCAAACTCATCCTCTAAACGGAGAGCTTAATAGATAAAAGGTAAACGGCTAAACATATCCATGCATTCACCCAGATGGGAAAGTCAAGCACAGAAATGAACGGGGTTTAATCTCTGTAGTTTCTACCTTAAGTACTGCAGATGGAGTTTGGGGGGTGGTATCTATGCTGCTCCCCAACTATTTTCTCCCCTTCTGGGGAAGGGATTTGTCTTTTGATAATAAACTATTTTTTAGCCATTGCAAAACATCCAACATAAACTTTCAGATGAACCTCCCAAAGTGCATTTCAAACATGAAGGAAACAAGAAATCCCAAAGTCAAAGGTGAGAGTTTTATCTCCCCACAGACTCCCTACCCCACACCCACAATGTCTGAGGAGGCCAATTCACTCAACATGCTCATATTCTGGATCCATTTCCATTTTCTATCGTAAGAGATGAAGATGTAACATGTCAATGTTGATGTATCAGAGAGATGATGAATTCCAGGCTAAAACACGGTGACATCTGCTTGGAAACGAGCTGGAAGAAATTAAGATGCTTACCATGATTATTTTTCTCCAGAGAAAATTTATAGTATCTTTGGTCTCAAGGGCAGGAATTCCAGACAGATTAGCTTTTCATCTCCTAGGTAACTCTCTGAACTGCATAGCTATAGAAATTCATTGCTTTAATGCTGGGTGTCCTTATTAGGGAAATATCTTAAATTCTATGCCAGCAAAGACACTCATTGACTACTAAGCAAGAGTCATGAAAATATTTATGACATGGGTACAAACAGGTGCTTCAATGAGAACAAAAGCTGAGGTTATTCATGACTTGGATTAAACAGGAAAAATTACTTAGACCTAGCCTAGTGCATTCCATGTTTTTAGTATGTATGTATGTATGTATGTATGTATGTATGTATGTATGTATGTATGTATGTACACTAAATCCATCCATAAATTAGTCAACAAAATAGCATCCAGTCCCTACTGTACCCCTTTGTTCAGAACTAAGACACAACAATGAATATAATGTGATCTCTGCCAAGTTCAAGATTCGCTTTTATTTACTGCTCTTGAACCTCTTCGCAATTGTATAGGCATGAGCATTTCATTTCACAGCTGGGGAATATGATGCCCCCTAAGGTCATGCGAATACTAGGAAACACCAAGGTCAAGATTAACACCCAACTTAACTTTCAGTCAAGTTGACTTTCAGTGTTCTGTGTACTGCCTCATATGCTACTATAGTACTTAGAAGGCCTAGAGGAGGCTTGGGAGACCCAAGGTCAACCACCCACAGTGTCTAAGGGACATCACAGCTGGCCTTTTTGCTGGTCTTACAACCAATCTTAGCATCACCTTTGCTTTCTGTTTTCATTTGTAAGGTAAATGTTCATCACCATGCACATACAGCTTCAGTGTCCATTTCTACTAGGTGGTACTTTGTAGAATTACTGAAAAACTCATTGAAAAAAACCTCTTTTTTAATTGTGTTTTGAAATGCTCCAATAAGGAAAGCGTTTGGGCCTTTTGGAAACAGCTTCTCTCAGAACTTTAGCAACAGGAGTTGTAAAATGTTCCCAAAAATATTGCTTGGCATGAAAATCTCTTTCAATGCAAATGAGCCATTGATAAAAAAGAATTTGTTAAGAGAGACAGGAGTAAGAGTTGTAGCTCAGGAGCTTCTTGGTTGTCAAGGGAGCAAAACTGCTAGGGAAGCCTGGGATTGGAGAGTGAATCCCTGAGGGTGGGGTGAATGGTTGAGGTGCAAAGGTCATTTGTGGTCCAAGGAGAACTAAGCGGACATTTTACACCCATGCAAGGTACAATTAATTTGATTTTCTCTTATGCTGGCTTGAATCGATTTGCAATGTTGAAACCACCACAATGAGATGGAAATAATTTTTTTGGGGGGTCACAAATCTGAGAATTCTCTTTTCCATTAGTTGTGTTTCTTTCTGCTTCTCAGACCTTCCATTTCTTTATCTCCAAAATGAAGACAGCAGTCTTTCTATCTCATAGGTTAAAAATATGATGATGGATTTGAAAGCACTTATTAACTTGTAAGATACATGCAGCCAGCTCCTCCCTCTTTTTTTGTCTTTTTATTGTTATTATAAAGGTAAGGTACAGAAGGGTTATAGTTTCACAAGTCAGGTAAAGAGTACATTTCTTTAGTGGACAATGTCACCCCTTTCCTCTCTCTGTTTTCCCCTTCCATAGTTCATTTTCAACATACTAGCTAATGAGTACCACTGCTGCATTTGTTCACCCTTGGTCCTTCCATTTCTGTGCCTCCTCTTACCATCCCACAAAGACAGATAAAAAAGTAAACAAGAGGGGGCTGGGAAGGTAACTCAGTGGTAAAGTGCTTGCCTTACATGCATGAAGCCCTGGGTTCCATTCCTCAGCACCACATAAGCAGAAAAAGTCAGAAGTGGCACTATGGCTCAAGTGGCAGAGCGCTAGCCTTGAGCTGAAGAGCTGAGGGACAGTGCCCAGGCCCAGAGTTCAAGCCCCATGACCAACAACAATGAAAAAAAGCAAACAAGACCAAAAAATAAATAGCAACAAAAGGGAAAAGAAACCTCTTGTTTCCATTTCCTAGAGTTCATTTCAATAAATATTATTTGGTATGATCAGGTAGACACAGACATTGAGCCCTTGTATTCCTCTCCTAATAGTATCCTCCTTCAGCTCCCACCTTTTTATGTACAGAACATATTTAGATCCAAATCCAGTGTTGAACTTCTCTCTAGCATAGTCTAAATTAGTTTAGCTACCACAGCTCTGGTCACATTTACTCTGCCTTTCCTAAACAATGAGATCCAGGAGCTAGATGGTTTCCTGTCTCATTTAGAATGGATTCCAAAGTCTTTAGTGTGATCTACAGGGCCCTAAACTGACCACTACCTCTCAGCTTTATTTCCCTTCCTCCCTCCCTTCCCATCACTCCATTCCAGTCAGACCCCCTCAATCTCCTTCCTGCTTCTCAGTAACCTGTGTGGAACATTTCTACCCCATAGAGTCACAAGTTTTCCTTCAAGTAATCAAAGAATTCACTCAGAAAGATCTTTTATTATTTCTATTGCTTATGTTTTTTACACTTGTTTTATATTATATTCTATATTGAACATAACTTTTTTTTTCAGATAGGGTCTTGCTATATAGCCCACATTGGCCTCAAACTTGTGATCCTTCTTTCTCAACTTCCCAAGTAGTGGGATTACAGATGTGTGCCACCCACGCCTGGCTAAATATATTTTATCTGAAATGTTTGGAATCAGAACTGTTTCAGATTTGGGATTATTTTTTCAGATATTGGAATATTTGTGTATACCTAATGAGATATAGAGGCAAAACTCAAGTCCAAACAAAATTAGCTTGTTCTATAATCACTTATACACATGCTTAGCACTGAGTGTGTTTTTCATAATTTATATTTTGTTAAAAAACAAGAAATGATTCTTATTTTATAGTGAGGAAACGGTCTCACAGGAATTCATCAGTTTGTACAGAGAGAAAACAGAGAAAGTGAGGTATAAGCCATCTTCTGAACAATGCTACCCCTTAATGCTTTTCAGCCAACTAGCCTGTTTCAACACTGCTACAGGTTTTGGTAAATTAGGCCTCTGAGTTTGATTTTTGCTATGTCCATAGATACCATAGGATTTCTAGAGCTGATAAGCAAAGACCCTGAGCCTGGATCATTCCAGGGGCCTCTAGGACCTTCAGTGTCTGACATCCAAGAGGCCCTGAGAGGCCTCCCCTGGTGCTCAGCTGCAGCTCACCTCCTGAAAGAAGGCTCCAGCCCATTGACCCAGCCTGAGCTGGAATCATGGGACTCACCCACAGAAAAGGTGAACTTTAGCTTGATTAATGATTATGAAACTCTTTAAGTTTCAGTTCCTAGGGACTATCTTTTTCTCTAAGCTATTTCTCATGAAGTCTCTAAGCTATGAAGGCTGGTCATCAGGAAAGTGTTTCTAAATACCCTCTTCAAGGAGGATCTTTTGGGCTAGTGACAATATCCTGGCTCTAAGATACAGCAAGTCCTTGCCCCGAGTGTTTGTCCCACACATCTAAGGAAGGGGAGAATTTCTAAGCAGGTAAATGAAGGCACTTAGGTCCTGCCTGGTGAGAGGCTTGACACTGTCCCTTCTACAATACCTGGGACCTGGTGCACCATTAACCCAAAGGTGCAGTAGGCGAAAATCCTCACTTAGCAAGATAATGTGACCCAATATGAATATTGGTTCTCTGGATCTCCAAAACTCTCTCTCATTATGCTCTGTACAGGGAAAATTATTCTTCTCTCCACAGCATGCTGGGAGAGAAAGCTGTTTTACCACGGATTGTTTCTTTGACATTCATGCTCCAACAAGGATACTCTCTTCTGGGCCTAATTTGACTTCTTTATGTGCCAAGAGGAAACTTTCACTCTGAAAGGCAGGCACACAGATATCTGAAGAGGTCTTTAGGAGGCACTTTATAATTTCCTAGAATGTTTGCGGAATAATGTGTATTGATTAGCTGTCTCTTTCAAAATGCTTAAAGTTCTTCTACCCTTTGATTTTTTAAAGGGAATTAACAGCGAAGAAGACAATTAAGGGGAAAAAAAGACTATAACCACTTACCCTTGTTGTCTAACTTCAAGAAGTGTGGCCCGTGAAATGTGGCTGAGCCCACTCAAGGGCAGGCAAAGTCAAATGTTCATTCCTGATGAACTTGGAATGGGGGCTGGGGGGGAAGGGGTAGAAGTGAGAGAGGCAGGGAGCCTTGAGACTGGCAAAATTTGACCCTGACACTGGCATGCACAGCATAGCCAGACAGTGACTCCTACAGGCTACGGTTGAGGTCAAGGACACATGCTCAAGGGAAGTGGAGAGGAGAGCATACCACAGACTTCATCTGCCCCACCTAGCATGCAAAAATTGTGGCATGCCTAGGCTGAAGTTCCAGTCGAAACACAGATTCTACTTGCAATCAATGACTTGGCACAGAAGCAACTAAAAAAAATAAACCTGTGACAATGACACAACATGACAACAACACAAGCTCATCTGAGTTTTAGTTTTTCTACAGGCCCTGTATATAGGGTTTTTTTTTTTTTTTGAGACCAAGACCTTACCTCGTCTTTTCAAGAGCCTGATAGTTTGAATACAGAACACTCATAAGTCCAGCTGTACATCACAGTACATAGGTGGGAGCTTGTGCTGGTTTAGAAAGAACATTGAATTTAGAGAGGGAACACCCAGGCTGCATTCCTGGCTTCTGCTAAGGTAAATACTAGAAAATTCAAAGGACCAGTCTCAGAAAGTAGGCATTATCAACTCCCTATCACAGATAAGGAGAGTAGCCACCCAGTTGTTAAGAGAAAGAACCAAGACAATGTAATGGATTTTAGCCCATGTAACTAAGTCATTGTCTCACCACCATGGTTTTCTGAGGTTTCTTGAGGCAGGGGGGAGTAGGTAGCTCAGGAGTGGCCTTCTCTGGTGGGAGAAGCCTGGAAAGGGGAGTGAGCAGAGTGGATGGAACCTACTGTCTATCCATTCCTGACACCACAGAGCAGAGATTCACCCTCACTGTGTCTAAGGAGAGAATCCGAGGGCCAGTTCTGAGGTCTCTGAGGACCTCTGCAAACACATATGCCTCCCAAATGGAATAAGAATTGCAGCATCCCTTCAAGGGATGGAAAGATCCTAGAGCCCATGCCTTTCCAGTGAACACCTTTGACAGTTAATGCCTGTGGGTTCATGAATTCATTATTGCACGAAAACTTTCACATTAAACATTCTCCATACAGCCCAGTATCGAGTGTGGGAAGATAAAATGCAGCAGCTCCTGAAACCATTTTTTTTTCTCCCAAGGTGCCCTTTGAGGAAGTTAAAAAAAAGTGACGGAAGTTAAACAGAACTTTTCTCATAGTCTTCTTTCCAGCTTTCCCATAGTCCTTGGGTGATCCACCCAACTAGGGCCCCAAGCCTCTCTCTACTCTTCTTCTAGGTCTCAGTGGAAGACTTACCTCCTCCAAAAAGACCCTCCTGGTTACCTCCACAGCATCAGTGAGCCTTTCTACTCTTCCAACCCAAGACCATCAGTCCACAAGTTTGCAATGGTTCAAGTCAGTGTTGAGAGTAGATTGCTTGTGTGGCTGTTTTCTCATGAAGCCCAGCTCCTCCACAGCATAGACTGTGGCTATGTCATTCATGCTGAGCTCACAGACCCTGGGTCAGTGCCTAGCATATGTTATCTGGTTCTGAGTAACTATGTGTTCACTGAATCACTCTGTTCGTTGGTGTCTTCTTCCTCTTTTCAGTGATTCAACACCATAAGGAGGACCTCGTCACCAAATACTCACTGACAACCCACAACCTGTGGCATTGTGTTAGGTGACCCAGAGCCCTGCTTGTGGAGTGAGCTGACACTGAAGTCTCTGTGTCATGCTGCAAACAACCCTGCAATGACTTTGCTTCAGGGAACTTTGTTTCAAACCTCAGTTTCCTTTTCTGCAAAATAGGAATACACTCATTGTGTATGCCTCACAGTTATTCTGAAGAATGTATGTGGGAAGTGGAGGAGTGGAGCTTATAGACCGTCATACATTGTGCAACAAATCATGCCACAAATCATGCCATGAAATGATGATTTTTATTAGTGCAGTAAAGTATATCTAACATAAAAATCCAACATTTTATTTATTTATTTATTTTCGGGGTCCAGTCGTGGGGCCTGAACTCTGGGCCTGGGCCCTGTCCCTCAGCTCTTCAGCTCAAGGTTAGCGCTCTACCACTTGAGCCACAGCACCACTTCCAGCTTTTTTTTTCTGCTTATGTGGTGCTGAGGAATCGAACCCAGGGCCTCAGGCATGCAAGGCAAGCACTCTACCACTGAGCCACCTTCCCAGCCCATCAACATTTTAATCATTGCAGTGTGCAGTCTCATGCCACTGAGCATATTCACATTATTAGACAAACCATCATAGCTATCACCAGAAGTTTTTCAGTATAAGAGGTGAGAAACTTTTTTTAATGTCTTTTTTTTTTTTTTGGTGTTGTTCCTAGGGCTTGAACTCAAGGTCTGGGTGCTGTCCCAGAGCTTTTTGGCTAGCACTCTATCCATTTGAGCCACAGCACCACTTCTAGTTTTCTGGTGGTTTATTGGAGATAAGAGCCTCATGGACTTTCCTGTTCGGGATGGCTTTGAACCATGATCCTCAGATCTCAGCTTCTTGAATAACTAGGATTACAGGTGTGAACCACCAACACCCGGACTTAATCTGTCTTTCTTGTAACCTCCCTTGTGACTGTCCTTAGCCCTTCCTTATCTCTAAGTCCCTTTATAGGTCTGTAGTCTAAGAGCTCCCCAGGACCTTACCACTTAATTTGTATTTGGGAAAACTGAGAAGCAGACAGAGAAAAGGGAACCGCCCCAAATCAGCAGAGCCAGGACTTGAACTCAGGTACTTGGTGTCCCTTGGAGCTGCCCCAAATCAGCAGATCCAGGACTAGAACTCAGGTACTTGGTGTCCTTTCCACAGACCCACCTCCTACAGGCTTTTTTTTTTTTTTGTCTATGAGTCCTTTTCCAATACTCTTGATGGTTCCTCCTGTCCCTATTAAAATCATGCTCTCGTACTTCCTCCCTCCCTCCCTTTAACCCCCACCCCACATTGTCCCTCCCACATTTCCCTTATCCATCCTCCCTCCCAGACTGCAGATACAGAAAGGCACCAGCTCAATTGTTTCTTAAACAGGAATTTAATTGTACATATAGTTGTTAGGGGCCCAGAAATACTTTTGCATATGCTAGCCAACCCCTTAAAATAACACTTCCCCAATTTCCCATTCATAGCTCTTTTTAATGAGACACTTTGTTCCTAAGTACCTCCTCTTACTCTCACTGCAAAAATTAAAATAAGAATCTCTCCCCAAGAGAAGAGAATTTTAGGATCAGTGTTACCTGGGGAGAAAAGAGTCTGGCAGGTCAAATCAAACTCTACTCAGCTGGAGGTGAGCAGGGAGAGAAGACCAATGAACAGGAAGAGCATATACTCCATGGTCAGCTGCAGAAATCCTACTTACCAAACACTTTCTAGAGTAACACTGTGCTTGGCCCTGAGCCAAACACTTGTATAATCAAGTTCTTATAATTTTAGAATTGGTAGTAGGGGAGGGTGGAGAATCCTGGGTTTAATAGTATCTGTCCCAACTTATATCCATTGAGACCTCAACTGTGACCTTTTTTGGGAATAGTGTGCTCAAAGATTAAGATGAGATTATATTGAACTATGGTGGTCCCTCATTCAAGGACTTTGGCATCTCTATAAGAAGAGGAAGTAGTCACAGACACAAGGAGAAGACTCTCTAATGACAAAAGCTGAGGCTGGAGTGACAGATCAACAAGCCAAGGTATGCTAGCCTTGATAGCAATCACGAGAAGCCAGGAAGAGACAAGAAAGGATTCTTCCCTACAGCCTTTAGGAGCATGGATCTGTGGACACCTTGATTTTAAATTTCTAGAGTTCAAAACAATGAGAAAGGGATTTCTCTCATTTTTAAACTACTAGTTGATACTAATTTGTTAGAGTAATTTGTTAGCAGAAAAAAATGTAGGAGTTGTAAAAAACTAAACATAGAGCTTCTCTATGATCCAGCCATCCCACCACTGGGCATTTACCCAAATGATCACAAACAAGGTCACACTAAAGCTACCTGCACAACTATATTCATTGCAGCATTATTTGCCATAGCTAAGATATGGAACCAACCCAGATGCTCCTTAGTAGATGAGTGAACAAGAAAATCTATGCTTCCATGAGAAAGAATGGTATTGTCCCATTCATAAGGAAATGGAAAGACTTCAAAAAGTCACGAGTGACTCAAAGAAATATAGGCTACATGGTTTCCCTAACTTGTAATAATTAGTATATGTCTAGGATAGTCCTATAGCTCAATAACTATGTATATATGACCATATAAAATGATGTTAATCAAAATGAAATCCAAGATATGGAACAGGAGGGTTTTTTTGGTTGTTGTTATTTTTTAATGTACTCTATGAAGTTACTTATTTTTCTTTAATTTCTTCCTATGGTTTATCCCCTGTCACTAGTTTTGATTCTGGTACTGTGTGTCTTGTATATATGTTTATCTGATTTGGGGAAGGGAAGAGGAATAACAAAATGGTGAAACAAAGGACAAAGGGTGAACCAATGCAACAGATTAGATACTCACAAGACACTAAGTTAGAAGTGAACTTTACAACTTGCAGGGGAGTTGGGAGGGAGGAGAAGTAGGAGAAAAATGAGGGAGGGTAACAATGTTGGACAAGAAATGTACTCATTACCTTACTTATATAACTGCAACCCCTTTACAACAAAATAAAATTAATTAAAAATAGAGGTGTTAAATCCCCCAAACATAGTGTTGGGGGAGTGTTTTGATCAATGAATACACTTGTGCTGGTAGCTTTAGCGTGACCTTGTTTGTGATTATTTGGGTAAATGCCCAGAAGTGAGATTGCTGGATCATAGGGGAGCTCTATGTTTAGTCTTTTGCATCTCCTCCATTTTTTTCTGCTAGTATTACTCTCACAAAATGGTATCAACTATTAGTTTTTAAAAGCTTTGATCTATACAGTAAAAACAGTATATAGGCCTTGAGTTTAAACCACAGTATCAGCACCTACATGTTCACACACACACACATACACATTCACACACTGTTATTACTAATAACATAGAAAGACTTTCAGAGTATTATCCAATCCCACATTCTCATTTAGCAAATGGGAACACTAGGAACTAATTAAGAGGAAGAATTCTTTACTCATTGTTCATTAAATAATGTCTGCTTGGGATGGAGGGGTAGTGGGAGAAAATGAAGGAGGGGGATAACACCCTGTTCAAGAAGAAATGTACTCATTACCTTATTTATGTAACTGCCACCCCTTTGTTATATCACCTTTATAATAATTTATTTTTTTAAAATATAGCCTTACACCATCTTAACTTCTGGTATCTGAACTGTTTTGGTATAAATACCTACATTAAGGTCCTCCTCCGCCCAAATCAATTGCTGTCATTCGAATCATCACTTATAACAGGAATTAAGGTGTGCTCATAGAAGACTGTAGGTGCCTTGCTCATCAATGTAAGATGTCAGCTCTTTGTAAAAAACTATAGAATGTCGAATCTGAGCTGATGACCTTGAGACACCACAGGTCTGAGTTGCTCTACTCATCAAAAGCAATTTCCTGGGGTTCCCTGGAGAGTAAATCACTACTTGAGGATTTCCAAGATTTATTTATTTTTTCTAAAATAAAGCTTCAAAGCTTTCAAACGTCAAGATGTGTTCTTATTCTAGAGGACAAAGAGCAAGTGATGTGGTTTAGTGTGACCATTCATTCATTTCCTTAATTATTTAACAATTATTTACTAAGGGTCCACTTACATTCAGAAAGGCCATTGTTTAGCAGTGGCTAAATCATGAACTTGATGCCCACAACACCTGGGTTTGCATCCTAACTCCACTGCTTACTTTGGGTAGGTAACTTAACCTTCAGATGCCTCATTTATAAAATGAGAAATGGAGAAAACAGTAGTATTTGGAGAAAACAGCAGCATTTCACTCATACAAATGGAGAAAACAATGGTGCTTCCCTGACAAGGTCATCATGATTATTCAGTAAGCTAATAGTAAGTCCTGAGTAAGCTTCTGCATGAACCCAAGTTTCATGAACATATGTTGTACCACTGGCTCTTAGAATAGTCCCTACCAATAGTCAGCACTCACTGTTAAATTGTTAGTGAATTTTGATTGGAGAAAGCCATCAGAAACATGTCCAACTAAGCTAGAATTAGCTTTTTCTCTCTACTTCTAATGCATACACGTTGGGCAATATAGAAATGAACATTGAAAAAATATGCATCTGGGCTCAAAGGAAAGATAATTCCCAAGACACAACAAAATCAAAGAAATAAATCAAAGGCAGAGGCTTAAGAATATGATACATTAAAAGGGAAACAAAGGAGGAGGCAACAATGCTTGATAAAAAATGTACTCATTACCTTGCCCATGTAATTGTAACCCCTCTGTATGGTATTTTCACAATAAAAATTTTTAAAAAAAGAATATGATACATTAAAAGTGATAATAATTGCTAATTTTTGTACTGTTGGTGGTGGTATGATGGTGGTGGTAGTGGTGGTGATGATGATGATGATGATGGTGATCATGATGGCCTGAGGAAGATGAATCTTAAGAAGTACAGAACAGCTTACGGTGAGACTTCTATTTCTAGACTAACTTCTTGGGTAGTCATTCTTCCCTTGTACTTTTGCATATGGTGTCCACCCATATACAGATAGACTTTGATCTCTCTGAAGGTGGTGCTTATCCAATTAATATGTCTTCATCTTAACTGTCAAGTTCAAGCTTTCACCCAGTTCCTGCTTCACCATTTGTCTTATTCATTGCTGTAAATAAACTTAACCTGAGGAATTCATAAAGAATACAAGTTTAGGTGACACTGTTCAAAAAGAAATGTACTAATTATCTGACTTATGTAACTGCCAACCCCTTTGTACACCACCTTTACCATAAAAAAAGAAACAAGTTTATTTGGCTTATGTTTCTGGAGGCTAGCATGTCTAAGAGCAAGGCACTGACATCTGATCAGTGTCTGGTCAGGGCCTTGTTACTGCATCTTGACAATGGTAGAGGGCCTGATATGGTAAGGCAGAGCAAGTATACGAGCCCCAAACCACTAATGCTTTTGTGGCCCCACTCCCATGACTTAACTAAGCCTAAGTAACTTCCGAAGTCTCACCTCAAAATCCGAATTTGGGAAATAAGTTCTCAACACATGAACTTTGGAGGGGACACGAGGCTTATAGCTGCTATTATTACATAGCCTACTAATCAATTCTGAGGAAAAGATGTAGAATTTCACAGGTCTGCTAGAAGTGTAGAACAATTCAGGTTTCTTACTATAACTTAACGCTAGTTCTAGCAGCTTGGGATTTCAGTCTCCAAGAGATGATAAAACATCACTGGAATAAATGAGAATGTGATCCCAAGTAATCTAGCTTTCATCTGATTCCTTTCAATAGTCATCAACATATAATTTGGACCCACTGAAGCCAACACAGGTAGTACACTGGAGTAGAAAGTCTAAAAGTATTCTTAACTAGAATAAACCAATTCCTTACATGTACAAAGTTGGTAGATGCACCACCAACTAATATTCTAAAATGGAAAGTTTTACGTAGTACAGTAAAGCTGACTTTATTATTTAAAAATTAAAAAAAAATTAAAAGTACTTTCCTCAAAAGTTATCCTCTTCTAAAAACAATTATCTTAGAAAATTCCAAATAAAAAAAGTGAAGACTACAGTTTAAAAAAAAGTTTTTTAAAATGGAGTGGTGTGATGCAATTAGTAGGCATAATAGATCTTTCTTTTTTATATAGAAAGGGAGACAGATAGCACGGCGTACTGCTAGAAGATCGGTTTTCTTCAGAAATTACTATATAAATATTGTACAAAGCGTTAGAGATTCTCCTTTCCACAGGTGTTCACACCTCAGTCCTGCTCTGAATCTCTCATTGGAAACACCCTCCATTTCCCTGCTACTGATCTCTTACACATGAACCCTCATGTTGTGGCTAAGCCCAGAAAGACTACTTTCTCATGGACTATCAGGGATTCCTGGGAGGGAAAGTGACTATAGGGAGACCTCAGGTCCTGTCCCCATCAACAGGGACACAGTCAAGCTTGCAGGGTTTGCTTCAGGGTCTGGTATATCCATATGACATGATCACGAAAAGACCATGTGGCCCTGGGTAAGTCACTCAAGGTCTGAACCTGTTTCTTCATCCAAACAACAGGGATGAGAGTAAGAGTGCCCTACGTGTAGTCTAGTTGTGAGGAGAGATGAGTGGACACACACTAAGTACAGGGAACAATGCTTGACCCATGGTAAGTGCCAGGAGGAGGATAAGAGTGGCTATTATGCCAGCAACTGAGCCCTGTGACCTTTTAATAATGCTGGATAAGTCATACTTTCTTCTCCACTCTGCCTCTGGCTTGTGACAATCAAATTTCTTCTGTAAATTGTGGTAGTGAAAATTTGGGAGGAGACTTGAGGAAGAATTTCATGAAGACAGTGACATTCAAGTTAAAACCCCAAATTACTTTCTCCCTATGTGACTGATGTACAGAAAGTTAGGAAATTAAGGAATTGCATCATCCCCTTGAAATTCTTTATAGGATACTCAGAGTTCCCTCAACTTTCTCCTTTTATTTTTTTTTGTGCCAGTCCTGGGACTTGAACTCAGGGCTTAGGCTCTGTCCTTGAGCTTTTTTTGCTCAAAGCTAGTGCTCTACCACTGGAGTTATAGTTCCACTTCTGCCTTTTTTGGTATTCAATTGGAGAGGAGAGGCTCATGGATTTTCCTGCCCAAGATGGCTCTGAACCATGATTCTCAGATCTCAGCTCCTAAATGGCTAGGATTACAGGTATGAGTCACTGGTATCAGGCCTCTCTTTGGAAAAAGTAGTGTGTGTTGTATATACTACTAACCTTCCCATACATGCATCCTTCATCTCCTTCCCCATTTCTTAAACCATTTCAATAGAATGTTTTGTTTTGTTTTGTTTTTTGGTCCGGTTGTGGGGCCTGAACTCGGGGCCTGAGCACTGTCCCTCAGCTCTTCAGCTCAAGGCTAGTGCCCTACCACTTGAGCCACAGCGCCACTTCCAGCTTTTTTCTTTTTGCTTATGTGGTGCTGAGGAATCGAACCCAGGGCCTCAGGCATGCAAGGCAAGCGCTCTACCACTGAGCCAACTTCCCAGCCCCTTCAATAGAATGTTTTACTCCCATACTTACATATAAAGTACTTTGACCATATTCCCCCTCCTTCACCCTCTCAGTTAGTCATCTACTCTCCCACTGGTACCCATTCCCCATCAGAACCTGTTATACATTCCTGCTATTCATTTTCTTAAGTGAATATTCACTCTATGCATTATCAGACAGATATGTTTAAGCTCCCTCCTTCTCTTCTTTATGTCACATCTTCCCAACCATGGGGCTTTCTCCTTCCCAAATTTTCTCTTTTCTAAGCTTTCTGAACCCGAAGGCACACCGTGTGCCAGCTGCAGTAACACCAGGGCTTAGTGGAGCAGAATAACACATTCAAACTTTTTCCTCGAGCTTTCTATTCCTAAAATTATAATTAACTTCAGAGAAGCCACACATGAGACTTTAGCGAAGCAAATATAAAAGCAAATTGGTTTATGGAACTAAAGTTGTTTTATCTTTATGCCCTTTCTGTCGGTGCCACACATTAATTTTTAAAAATATTTTAAAAGAAAAATTATGGGATACTGTCAAAAGCATTGGAATTGATAAAGATACTGCAGGTTATCAGTACTGTTCTCTACACAAAGGCAATAAGCTGACAGTATGTCATTCACAAAGCCACAAACCATGGCACAGGTAACATTTTATCAGAATGGACCTATTTTGCTAATTCTTCCACACTGGTGCCATACAGGCTTCCAGTGGTTATCTACATGGAGGTAGAATATATGCATGCATACACACACACACGCACACACACACACACAAATACACATACATATATGGGAATGGAACACCGACTTTTTTATTTCAGAGAAAAGTATTCCAATTTTGTAAATGTATTGGATTTAAACTGTGCATATCAGTGTGAAATCGGGGTTTTTAATATAAATAAAAATGAATATGGATATGTTAATAGATATATTTCCTAGCTTTTCTGAAGTCTGTGATGAACCCATAGCAATGGATACTTAGCATGATGTTTCTAAACTATCATTTGCCACTGAAAGGAACCAGATTCCATTGGAAAAATGAGAGGATTCCAGGGATGAGACAATGAAAGTAGATGATAAACTAGGATCCTCTTGTAAGAAGGAAAGAAGGTGCTTAAAAAATCTTTAGGACACCTCAGAAGCACACAAGGCTACCTTGAAAGGATTCCATCCTTCTGCCCACCACTGGTCGTCCATATGCACAAATGCATCATTGGCCAAATCAGGAGAAATTTGAGCATCAAATAATAAGTAAAGACCATAATAGACTATGCTTCCTGGAATAAACTTAGAATCAAGACATGCATATCAATCTAAATGTATTTTTAAATGAAACACAAGAAAGAGTTATATTATAAAATAAGTATCAGCTAAGAAATACAGAAATTGGTAAGTGTATAGTAATAATGGAAGAAAAAAATCATCAACAGATGTTGAAATTAATGGATGAAAGTCTGATGGTAAAAATGGTATTTACATAATCTCAAATTATTGCCCCATAACATACTTAATGCTAAGTCTTAAGAGTTTCTACTTGTTAACTTAGAGCGGATAAAATTTGTAGACACTATCTGAGTTAGGTGACAGAACTTGATATCTTAGTAATGGAATGAATCAACCTTATTTAACTCCTGAGAGAACTCACAGAGACTACAAAGTCATTTCTATGGCACATCTTGAATCAATTTATTAGGAAATATTACACTAATCCAAGGTGGGAAAATGTTCTACAAAGTAATGGGATTATGCTCTTCCAAATTATCAACGTAAAAAAGGCAAGGAAATAGTAAACAACTGGACCAACAATTATTAAGTGCAGCACATGATCCTAGATTTTCAAATTGACCTGTAAAAAATTATAAATTCTAAAGATTGAAATAAGTTAAAGGTTTTCTGGTGACAGTAGAAATAAATTATATATCAATTGCAAAAAGATTACTCTGAACATACTTAGAGATTAAGTAGTATTTTTTCTAAACAATCTCTGAGTCAATGGAGTTGAAACTAATGTAAGTCAGAATATATGTTGAATTTCATGATAATTCAGCAGTTTGTGAAAAATTGGGAGAATGTAAGTTAAAAACAGGTGGAGACAAAAAAGAAGTCTAAAAGTTTATGCTAAAAAATGCAGCCCTACTCAGCTACTTGGGAGAGAGAAATAAGAATAGCAGATCAAGCTTTGCTTGGACAAAAAAAATCTGTAAAACATCTCAATCTATGATCCAAGTTTGTAAAATATCTCAATGTATAATATAATTGAGTGTGGATATATGCGTGTCATACCAGCTATGTAGGAAATATAAATAGGAGGGTGACAGTCCAGGCCAGATAGGACATATAGGTGAGAT
Source organism: Dipodomys merriami (assembly GCF_024711535.1). Taxonomy (NCBI): domain Eukaryota; kingdom Metazoa; phylum Chordata; class Mammalia; order Rodentia; family Heteromyidae; genus Dipodomys; species Dipodomys merriami. The sequence goes on from NW_027202382.1 coordinate 19,193,337, forward strand.
TTACCTCAAAAATAACCAAAACAATTAAAAGGGCTTGGAATATGACTCAAGAGGTAGAATGCCTGCCTGAAAAAACACAAGATCTTGAGTTCAAACCCCAGTACCTTACACACACACACTACACACACACACACATAAATTAAAATAAAATGACCTAATCATTTACTGCAAGAATTTAGGAAAAAGAGCAGTTAATAAGAAATAGGAAACAAAAAAAGAAAGAGGAAACATTAGTTAAATAAAAGACAAATATACAATAAAAGGAATTGACCAAACCAACAGCAAATCAAAGGTCAATTAAAAAAAAATAACTGGTAAGATGATAAACCCTAAGCAAGACTCATGAAGAAAACAAGAGAAATGAACCAATTTTCAACATCCAGAAGGAAAAAGAAGGCATCATTACAGAGCCTAGAGAATGCAGCTAGGAAGAAGATACTATGAAGAGTTTGATCCAATATATCCAAACTTAGATGAAGTAGATAAAGCTTTGTGGTATATCTTCCTAAACTAGATCTAAAAGAAGTGTAAAATGTTAATATTTTGTTTATGTTAACTGAATTTGCTTTTAAAACCCCACTGGGAACATGTCAGGCCCAAATTGCTTCAGAGATGAACTAATAACACTTTTAAAATCATTTTGGTGAGGCCAGTATAAATCTGATTGACTTTCACTCTGAAAGCGATGAAGTAAATGCCACATATGACTCAATTATTTCATAAGGATTTTTTGTGCATCTGTTTTCTCCATATTTGTATTAGCATCAATTCGTTGTACAGGGAGTTTTGCTTGATACCTATACCAAACACACCTCTCCATCATTCTCCCTCCTTCTTTTCCCACTTCCCAAACAATTATACACTTCATACATTTTATTACATAACAATCCCCACCCTTCTTCACCCTCGCCTTGGCTCTCCCCTCTCATATAAATACTCACTCTCAGAAAAGGACTTGTTTTAAATTTGTTACTCGTTGTTTTCATTGTATGCTAATTGTTCCAAGGGTTCCAAGGATTTTCATCCTGGCATTTCACACATGTATATACTATACTTTAGTCAGAATCTCACTCTCCCCACCCCCTGTGCTCCTCTATTCCACAGCTGTCATTTTGCCATCTTCAGAATTCTCTATATTATTCCAGACACAACTCACTGTACTACAGGAAGACCCTCCCATCTTGCATATTGCCCTAATTATTGGATAGTTTTTTTTAAATAAAAATTGATTGGAACCTTCTTGTTGGCAACTTCTATCCATTGGTCCTACTTCTATCTTGAATATGTATCATCTGAATTAAATTTAAATTTGAATACACTTTAATATAGTTTAAAAAGTAAGTTTTCTACTGAACACTGGTGGCTCACACTTGTAATCCTGTCTATTCAGAGGCTGAGATTTGAAGATTGCAGTTCAAATCTATCTTGGGAAAGGAGAGTCCATGAATTTCTTATAAGAAATGACTCAAAAGGTGCTAGAAAGGGAGCTGTGGCTCAAGTGGCAAAGCACTAACCTTGAAAAATAAACCCTCAGGGACAGCACCCAGACCCTGAGTTTAAGCCTCAGGACTGGCACCCAAAAAAAAGGTACATTATCTGACTTTTGGAGGAAGAGAGGCACATAAGATGTAAAAGAGTACACAGATAACCTTACTTTGTCTTCAAATTTTAGATTGTCAAAGTGTGGCTGAAATCAGGAAAGCAACTCCATTAGTAATAGCCCCACAAAAAATAAAATACCTAGGAATTAATTTAACCAAAGAAGTGAAGGACCTCTATGATGAAAACTGTAAAAACCTGAAAAAGGAAATCAAAACTGAACTTAGGAAGTAGAAAAACCTCCCATGCTCCTGGATTGGAAGGATCAACATCATGAAAATGACAATACTTCCCAAGGCTATCTACAAATTCAATACAATCCCTATCAATATTCCAGGCTCATTCTTCAAGGAAATAGAAGAGGCAATCTAAAAATTCATATGGAACAATTAAAAAACCCCAAATAGCAAAAATGATCCTCTACAGAAAGAACAGTGCTGGAGGAATATCAATACCAAATTTCAAACTCTACTACAAAGCCATCGTAATCAAAACAGCTTGGTACTGGCACAAGAACAGACCTCAGGACCAATGGAATAGAATTGAATAGAAATGAATTCACAGACCTTTAACCATCTAATCTTTGATAAGGGAGCTAAAAAACTAGAATGGAAGAAAGACAACCTCTTCAGTAAATGGTGCTGGCAAAATTGGTTAATCACTTGCAGAAAACTAAAGCTAGATCCTTATATCACCCTGCACCAGAATCAACTCCAAATGGATCAAAGACCTCAGAGTCAAAGCAGACACCTTGAAAACATTACAGGACAGAATAAGAGAAACCCTAGGTCTCCTTGGCACAGGCCGAAATTTTCTTAATAGAGACCCAGAAATACAACAAATCAAAGAAAGATTGGACAAATGGGATTGCATGAAATTGCAGAGCTTCTGCATGGCAAAGGACATAGCTAGCAAGATCAATAGAAAGCCCACTGATTGGGAGAAGATCTTCACTAGCCATACAATAAATAGATAAGGGTCTCATATCTAAAATATACCTGGAACTCAAAAAATTAAATCCCCCAACAACAAATCCTCAAAGAAACAACTGCCCAATAAATAAGTGGGCTAAAGACTTACAGAGAAACTTCTCTGAAGAGGAAAGGATGGCCAATAGACACATGAAGAAATGCTCAACCTCCCTAGCCATAAAAGAAATGCAAATCAAAACAACATTGAGATACCACCTCACCCCAGTTAGAATGGCTATAATCAAGAACTCTAATAACAACAGATGCTGGAGGAGATGTGGACAGAAGGGAACCTTACTGCATTGTTGGTGGGAGTGTAAACTTGTTCAACCACTTTGGAAAGTAGTATGGAGATTCCTCAAAAGACTCCACATAGAGCTCCCCTATGACCCAGCAATCCTACTTTTGGGCACTTACCCAAATGATCACAAATAAGACCGCACTAAAGCTACCAGCACAAATACGTTTATTGCAGCCTTATTTACCATAGCTAAGATATGGAACCAACCCAGATGCCCCTCAGTAGATGAATGGATCAAGAAAATGTGGTATATATACACAATGGAATTCTGTGCCCCCATCAGAAAGAATGGCATTGCCCTATTTGTTAGGAAATGAAAAGACTTGGAAAAATTATATTAAATGAAGTAAGCCAGGCCTAAAGAAACATAGGTCCCATGGTGTCCCTTATTTGCAATAACTAGTATATGTCTGAGACAAGCAGAAACGGTCAGATAAGTTGACGTTAGGGAAATGAACCCCAAGATAAGGACTCAAATGGTTTTTCTTTCTTGCTATTGTTTCTAACATATTTATAAGATATTTCTGTGTTGCTTTGTATGTCCCTCCCCCATGGTATAACCCCTGTTTTCACTATTTGATGTACGCATAATTTGTGGAGGGGAAGGTGGACCCTTTGCAACAATGAGATGTACAAGACATTATGTCGAAAAACGAACTTTACAACTTTGGCGTGGGGGGGGGGTGTATGTGGGGGGATGGGAAGGGATGGGAAGGGAAACAAAGGAGGAGGCAACAATGCTTGATAAGAAATGTACTCATTACCTTGCCCATGTAATTGTAACCCCTCGTTACGGTATTTTCACAATAAAAGACCCCAAAATTTTAGATTGTCACCCACCCTCCATTCTGAAAGCATCAACTTAGGGTAAGGAAAAGGTTCAAGGTATCTGTTTTACATTACTTCAAAGAGAACCAAGGAAAAGTCTAAAAGAGCTTCCCAAATAATGACAGCAAGTTTCAGCTAAGTTGTACTTGACACTTCAGGACACACTTTCACGTGGCAGGTGTTGCTCACAAGAATCTTAAGAGGAGTAGACCTTGAGTTCAAGATGAGAATCTGGCTGTACCATTGATTTCAAGCTTGTAAAACACTGAGCCGATAACCAAGCTATGCCAGGCCTTGACTGTCAGGCCATACAACTGTGAGCTAATACAAAGTTTTGCTTTAAGTCACTTACTATGGATTCCTTTGTTAAACAACAGATAGAAGATAAATGTGATGATGAGGAATGTATCAGGAACCACACTAACAACCTCCAGTCCTTGTAGTTAACATAGGAGCAACTGCTTTGAACACATGAACTGTCCTGGACACCGTTGATTGGCCCTGGAATGAGACCTACATCATGGGCCCATTAGTGAACTTTCTAAATAATTTTACTCTTGTAATTCAGAAGGTGGCTAAAACAACTAAACAAAGCAATAAACTTAAAAACAAAACAATAAAATGCAAAAAATAAAAAATTCCTTGCATATAGAAGACTGTGCTTCTAGGAATGGGAAAAAATGTCACAAAGTAAAGCCATGACAAGAAATATTGCCACTGTGTTTAGGCTCCTAGGAGTAGTGGTTTCTTAGGTCCAGATTCCATCTACCTGTGAGTTCTGAGACATTTACCATTTACAATAATCACCTTCAGTACTTAAGAAAAAAAATCTTAAGAGGGAATCAAAGCCTTTAGCATTTCTACTATTCATAGCAGGAAACAACTCAGGATGGTTATATGTTAGCCTAAAATCACACAAATCATCAGTGGTCAGTGACGTCTTGAACCTTGTGCCTTCTGAATCCATAGTTCTATATACTTTCGCCTATAACCTTCAAATGCCTAAATAATGAAAGGCGTGAACAAGAGAACACTTCATTCAGGGCTACTTACCCTGAAAAGATGAAGGCTAAAGAGGAGTAAACTGGAAGAAGGCAAGAAAAAATTCTTCACACTCATTAACAATGTGATGAAAATCTACCTCCATGTAGGAAAGACATATGCTAGTTTATACACCTAAGAACGACACTGAAGTACCTTCACTACCGAGGTGTCTTTTCTACCAGCCTGACACTTGCTCACTTATAATAATGGAATTGGAATATATTGTCTCTCTTTGGGTAAAGTTTCTCCTACAGTTTTGTTCTTGGGATCACCATCTACCAGTTGCAACAAGTAAGAAAATTATTTTCAACCACTTCATTTCCCTTACCATACTACCAAGCTTCAAATAAATGATTAATCCTAATTGACACATTTGTTCAAGAAATGTTTAAGAGGCAGTCATATGCCAGGCTCACCACCCTGTATAATCATTTGTATTTTACCTGTGTGTCTCAGTAGACTTGGAAAAAGTCCTGGACAGGCCTGTTTCTGAAATATCTTCATATTCTTGGGGCCTAGCAAAACTCATAGCAAGTAATCAGAGTTTGGTAAGTATTTGAGGGAAAAGAAAAAATACATTCCTTGCCCTTCCCCATGCTAGGACAATTTACTCCAGCCTGCCATCTCTTCTCTAATCCTGGCTATTCCTCTAGGCTTTTCCCTCTTCACCTTCCTTCTGAGTGTCTGTGTTAGAAGGGTGGCTGTAAAACACGGATCTGCTTATGACTTTCTTCCATTGAAAAAGTGTAAATTCCTACATTTTGTTCCAATCCAGTCTTGCCTATAGGGGCATAGGTATCCTTTAAAAGAGACCGATCTTCACCTCTGGCTGCTTGCCCAAATCCTGCCATTCCCTTTCATTGGCTCTACGGAAAGCTTTGGGCCTGCTTCACTGCCTGACCCTTTTCATGGCGGCCCTCCTCTTGTTGGAGCACTGGGCCTGACTCTCCGCCTTTAAGTCCTGGAAACATCTGTGGACCTTCTCTACTCCCCGTCTCTACTAGCAGGCTCATTCTCAGATGAGACTCTGGAAACCCCACACCAGGCCCAGCCTCGGGATGCCTCCCTTGCCTGGAAGAATAATTTGGATGAGAAGAGCATGTTAGGCTCAACATCATCTGGCCACAAACCAACCTTCTGCCTCAGCCCTCAGAAAGCCTACATTTCAATCACCTTACCATTCTCTCAGTACCTTACCTACTATAGCTCTCAGTGCCTCATCTCCCCTCTCAACCATCTGCCTTATACTCATTGTATACATCCACCAAGGCCCTACTCCAGCTTCTTTTGCTCTCTCTGAGCCCTAGTCAGGATGAAATGTTCTGTGACTCTACTGCAACACCAATTTCATTTTACTAAAACAGAAGTCTATGTCCTTTCTGCTTGTAGATCAGGACCTGTCTATAGCCTAGAGTAAACCAAAAGCAGAAACTGTGCTCCATTGCACTTGATGGATAAGGAAATGCTTAGCCACTCAACTTAGTCCTTGGATGAACAAAGCTAGTAGCTATTAACAAGGTTGTCTTTGAAAACATGAGTGAACAGTACTCACTCACTCACTCACTCATTTATTCATTCATTCATTCACTGTCTGAGCCTTTCATTTTGCAACTCTGTGGACTAGATGCTGAGGATTTGAAAGCAAATAAAACAAATCCTAACTCCAAGGAACTCTGATTCTCCTAGATCTGGTTGTAAAACAAGGTGGGGGTGTCTTCGTGGACATATGTTGGGGGCTAATTCATTGCAAAGGAACACATTATTTTCTTGAAAACAGTGTAGAGTTCACATACTTATGCTAAACACTACTCTGTGGTTGGTAACACTAGACGTTTGGGAATGGTTCCATCACTAGCCATTTCATTTTCTGGATGCTTTTAGCTGTCACCAAGATCATCAAGCAAGCTTTTTGAATAATCCCTATTTCAAGCTGAAAATGTGAATGAGTTTCCACCTGTAAGAAGTGATGAATTCTACCCCCCCCCCAAACGGAATAATTATTAGCAATTTCTGAAGGTGAACTAGCGAAGGATTCATTCTCACATCGTTCTCAGCTGTCTGATGGAGATGGAAGGTTTATATAGGCTTGGCTGGTCCCCATGGCAACAGCCTTTCTTCTGGGTTACCATAGGAATGGTGAAGGTCTTTATAAACTTCCATTAGCAGAACCTAGACCTGCAGCCGTCAGAAATGTCTGCTGGGGAAGACACTGCAAAGCGTCAGTGAAGGCGTTTGAGAATTAATTTTACCCTAGAGTTGCTGTGCAGGTCTGTTTAGCACCCACCTCTACAGCTTTGAACATGAGATAATGCTAGAATCAGTGGATTTCTTGAACACTCCATGTGAAGGGTTTTTTAAATTCTTGCCACATTACAGATAGCACCAGATTTCAAAAGATTTTGAAAGACTAGAAAAGAATTCCTTGTGACAAAAACCTCACCTGGAGACAGATAAATGGTTGCTTCCTTTGTTTGTTGCTTGTTTGTTTTCAGAACATAGTGGTTATGATTGCTTCTCTGGTTTGAAGGTCCCCCCCCCCAATTTGCATGTTGAATCTTAATCACCACTTTGATAGTATTAAGAGGTGGGTCTTTGGGGAAGTGATTAAGTTATGTAGGCAGAATCCTCAAAGATGAGTTTAGTCACTATAAAAAGAGGTATGATGGAGCTCTTCATCCATTCTATGCCTTCAAATACACAACAGTGAGTCTTTGCCAAATATAGATTCTGCTTGTATCTCAATTGTGACTTTCCCAGCCCCTAGGACTGTGAGAATGAAATTTCTATTGTTTCTAAGTCACTCAGTCCAGGATATTCTGTTACAGAATCTATACAGACTAGAAGACAGTTGCACAATAAGTCCTTAAAACCACTAAGCTATACACTTAAAGATGGGTAAGATGTTAAGCATAAAAGATGTAATTTTATCACAAATTATTTTTTAAATAACTGTGGTTACTATAATTATGACATTACTATCACTGAGCATTTGGTGGGGTTGCTTCATGGGGAATGAAAAGATTCCCTACTCCTGTCAGACTGCATAAGGCCAACACATCCTTTGGTACATGATGAGACAGACAGGTATGCTTCTTATTGGCTGCGGATGACTGTCTGCCTGTATGAATAGTTTTATATGGCCTTCTAATGTTATGAATAGACAAATGGCTCTGGGCAGAAAATAGAATTCCCTCACTCTTGCTGTATCTCCAGGGACTACATGAGGTACTTCAGATGCTCTGGGTCACACCCTCCCACAAGTCTGTATTTATTCCTACATTGAATTTGTGCCTATCTCGCCATTGAAGGGAAGAAAGCTAAGGCTTAGAGAAATAAAGTAACTTGCTCAGGGATAACTTGTGAGTGGTGAAGAGAGACAGTAGTCAAGTCTAAGTCCCAGGATTTTGGCCCTTAGACATAAGAAGATTGACATCTTAATGACTTCAAGTTGAGTTGATATGTAAAAGACCCTTGATGACTTCTGTTTAAATATTTGTTGTACTCTGTTTTTATTAAAGGATCTTTAAAAGAAAATTTATTTTTCCTCTAACCTCCACTTTAAAAAATTCATGTATCATAAAGATACTTCCATCAAAACAAGTTTGCTTGTATACAGCCTGGTTACTCCTGGTGCTTTGATTATACCAATCTAATTTATACACAAACAACCACTAAAATTTATAGGAGAGTTGCCTATATGAAGAATTGTTGAACAAATAAATGAGAATTGCAGGTAATTTTTAAGTCCTGGTAAAACCTTTCTCATCAGGGAAAAGAAAATGATCTGGTTTCATGCTAGTAACTGCCAATGACATGCAAGAATAATCTCTTTGGGCTTTGGTCAAAATGTATGAAAATAAAAGAGAACTTCTAAATGGGGGAATCCTAATTTCTTTAGTTGCAAGAATGAAGGCAACAATAGGAATTAGTTATTTAAAAGCACGTCTTTGGGGCATACCACCAGAGAAGAGATATATTCTCCTAACCTTCTTCCAGTTAATAGAAATCTTCTACTAAGAACCAAAATGCAGGCCCTGGCTCCTGAAGTTTCAGTAAGCAAATAAGGAAATAAGGAAAGGCAGAGGTTTTTTTTCCCTGCTAGACACAATAGGAAAGAAGATAGTAATTAGCAAGCAACAAAAAAATAATGCACCAAATTGCCTCTACTTTTCTTAATTGTTCTGCTTTTGAAGTGTATTTTGCTTAATAGTTTCTGCTTGGCTTCTTTGATAAATTTTTATTTTGCAAAGTATATTTGAGGGACTTGGGAAGTTGTTGAACATGTAAAGAACTTCAATTTTGCAAGATGAGAATGTTGTGGAGGTCGGTTGCACAACTACGGGAAGATACATTAAGCTGCTGGACCATATACTTAAAAATGGTCAAGCTCTGGCTCAACAGCAGATTATATGACATAGACTTTGGGCTCTGACAAATCCAGTATTATTCAACAGTATAATAAAGCCACTAAGATAATTAATATGATAGTTAGCTAGATCAGAAAATCAACAAACTTCCTATATAGGGCTAGAATAAATATCTTAGACTTTACAGCTATACAATATCTGTTACAATACTCAGCTCTTTTGTTCTCTGCCAAAAGCAGTAAGACAATGAATGAAAGAGCAAGGGCCAAGTGTGGCTGTGTTCCAATAGAACTTTAATTACACATACTGGTAGTAGGCCAATTTGACCCATGAACTATAGCATGCCAACCCTTAGCTCTATCAAACAAAGTACAGAGTTTGGATGAAAGGAATTGTAATTCTTACTGCACTGCAGGCCTAAAGCCATAGCAAGTTCTTGAGTTCACTTATGGGCTTGAAAAGTTTAAGTAGCTAGAATGATAATATAAAGACCTTTCTGTTCCCCAAAATGGTGATTAATCCATCAATCCATTGGTGTAATCAGAGTTTGAACCTAGGGCCTAGTTTCATTTAGGCACATTCCTAGTCCTTTTGCTTTCACTTGCTTTTCAGATAGGGTCTCATGTTTTTTACCAGGATGAACCTAGGACCATAATCCTCCTATTTTCACCTCCTGACTAGCTTGGATTACAGGTTTGTGCCACCACACTTGACCATCTATGTGTTTTTAGGCAGCTAAGCCTCGACCTAGAAGTATTGATATTCCGTTTGAGCTTACTCTCTCATTCCCAAAGAGCTGCTATCTGATCTGGTCCCTATAAACATTAGGTTTACAGTCCCTCTATACAATTCACCTTTCCCTTTTCAGAAAAGCATGACTGCTCCGAGCTGATTCCAGTCTTCTTATAGGCCACCCATGTCCACAACCCCACCAGGGCTCAACAGTGCTATAGCAACCCCACTTGCAAGATCTTGCTGTTCTCTGGAATATAATGTTCCTGGGTCAAGAGGCAGGAAGCTTTGTGCTTATATTGCAGTCTCTTCACCAATTTGTCTTTCTATGATCTGGTGTGGTGTTTTGTTTTTTCTTTTCTTCCCTTTCTATTCATAAGTCCATTTCCTTGGCTGAGAATATGGAAAGCCAAACATTTTTTAATAGTTTTGAAAGCATTACTCAAAGCATTTGCTTTTTGCTTTTTTACTTAAGCTTGCTCCAAATAGAATTTTCTGTGTTTGAATGATGTCCTGAGAATTCTGTACAAGTCACAGTTTACTCTGCGCTTTTGATTTTCTGATGTCATTTGTACAAACGTTTGTTATCTTTTATATTCATTGTTTGGTTTCTGGTCATGTCTTTTTAGGATCTGAGCTCACACAGAGCTCTCTATGAAGCCACAAAATCCTATTTAGATACCATCAATATTTCTCTTCTTCAGGGTTGTGTGCAATTTCATAGACAAAATGTCTCTGGATCTCCTGAGATAACCAATAGTTTAGAATTTCAAAGTATGGAAGTAGCTGTCTCTTTTCTCTGAATTTCATCTCCTTCAACAAGACAAACACAAACTCTTTTTCATTCCTAGCCGATCATAATCAAGTCAAAGAAAAAGTTACATGACTTCATCTACCTGTTAGGAGAAATCGTGACCATTTGGGGCAAGTAAGGATTTATCAGAAGCTGAATGGAATCAAGGGTTTTCTTGAGTCTGACACTGTCTGGTAGCTAGCTTTAACCTTTTGAATTATGTGGGAGCTGTGAAGCCTCCTGGGAAAAGATCTCAAGATACATGTGGCATGTTGAGTAACCAGCAAAGTCGGGGCTCCCAATAGAAAGTACTCTGTGTCTTGTATATACGTTTATCTGAATTAGGGAAAAGAAGGGGAACAACAAAATGATAGGACAAAGGACAAAGGGTGAACCAATGCAACAGTGACACTCACAAAGCAATGTGCTGGAAATGAACTTTACAACTGGGAGGGAGGGAAAGTGGGAGGAAAATGGAGAGGATACCAATGTTTGACAAGAAATGTACCCACCACCTTATGTATGTGACTGTAACCCCTCTATACATCACCTTGACAATAAAATTAAATTTAACAAAAAAGAAAGTCAGTTGCAAGAGGACTTGGGAGATCTCTTGGAGCTAATTCAAAAGAAGGTTTGCCAGGTGCTGGTGGCTCACACCTGTAATCCTAGCTACTGAGGAAGCTGAGATGTAAGGACTGTGGTTCAAAGCCAGCCTGGGCTGGAAAGTCCGTGAGACTCTTATCTCCAATTAACCAACCAAAAATCTGGAAATAGAGCCATGGCTCAAGTGGTAGAGCACTAGTCTTAGGCAAAAACACTCAGGGACAGAGCTCAGGCCCTGAGTTCAAGCCCCAGGACTGGCATGAGAAGAAGAAAGAAGAAAAAGAAGGAAGAGGAGGAGAACAAAAAGAAGGAGGAGGAGGAGGAGGAGGAGGAGGAAGAAGAGGAGGAGGAGGAGCAGGAGAAAGTTAACACATGGTGAGTGAGGCAATGGAATGACAGGTAATGAGCATTTTGGGGGGTAAGGGCTCCAGTTCAGATAGGGAACTTTGACCTGAATCCTCTCTGACTTCTCTGTTCAGACAGATATATGCCCTGGAGAGAAGAGACTAAGGGGTCAGCTAAGAGTGCTTTTCCATCAAAGTAGTTTGTGGGATCCCAGAAGAGACTGAATCCCAGGAGAAGGAAAGAGCAAGAAGACAGCTAGAATGATGGTGGGCACAAAGTAATGATATAAAGGAAAGTTTGTATAATCAAAATCCAACACCTGTATATCTTTTTCCTTTCCAGACCTGAAGTACAAACTGTGGATTCATGTCTACCATCTGGCTGGCTAGTGTGCAGGAGATGCTCATGAATTTCAGTGGTAACTTTTTTTCATTATACTTTTGCCTTTCTCAAGATCTTACAGCTCAATTGCTTTTTTATGATACACAGCATGTGAAACTTCCTCATTTTCCTATAAGGATCCTTTTGCTAAGCCTCTTTGAATTTATACTTTTCTGAGTCCTAGGCCATAATAATACCTGATGCCATTGATGCTCCATGATTAGGTCCTTATTGGCTTCTCATTCCATGACACTAAGAACCAGTTCCCCCCACCAAAGGTTAAATTAGAGACTTTAAGCTTAATTCATTATTGTACTTCCTCATCCTCTGCCTGAAGAACAAACAAACAAACAAACAAAAAAGCATCAAGAAAAGATTCTATCCTAATCTAATCTGCACTGCCACACTAGGATTGCTGGTGGTTTCTCATTATTCAACCTCATGTCCATTAAATGATACAGATTTGGCTTCATGAAGTACAGGACTCAGAGATGTTGTGACTACTTTAAACTTCCTTAAATTCCCCCAGTCCCTCAGGGATACAATGAGCCACAGACACCCAAGGAAACAGTAGTTGGCACAGACAGTGCTCTTCATAAGCCCCCTGGCTACGATGCCAAAAGTAGCGCTGGACCTGAGAACTTGAATCTGCATTCTTCTGCATGAACTCAGTGATTTCCAAACTTGTGACCATGCTGAAATATCCCCTTTGCACCTCCAGATTCTAGTAATCACTCTAGGTTTTCTTTTTGAGTAGTTCAGAATGCTTGCTTGAATTCTAGACTTCAGCTAACAGAATCACATAATGATTTAAACAGTGCTCCTTTGTATGCCATTAAAGAAAGATTCAGCTCAACAATATCATTTATGTATTTGTTCTGTTTCCACTTAAAAGATCCCACTAGCTGGTCCTCTTGGCTACTTCTAACACCTACAGGACACTCTATACTTCATAGGCCTCAGAAGTAGCATTGAAAGAGGATCTCCACCTGGTCTCAAAGCCTTCTTGGATTCTACCATAAGGCATTTGCCCTCAATATGAAGTTTGTGTATGTGAGCTGATAAGTTGCAGATTTACCTCTTGCTTAGTTTTCCAGTTCTCTCCTCTCCAGAGCACCCATATCAGTCTTGCTTGTCTCATTTGTGCACATGATCCCCACTGGATCCTAGTTTCACTTGGAAGCAAAATCTGTATATATCATCTTTCTTTTCTTGTCTTCTCTTTTTCTTTCCAGTCCTGGGGCTTGAACTCGGGGTCTGGGCATTGTCCCTAAGCTTTGTTGCTCAAGGCTGGTGTTCTTCTACTTGAGCCACACTTCTACTTCCAGCTTTTTTGGTAGTTAATTGGAGATAAGAGGTTCACAAACTTTCCTGAATGGGCTGGCTTCAAACTGCAATACTGTACTCAGATTTCAGCCTTCTGAGTAGCTAGGATTAGAGAAATAAGTCACCAGGTCCTGTTTGTATGGCTCTTTCATCCATACTCTAAAGCCTCTTTCCAAAAGATAAATCTTCTAGTGCTGGCTCTAACCAGCAAGGACAACAGGACCCCCCTTGTCCTGGGGTTTGGATGGATGTGAAGTGTAAAATGGTCTTCAGAGGCAGGGGACTACAGAAAGCACTATTGTTCAAATCAGAGAATCTGCTAATGTATACCCAGTCTCTCAGAAGCACCAGAGGGGACTTGGGGATTACAAACTATTAAACTCCACTTTAGTATCTACTGGGACAATAGAGGAGAGTTTAAAGAGGGACAGAAAAGTACAACAGAGATAAGGTGAATGTGACAGTAGGTCTCAGCTTGGTTCTCCCTAGGGAGACTCAGCCTCTGGAGCCATGATAGGTCTTTGATAAGGAGAATGAAGGAATCGACTGTTCAACATAGTTGAACTAGAATCTAAGTTGCTCATGTTGACAGGCAGTCCTGGTGGGGAGTAGAACACAGGCATTCTAGCAAGACAAGGAAAGAAGCATTTGTATGGAATCTTGACTGGATTCCATATCTTCTTAGCATCCAACTACAGTAATTAACTTGGGTAACCCAGGAGTGGGCTAGAGAATTCTTAAGAAGTAACTTAATAGGAGAGATGCTTTCCAGCCAGGTTAACTGTAACCTACATTCCTACTGATTGCATTTGAAAAAATCATACAGAATCTTCCAAAACGGGAAACAATAGTCCAACCATATATAATACCAAACTATTACTCATTGTCAGAATGCCAGATAGTTATTGTATCCAAATGCCTGTTGATCTTTATATTGTAATAGCTTATCAGCATCTGAAATATATGGGGTCAAAACATACATACCCTCTGAAACCCACATCCCTGTCTATACTTCCCATTTCTGAAATAAAAGCTACCATTACCCCCTTTGTCACAAAAGTGTGCCATTAAAATCTCCCCTTGCTGATCTTTCTTCTTCAACCTCAGCTAATACTGCCCAACGTCTAACTTTCTCAGGCCTCACTGAATGAAAACAGTGTTTCCAATTGGTTCTGATGACTGCCTATATCTCCTTTCAAATTCACTCCAAATACTCCCAGATCAGTCTTCAAAAAGCACATCCGTAAATGTGTCATGCTCCTACTCAAAGGCTTTCAAAGGCTTCCTGTTGGATAAAGAAAACCTAAATTTGTAATTTGACATTCAAGAGCTGCATAATTGAGTCCCAACATAATCTGTAGAAACTTATTTCCCTGAACTTTCATGTTCCTCAAATTTAAGTTCGAATAATAGCTACTTACTGCAGGACAAGCACACATGCATTCTGTTTCCCTGTTTCTTTCACACACACACACACACACAAAACCACCACCACCACTAACAACAACAACAACAACTCTATGTAATACATCTTGAAATTGCTCTCTAGAGATCATGTGATGAAATTGGGGCCCAGAAAGATGAAATTATCTGCCAAAGCCAGTCCAATCAGTGTTGGCAGAGCCAGATTCCATTTCCAAATCTCAGGGTTTGCTTCATATCATTTTGAAATTTGTATTCATGTGTAGATACACATACATATCTGCACATATGTAGATGAATATACATATACACACATATTCCCCTGTTCTGAAGCACTACCCTTATACCCTATGAAGGGCAAATGGTACTGTTCTTGCTCTTGGCTTCATGTGTGTAGTTTCATGAAACCTTTTGTTGTACAATCTGGAATGAAGAGTCTTCTATCTCCATTTTTTTTTTTAAGGATTTGAGTCCAGTGATTGTTTGGTCATATGTTTCTAATTCTTGCTTAGCTGAATCAGGAATTGCCCTTGGAGAGTGGGCCCATGTTTCTTCCTGTTTTACCCAGCAGTAGAGAAAGTGTGAGTTCCCTTGTGGAATTCACTCAGGTCGGTTTGTGAACTCTCACCTGACTTGCCCCTCTCCGAGGCTTGCTTTGTCACTTGGCCCTGAGAGATGTTAGAATTGAGATGAATTGGGCAGAACAGTAGCTGCATACTCTTGAAGATTCTCTGAAGATAGATGTTTGGCTAATGCTGAAACTGAATTATTGTTCCTGTCACAGATATTCATGATATTAGCTGATGGCTTTTATTTCTACTGTAGTGCCTCTAGGCACATTGAGTAGGCTTTAACACAATCTTCTCACTGTACTCTAAAGATTACCACACTATCTCAGTCTGTTCATGAGAATATGCAAAATACCTTAGACAGGGTCATATTTAAACAAAGAAATACATTTCTGACAGAGGTTGAGAAATCCAAGATCAAGGCACTGGAAGACTCAGTGTCTGGGGATGGCCCATTTCTTATAGCTGGTAGAGATGTATATTCTGCCTTTCTGCAAAAGTAGGGAAGAGTCAGAATGGCCAGGTAGCTCTCTGAGGCTCTTCTTAAAATAAGGGCATCAATTCATTCATGAAGGGAGACCTTTTATGAACTTAATCACTTTTCAAAATGCCCAACTCATACTACTACTGAGTTAAGCATGATCCATAATGTTGTGATATTTTTTCCCTTTTTGTGTATTCTATCTATAAAATATTTTCATGGTACTTTGTAGTTAACAAGGAATACTCACATGTCTTCTGCTTTGGTCCCCAGTTTCTCTTGGAGAGGTAGATAGGATGGCCCAAATGAGTAAGGTGACTTCTATATGTCATGGGAATAATTCATGGAAAGAAAGGATTGGAACTTATTTCTTACCTCATCTCCAAAGCTTTTCCCAAGTACCTTCAAGAGATATGACATCGTATTATGTAAGAGGGACAGAGTACTGAATGGAATCTCAGGAAGCTTATAATGTAATGCAAAAATAGAATTGGGTGGGGGGACAGAGGAGTATGGGAAGGGATGAGTAGGGGAAACAAAGAGGAGGCCACAATGCTTGATAAGAAATGTACTCGTTATCTTGCCCATGTAATTGTAACTGTACGGTATTCTCACAATAAATTTTTTTTAAAAAAATAGAATAGAAGGCACCAATCAATTAGAAGAATGCATAGGATGTTCCAAAAGATCTGAATGAGGGCTCACATATCAGCCAGGGGGGTGTAGGACTTGCTCTTAAACATGGAATCTTAAACATGGAATAGGATTCAGTTCTTGAAAGAACAGGCTGAGAGGGGGAAAACATGAACACGGTCCTGTCTGGTTGAGTAGAGGAAACTGTTGGCTCCGAAGTTTATTGATGCTGAAATGCGATTGGTTAGGCAAGGGGGCTGATGGATGCAGTGGAAGAATCTGCAAAATTTAGATGATGGAAGCCATTGTATGGGAAGAGCCTTTGCATGCCCTTGCAAAGACCAGGGGATTATATAAGTGCTTTAACCATGAGCTTGGCCTGGCTACATTTGTGTTAGTTTCCTAAGAAAAGAGTGATTAACAATGTCAAGTGTTAGAAAGAAGTTCAGGAAGATAAGAATGGAACAACATCTATACAGTAAAGACAGAATAGATTAACTAGGAAAGGAAGCAGGGAGGTCTGTGAAGAGGCTGTTAAAGCAATCCTGGAGAGAGGAAGTGGGGAGGGAAAGGGAGAGAAAGATAAAGAGAGAGAGGGAAAGAGAGGGGGAGGGATGGAGGGAGGAGGTTGAGCTCATCCTGCTTATAAGGAACCTACTCGCATGATAACAGCACTAATTCATTTATGAGAACACAACTTCCATGGCCTAATACCCTCTAATCAGGTCCAAACTCTCAGTAATGTTGCATCAAGATTAAGTTCCAACACTTGCTTTTGAGAATAAATTATTAGGGTATATTGATTACAGAAAAATGAGTTTATTATAACCTTTTTCTAAATGTATATAACATACTTTGATCATATTTGACCCATCTATTACACCCTATCTTTTTCTCTTCTAGTCTCCTTTCTCTTCCCAAATCGTCTTCCTTCTACTTTTGTGTCTTTTTATAAATCTAGATTCTTTGTACACATGATACTTGACTTCATGAGTCTAGCTCATTTTTCTTTGTGATATAGTTACATTCTTCTTCTTTATGAATAATATTCCATTGTGTGTATATGTTTATATGTACATATATGCCACATTTTCTTTATTCATTCATGGATGGGTACCTAAGCTGATTCCATGTCTTGGCTATTGTGAATAGGGCCATGATAAACACACATGAATCATAATGATCATTGATCATGGTTCTGTATTGTATGCCCACTTTGATTTCTTTAGCTAAATATTTAAGAGGGGTATATCTGGATTATATAGTGGTTTTATGTTTAGGTTTTTGTTATGGGGAGCCTCCTTAGTAGATGGACTAATTTATATTCTCACCAACAGTAATACCAACTTTTTTGAGTCACATATTTATACCATAGACTATGGTAACCCTTAAGAGAAGGTCCTTAAGTATGTATAGGCAAGGTGATTGTCTTTTGAAATAAGAAGTTCCAGAATTACAAATCTAGGATGTGGAATGGTCCAGTTCTTATTATTGAAAGTTCTTACTATGGTGCCAGGAGTTTGGGTAAGAATATCATGAGTCAGATGTCAAAATCAACAATAATGAAAAACTGTGACTTGCGGGGGGGGAGGTGGCACTAGCATATGACGGTGATTTAAGAGACAGCCAAATAGACTGAAATTGGTAATAAATGGTGATTTTAGTCAGGTGCAAGTATAAGGTCTGAAAGCAGAGGAATATTCCTAGGATAATATAAATTCCTTTCCCAAGCCTATTATCCATACAAAGTAGGAGAACCTACAGCCAGCCTCTGCTGGTTAGGACATCTGATCTCAGCAAATGAAGAAGGCAAACAGAGTCATTCATAAAGGGGAAGGGACCCAGGGACACAGTAGAAAGAGGGGAAGTCAATATGCAAAGAAGCTGAGAACAGTCAAGAAATGAAGACAGGAGAGGACCAGGGGAAAAGGAGAGTCATGAATGGCCTTTCTTTTATGGTACAGAGTTGTAGAGATGAGAGGTCTGTCTAGAAGGTACCCACCACATTCCCACAACATCTCACTCGATATTATCATTATGATCCTTGTGTTCGTGATGTTAGGATGGACCAGGGTCTCAGGCAGTGGCTGATTGGATTGAGGGAGGCCATGAAGCTTATGATACTAAAAACATGGGTGCTTCATTCCTGCCAAGTTTATTTCTTAATCTAAGATAAATCTTTCCATTGAAAACCAAGTCTTAATCCTTTTCAAAATGATAAGTTAAAATGTGCAGAGCAATTTCAATCTTTTTCCTTTAATAGTAAGTCTTTCATCTTCATTCTTATATTTCATAGGAAAAATGAGCAAATAATATACTTGAATTCAATGCTGTCTATGTGAAAGCCTCTCTTCTCCCCTCTTTTTCCCTCCACATCTCCTCCTCCCCCCTTCCTTTCTTCTCTCCTCCTAGTCCTTTCCCAGGTGCCAGGACTAACATTAAAGTAGCATGAAAGTTTTACTTAAATTACAAGATGGATGAACACCTTGTCATGTTTCCTATGGCAGACAATGGATGTCTCAACACAAAGCTCATGCTCTTTGTTATGTAGTTTCTAAGAAGCTCACAGACTGCTCTATTGGAATGGTGGTGGTGCTGCAAGCTGACCCTGTAGTTTCCAGTCTCCTGGCTTTTTCCTTCCCTCTGCCACCTGCTCATTAGTGACGTTCAGTTTTGATCTTCTGTTTCCCCTTTAAAATAAAGACTCATGACATGGAGCTACTCTGAGGGTAGAAGTAATATTAGGAACATGACTTGACAAAGTGAAAACATTAGAAACACCTTAGTTAATATTACAGTAAGCTGGTACTGATGCCTCTGAGTAATAGTAAAGGGAGGAGAGTGAAGTCAGGGAGGCAGAATGCAGTGGGACAGAGAACTTGGGAAGAGTCTTGACTATTTCTCAGATGACACTAGTTGGGAATGACATTAGCAACATGGCTGAATGGAGACTTGAGTTTCTGTCTTCTCAGTCATGTACCCAATAAGCATCTATACACAGGTAGAAGGCAAGAAATTAGACAAGGGGCCCTAGTCATAAGACAGTGAAAAAATGTCCATATAAAAAAGGATAACAAAACACTCAGAGAAAAACCAGAGGCGGAGAATAACAAAAAAAGAAAGAGACCACATCCACAAATCAGCCAACGACAAATGCTGGAGGGGATGTGGAGAACGAGCTATTACACTGCTGGTGGAAATGTACACTCATACAACCACTTTGGAAAGCAGTCTGGAGGGTCCTTAGAAAGCTAAAGATTGACCTCCCTTACGACCCAGTCATACCACTTCTAGGCATCTACCCTGAACAACAGGAACCAATATACAAGGACACGTGCACCTCCATGTTTATTGCAGCACTGTTCGCAATAGCTAGGATATGGAAACAACCCAGATGTCCCACCACAGATGAATGGATCCAAAAATTGTGGTATCTATACACAATGGAATATTATGCAGCCATTAGAAATGACAAAATAATGGCATTTGCAGGGAAATGGATGGAGCTAGAAGGAATCATGTTGAGAGAGGTAAGCCAAGAACGAAGAGACAAACAATACATGGTCTCCCTAATAAGCGGATGCTAAATCCAAAATGTTAGGTGATATGACAAAACTAACAGGACTTAAGAAACAAAGAACTCCCACTCATCTGGTTGAACCACTACCAAATATCCCCATGCTGCTGATCACATATATGGTATATAACATGTGAGCACCGTTATATATTACAGACTGTGATAGACAATTTGCTCCAGGAAAGTTAGAATGAACTTGTGACTTTATTTTTTTTTATTTTTTTTTGAACTTGTGACTTTAAATGAGCATCATTATTCCACAATACTGTGAATTTCCGGAAATTATGTAATCACTTAATCACAATCAAAAAAAAAAAAAAAAAGAACCTTGGGGAAGGGAGGGAGGGAGGGGATGGTAGGGGGAAAACAATGGAGGGGGTAACAATGTTCAAGAGGAAGTGTACTCATTACCTCACTCATGTAACTGTAACCCTCTGTATAGTATCTTTACAATAAAAAAATTTTTAAAAAAAGGATAACACACACACACATACACACCAGATAAGAAACACAAAAACACACTGGAATACAACCCCCCAACCCAAACATTGTACCTTATAATCAGAAGGAATTCTCAATTCCAAACTTCTCCTTGAGAAACGAAATATTTGGGTCACACAAATAGCATCTCAAATTTCACAGCTACCACCCAATCATACAGATCTGGCTGCATTTATAGGTCTCTATAAGTCACAGTGAACAAAGGAGTAAATTCAGGTGAGTGTGTGAACATGTTCAGTGCCTGTACTATGTAGGCAGAGAAATGCCAAGGTCCTGTTTTCTCTCTGAAAGATTTATTTTTCTGTGTACCTTTCCAGCTGTTGTCTAAGGGTTGGGCTTCTTACTAGTTTGCTTATGGGAGCTCAAAAACAATAGATCTCTGATGCCCTGGATGGGAGAATACCACTTTTTATATCTTCTTCCTCTGCTCATTTCAGAGATAACTTTAGATGTATAGACTTCCCTGAATATGATGTAAACATGCATCAACTACACCAGTTTTTGCAGCTCTCATGTAAAGGAATGCTTTCTTAATCACTTTGCTATGGGAGGGGAGTTGATGGGACTTTTAATTCCTGAGGGTCTCTAGATCACAGAGAACACAAAGGTGGTGGTGGTGTTTTTCAACAAGTGCACTTTCAGCAACTATATCCCCACAGTCAGATTGTATAGTCTGAAGAAGAGCGCAAAAACCTGCCACAGATCCTCTTCCCAAATTAAGGCAAAGTTAAGGAGAGATTGGGTCCAATTTTCAGCTTTTCTCTAGGGATAGAAAGAACTGGAGTATACACCCAACTCTTCAGCTTTTCCAGCTGCATCTCAAACATTTAGCTTCTTTTTTGGGGGGGTGGGGGGTGGGGCGTCCAGTCATGGGGCCTGAACTCTGGGCCTGGGCACTGACCCTCAGCTCTTCAGCTCAAGGCTAGCTCTACCCCTTGAGCCACAGCACCACTTCCGGCTTTTTTTTCTGCTTATGTGGTGCTGAAGAATCAAACCCAGGGCCTCATGCATGCAAGGCAAGCGCTCTACCACTGAGCCACCTTCCCAGCCCTCAAACACTTAGCTTCTAACTCAGCTGTCTTGGGACACTGATAGGACTTGGCAAGTATGCCAAGTGCCCAATCTCCTGGGTCCCATTGAGTAGAAAGACAGTTGTTTGAACAAGCCCAAGGGTTTTATAGGCAACTAAAACATTAGGCTATGCTAACTGATGGATGAAGTTAACTAATAGTTGAGGCCAGTTTGACAAGAACAAGAAAGGCAATTGTCTTATTGAATTCATGTAAATCAACAAGGAAAATAAAGACACAGGGAATATATTCCAAATTAAAGACAAGATAAATGTCCTGAATGAAATGGAGATACATAATTCTCCCAACAGAGGATTTAATTGTTATTATAAAGGTGATGTATAGAGGCGTTCCCATTTTACAATGAAGCAGTGGTACTTACCAGACTATATGTTAAAAATGAACTCTACAATTTGTGGGAGGGGATAGTAGGGAAAACTGGGAGAGAATGAGGGAAGGGGTAACATTGTCTAAAAGGATTTTGTAACATTGTCTAGAGGATTTTTTTAAAAGAATAGTAATGAAAATGCTAATTGTAGTCAGGAGATCAAGAATTGAACAAACTGAAAACCTTGACTAGAGAAAATATAAGAGGGTACAAGACAGAAATTGTGGTGCTAAACAATGCAATGACTGAACTAAAAAGTTAATGACGCATTCATTGACAGACTAGATCAAGTAGTAGGAAGCAAAGGTAAACTTAAACACAGATCAGTTATAGGTTATCCAACCTGAGAAACAAAAAGATAAAGAATGAAAAAAAGTGAAAATAGACTCAAGGACTTAGGGAAAAGCATCAAGGAAACAATAGCCTCATTCTTATAGTCTCTGGAGATGAGAAAGAAACAGAAACAGAGAATTTATTTAGAGAAATAATACCTATAAAGTTATGATTAGGGGACAAGAAATTATAATTCAGAAAACCCAAAGGACACCAAATAACATGACTCCAGAGAAACACATCATAATCAAATTTTCAAAAGCTAAAGGAAATAAAAACAGAAATGTTTGAAGCAGCCAGAGAAAAGTGATATCACATGCAATAGAATCCTTAGAAGACTAACTTTAGATGATGTCACCAAGAGTATACACTAAGGAAAAGATAGTTGCTGTTAAAAAAATAAAAGGATTCAGGGAAACTTTAATGTCCATATGCAAAGGAATGAAACTAGACCCTTACACCACACATGAAAAGTAATTTAATGTGGATGAAAGGCCTAACCGTAAGACCTAGAACTGCTAAACATCTAAAGACCTAGAACTGCTAACCATCTAGAGGGAGTTTTATATTGGCCTTGGCAATGAGTTTTTGGATATTACATCAAAGACTCTGACAACAAAATCAAAGCTAAATACCAATTTATAAAGCCCCTGCCTGACAAAGGAAGAATCATTCAAATGAAAAGGCAGACAACAGATGGATTGAACAAAACTATATGTGAAAGAAATGTACTCAAAATAAGTAAGAAATGTACAAAATTCAAAAATAATCACTAAATTAAAAATCACTTCTTAAACATGGGCAAAAGACTTGACTAGAGATTTTTTTTAACAAAGAAGACATAAAGCTGGCCAACATATATGAAAAGGTATTCAATGGCTATAACCAGAAAGATGCAGATCAAAATTTGGATATTACATTATACTTGTTAGGAATAATACTATAACAATACAAGAGATAATAGAATCACTATGAAAATGGAAAAAGGGAATCATTGTATCTTGTTGGTAGGAAAGTAAGTTGGTACAACCATTGTGGAAATAAGTATAGAGGCAATCTAAAAAATTTTAAAGTATTGTATTCTAATAATGCTACTTCTAGGTAAGTACCCAAAGAGAATTAGTATCATATAGAGATATCTATACTCCTAAGTTCATAGTAACAGTGGAACAAAATGACTACTTTAGAGTAAGTTGTCCACAAAACTTCTTGAAAAAGGTGACACTGGGGAAAAGTAGGTCACAAAGATCTATCACTCCTAAGACAGGAAAAAGTTTTGGCATAACTACATCAGAATGGAAGGGGAGACTGGCAGAGCACTGTTTCATATATTTACTACAAGTAAAACCATATATCAGGCCATGTATGCTGGTACACATCTATAGTTCCATCCACCTGAGAGAAATAAACAGGAAGATTATATGGCCAGCTTGGGCCAAAAAACAAGTTAATAATATCCTGTCTCAAAACCAACCCTTAGCTGGGCGCTGGTGGCTCATGTCTGTAATCCTAGCTACTCAGGAAGCTGAGATCTGAGGATTGCAGTTCAAAGCCAGGGTGGGCAGTACAGTCCATGAGACTCTTATCTCCAATAAACTACTCAGAAAACCGGAAGTGGCACTGTGGTTCAAGTGGTAGAGCACTAGCCTTGAGCTGAAGAGCTGAGGGACAGGGCCCAGGCCCAGAGTTCAAGTCCCATGACCAACAACAAAAAAAATGGTGGCACACATCTGTAATCTCAGCTACACAGGAAGTGTAGTTTGGAGGATTGTCTAAGGCTAGACTTAGGCAAGATATATGAGACACTATCTGAAAAATAACTAAAGAAAAATATGGAGTTGCCTTATAGTACAAATGACTTACTTATTCCAGTTCAGTTTTTGAATGGAAGATCTAATGGAAGATATTAGTCCTTATTGCAGTACATACATAGTAGTAAAGTCTTTCTCGGAGGGTTAACAATGCTCAATAGGAAATGTATTCATGACCTAACTCATACAATGGTATAACCAATCTATACAGTATCTTTACAATTAAAATATATATTTAAAAATATGATGGATTAATAAAGACTAGAATCTCTGCAAAAAAAAGAAAAATATGGAGATATGGCTCAAGTGGTAGAGTGTCGGCCTAGCAAATGTGAGGCCCTAATTCAAACCCCAGTAACACACACATGCGCACACACAAACACACACACACAGAGAGTACAAATTTCTCCAGCTAGAAATGAGTGTCATTTTCAAATCCCCTTCTTAGCCCCAGATTCACAGAAGCCAAGTCCCAAGAATTCTGCTAAAAGTTCTCACATTCCTCTCTCTCTCTGTGTGTGTCTCTCTGTGTCTCTCTGTGTCTTTCTCTCTCTCCCATGACTTCTCTTCTTGATCTGTCTCACCTTGATCCTGCTTCACTCTTCTGCCAGCCTCTGCTTTCTAACCCTTTTAATCTTGCTTTCTAACAGCTGCATGAATGACTGGCCGTCTTGAAGGCACAACTCAGCTGCTGCTTAGAAACCATCAATGACTCTTTGTTGCTACTGGATGAAGTCCAGACTCTTTATCCTTTCTTTGGAAGCCTGTAGAATCTACTCCTCTGCCCCCTCTATTTTTAATACATTTTTATTGTAAAAATACTGTATAGAGGGGTTACAGTTACATGAGCAAGGTAATGAGTATATTTCCTATCAAGCATTGTTGCCTCCTCCTTTATTTTTCCCTTACCATCCCTTCCCTCCCACCTCTACAACTACTATTTTGTGAACCTATTTACCTATCCTGAATTTAGACTATTGCCCAAGGACCATTTTTCTGAGGTCATTCTTTCCTCTTAAAATGCAAATAAAATGAGAGTCCAAGCCATAATCTGCTGTTAATCAGAGACATCCACTGAAGACAACAGAAGATAGGACCAGAAAGAAGTCAAAGTGAAGCCACAGGAGAGAAGAGGTAGACTCTAGGACAGGGGTAAAGATAAAGTTTAAGTGTAGACCTGAAGTGAGTCCCTGTAGGAACAAGTAATTGCAGATGAAGAGTTGGGGACAAGGAAAGATCAAGTCATCAAGCAGAAGTAGAATGGTAATTCACAAATCTACAATTCATAGAAGTCAGGTCATAAATGCCCTTGGAGGCCTTCAGGTCTCACTCTGTGTGTGTGTGTGTGTGTGTGTGTGTGTGTGTGTGTGTGTGTGTGTGTGTGTGTGTGTGTGTGTGTGTGTGTGTGTGTGTGTGTGTGTGTGTGTGTGTATTGGTCCTGGGGCTTGAACTCTGCCTGGGTGCTGTCTCTGAGCTTCTTCTGCTCAAGGCTAGCATTCTAGCACTTGACCCATAGCACCACTTCTGGACCTTTCTGAATAGTTTATTGGAGATGAGAGTCTCATGGACTTTCCTGCCTGGGCTGGTTTCCAACCACTATTCTCAGATCTCAGCCTCCTGAGTAGTTAGGATTACAGGTATGAGCCACCAGGGCCCGGCTTCAAGTATCACTCTCTATTACACAGAACAGGATAACCATAGGAGGTCCAGCCCTGAGTGGCCTCCCACTATCCATCTTCTCACAATCCAGGATAGGACAAGCTCAGAAAGGCAGGTTCAGAAACAAGGAGCTTTAGAATGATATTGCCAAAGAATATAGCACAAACCAAGGGAAGAAGAGTTCCATCCAGTGCCCAGAGGATATACTTTTCCGGGCCTGCAAAAGAAGGCATCCACACCTAAAGTGTCTGGGTCAGAGGCAGAGGTTCCTTCTTTTGGGCTGTGCTGACATGACACACAGAGAAGCTGACAGCAAAACAACCGAGTCCACTTATTCAACTGCCATGATAAGTGAATTGGATCAACTCGCAGCTGGGCCAAGGAACTGCTTGGAAAGTTGTCATTAGGGTGGCCAAGAGAAAAGAATCAACGTCTGGCAGCCAACCTAGTGGCTCTTATAGCTAAAAATAGCTGTTGCATCATGGTCTTTTTAAAGAAGTTTCACATCCATTATATGAAACTCTCCATCCAACATGTCTGTGGGCTAGGTACTATTTTCACTATTTAAGGATGAGGAAATGAGCAGTTGAGAGCACACCCAAGGTGATGTGAGCTCATAGGCAAAAGAGGAGGAATTCGGGCACAAGTCTTGTGATTTCAAAGCCACAGGTCTAATATTATTCAGCCCTTAAAAGGAATGCAATTCGAGATGGGCACCACCACTTATAACCCTAGCTTCTCTGGCAGCTGAGGATCATGGTTCAAAACCATCCCAGATAGAAAAACCCAGCTGACTCTACCTCTAGCAAAAAAATCAGCTGAACTAGAGGCATGGCTGAAGTAGTAAAGCAACAGCTGTGAGCAAAACAAAAGATGAGCAAGAGTTCCAGGCCCTGAGTTCAAGTCCCAATATCAGCAAAAAAAAAAAAGAATTAAAAAATTCTCATTCATACTACACAAACATACCTTGAAGATAATATGCTAAGTGAAATGAGAAAGACACAAAAGACAGTATTATGTAATTTCATTTATATGTAATATCCAGAATAGTGAAATTCTTAGACATTCAAAGTAAAAGAGGGGTAGGGGCCGGAGGGAGGGGGATGGTACTGATAGTCTTACTGTGTTCAGGGTTAAAGTTTGCAATGATTAAGAAGTTCTGGAAAGGAGTAATAGTAACAGTTGCATACACAAAAAAAAAAAAAAAAAAAGAAAGAAAGAAAAGAAAAAGCAAAGATACCAAGCTGTTCACTTTAAAAATGGCTACACTGATAAATTTTATGCTAAGTGTACTTTAGCACAGCAAAAGTTAGAATTAAAAAATTAAGTACACATGACTAGTAATACTTGTTTTCCAAAACCATTCAATTTCTAATCATAGTTTACAGAAAATTGGAAATAAGAGATGCCCTTGGTTTACGGTAGAGGAAATGAGGTCCAGGGAGACACATGGATGAATGTGGGTCAGCTGGAGGACTTTGAGGTCTGAGTACAACAAAGATCCTCCTGGGCGTCTTTAATATTAGCCTGAGTCCTTCTGCCCTTTAGAAACTTCCATGCCCAGCTACCCTCTGCCAGACACTTACCATATACCTGTGCCTGTGCTTTTACTGGACCTTTTTTATTCATCTTTCTGGTTTTTAGTTGAGGAAGTGCTTCAAGAATCTATCTTGGCTCTCTTACCCGCATCAGCTTTCTAAAGTGGGTCAGCTCCATGGCTTTCACAAAGTTACCTCACCAGCTCTGATTTCTCCTCTGAACTAAAGGTCTTCCTATTTAGTGATGCTTAAGCATTTCAGATTTATATACATCAAGTCAACTCTTGATTTCTCTCCCCAAATCTTGTCCATCATCCAATATTCCCTGTGTCCATCAATGACAACACCATTCCAGTTGCTTAGGGTCAACCCTGACATTTCTCTAGAACAAATTTTCCATCTGATGATCTTCTGAGTTCCCCTTTAAAAAGTATACTTGGAGTCCAGTCATTTTTCACCATCTGCTCTCCAACAATCCAAGTTCAAATTGCAATAATCTGGGCCAGATTATTGTAATAGTCTCCTGGGATGCACTAGCCAGATTTCCGTTTAGGACCGAGTTATATATTCCTCTAGTTGCTAGGAGTTTGGGTCATTCAAGGTTCCTACTTGCATCTCTGCTTGGAAATGGACCTTGGAAAGGAGCTGCTTTACCCAAGACTGCTCTTGCTACCAGATATCCAAATGAGGCTAGTCCTCATTTAATTTAGGTTTCAGTTCAAATGTCTTTTTGTTGCAAAGACTGATCTTGACCACTCCAGCAAAATAAGTCTCTTTTATTCTCTAGCTTCCTTGCTTTAACTGTCCTTCAGAGAGTTTATCAGCGTTTGACGCCTGTTTACTAATCTACTTGCTTATGGGTCTGGAGTTTAAACTGTAAATGAAAAGGTTGCACATATGTGAACAGGTATGAGCAGTTATATGAGTAACTGCTTAGCCTCAGCACTTAGAAAATAGTCTGGAAGTCCATGGTAGAACCCTGTATTCATTTCCCATTGTTGCTGTACTAACAATCTTGGGAACAGAAACAACACAAATTTGTCATCATACAATTCTGGAGACCTGAAGTTTAAAGTGGGACTCACAAAGCTAAACTCAAGGTGTAGGTAGGGGCTGTCCTTCTGGAGAGTCTAGGCAGAGTGTTCTTGCTTCCTCCTCCTAGAAGCTGTCTGCAAGCTTTGGTTTTTGCAGCTTCAAAGCTGTTAGTATAAAATCCTTAACTCTCTTGAATCTCTTTCCTGCCTCTCTCTTCTATTTTTAAAGATTTTTGTTATTATATTTGGCCCACCTAGATAATCCAGTGTAATCCCCTATTCGAGGTCAATTGATCAGAAATCTCAATTCTATCTTGTTTGTAAACCTAATATATTCACTAGTTTTAGGCATCAGGACATGGATATGTCTATGTAGTGGGCACCATCCTGCCAAATCATAACATCCAATAAACCATCGATAAATAATTTTCTAATTTCTCTAACTCTGCCACTCTTTAAAATCAGTGCTATTATTCTCCCATTCCCAAGAGGAGGAAAATGAAGGCTGAAAAGTTAAGCCATTTGGCCAAGTTCACCTTGTTACTGAAAAGAGTAGAAGTCGACAATCCATAGGCTGACTATCCCCACTTGCTTCATTTTCCAAGTCATTTATTCACAGGTTGTCTTCACTCACTAAAGGAAAGAAATCATAGCATTACATACCTTCAACTCCAAAGTCCAGCCCAGGCCCTGGCAAATAGCAACAGTAACAGTGTAACAGTGGGAGTACATCATGTATCAAGCATTCTATAAAAACCTATGCCCCCCAAAATTAATTGGGCCAATATTAAATGAATAAAACTATCTTTTCTCAACTAAAGCTAAAGTGTCCATACCCACTGTTCAAGTCCTATATTACCCATGTACATTAATTGGAGAGACTCTCATAACATCACCTGAAGTGGATTTATTTCTGTTGTCTAGACCAAATCCCAATTATCCATTATCAATCATGTTGTCTGGTGAATGAATATCCACTATGAATAATGTTACCCATTCTAGATGAAGACTTTGATTTGACAAACTAGAAAATAGTGACTGACATATGAAGAAGTTCTCATTTTCCTGAGCACCCTCATACGCACATTCAATTCTGCACAGAGCAGTGCACATGGGGGGAGGGTGTATTATTGCTCTCATATTGTGATAGAAAAGCCTGGACCAGGAAAACCGTAATCACTTGCTTGAGGTCACCTAACTAGTGAAGCCCGCAGCCCAGATTTCCTGACATCTAATTGCACACTTTTCTACAGTGCCATGCTGCCAAGTAGAACACTGTATATGCCTGGTTGGATGAGTGGGTGAGGGGAGCAAATGTCCATGCAGCAGACTGGCAAGAAGCTTCCATGCAGTTCCATGGGGCCTGTGCCAACTCCTCAAGTCTGGTTTGCCTTCTCTTCCACATTATCCAGCTCTCCAGATTACAAGGCTTCAAGTTTCTCATTATGAATAATAAAAGGAAGCCCTAAGAGTCAAATCACACACACACACACACACACACACACACACACACACACACACACACACACACACACACACACACACACACACACACACAGAATATGAATTGCTATTAGGGTGGATTTTTGTCCCAGAAAAAAATATGTATTTTTACTGAATATAAATGTTGAATCACATGGGATTTAGAAGGGTAATTTGGCAGGTTTAGGGGATTTCTATTCTGCTTCCCTTTCATCTACTTTTCTAAACATCCTTTCTATTTCTGTGTTTAGAAAAGAATGGAAGAGGACACAGCTCTGGGATAATAAGAGAAAGAATCTTCAAGTTACAGAGCCTGACTAACCTCTTTTCTGTAAAGATCTGTGTGCTCTTTTGTTCAATAATGAAGAGAGGGAAAGAAAAGACGTCCCCATGTTATCCACCGTTAGGCTGGCCAAAAGAGGCTCTGAGGTGGGGAGCAAAATATACTTCTGCACAGGCTTCTTGTTCTCGTATCTTCCCTAGTAGACAGTGATCTCAAAAAATTGTAATCTTAGCTACTCAGGAGGCTGTGATCTGAGGATTGAGGTTTGAAGGCAACCTAGACAGGGAAGTCTATGAGACTCTTGTCTCCAATTAACCACCGAAAAGCTGGAAGAGGAGCTGTAGCTCAAGTAGTAAAGCAGTAACTTTGACCAAACAAGCTCAGGGACCATGCCTACATCCTGAGTTCAAGCCATAGGACTGGTACATGTGCACAAGCACGCATGCACACGTGTGTAACACACACACACACACACACACACACACACACACACACACACACACACACACACACACACACACACAAATCTCTGTCCTTCCAGTCCTTGCTTGTGATCGGGAGGTCAGCAGCTACCACAGGAAAAATATGTAAGCCACTATCATACGCAAGGGGTCAGCAGTGCATTTTAAACACAGATCTTAAAGGCGGATATGAAGGAAAAGAAGCCCACCTATTAGAATCAATTAAATAATCACCCAAGTCCTTTCCAGTCTGTACTCATTCTGAATTTATCACCTTGCCAAACATCCTCCAAAGTTGGTGTCCAAGAGACTGAGCAGTTTCTAAGTCTAATCTGTGTTGCACCACCGCCAAAGAGAACATTCCAAGTCAGATTTCTTCCTTTCAAATCTGCTCTTTTTTCCATTGCCACCAAAGCAATTTTTGTAAAACATATACTCATATACTCATTCACTTGACTACACACACACACACACACACACACACACACACACACACACACACACACACATTCATTTATGGTTAGGTTCTAGGCACCTTCCTAGGGATAGTAAATGACGAAGGAAGGAAATATTTTGTTCCCCAAAAACAATCAGAACAAAAGAAATTCTACCAGGGAGGGAGTGATAAAGGGACAGAAGATGACTTTGGGGTGGAGATTGATTCTGCAGATGGACCAAGGGTTTAGGTACAAGAAGGGAAATGGGCTGGGACAAAAAGGAAATTGTCTGCTCCTTCCAGACAAAGGAAAGGATGAATTTAAGAGTCATTGGCTTATAATACCTACTTGTAACACTTATATAAAACCATGAACTCCAAAGGTAAGGACACAGAGAGAAGAGAGAGGCCATCAGTACTGTAACATCCAGAAATTTTGTAGCAGAGGTGGCCAGAGGTCGGCAGCGAGGGGTGGGGGTGGGGGGCGGAGGGGAAGCAAGGCAGGGTCACCAAGTGAACCAGTTAAACACTATAATCAAGGAGTGAGATAGTAACTGTGCCAAATGTTAATAAGCAATGTGAGAGAGAGAGAGAGAGAGAGAGAGAGAGAGAGAGAGAGAGAGAGAGAGAGAGAGAGAGAGAGAGAGGGGAGAGACAGACAGACAGACAGACAGACAGACAGACAGAGAAAGAGAGAAAGTGAGCAGTGAATTTGGCAAAATGGAAGCTGTTAGTGACCCTGATGGAAGCAATTTCGGGACAACGGTCCAGCATTACCACTTTCTCATCAGTAGTTGTATTTAAAGGATAAAGGCCACATTCCTCACCCTAAACGTAGCTTTACATCACCTAACACTATTAAGGCAATCGGCAATTGTCAAGACCCTTAGTTGCAAAAACAGAATCTGCTTTAACCTATATAAGCAGAGTTGAGTTTGTGAAAACACGTTAGGTATCTCATGGCATTACCAGGAGAGCCCAGGAACCTTATTTAGATGTTATTATAGTCAGGAACAACCAACACCAGAGCAGCACGGTCAGGAGAAACTGGTAACCATCCCATGGGACAGTTGTCTAGAAATACCACCATGTTGTCCCAAAAGAAGTAGCTGCCTACAAGTCATCTCTGTCAGAGGAGCTGATCTGTCCAGACACAACGGACATTGCTTTTCTCATTTTGTCCTCCTGTTGTGATATGTAGAACCCTCACCACAAAGGAGTCTGTGGGATCTGCATTACCTACCTCATCTCCCAAAATCCAGTTCCCCTTTCTAGATGGTAACTACCTTGATTTTTTGTTAGCCCAGTGGTCCACTGTTTTAGAGGAAGATGATTCTAGTTTCAACCAAAGGACAGTGCTTGTGACTTGACCATAGAAATGAACACTGCCCTACTGCTGGCCACAGTTACAGGTTCAGGGTTAAGCTTATGACTAACTGTGGTTAGTAACATGAAAACAGACTTTTGCTTGAGAAGGTTCTGCAACGGAACTACATTCATCTTGCAAGAGAACTCCCAGAAGAAATGCTCTCTCTAACCTCAGGGAAAAACATGGAATTAATTACAGTTATCACTTGGCTAGAGGAGCACCATATTAGAATAATGTTAATCCTGCAGAAGGCAGAAGGCATAGAAAGGATATAGACTTGTTTTGGTATTGAACCCATGATTTTTATTGCAAAGGTGATGTACAGAGAGGTTACAGTTACGTAAGTTAGATAATGAGTACATTTCTTTTTGAGCAGTGTCACCATAAAGAAAGGACATAGACTTTAAGAACAGCTCTGATCCATTCAAATACACCAATTATAAAATCTGCATGCCCTCCCCCACCCCTCCCTGCTCTTGGCTTTCCAGTGTCTTTACCCAATCCATCCTCTTAATGTGTAAGCAACTTTGAACTGATTTGGGTGAACAGCAGTGCAATGCATTGCAAATACAGACCTCCAACTACTTCTCAGGGCTCAGTCCCCAGCATCATTTATTTATGCCTTGAGGCTCGAGTCCATTTCTCCCTAAACCTCTGAGTGTTCTGTTTTCCTTTCCTTCTTTGCTTACTTGCCTACTTCCAACTCACCCTTTAGATCTACCTACATGTACCCCCTAAAGTCCTCCTGAATTCCCCTGAATTTGCTCTCTTACAGCTCACTGTAGAGAGCTGCGAGAGGCCGCACCTGGAAGATGGCGCCGGCTTCCGCCCTCCGCCTTCCCGATGGCGAGTGCTCTCGTGGTAAACAACTCCTTATATGGCTAAGGCAAAGAATCTGGCTTGCTTCCGCGCACCTGAACCTATTGGTGGTTCCCACGTGGCGTATCAGGGTTGGCTACCCAGCGGGTACTTAAGGCTGTGGGGAATTCTCCCCGGGGTTGGGGTCAGAAGATTACTCAAAGGTCCTGAATAAACTGCAGAGAGAAGAGTCCGGTGTCGCATCTTCCTTGCTGGTCGAGGTGGTAGCGACAGCTCACACCCCTCAAACCTGCATTACAGTAACTCTTGAAGGCATTTGTTCCTTTCATTAGACCACAAGCCCTTTGAAAACAAACACCGTCCCTCTCTTCTAAATATTTTCCACGGTATGTGATGATCTTTATATTCATCAAGAGTTTGTTTATTTTCCAATGATTTCCCCCAAAATGTGTATAGTAGGGATCCACCTCTTCCATAGTGTTGTAAATTTAGGTGATGACAGAACTTTGTACAAATGTCCCATTCTGTCCCCTACAACAAAGTGGTCCTGAAGCCAGCTGCTTGGGGAATTGCTGAGTTCTTGATCTATCATCTTGTTTTATCAAGGAGAACTATGAAAACCAGAGAAAGAAAGCACTTGGCAAGTTAGGGTGGAGTGCATTCTCAAAACTCTATTCTCCTGATTCAGTGCTCAGGCTACCACAGCAAGCTGAGCTTTCCTGAGGGTTGAGGATGAATGTGGAACTGGCCTTGAAGCGTCCATTGGCTGGCGCATGGTGTCTATCTGTAATTTCCTCAGCTACCCTTGGCAGTACTCTGAAATTCTGGCTCTCCGCCAGCCTAACACTACAGACTCATCTTTCTGACCAACTTCTTTCCCAAGCAGTGACTGGTAGATGCTTTCCAGGCAAGTAAACCCCTGCTGTGGGTGTGTCTCAGACAGGAAACAAGTGATGGGTCTTCTGGGTCAGGGAAGGATTGACACTCAAGGTGATATTTTGTTTTGTTTTTGTTTTTTGTCGGTCATGAGGCTTGAACTCTGGGCCTGGGCACTGTCCCTGAGCATTTCAGCTCAAAGCAAGTGCTCTACCACTTGAGCTACAGAGCCACTTCGGGTTCTCTGGTGGTTAATTGGAGATAAGAGTCTCACAGACTTTCCTGCTTAGACTGGCTTTGAACCACAATCCTCAGATCTTAACCTCCTGAGTAGTTAGGATTACAGGCGTGAGCCGCCGCTGCCTGGCTAAGGTAATGTTTATTTAAGCCTGTGAAATAATGACCAATTGAATCTGCAGAGTGGTGGAAACATGAGGGTTAGTGGGGAGAGAAGGACGTCACAAGCAGAGGGAAAAGAACCTAAATCCGGGCATCATTGTGAAATGGTATAGTGGGTTCAAAGGTGCACCCAGCCTCTTCTCCCCAAATAATAGTTTCATGTCCTAACACCAAGAGGCCAAGAATAGACTTCATTTGTTTAAAAAGTGCCTTTCTGCATGAGTTAAAGAACCCTGAGGATATTCATTCATCATTATTTAGAAGGCCCTAACCCAATGAGGAGTCTTCCTATAAGAGAGAACACTGGGCACTAGTAGTTCATGCCTATAATACTTAGGAGGTTGAGATCTGAGGCTCATGGTTTGAAGTCAGCTGAGATGGGAAAGTCCATGAGATCCTTCCCTCCAAGTGAACACCAAAAAAGCTGGAAGTAACTCAGAGACACAAACAGCACATGTTTTCTCTCATAAGGGGAAGCTAGACCTAAAGTATACTGGGACATGATAAATTATACAGGACTCTAGGAATTCATACACAGTGACACCAGAGGAGAATACTCAGGAGAGGAACACAAAGGTGCAATTGTCTCTCTCTGATCATATAAAATAATATTTATCAAAATGAACCCCAGGAAAACAGAAACAAGAGGGTTTTTTTCCTTTGTTGCTCTATTTGTTTTATTTTCCTTTTGTCTTGTTTGCTCATTTATCTATCTTTAGGAGGATGAGTGGGGACAGGAATGGAGGGACAAAGGGTGAACAAATGCAGCAGTGGTACTCACTGGACACTGTGTTGAAATTGAACTACATAATTTGTGGATGGGATGGGAGGAAAAAACTGGGAGAGAGTGAGGGAAGAGATCACATTGTCCAAAAGAAATATACTCATTTCTTGACTTACATAACTGTAACCCCTCTGTATATTATATAACAACAATATAACAATTTAATGTAATAATAATGAAAACAAATTTAAAGCTGTAAGTGGAACTGACTCAAGTGGTTGAGCACTAACCTTGAGGGAAAAAAAACGCTCAGGAACAGTGCCCAGATCCTGAGTTCAAGCCCCAGGACCTATACACACTAAAAAAAACAGAGAAAGAGAAAATGTGATACATCAAAGAAGGGAATGACGCACAAAGGGAAGCCATGTGAAGGCCAAAGCAGAGATCAGAGGGATGCTGCTACAGCCAAGCAATGCCTGGAGCGACCAGAAGCTGAAGACACAAGAAGACTTCTCTCCTCTCACCATCAGAGGGAGCCTTCAGGACTCAGGGGAGCTTTTATGAAGGCCCTGTAACCTTGATTCTGGACTTCTAGCCTCCACAACTGGGAAAGAATAAATTACTCTTGTTTAAGTTACTGCGTTTGGGTCATTTGCTGCAAGGTATCCATCCTGCCCACCGCCTTCCCCCAGAAACTCAAACAAATGGCCAGAGGCTCCTGTGGCAGGGGTTCAGGGTACTAGGGCTGCACGGATACCCCTTCCACTGTCCCGTTTTGTCACACACCCAGTGCAACTACATGTCTTCCTTTACGAGCAAAGCTAGACTTGTTAGGAAGCCCAGACTCTATCATAAGGTCACTCCAAGAGGCAAGACCCATATATGCTAGTGCAAGGTATAACTCTCCTCCTTATGGTAGGACTGATTCCTTGTCAAAACAGAGATAAAAGCCCTTGGCTTGCCTTGGCCATGAACTGCTCAGCATTAAGCTTCCTGCGAAGAAAGTGTCCACAGCTCCTTGTGGAGAGAATCTGGCTGGAACTGCAGGCTCAAAGCCACTCAAGGGACAAGATCCACCCTGGCTTCTCACTCTGGGGCCTTCTATTCCTAAGGCAATGAAGCCCCCACTTCAGCTTGCAAGACACACAGAGAGGGAAAGTGCACAGATAGGTA
Organism: Dipodomys merriami; assembly: GCF_024711535.1. NCBI lineage: Eukaryota > Metazoa > Chordata > Mammalia > Rodentia > Heteromyidae > Dipodomys > Dipodomys merriami. The sequence continues at coordinate 19,229,668 of NW_027202382.1, forward strand.
CTTCCTGGGGAAAGGTATGAGGTGAGACATCACACACACACACACACACACACACACACACACACACACACACACACACACACACACACACACACACACAGAAGAGGAAAATGAAAGACAAGGTGGGGGGGTGCTCCACAGAGAGAGGAACTGAGCAGCAGAAAAGCAGCTTCTGAAGTGTCTAAGGCCTTTTCTTGTGTGGCATGCAAACAGCAAATATGTATTCCAGATTTTATATCTTCATCCTGGATAGCACTTCCTAAATCTGGTAAGAAAGCTTCATGGAATGACGCCTGTCTGGATGATGGATATGCTGAGGACTGAAAAGGTGGAGGAGGGGAGGAGAGTACTGGGGAGGGATGCGGTCCTGGTTGCCTCTCCCCTCTGCAGCTGGAGGGGTGCTGTCCTCGTGGACATTCCTATGCCAAAGAAGTCACAGTGGGTGATGATAGCAGCTGTGAAGACCCCATCCTTCAAACTGGGAGTAAAACCAAGGCACTAGGGCTTCTCAGCCAGGAAGGGCAGATTACACTTGCTTTTTATAGAGATGGCTCTGGGAGCAGCATGGAAAGTGGAGTGGATGGGAAGGAACTGGTAACAGAAGGATGACGTTCCAGAATGTTGAAATAACAGTCCAAGAGAAAGATGAAGAAGACCAGATGAAGGCAGAGGCAGTGTGGGCAGAAGCACCGACTGGAGAGGGGGCTTCGAGTTGGGACACTGAGCTGAGATCTGTTCTGCTAAACCAGGATCTGGATGGAAGACAGAATCCTCCACTCAGTTCCCACTCCCTGAAAACTGGGAGGTTAGGATGCCGGTGCTTCAAGAACAAGAAAGTCTCAGACATTTCCGTATTGGAGTGTGTGTGTATGTGTGTGAGGGAGGGTAGAGGGGGGATGTGCATGTGCATGCACACAGGTGCATCTCAGGCACTGTCCCTGGGTTTTGTGTTCAAGGCTAGTACTATACCACTCGAGCCACAGCGCCACTTCCAGTTTTGGGGGTTTTTTTTTAGTCTCACGGTCTCCCTGGGCTGGCTTTGAACTGCAATCCTCAGATTTCAGCTTCCTGAGTAGCTAGGATGTCTAGCAGGAGCCATTGACACCCGGAAGGAAGCTTTTGAATACTTTAGATAAAAAGAACAGAATTGAAAACAGCACCTAATAAACCATAGTATCTTTTCATATATACTTTTTATTGTAAAAATACTGTACATAGGGGTTACAGTTACTTGAGTAAGGTAATGAGTACATTTCCTATCAAGCATTGTTACCCCCTCCTTTGTTTTTCCCCTACCATCCCTTCCCTCCCACCTCCCCAAATTCTCATTCCCCTCCCCCCACCAAGCTGTAAAGTTCGTTTTCAACATAGTGTCTTGTTACAATGGGTCAACTTGCATCCTTATTTCAGCATTTTGTTATTTCCCTTCCTCTCCCCAAATTAGAAAAACATATTTACAAGATACAGGGCACTGGAATCAAATACAGTAAAAATCCACAGTATTTTAAATGTTTGTTTTTTTTAATTACAGGTTTGAAATCACAAGCACAATGAAATGTATGTTTACTCCTCAAAAACAACCAAAGGACCCCCCCACCTCAGGTATCAATTTATTAATAATATTGTCAAGGTTTTTAGTTGCATAAAGATACCCAATTTTCACACATGTGATGAGTCTTCTCCCAGGCTTGCCAGCAACCTCTGAGTCTCTCTCTGTGTAACATGTCTAGAGAAGAGGTTACAAATTCCCATTGGCAGTAAGTCAATAATTTGAGCCTGGACACAGGTCCTGTGTGAGAGGACCTGAGGCCTGGCTGTGGAAACTCTAGAGGCAAACCCAGAAACACTGCTCATGGAATAATCCAAATAGGCTGGCTGGATAGAGCGAAAAGCCAGAGCAACAGCTAAAGGCAAAGGGCAAGAACCATAACAGTTCCAAGCCCACCAGCAGCCTCCACATGGGCAGAGATACACTCTGAGAGTCCGAGAGGAAAGAGAGGAGCTGACTACTCCAAATCCCTCTGGTCAACCAGCAAGAACAAAGTCACATTCTCTGGGAATTCTAAACTTCCGATTAGGGTGGACCATCACTGTCCATTAGGGTTCTGACCTGTGTGTGTGTGTGTGTGTGTGTGTGTGTGTGTGTGTTGCTCTCTTCTTCCCTCTTTCCCTCTCTCTTTCTCCTCTCTCTCTCTCTCTCTCTCTCTCTCTCTCTCTCTCTCTCTCTCTCTCTCTCTCTCTCTCTCTCTCTCTCTCTCTCTCTCTCTCTCTTCTCTCTCTGTTGGGACTGAGTTCAAGGCTTCATTCTGGCATGGCTTGGAGCCATGCCTCCTGCTCCTTTTTGCCTTGATTATGTTTAATGTAAGGTCTTGCGTTAAGCCTGAGCCAGGCTAGGCTATCATAAGCATACTTGTGTTGTTGGATGTATACCACTGCACCCAATCATTGGTTGAAGTGGAGTCCTGTGAACATGTATGCCCAGGCTGGCCTAGAACTGTGATCCCCCAATGATCTCTACCTCCAAAGCAGCTAGAATTATAGGCTTGAGCCACCACACCTGGCTTTTTCTTACCCTCTAGTCTTCCTCAAACCTTGAAATGTATTCTATGGGGCAGGATAGAATAGGGGAGAAGACATTGTCTTTGAGGTGTCCCAGATCTAGCTCTCAATTCTTGAACACAGTATATTATTCTGAGTCTCAATTTCTCTGACCCTTAAATGAGGATACTAGCACTAACCTTATGGTAATGGTTGGGAACATGAATCATGATCTCAAAGCACCATAAGTGCCAGCCCAAAGTCAAATCTTTCCTGTGGTGATTGGCATGGGGAACTCCTTCTGCCCCAGGGCCCAAGCCTGGGAATTGTACCCACAGTGTTATGACTTGTGGTGTAGGCTCCACATAGCCAGCCCTGGAACTGTCCCCTCCTTGTGAGTTAGTTCTGTGGCATGCTTTTGATCCCAGTTTCTCTTTTCTACCATCCACAATGCACAGTCTTACTCCACAGCCTAATTCTGATCTGTTCTTTCCATATACTTGAGCCTCATTCTAAGCCCAGTCCCCCAGTAGCCCTTTCTGACTACAGAGGCTTTTGCTTAACAGATGCCTGAGTCTGATCTACTGGCTGATGGTGCAGAATGAGGAGGGAGGAGGGAAAACAGGGTCATCCAACAAGTGTGCCTCCCCAGACCCATGCGCTAGGCCCCAAATTGCTCTTCAAATCCCAGCTAAGTTGTCACTTCCTCACCTCCTTCTCGATACCCCAGATGCTCTGAATTCTGAATCCTGTCACCTCCTCTAATGGCTATGAGCACTTTGAGCTTTCAATTATATTGATGCAATTCATGTAGATATTTCCCTCAGCAGATCATAAAGTCCTTGATTTGTGGGTGCCTGACAGTGCCATGCACGTAGTGGATGCTCAGTAATCTAGAAGGTTTTCCTTTTACCAAAGCAGCCTCCCTTCCCCTCATACACCCAACAATTTACAGCAGAGGTCAGAAAGCTATAGCCTACCATTTATTGTTTTACTAGAACCCGGCTATTCTCTCATTCATCTATTCAGTGTCTATCTCTTCTTTGAGGTTACAGTGACTGAGCTCAGCCACTGAGCTGTTCTTTAGAAAAATTTTGATCTGGAAGTGGTTCTGTGGCTTAACGTTGGTGGAACAGTAGCCTTGAGCACCAGAGCTCAGGGACAGAGCCCAGGCCTTGAGTTCAAGCCCCACAACCAACCAAAAGAAAAAAAAAAGTTTTGATCATTCCCATTTTACAGCAAGCATAGCTACATTCTCTTCATCTGAAACACAAGGCTAATAATCTATATCACAGAACTGTGCTGAAGATGCAAAACGAATAATGCGTGGAAATTGTCCTATAGATGGCATCCATCCTGCCCACCACATGGGGTCAAGTTAAGCCTTAGAAGGTCCTGGTAATGGTGAAGGTCCATCTGTGTTTGGTGGTGGGAATAACCAATGGATTCCATCTAAGCTAACAGCTGATAAGCAAACTGCACAAATAGGGAAACTATGGTTCATGCCCACAAGCAACCATGCCCCCTCCCCGCAAGATAGACTTCCTCTCCAAAGCCTTAATTCAGATGGAACTATTGCTGCTGGGGAAAATAAAATAGGTCCCTGAACATTTCTGTTCCTGCTTCATGATAAATGCTCTAAGAAGTAAGCAAGTCCCTTAATTAACGCCATAGGCAGATTTGCATAACTGCTGGCTATAGTAGATAAGAATGATTTTTTACATGATTTGACAGAGCTAACATGCAAACCCCAAAATATTCTCAATTAGCCTCCTGGCTAGTTATCAACATGGATCTTAATGAATCCTAAGGTGAGCCTCTGAGTCCTGAGTGGTGAGGCAGTGGCATGTTTAAGGAGCTAGGGCATGGGAGGGTGATGGTATGGTCAGGCTCAGGCATAGCCCTGGGTTTCCGTGGGGGAGATGGTTCGTAGTGTCTTAGTGAGAGGAGATATGGTCCAAAGGAGCGACAGGAGCTCAGATTGTCAGGCGCTGCTGCTCTGGGTATGCGCTGCCTGTGGCTGGGAGGGTGGGAAGGGAGCTTCCAGGCAGCTGCATCACACCAGCAAGTGCCCCTCATGCAGACGGGAGGCCTCGCTGCCTTCTTGAAAGGGAAACGTCTTTCCTCCAGGAAGGGAAGTCCCATCCCAAGCTCCCTGAGCTGGTCAGCAGTGAAAATGCCTTGGACCCAAGGATTCCTCACCCACTCAGACACCCTCACCAGCACCCTCCAGTGCATCAGACCACCACTGCCTTGGCACCCTAGGCCTGGGGAGATGGCAGAGAGGGTTAACAATATTCCATCCTTGGAGAGGAAGAATCCGAGGCCCAGAGAAAAGGCATTGTGGACATGGTCCCCACCACAGGATCCCAACTCTGCTCAGATCTGCCTCTCCATCTGTGATTCCCAACCAGTGCCCCAAAGATAAATTCCATGATTCACTCACACCCAGGTCTTACCACAGCCAGGACTAACGAAGGTGAGTGAGCCACTAGGGTTGTGCAAGTGCACCACAGATGGTGAGGATTAGATAGAGGATTAGGTTGAACGTTATAAGCTTGGAAACACATCCTGGCACCCAGGAGATGCTGTAAATATACTCAATACTGATATTAGTCGTTGTAGTATCAGCGCACATTGTAAGGGGATCTCCATGTCCTCTTGTAAGTATAGATAATTATGTGTATCATTGTTCCAAAAAGTATCATGCTCCTTTGGAGGCTCAACTGTCCCTTAGGTGACAGATGGTTGTCTTTGTCCTCACAACATGGCTACATGTGACCCTTTAGCCTTGTCCTGACTCTTATAATATGCTAAGAAACTTGGACTCCATGCTCAAACTAACAGGAGTCACTGAAGGTTTTTGAGCTCAAAGGAATGCTTCAAATCATCTGTACTTTAGGAAAACTCTGACCACATGATCTAGGTCCTTCCAGGCCAGAAGTAGAGAATGGGAGATCAGTTAGAGGCAAGTGAACAGTCCTGGCAGGAGATGATGTGGACTGAATTAGGACAGTGGTAGTTGAGAAGAGAAAGGATCAAGCAAGAGTGTCTGAATGAGGAAGGAAAAATCTGTTCTTCACTCCTGGAAAAACAACTGTGAATCAGTGATACCATCTTTATCCCCAAAGGCAAACAGATCCTTCATTAGTGCTAGCAATTGAGTGCTGTGTGAGGGTTGGTACCCACTAGCTGCTAAACATGCATATAAAAGGAAGCACGCCATATGCTGGGATGGGCCTAAGCCAACTGGCCCCACTCACATATATACTGCTTTAATTTTAACACTTCATTTGAACAAAAGTCTACTTCTAATGAAGCTAAGGATTCCCAAAGAGTTTTCTTCCCTCTTGCCAATCTGACTCGATTCCTCTCCTCAGTAGTAAAATGTGTCTTTCAGGATTCAGATGTTAACTCAAGAGAATAAGAAACTTCATGAATAGGTAGGATGAGATGCTGGAAAAGTAGTGAGTTCCCTGAGATTGGAGGTATGCAAACAAAAGCTAGAGAGCCATTTGATGGATTGTTGCTGAGGAAGGTTCAACTACCAGAAGGTGAGTGGGATGGGGATGTTGGGGCTCGACGACCTTTAAGTTCTTTCAAAACAATGAACTTCTAAGAGGGTGAATCACACATGCAATTCTGACGGCCTGGGGGAACCCCAGGATACGAGCAGAGTCAGAATGAGGATCTAAGATATTTCACCCAAAGTTAAGAGTTATCATCACCTCATGGAAGAAATCTGAGCAATCCATCAACCAAGATGCTCCCCTGAGGAACCTGGCACAATGGAGAAACTGCTTTTAGGACTAGGAACAATGAACGCATTTTCCTCTTCTTTCCTCTGTAGCTGACCATGTGTCTCTTCACTTTGGCTATTAGGTAACTCAGAACTTAATTTGCATAGGGAAACAGCAATCATGCTGACCCTTTGTGTCTATACATCATGAGTATTTGTTTCTTTCCTACCTCACTAACATCTGGCCTCTTTGTTTAAAATCCATAATTTATCTTTCTAGTCTATGTTTCTTTTTCTTTTCCTTTTTTTTTTTTTTTTGTCGGGCATAGGGCTTGAACTCTGAGCCTGGGCACTATTCCTGGGCCCTTTAGCTCAAGGCTAATGCTCTACCACTTTGAGCCACAGAGCCACTTTTCTTGTGGTTAATTGGAGATAAGAGTCTCGCAGACTTTACTTCCCAGGCTGGCTTTGAACTGTGATCCTCTGATCTCAGCCTCCTAAGTAGCTAGAGTTATAGGCATGAGCCATTGGAGCCCAGCTTCTATGTTTCTTAGAAGCTACCTCAACAACACCAAGGAGGGAAATGATGAGAGAGATGACATTGATCAAGAGGTATTATACTCACAACTGACATTTTCATTTGAAACCCCTTTGTACCACCACTTAAAGATATTTTTTTAATTATTATCTTTAAGTGGTGGGACAAAGGAATTTCCATTTAACCAAGCAGCTTATGAATACAATGTATCTTGATCAATGTTTTCCTTTTCAATTTAAAAAAATAAAATATATCTGATCATATATTTATCGAAATGAACTCTAGGAAATGGAAATGCGAGGTTTTATTCTTTGTTGCTGTTTTTGTTTTCCTTTTGTCTTGTTTGTTCATTTACCTGTCTTTGGTGAGACAAAGGGTGACTCACTAGACACTATGTGGAAAATGAACTATACAACTTGTGGGCAGAGGCAAGAGGGAAAAGCTGGGAGAGAGCAAGGGAAGGAGTAACATTGTCCAAAAGAAATATACTCATTACCTGACTTACATAACTGTAACCCCTCTGTGTATCACCTTAGAAGTCAATCATCATCATCATCATCATCATCATCATCATCATCAAGTAACTTTAAAGACAACATAGAAAACAAGGAGGAAAATAACAAGAAAGTAAATGCTAAACCACCATCTGGGAAGAAATGATAGAATTTTGTTGATGAGCTATCAGGAACCAGCAGGAGAGTTAGCATTAGGTTATCGGTATTCTCTGGCTATTGGTGGGGACAGGTAAGGTATTTCCTCCTCACCCTGGACTCAGTCTCTCCTTCTGTACAATGACAGCTGGAGCCCTGGCTACCACAGGGCTGTGGCCTTCAGTGACTTACCTCTGTCCCACACAGGCTCCCAAATAGGTCTCTAGGTGTTCCTGCTTTACCAAAGCCACAACATGCCAGCACTTCTCTTCTCTGTAGACTACATCTTGTACTTGTGTGTGTGTGGATGCCGGGTTCTGGGGCTTGAACTCAGGGCCTGGGAACTGTCCTAGAGGGATTCTATTTTGCTGTTTTTGTTTGTTAGTTTGCTTCCTTGCTTGGTTTTGTTTTCAAGGCTAGCACACTACCACTTGAGCCATAGGTCTACTGCTAGCTTTTTCAGTAGTTAATGGGAGACAAGAGTCTCACAGACTCTCCTGCCCCAGCTGGCTTTAAACTGCAAGCCTCAGATTTCAACCTCCTAAATTACTAGGATTACAGGCATGAGCCACTGGCATTTGGCTATTCTGTCTTTTTTATTTGCTTATTTCAACAATACACACATACAGTATTTGGTATGATAGTAATACACACTAGTTAATGTGTATCTCATAGTGATCCTTCAAGGAAAAAGTATTATTGTGTCATTTTACAGATGAGGAAACTGAGGTCTCCAGAGGTTAAGAAAACTACTAGTTGTTGATAGAACCAAATCTAGCTTCCCAAGCTTTGTTCTGATTACTAATTCTCTTGCTGTAATACTTTCTTGGTGTTGAATTAAACAAAAACTTTTGTGAGTGCTACACTGAACCAAGTTCTATGCGACAACAGGGACCAACCATAAAAGCCACAGATACTCAACACTGGGAACAAGTGTCAAACACATACCTTACTCGTTAAAGAAAAGTTAAAGCCAGGCCAGGTGGAAAGTCAGGGAGTGGCTATGTGAACAGAACTGCCACAGACAGAAATGGAATGGAAGGAGTAACAAAAAGGATCACAAAGCTGGTACTGGTGGCTCATGCCTATAATCCTAGAGGATATAATCCTAAAATATAATAGAATCCTATAAACCTATAGTCTCAGGAGGCTGAGATCTGAGGAGCATAGTTCAAAACTAGCACAAGCAGGAAAGTTCATAAGACCCTTATCTCCAATTAACCATCAGAAAACCAGTAGTAGAACTGTAGCTCAAAGTGGTAGAGCACTAGTGAAACACAAACACTCAGGGACAGCACTCAGGCCTTGAGTTCAAGCCCCTCCCCACACCAAAAAATAAAAAACCCCCAACAACAACAAGATCAGAAGTGGAAAACTTTGCCTGACACCACAGAACGTGGCTCCTGGCTTTCTTTACAGTCTACTCTGTTTAACTGGTAACGAATATGTATTTGCTGTGTGCCACTTATGAGGTAGGCCTGGCTTTAGGTATAATGGCAAAAGCCTGATATAAACAAGGTTCCTTCAAAGATTCATGGCCTTTCCATAACATGGAAGATATAGTTCGTTAAATAAAATCACATGAAAATGAAACATCAGGTGGTGGTAGGTGTGTTGAAGATCAATATATAGCAGCCATCCTCTGGCTATGGTTCCAAAGTTTCTGTTCCCTGTCCCCCCCCCAAAAAAAAATCAAGTGAAAAATTCCAGAAATAAGCAATGCCTAAGTTATAGGTATATTTTAATAACAGATTTTTGGTAAAGTTTGTCTATGACAGTGCCATTAAATCTAGGGTTTGGTACCCCATGGGCTCCAGGCCTTGGGATACACCCACAGATAAGGGAGCATGGCTGTCCAAGGTAATAGAGCAGAGGAGGAAAAGGTCACATTGCAAGTCACTCTGGATTGCACGGAGAAGGGTTCTCGATAAGGTAACATTTTAGCACAAACCCAAATGGAGCGAGGGAGTGAGCGATGCACGTATCTGGTATGGGGGTGTCGTAGGCAGGGAGAGAAAAAAAATGTAGGTGCCTGGAAAATAACTCTGTTATTTTTGAGGAACAGCAAAATAAGATTGGGTAATGGGGGAGGCAGAGGTAAGGAGGCAAGGAAGTAAGATCTGAAGAAGGATACAGCTCTGAGGGGTCTTGTTCACTGGAGTAGGGACTTAGGTTTTACTTCCAGTGAAGTAGACACTTGAGCCTTTTTAAATCTCGAGAAAACAGTTCTGTCCTGCTTCAGGGCTTTGACCCACTCTGTCTCCTCTGCCAGGGGGTATCATTCATACCTCTTTACTTTCCTATTCTCTTCAAGAAGGCGGTCCTTGACCCTCCTAAATAAACTAGATTTCCCTGCTGCACCACCTCACCAGCCTATACTTCCCTTTTGTGGCACTTAGCAAAACCACCATTACATAATCCTGTGCATAACTTTCATTTATCACTGTTTGGTGTACAGTCAGCTCCCTGAGGGTCATCTATGTCTGTGTTTTGTTCCCTTTTCTCCCTAGTGTCTTCAGTTTTCAGCAGAAGGTTTGATCCTCAAAATATACTCAAGAAATATTCATATAAGTGAGAATAAATGAAGGGAAAGTAAAGAAAGCCACAGGCTAGAGAAGCAATGCTAGACTACAGAATTATAGAAAGTCCATAGGGCAAGCTTGTGATGGTGTGGTTCAATGTGTGATTACATCAAGCCCCTAAGGACTATGGGAAGGAGAAACTGAAAAGCTTTGAGGCTGAAAGCAGGAAGAACAGAAAGCCATTTGGCGAACTTCCTGTCCTGTGTATACATTTCATATTAGGGAGAGACTTACATATAAATAATGGTTTGCATGAACTCAGAAGTCCACAGACGCTGAGATTTGCCTCCCTTGAATGCCACCATGGACAGTGATAATGGCCAGTGACTGTCCATGGATGACCAGACAAGAGTGGTAACAGGTACCAAGTAGCCCAAATCAAGCTGCACAGGAGTCAGACCTCGGTGTTCATTTAAATCATTGTGTACACAACCAATTTTGCTTATTGATCACATGTTAAGGGCTAGACCTAGTGATAATCTCTGGATTTAGGTTCTTTTAGTTGCTTACAAAGTCTACAAACATAGACATAGCACCTACCCTCTCTGTATAAAGAGAAAAAAAAATCCTCAGGGGAAAAGGAAGTGTTCTTCCATCCCAAAGGAAAAACATAACCCCTTTCCCAGGACCTGAGCTCAGAAAGCTGGAACCCTATATGAAATGAGGATGGTAGAGTAAAAAGCCTTAACTCCATCCCCTTGAGTTTCCCTTTCCATTAAAAGAGTTCTAGCTTTACTTCCAGCTGGCACACCTGAAGAGTCTGGCAGAGTTGCTCTACTTGTTTGTCAAGGCCCACATTAATTGTCAGGGATCTTGAAACCTTCCATGCCTCCCTACTTCCCAGGGAAAAACAAATCTCTCCCATCTATTCGACTTTTACCACTAAGCTCAGCAAGTACTGACTTTTCTGTGTGTTGGTAGTTAGCTCCTACCACCCATGTTTTCCTCCTTTGACTCCCTAGCCTTTGACTGAGTGTCTGATTCAGACAAAAAAGTCAACAAGGCCAGAAGAATTGGTGAACAGCAACACTGCAGAAGTGAAGAAGCCTGGCCTATGACCAGGATGAGAAGGTTCTCAACTCCAGCAGAGACCACCAGTGACTACTCACTGAAGGGCATTCAATAATTAGAGGTACTAAAATAGAGACAGAGTAATGTCAAGATATTTGACTTTTTAAAATAAAATTATGTGCTATAAGCTAGACTCTGAAAGTGTGGGTTTTTTAATCTTCATAGGGTGAATCTAGATTTAAAATTTAACAAAACATGAAAGTCAAGGTGGGGAGACTATTTGGAAAGAAGAATTGAACCAGAGAGATGGGAGAGGAACAAAAAAAAGTAATGGGGTGGCAAATGTCATAATAAGGTCCCTGACTTGTACTATTCATATACATTAATAAAAACTATATGGTAAGCCAAGCACTAGTGGTTCATTCCTCTAATCCTAGCTACTCAGGAGGCTGAGATCTGAGGATTACAGTTCAAAGCAGGGCTGTGTAGGAAAAGTCCAGATTCTTATCTCCAATTAATCACAAAAAGCCAGAAGTGGAGCTGTGGCTCAAATGATAGAGCACTAGTCTTCAGTGAAAGAGCTCAGTGATAGAGCGCAGGCCCTTAAGTTCAAGCCCTAGTGGCACACACACACACACACACACACACACACACACACACACACACACACACACACACACACACACAATGTCATATCTTTGTAATTCAAAGGCTGGTGATGGCTTACTCAGCTGCCTATGCAGAGATGGAGAGTTTCAACACTAAATGTCACACCTCTGATGCCTTCCAGGCCTTCAACATCTCTGCTCAGGGCTGCTAATACCATCTCTAACACAATGTCAATAACGAAGAGACAAAAGCATCTATCATTTGCAAAGTAGGGCAATTGTCTCACATATACCAGAGCCATGGATCTTGCTGCTTTGCTTTCACACTACCTTAGAAAACAAACTTCAGCTTGTTGAGACAGTGTATTTGACAGGTCTAAAAACAAAAGTAGCACAATGAAGGCAGTTGTTTTCTTCTTCCCCACTTTGACCACCTCTCAGGATAAAAAAGCAACATGCCCATAGACCATCTGAGGTGGGAGCCAAGACCACAGAGGACACAATGAATGGGATCACATGAGTGTTGACAGCCCTCTGGAACAGTGGGCTAGGTCTTGATGGCAGGACTTCTGTGCTGCCATGTAGTGATAGGAGGGTGGGTGGTGCGGGTCACAGTGGGCAACAATAGGCAAGTTGGGAGCAGGACTGAACTGTTCATAAAACAGAGAGGAGGCTAAGGATGCAGCTTAGAAAGATGTGGGGGACTGTGAAAACTCCACCGGAGGGTATGTGATCAAACATTCTTCTACATCTCCTCTAGGAAATCACTAGAAAATTCTTCCTTCTTCCCCAAAGGTCTTGGCCTATAAGGATTGTTTCACAGGACTTATCTGCAAAGTCAGCTGACATAGGCAGACAACCATAAATCTGGATCCCATGTTGCCCATCTTCACAATGAAGTCGATAGTATTTATCTTCATTTTCCAGACAAGGAAACTGAAGTTCAGATAGGACAAGACACTTCCCCCAACACACACGGCTAGAGTGTCTGGAAAGACATTCCAACCAGGTTTGTTTGATTCCAAAGAGTATACTCTTACATGGACAAAGACTTTTTCTTTGAGCCCCGTGACTGCTTCCTACTTGTCAAGACTTTACTAAGTCTCTTAATGTCTGTGCCCAATTTTTAAGCCAGATTTCCAGCCACATTAATAAACAAGAGAAGTGCAAGCAAGGAAAGGAAAGCTTCTAGCCATGAGGTATAAATAGCCTGCTGATCTCCTGTCTTCAGAAGGGACCAGAAGCAACACTGCAGCAGGCGGAGTAACTGCACGTGAGGGAGCAGCCTCCCTGCACAAATGGGCACACACTGCCGAAATGAGATCGGAGTTGTCGCAGCCATATTCCCCACAAACGCCCACCGCCAGTGACATCACTGCCAAAGCCCAATTAGCTCAGAGAAGACCCTGGCACTGGATGGTATTTCTTCAAGATGGCATGAAATTCCAAATATAAATTGGGTCCGCACTGGGCGATGATTCAAGAAATCGTATTGGCCAGTTCGCAGGACTAGAAATATCCATTAGACAGGCTTTGGAAACCGTACCAACCCCTAGTTCCATAGACAAGAGGGTGTAATTACACCCCAGACCCCTCAGGAGACATCGTGAAGGAGAGAGGCAGAGGTTCTTTGAAAAGGAATGTAGTTATTGTACCATAAATTATACGTACAGAGGATGGAGAGAAAAGTTTATCATCTTCAGCCGCCTGGGCTTTTTCAGAAAACTGTTAAACATTTAAAATAGCAAGAACTCACATTTAAATTGCTCTTTGCAATTTGCTTCCAGGTCCTTTTAGAATTGATGTAATGATCATTACTACTTTATAGATGAAAAACTAAGGTTTAGGAGAGAGATGGGTTGAAAGGTTTTGAGAGCAGGGACTCGGTGGCCCCTCTGTTTGCATCATCAGCGTGGTTCCTAAAGGGCCCGCCATGTCGTAGGGAGGGGTGCTGTAATGTAACAGCCCAGGAACAGAACGGAATGGGATGGAACTGAGAGCTTTGCCAGGGCCAAGATAAAAGCAGCAGAACTTGCTGCCCAGGCTTCATTTGTGTGGGATCATTGGTCAAGTGTTTGCAATGCATGTATTTAGTGGCTGTGCATATAGTAATCACTGGAAGCCCAAGAAATACCTTGTAATCAGAGAGACAGAGACAGAAAGCCAGCCAGCCAGAGACAGAGAGGTGGACACACACACACACACACACACACACACACACACACACACACACACACACATCTCTCTCATATGTGTGTGTGTGTGTGTATATATATATATATATATATATATGTACACACACATATGAGAGAGATAGACAGACAGACAGACAGACAGACAGACAAAGACCAGAAGAAAGAGACAGAAGAGAAAAAGGGCCAGCGATGGCAATGTGAAGAGGATTCTGCCTGACATTGCTGGCTGGCTTTGACACTGGAAGAAGGTCATGAGCCAAGGAATGCAGGCAGCCTCTAGCAACTGGGAAAGAAAAGACAAGGAAATGGGTTTTTCCTAGGGCCTTTGGAAGGAATGCAGGCCTGCTGCCACTTTGATTTAGCTCAGTGAGACTCACTTTGGATATTTGCCATGCAGAGACATAAGATATTGTCACCTTGTGGGAGCTACTGTATTGGTGGCAACAAAAGGCAACTAACAGAGAGTGGCAAAGGAATAAGTCAAGAAACCTGATTCCCGTGTGAAGCAAAATTAGGAAATTCTTGTTTATTATTATCCATTCACTCCCAAATAGTTTTACTCCCAAATATTTGTGCTAAGAAAACAATCACTGATAGCATCATTTATTCCATTAGCACCTTCAGCATCCTTTTCCAGTAAAAATCCCAATAATACAGGATTAAGAAAAACTACTTCTTAGCTGGATGCAGTGGTTCATGCCTGTAATCCTACTTACTCAGTAGATGGAATTTGAGAAAGTTGCAGATTGAGAGGCCAATCCAGGCAAAAAGTTAACGAGACCTCATCTTAACTACACAGGAAGTGTAAATAGGAGGATTGGGGTCCAGGCCAGCTTGAGTAAGACTATGAGACCGATTAGAAAAATAAAGTAAAAAAAAAAACTGGGATTATAGCTCAAATTGAACTCAAGGCCTCACCTAGTATCAAACTCCAGTACTATCAAAAAAAGAAAGGAGGAAGGAGGGAAGGAAGGAAGACGAGGAAAGAAAGAAAGAAAGAAAGAAAGAAAGAAAGAAAGAAAGAAAGAAAGAAAGAAAGAAAGAAAGAAAGAAAGAAAAAGAAAGAAAGAAAGAAAGAGAGAAAGAAAGAGAGAAAGAAAGAGAGAGAGAGAAAGGAAGGAAGGAAGGAAGGAAGGAAGGAAGGAAGGAAGGAAGGAAAGAAGGAAGGAAGGAAGGGAGGGAGGGAGGGAGGGAGGGAGGGAGGAAGGAAGGAAGGAGAGAAGGGGAGGAAGGGAGAGAAGGAGGGAGAGACAGAGAAGCATCACTGCTTTGAAAAAAATATTTTTAGAATTTTTATATGTTTTTATTGTAAAAATACTGTACAGAGGGGTTACAGATACATAAATAAGGTAATGAGGACATTTCCTATGAAGCATTGTTACCCCCTCCCTTGTTTTTGTCCTACCATCCCTTCCCTCCCCACCTCCCCAACTCCTCCCTCAAGTTGTAAAGTTTGTTTTCAACATAGTGTCTTTTACATCTCATTGTTACAATGGGTCAACCTGTATCCTTATTTCAGCATTTTGTTATTTCCCTTTCCCTCCCCAAATTAGAAAAATGTATATACAAGATGCAGGGCACCAAAATCAAATACAGTGAAAACAGAGGTTATACAGTTGGGGAGGAACATACCAAACAAAAAAATCATGTAGTACATTTTAAATATGTTAAAAACAATAGCAAGAAAGAAAAAACCACTTGTGTCCCTATCTTGGGGTTCATTTGCTTAACATCATCTAATATGGTCATATGCACATAGCTTTTGACCTTTTCTGCTTGTCCTAGACTTATACTAGTTATTGCAAATAAGGGAAACCATGGGACCTGTGTTTCTTTAGGTCTGGCTTACTTCACTGAATATAATTTTTTCCAAGTCTTTCCATTTCCTAACAAATAAAATAGTGTCATTCTTTCTGATGGAGGCATAGAATTCCACTATATATACAAACGCATTTTGGGGGGGAGGGGTCCGGTCGTGGGGCCTGAACTCTGGGTCTGGGTGCTGTGCCTCAGCTCTTCACCTCAAGGCTAGCACTCTACCACTTGAACCACAGCACCACTTCTGGCTTTTTTTTTCTTTTTCTGCTTATGTGGTGCTGAGGAATTGAACCCAGGGCCTCATGCATGCAAGACAAGCGCTCTGCCACTGAGCCACCTTCCCAGCCCCTATATCACATTTTCTTAATCCATTCATCTACTAAGGGGCATCTGGGTTGGTTCCATATCTTAACTATGGTGAATAATGCTGCGATAAACATGGTTGTGCTAGTAACTTTGGTATGATCTTGTTTGTGATCATTTGGGTAAATTCCCAAAAGTGGGATTCCTGGGTCATAAGGGAGCTCTATGTGGAGTCATTTCACTGAAAAAATATTAAATGAAGTGAAGCATGAATGGTTTATGCCTGCAGGAAAGTAAGAATAGGAGAATCATGGCTGAGGTCAGACCTGACAGAAAATTTCTTGGGATACTGTCTCAGCCCACAGCTGGATTTGGGGTGTGTGCCCATTACCTTAGTTCCCCAGAAAGTTAACGTAAGGATGGTGGTTCTAGGACTGTTCAGGCAGAAAAGTCTGTGACACGGCATCTCAGTAGAAGAAGCTTTGCATGATGATTGATGGAAGCCTGTCATATCCGCTGTGATGAGAAGCTTGAAACGTGGTTTAGAGTCCACACACACTTAGGCAGGAAGCAGGACCTATCTAAAAAAATAACTTGCACACTTTCTGGGTGATGGAGGCTCACCCCTGTAATCCTAGCTACTCAGGAGGCTGAGATCTGAGGGTTGCTGTTGAAGCTAGCCTGGGCAGGAAAGCCTGTGAGACTTATCTCTAATTAACTAACCAAAATGCCAGAAGTGGAGCTGGGGCTTAAGTGGTAGAGTGTTAGCTTTGAATAAAAAAAGCTCAAAGACAATGTCTTGGCCCTGAGTTCAAGTCCCAGGATAGACATGTGCGTGCATGTGTGCGTGCGTGCATGCATGCATGCGTGCATGCATGGAAACACACACACACACACAAATAGCACAAGAAAAGTCTGGAGGCATAGTTCAGCAGTAAAACTTCTGCCTTGCAAGCACGAAATCCTGAGTTCAAACTTTAGTACCGCCAAAAAGAGAAAAAAAATTAATGACATGGGAAATGCTGAAGATCAAGGTTAAAAGGCAGTATGAAAAATAATATGTGATCCAAGTTTTATGGAAGTTGAAGGGAATATACTAAAACATTAATGATGGATTAAAAGTTTAAAGGAATTATTTTAAAAGTTAATAATGTTTATCTTTAAGGGGTAAAATTATGAGAAATTTTGTTTTTCGAGTGTATTTCTGTATCTTCTATGTATTTTGTAATGAACATGAATTACTTTTATAATCAGAAATATAAACAGGTTTTTTTATTATAAACCAATTCCCTCGGGTAACAAAAGCCATCAAATTAAATGTGCCTTTGACTGAGTAATCTCATTCATAAAAATATATCCTAAGGAAATAATTCAAAATAAGAAAAAAAATTTATAAGTAAAAGGCTCTTACAGCATAACATATAGTAGTTTAAATGGGAAACAGCCTGAATATCTAGCAATTTAATTATGATAAAGCAAATTATAATGTGTTTCCTTGATTGAATATTGTATAGGCAAAAAAATTAAATAGAAGGACAATCTAGGAATAAAGACCATACCAAAAATACAAAATGAAAAAAACCTTAAAAAATGAAGAATACTTACAATTATAGTAATTCCACTTCAACATGGATAAAGATGAAAAGTGGAGATAGACATGATAATAGTTGCTATGTTAAAGGGTCCTGGGAGTAGTTATATGAAGTTACTTCAGTAATAAATAGAATAATTTCTTACAGAACACACCAGTATAAAAATAAAGACAGGGAGCCAGCTGCCTGTGGCTCATGCCTGTAATCCTAGCTACTCAGGAGGCTGAGATCTGAGGATTGCAGTTCAAAGCCAGCACAGGCAGGAAAGTCTGGGAGATTCTTATCTCCAATAAAAACCACTAGAAAACCGCAAGTGTCACTGTGGTTCAAATGGTACAGCACTAGCCTGGAGCTGAAGAGCTGAGGGACAGCGCCCAGGCCCAGAGTTCAGGCCCCACAACTAACAAAAAATAAATAAATAAAAATAAAGACGTGGCACTAGTGGTTCATGCCTACAATGATGAAAGAGATGACATTGATCAAGATGCATTCGTTGTACCCATCAACTGACATGTCGAATTGAAACCCCTTTTTACAACTGCTTAAAGAAAAAAAAAAAGACAAAATAATTAATTACTTAAATTTAAAAAAAGAAGTATAAGCAAAATCCAAAGAGGATATCAGAGGATATGGGGCCATAAAATTTTGTTTATAAATTCAATGAAATATTTCTTAGGTTTGGGCCCAACAATGAAAAACATACATAACTTTTAGATCTTCGATTATCTCTGGAGAAACAGAAGAGGGAATGCAGAAAGTTACATAAGAATGGTAATGACTGATTTCTTCAATGTGGTATTGGACCCTTGCTTGTTCTTTTTTTAATTCTTGAGATAAGCTAAAAATGTGCATAGGAGCCCAGACCACCTATTGACTCACACACAAAAGTCATATGCAGAAGAATGAATGAATGAGTGAAAGAAACTTTTCAGTGGCTCCTTAGATAAAAGCTCAAGTTCTAATGTGGCACGAGATTCTTGAAGAACTGGATTCTACCTAACCGAACCCCCAAGACATCCCACTGAATCCCTGACAACTATGTTCATTATTTGCCAAATAAACAGATCCCACAGTGCCTCTGAGTCTGTGTCTGTGCTGTTTCTTCCATTTAGAAAGCCTAAGTTCATTGTAGCTGCTTTTGAAAATGTGCTGCTCTCCCCAATTGCTTTCTCTCTGCGTTCCCATGGTGCTTGTCTTATTTACTGTCTTTGAACCTTGAGCAGCTTTGGCTGTCATGCTGTCTCACCTTCGTGCTTTATCATTTAAACAGAAGAGACTGAGTGTCCACATGCCAAACGCAGGGCTATCCTCAGAACTGACAAGTGAAAGAGCAGGATTTCAAGTCTGGTTTCCAGATCCATCCAGCCTCTGAAAGCAATAGGCCTTCCAGGACAAGAAAAGGTAGACAGTGTAGGGGTAGAACACTTGACATCTCTAACTACATGGCGAACATTTGTAAGATGAGAAAGAGCATTTTCATGTATTTAAAATAGATTATGAAGGACCAAGTTAGAATGATTGCCGGGTGCTGGTGGCTCACCCCTATAATCCTAGCTACTCAGGAGGCTGAGATCTGAGGACTGGTTCAAAGCCAACCTAGACAAGTAAGTCCCCATGAGATTCTTTTTTAAAATTTTATTTTATTATAACAATTACACAAGTAAGATAATGAGTACATTTCTTGTCAAGCATTGTTACCCCCTCCTTTGTTTTTCTCCTATTATCCCTTCCTTCCTCACCTCCTTTACTCCTCCCCCTCCCCCAAGTTGTAAAATTCATTTCCAACATAGTCTTGTGAGTATCACTGTTGCAATGGGTCATCCTGTGTCTTTGGTTCAGCATTTTGTTACTCCCTTTCCCCTCCCCAAATTAGATAAATGTATATACAAGATGCAGGGCACCAAAATGAAATACAGTAATAACAGGGGATATACCATAGGGGCAAGAACATACAAAAGAAACAAAAAAAAATCACACAGTATATTAAAAACAACAACAACTAAGAAAGAATGTGGCTCAAGTGGTAGAGCACTAGCCTTGAACACAAAGAGGCTCAGGAACAGCACCCAGGCCCTGAGTTCAAGCTCCATATTGAACAACAACAACAACAAATTAGATTAACTCACAAGTTTCACTTGTTACCATGAAAGGTAGAATGTGCTAAAAGAACAAATACAAAAAAAGTCAATGAATTCAACAGAAAGGACTCTCTACAACATATCAAAACAGTCCCAAATAGCAGAATACTTTTTTATACTCTGAATAATAAGAATAGGGCCTGATATCAAAGGAACTCAGCATGTTGAATTAGTGAATGAGTGAAAGTATGTGTTCTTTGGAAGCACAGTCAAGTTTTTAACTCTCCTTTGTTTCTCTTAATCCACTTCTCCTATCAACCCAAGAGGATCGAATATCAAGATCTTATGTGTAACTCAGATCCTGAAGCACTTCTGTAAAACTCTGACCCAAACTAAATATTCATTTGTTTGAACAAGATAATAATAAGCATTAACTAGGTTACTGAGTTAGATTGTAAATTGGGCTTGGATTGTGTTAGAAAAGAGATATTTGGTAAACCTTTTACAACGTTCTTGATATTTAAAACATGTAGAATGCCTGGTTAAAATACAGGAGGAAAACCTTCATGCCTTAAAATCACAGATTCAAAAAATATCTACAAAATATAAAGCATTTACCTGAAACAGAGAATGGGTCTGATTAAATTGGGACTAAGAGCATAAAGACTATTGGAAAACTCTTCAAAGGCCATTGAAACTATCCCACAGAACAACAATGACTATCTACTATTTAAGTTGATCCTAGAAAGCATCCTATTGGCAAATTAGCCATTAGGCAAACAGAACTTCGGGGAATGAGGGTTTTGCAAATTAAGTGCTTAGACCATTGCTGAATGCTAAACTAGACATAGTGTGTCATTTCCCAGCCACTGAGACAAGCATGAATTGTTGACTGATGATGGTTCTGGAATACACATCAGGCAGAGAACATTTGTAGATTCAGATAAATGGGCAAGAAGGTGGTGTTTACTATAAGAAACATTTTAAATGATGGACTAAGAGGTGCTTTTTCTGGAATGGGCCAAGGGTCTTGCTCCATCTATTTTATATCTTGTCTAATTTTGTGTATAAACTTTGAGCCAGAAAAAAGAAGTTTCTTTGAAAGAACCAGAGTTAAATCCATCCACGTGACAGTTCATATGTGCATTTACTTGGATGAACTCTGCTATCCCTGGACCCAAGCCCCGTTCATACTTCCATTCATGAAATGATTTACCCAGTGTTTGTGTCCTGTGACCAAGGTTGTGAACCCAGTGGTGAATCGAGATATCTGGGGTATCTGAGATATCTGAGATATCTCACTAAGCTCACATTCTAGGAGCATATAGTCATGAGACTGGTTCAGTGACTGAGCACACCAATCTTGGCTCCTATAGTTCACAAGGTGTTTAGGTTTTTATTTTTGTGGGGTTTTCTTTGTTTTTTGTTTTCCTCATGAGTGTGCATGTGTATGCATGTGTGTGTGTGTGCACATGTGCCAGTCCTGGGGCTTGAACCCTTTTTGCTCAAGGATAGCTCTCTACTACTTGAACCACAGCTCCTCTTCAGGCTTTTTGGTGTGTAATTGGAGATAAGAGTCTCATGGACATTCCTTCCCAGGCTGGCTTCAAACCACAGTCCTCAGACCTTGGATTCCTTGAGTAGCTACAAAGTGTTTAATTTTTATTCCATCCCTTAGTGATATTAAATATATACATGCCATTAAACTTGACCAAATAGTAGAACTACTCAGATGTTCAGTGGGTCCCAAAGGGATTTGATTATAAGAAGTGGCCAGGGAATATTTCTCTCAGTATTTGGTCTGATTTCTCAATAGAAACTCATGGTGTTTGATGAATAATGAATGTGAATAATTAATGCATAGGAGAAAGGAAATTTTCTTACCTGTCAGTTACTTATCTTTAAGATTACACATCCATCACTGTTCCCCTGAGGGGCGGGACTCATTTCCATAGAAACTGAGGGTAACCTGAATGTTAATTATGCTTCAGTGCCCAATTTCCCTAGAATGTGACTCACTGGAAGAAGATCTAGAACTAACTTGCTCTGAAAGGTAGGAAATTTAATTCACCTGACATATTTTTAAAGCCCCACATAGTAAAGTATCTTAGTAGGTCTAAGAAACTATGACAGGAATGATTCTGTGTGCACACAGTAGGAAAGGTATTATGGTCTGAATGCTTCAATCCCCATGAATTCAAGTGTTGAAACTTAGTATGAAACTTTAGCATCACCCAATGTAGTTGCACTGAGGCCTTAGGGAAGATATTAGGTCATGATGACAGAACCACCCCAAATGCAATTACTGTTTTTATAAAAGAGGCCTGAGGGAGATTATTTGCCCTCTGCCATTAGAAGGTAGCATACAGGACTCTCTGTGAGAAATGGGCTCTCACCAAGCATCTTTGACACCTTGATCCTGGCCTTCCCAGCCTATAGAACTGTAAGCAATAAATTTCCACTGTGAATAAATTACCTGGTCTTAGGACACATATTTTCTCTCATATGTGGATGTTAGATTTAAATTATAAATATCTATGAACATGTATACAGGATCATATGTACATACACACAAATAAATGTACCACACTAAAAGTATGGTACATGTAGGGAAGAATTCCAATGGCGTAACTGGTTTGAACAGCTAATCTTTAGTTTATCAAAATGAATACCAGGAAGCTGAAACATGTTTTGTTGGGTAGTGGGGAGATGACAGGGAGGAGAGCAGATGAATGGAAATAGGAATGGTGGGGAAAACAGTCATAATATTCAGTATACATTTGTGACATGGAGCCAGGTAATCTGAGGTGATGGGTGGGGTTGGGAGGCATGGGGGAGAATAATAGATGACAATGATCAAGATGCATTGAACTCATAAATCAACATGTTGGATTGGAACCTCTTTACCTTTGTACAACTATTTAGAGACAATTTAAAAATTAAAAACAAATAAATTTCCTGGCCTAAGGTATTGGGTGATAGCATCCTGGATGAACTACCACAGAAGAATTAGATTAAAGTACAATGAGCCTTCTGAGGAAGAGATTGAGAGGAAGAAATTGATCTTTGTGCCATTGGTAAGGTAAATGCCAGAATCTAGAGTAATGGCAAGCACACAGGACTGCTCATTGAACCTGGCAGCCTTCGGGTGGGGTACATTTTATTTGTTTGGTTCTGATTTTTGGTGGTACT
This sequence comes from Dipodomys merriami, assembly GCF_024711535.1. NCBI lineage: Eukaryota > Metazoa > Chordata > Mammalia > Rodentia > Heteromyidae > Dipodomys > Dipodomys merriami. The sequence continues at coordinate 19,252,512 of NW_027202382.1, forward strand.
GTGGTTTGAGCTCAGGCAGGGCCTTACACTTGCTAAGCAAACAATCTACCACTGGAGCCACACCTCCAGAGTAACCGGAACAATAACCAGAACATGGTTGTGTTGACTATCATTGAAGAAGCTGCTGGCTACAGGAGATTCTGTCTTAAGGTCAAGACAAGACACAGAGAACTCAAATATCAGAAAAATCCAGAATCTTAAACTAGAGACAAAGGAACAGCAGCAGTCAACAGGTATCTACAAGGCTGAAGCTGAAGCAGCTCCACAATACTCTCTTTTTGAGATGTATAACACTTCTCTCCACTTCCTTGTTTGTTGGATTGGAACAACACAAGCAACAGAGCACTTCCTTTTTTTGCCCATGGTTAAGCAATATGCAAAGGAGTTTTACTTCAGGAAAGAAGAGCAACTAGCAAATATCTGTAAAAGAAATTATCCACCAGTTACTGGGTGTAACAGGGAAGTGTCCTAGGGTTTTATATACTTTACTGAATAGGGAGAGTTGTTATAAGTAAGATAAAAAATTACTATTGTTATTATTATCATTTTATAGAAGAAATGTAAACTATAAAGAAGGAACTAACTTTCTGGAAAAGTGTGGGGCTCTTTTGTGGCCAAAGTAGAATCTGAGTCCCTGCCTGTGTACCATATTACTGAGAAACACAGTAAATTTTGGGCTTTTTAAAAGGAAAACAAGAAAAGTTCACATATCTACTTGAATGATTGTTTCATAAGTTAAAGATGGAATTGCCTCTTGACCAACACATCTTCTGGAAGAATGATCAACTCTGACTGCAAATAAGGCTGACTCTGAGGCTTTCTTGTTCACACCTTCAAGTATTTGTCCAAAGGTCATCTTCTCAATGGTACGTCCCCTAACCTACCTTACTGAAATGTGTAGGACCCTTATCAGCACTTCCTCTCTCCTATATGACACAACGTGTGATTTGCTGGCTGTGACCTCCTACCAATAGGGTATCACCTCTGTATTTACAGTTTGATCACTTCTATCCCTAATTCAGCATTGAGAAATGCCCTACACACTGGCGGTGGCTACAAAAGAATGGTCAGGCTGAATGAATGAACAGGAACATTCAGGGAAAAAAAAGCAAGTCTCTTATTTGAGCAGCAGGAAATCTTAATCTGATTTTCTAGTTTGTATATTCACAGACCATGCACAAGCTGATATCCATTACAAACACAGAAGGAAAGAATTAGGGACCAAATGACCGAAATGCTCAAAGTGAGCCTCAAATGAGTCTTAAAAAAAAAAATCTTTAGTAGTCTCCACTGTGCTGAAGTACAAGGGCATGGTGACTTTTTGTATTTTATTCATTCGTGGCCAATAATTCAGAATTTCCCAGTCTAACATGGTGGGGCACAGGCCTGCAGGGCCACTGCCTTAGAGACATAGCCTCTGAGACTGTGGGATTCCTAAAGCCTAGTCAGCTGACTGCCAGTGAGGAACATCTGCCCCACTCCACCCTCCTTCTCTGAGACAGCAAGTGTGCTGGCTCCCCTCCTTGCCTGTTCCCTCACCTGCTCCCTCACTCTGAGCTATCCAAAGGAAGAAGAGGAGGAGAATACTGAAAGGAAAAGAAGGAAAATAAAGTAAATTTAGCAACTCTCCTCAGGAAATCTGTTTTGAGCTGGAAGGAAGATGTTCAAAATCATATAAACTCAACTTGCACTCCTTTTAGGAAGACGTAGGCAGAGCAGATGAAATGTGCCCAAAGTCATGCAGTCAAGAGGAGACCCAGATCCTCTAAACTCCAGTCCAGTGCTTTGTTCAGATTCCCCTTTGCATCCTCCACAATTGCCTTCTACATAAAATGACCATGAGTCATCCCACCCACGTCACACTAGCCAGTGTATATGCTAAGTATTGTACGTGCATTTCGCATGCTGGATTTTGACTGGTATAACAAGGTGATGGATTTTTATTTTTGCTCCCATATAACTTAATATCTAGCTCAGAGGAAGTATTCACGATCTGTTTCATGAATGTACAATATGGATGGAGAGGTGTAATAGGTAAGGTTCTAGCATATTGATTTTTTTGTTATATGTTGATACAGTATAGCTGTGTACATTTATGAGGCCCAAAGTGATGTTATGATTTTTTTTCTTGATCAGTCGTGGGACTTGAACTCTAGGCCTGGATGCTGTCCCTTAGTTCTTCAGATCAAGGCTAGCGCTCTACCACTTGAGCCACAGAGCCACTTCTGGTTTTTTGGTGGTTTATTGGAGATGAGAGTCTCATGGACTTTCCTGCTGCAGGCTGGCTTTGAACCGTGATCCTCAGCTCTCAGCCTCCTGGATAGCTAGGATTACAGGCGTGAGCCACCAGCACCCAGCACAATTGAGAAGAAAGTAAATTGAGCTAACTAACCTCTCACCTCAACCTCAACTGTTTCACAGGTTCGGGGATGAGCACAATGCAGATTGACTTTCTTCGTGATATTGAAGTGCACAGGACTCAGCTATAGGCTACAGTCACCACAATGTGCCAGAGACCTCAAAACCTAAAATCACACCTCCACCTCCAATCGAACTGAGGCTTTATGCTCCTGTGACTATGTTCCCCTCGCTCTCATCCTCTGGCCTATGGAAGCCACCCTTCTGCTGTCTGCTCTCATGAGTTCAGTTGTAAAAACATGTTGTCTGTCCTTCTGTGTTTGGCTTATCTCCCATAATGCGTAGTGGCATAATGCATAATTAAGCATCATTTCATAATATTGGAGTGTGCTCACAACACACATCTTGTCCCCAGGGTGCAGGCTTCCTCACATCTCCTCTGCTCTCCTTTTCCCCACCTACTGAAAAAAATCTCAAAGCTTGTTTTAAAGCTGCCTATGATGATCATAGCAGAGAAGAGACAAGCAAGCCTCTGGCATCACATAGCCTTGAAGCTGGAGGCCGCCTTCCCCATGGCTAACTGTGAAAACCACGCCACCAGGGCCTCACACCATCTGAGATCGAAGTTAACTGATTGTGGAAGACTAAGCAATATTGATTTCATTTGATTTTTCCATAGAAGAAATAAGATGGATAAAATGCCTGACATAGCATGTGGTACATAGTAGCTTCTTCTGCAGGGGTTGGGGAGGGGGGAGGTGGGGGCGGGGCAGAGGGGATCTTTTATTGACAAGCAAAAATTACATACATTGTGGTGTATAATGTAATATTTTGATAAAGGCATACATTTTGGAATGGCTAAAGTAAGCTAGTTAACATAGGCGTTACCTATGTTACTGCACATATTTCTTTACTTCTTTTGTGATGAGAATGCTTAAAAATCTACTCTTCCCCACCCCAGTCCTCCAGTCCGGGGGCTTAAACTCAAGGCCTGGGTGCTGTCCCTGAGCTTCTTTTTACTCAAGGGTATCACACTACCAGTTGAGCTACAGTGCCACATCTGACTTTTTCTGAGGACTGGGACTTTCCTGTCCAGGCTGACTTCAAACCGCGATCCTCAGATCTCAGCCTCCTGACTAGCTAGGATTACAGGAATGAGCCACTGGCACCTGGCTTAAAATCTCCTCTTGACAAGCTTCCAGTGTTCAACACATTAGCCAGATCCCTGAGTTTATTCTTCCTTTTGACCTGAAATTTTGTGTCCTATCACCAAACTCTCCTCCAGTCCCCAGCCCCTCTGAACCACACTTTTACTATAAGTTTCACTGTTTCAGATACCATATACAAGTTTCCCTTCATATAGTATATGTTCTCCAGGATCATCTATGATGATGCACATAACTCAATTTCCTTCTTTTGAAGGCTGAAAATGATTCTGTTATATAAATATACTACATTTTTCTTTTAGTATTCATTTTACAAAACACTGGGTTTCATTATGGCATTTTCCTACTTGCATACTATGTATTTTAATCATATTCACTGCCATCAACCTCTCTTGCTCATCTCCCACTTCTCCTGGGTTTCCTTCCCCTGCCAATAGTCACTCTTCTGCTTTCAGACTTAAAAAAACAAGTCTCAATTCTGTATATGAGAGAAAACATATATTTGTCTTTCTAAATCTGGTTTATTTCGCTTAATATCTCCAGTTCCATCCATCCATTTTTCGAATGACACAATTTAATTCTTCTTCATGGTTAAATAATATTTTGTATATAGATACATAATAGATCTCTACATTTTAATTATTCATTCACTTGTTGATGTTCTTCATCCATTCAGTCATTGATGGGTACTTAAGTTGATTATTGTGGCAATTGGAAATAATACTGTAAGACATGGGAGTACAGGTATCTCATCAGCATACTGATTTCATTTCCTTTGGACATATGCTCAGTAACTTCTTAATAAGCATTGATTTCATTCACCCAGTAGACTCCTCCCTCTTCACAGTCCCATAGGTATTTACTCTTTCCCAGGTTATTATGCATTATATTCAGAGTATCGGTGACTTTAGAATACTTTTGCCTGTCCACCAGGTCATAAACTTTCTTGAGGACATTGCTAGATTTAAAAAAAAAAAAAGGATATCTTCTCATTTTCTATACCATATCCCACAACATCTCTAGAATATAACATTCTTTTTTTTTTTTTTTCAGTTGTGGGGCCTGAACTCTGGACCTGCGTACTGTCCCTCAGCTCTTCAGCTCAAGGCTAGCACTCTACCACTTGAACCACAGCACCACTTTCAGCTTTTTTTTTCTGCTTTCATGGTGCTGAAGAATCGAACCCAGGGCCTCATGCATGCAAGGCAAGCACTCTACCACTGAACCACCTTCCCAGCCCCTATAACATTCATTTTTTTTGTAGAGTTGAGTATTTGTGGTGCTGATGGGGTAGGATGTAATATATTGTCTCTTAAATGAACTGTGTGTAAAGCAATCACTCTTTTGCTATCTGTATTTCTCTACTTGTGTCACTATTCTGTTAAGAGTAGATAGCTGGGCATGAAACAGACAGAAAGCATCTGAAGAGCTGCTGGCCCCTCTGGGGAGGGCAAAGCTGTGGTTCTGTGTTGGCTCCTCTTGCTCCCACCAAGGGGAAGTGGAATTTCAGAGATGGCAGATGACAGAGTGACATCACCCATCTCCGTCAGTGCTCATTTCATTTCTTCAATTTCAACAAAGATACGATAGAAATGTTTATCATTGGAGTGGGTCTCTCTGGCTCCTTTAGACTCCTGACTTTCTGGAAGAAGTTAAGGTCAGGAACTGAAACTTAATTGGTAAATTCATAGAGCATATCTATTCATATCATAATATACAGGAATAAAATCAACTAATTTTTTTCCAAAAATATCATAGTATTGAAACTTGTACATTATTACAAATAATAACTTACAGTTAACCAATCCCTATAAACTACTATGACCATCCAAAATTTAAGATGCTCACATTACTACTTATTGTGTGCTATATTTCATCACCTGGTCTGCCCCTTGGCCAGCTCTATTTGTAAAGCAAAGTGTTTGTGGAGAAGGTAAGTAATCCTTACTTAGCTACAACAGCAATGTAGCTAGCTAGCATAGAGCAAGGCTAAGGTTAGACCTGTGCTTGTCTGTCTCAGATGCTACATTCCTAATCTGCCCTGCCTTGTTCAACCATGCCTGGGATTTAGTCATGAGTTCATGATATGGAAATTAATCATCTATAGTCTCTCCCTCCAAAAAAAGCTGATAATTTTCTAGCCATACAACAGTATGTGTATGGCTAGAAAACAAAGAAGCCTCATTTGAAAGATCAAATCTTAGATTCTTTATTAAAAGGCCAACAACTGCATGGTAGACTCCTGTCTCAAAGACCAGCAGCCAGCAAATATACTTAACACTGTAGGAAACTGAGACATGAAGGCCAGAGGAAAGAAAGAACAATACCACCAAACCAATTCAGCTCCAATGGAGAGCTGAAGTGGGCTGCCATGGTGACCAGAGGAGAGCCAGGAGAGACAAGACACAAACTTGGAGACAGGTGGCATGGCATAATGGCATTTGAGCTGGTCTGGGTCTAAATAGGGTCAGGTCACGGGGCAGGGTCACAGGAAACTCAAGTCCCAGGCACTGGACTGACAGGTGTAGTAAACTATCATCCAAGTATCTGCCTCTGCCTCCAGGGATTCAAGCATGCCCATCACCTGGTGTGTGTGTGGGGGGGGGAGGGGATGGGGAAACGACCCCTTCCCCCAACCCATGAAGACAAAATGCCAGATCCTACCATCCACCATGTGGCCAAGATGGTGCCAGCCAGACCCAATCTCCCTACTTCAATACATACATGCCTGTATGTATATGCTACTTACATAGTCAATGTATATTATATATAGGTAGTGTGTATGCATAGTATACACAGAAGAAATGAATGTTCAGCTGGAGTCCTGATAATGGAGAGTAATTAGATCAAATCTGTTCCAAGAATTGTTCTAAGTGTTTTCACAAAAGTCATCTTATATCATTTATTTTTTTAAATACCCCTCTTTGCAGACAGGAAAACAAAGACTTATACAATACCAAATGTTTGGTGCTATTAAAGAACTCTACCTGGATTAACTCAATTAGTCCTCAGAGCCATTCAGTTGTATGGATAAAAAGTCCATTTCAGGAATTGGACCTTGAGCTGTAGGAAGTGGAAGGTCTTATACCCAAGGACTTGGCAGCAGTAAGAGGAAAGGTAAATCCAGGTAGAGAGACTTCTGACTTTGCACTCTGCACTAGCTTGTTAGTGCTACAGGAGAAGGGTGAAACATCCACAGTAACCATCTGAGAAGGGCAAGGCCAGAATTTGAAGCCTGCCTGTCTGTCTGAAACAAAGACAATATTCTTTGAAATTTATTAGAGAATATTTTACACCAGAAATCACGACTGGCAATGACATTGGAGTAAAGTGCTCTGAATACTTAGTGAAAAGTGAGATTTCTGTCCTATGGCAAAGGAAACCCTGAAAAGGGATTTGTAAGTAAGTAAGAAAGCAAAATGTTTGCATCTGAATTGAGGAGAGAAAACTCATTGATTGTAGAGAATGGGTTAGAGAGGGTGGTCCTTCTTAGCAGGATGCCATGATGATCACCAGATGAAAGAAGGTCAGAGAGGAGACAGGATCATGGTTCCTGGAGAAGAGGGTGGGGATTCAAGAGATTTCTTAGGATTTATCCACCGTGGAGGGAAAGGGATCAAAAAAAAAAAGTGGGACCCAGACTTTGTAGTGACTAAGAAAATGACAATACTTGGAATGACTTGGAGAAAAAGCCATGGGCATGAAGGATTTCCAAGATATGTCAATGCATGAGTGAATTTAACTGAAGAGAACCATTGCAGAAGTAAGAATTACTCAGCGTTGTGGACTCAGCAGGGACTTCCAAAGTAGCCATCAGGACTGAATAAGCCAATCATCTTTGTGGGATACTCTAAATAATAAATCAGCAGTGTCACTGGCATGAAAAAATATGCAAAGAATGTCACTCATGGGCATACTTAACCACATCCAAGATATCTCAGATCCTAAAAGATTAAAGGAAAAGGTGGTAACATTGAGCTTAATACCCAGAATACCCGCTATAATTCTAAAACAAGAACTTCTCTTTTTAATATTTCTACTGACTTGGGAAAATGTTTAGGATATAATCAGATTAAGGGAAAAAAAGAACCAAGCAAATGATTACAATGTACTTCAACCATTAATATATGAACTATACGTAGTACAAATATATAGATGAACAAATTCAGAAGCATTCATTTTCTCTGCTACATAGAGAAAATACTGGAAGGAATTGTACTAATATGTTAATAGCAGCCCTTCACTGAGCAGTTATTTATGCTAGGCAATGTGCTATTCTCTAGATAGGGTGCGAAAAATGCACATCATTCACGTTCTCCCAGTCTTGATAGTTCAAGCACTAAGCTAAGAATTGAAAGACACTTGTGAAACAATCTAGGTACAGATCCTTCTAGCTTTAAAAAAAATAGTTTTCAGTATTTATGGTACTTCTCTGTAGGAATAAAATAACACCCTCAAATCACCCACTTAGAAAGAGCCACAGCCAAGGTTTGGATCAGACTCAAGTTATACCCAGATTGACACCAGAACTTTTGGTTAGTGGCTTACCATTACCAATTGTTTCTGAAAATAATTCCACTTAGTTTTCACAGAAATAACTCTATGCTGTACTTGGATCCCATTGATTTATATATCATTGACTCTTATCACTACAATAACAGGTATATCTGGTATTTCCATATTCGGTGAGGGAACAAGATGCCTATGCATGCACACACACACTAGAGAATAGCTCATTGGCCCTCGGCACTCAGCACGTCATAGGCATTGTTCAGTACAATTTGCAGAAGTAACTGACTCCGTATGTCATTCCAAAAGTCCACTGAAGACATACTGTTGTATTTGTGGCCATACCACTTAAGTTACCATGACATTAGGGAGCCAGTTAAATCATATCAACTTCCCTGTTAGATAAAAACTTATGTACATCATTATTACATCTGCCACTAGGTCACAATTTACTGTTGATTGGAGGCTGAATTGCTTCTCTGCTTCAGTGCATATAATGAAGTTCTAATGGGATCTCTCTCACCAGTACTTTAGAATGGGACTATGTTTAGAAATAGTGTCTTTAAAGAGGTGATAAGGGTAAAATAAGGCCCTGTGTGTGGGCCCTGGTTCAACATGACTGATTTCCTTTTAAGAAGACATAGGATGTAGACAACATACATGAAAGAGATGACCATGAGAAACACTGTCTGCAAGCTAGGAAGAGAGGTCTCAGAGGATACTCTGACTTCCAGGTTCACAAGAATGAGAAGATAAATCTCTCTTTTTGTGACCATGTAATCTGAAGCAATGTCTTATGGTGGCCCTAGTAAACTGATACAGTGCCTATTGAAAAGGCTGGCTTTCAAATAGTGGTAGAGTGAATAAGGAATGTACAAGTTTTCTTTATTCTACTTTTCTGGAGTTGATTTGGAAGGAACCTTCCCACAGAACCCCTCAAAAAGTTAAATAAACATATATACTCTTGTCTTCCACCTGCACTGAGATTCTGTAGTAAAAGAGGAGGCCTCAGCTTTCTACCTCTGGATCCTCTAAAGTGGTGGTCCTCTAAGCTCCAATCATGGTTGAAATCCTGGCACTAATAGGACATAGCCAGTCCTCACCTGCATCTTGAAAACCTGTTGTCCTCATCCTGGGCAGCCACGTCTCCTAGGGCTTGTCTGAGGCCCCTGGTGCACGCAGACAAGGCTGGGTGGGATGGGAAAGCCACGATGAAAATCTCCAAGGCCTTTGATATATAGGAATGAGGTCCTTCCTAGGAACCAAGGCTGAACTTCCCCCTCTTCTCTGTAAGGACATAAATTAAGGAACTCCAAGTACCTAACATCTTGCCTAGACATGCTTTGAGCAACATAATCACAAAACTGGAATAGCAAATGATGTGGATTATTAGCTCAGCATGTGAGAGCCCACCTGGCCTTTGAAGATAACTTCTGGTTTTGAAAGGAATAAGCTCATTGCCCAGAGAGGGTCCAAGGTCTACCCCTTGCTCTTGTTGTTATTTGGTATGCCTTAGCAGTAGAAACAAAAGACAAAGATGAACACTTCAGTTTTTCATTTGGTTATTTTTTAAGGAGAAATTCATCCAAAACACCCCCAGTGAATGTCCTGTACTCAAAGATTTCTAGGAATGGGGAACTCACAATGTCTTGAGGTAATGAGGTCACCTTTGTAGGTCATTTTATGAAAACTGAATCTGCCTCTGTGCCTCTTCCACTCATTGGTTTCTCTTTATACCTTCGTAAGTGTTATGGAAGGATTCTAAATCTTCAGGGGCTTTGGTTAGTTAAAGATAAGGAGGACTTTGAGTAGTGTCTCACAGGTCACAAATGTTTTATTGTCATTTGTTTTTGTGGGATTTTTTTGTGGGTTGTGGGGCTTGAACTCTGGGCCTGGGCGCTGTCCCTCAGCTCTTCAGCTCAAGGCTAGTGTTCTACCCCTTCAGCTATCCCGCCACTTCCAGTTTTCTAGTGGTTTATTGGCAATAAGAGTGTCACAGACTTTCCTCCCCAGGCTGGCTTTGAACCACGATCCTCCCGAGTAGTTAGAATTACGGGCGTGAGCCACCAGCATCTGGCTCAAGTAATAGTTTTAAGCCCTCTTCTCACTCTCATCACTATTGTGGGCTTAAATCTTCACAGGAACTAGTCAGTGACACAACAGACAGAAACATGAACTTCCAATGCTGAGCCCTTCACCTAGAATGAAATCATCCCTACATGATTTTTTTTTAAAAAAAAGGTTAAAAGAAAAGTAGACTGTGACTTCTTACAAATAAAGAATTTCTCTTTCCAGTTTCTTCTTGTTCTATTTGAAACCCATTTATTCCTTCCCTAAATAACTTCCAGCCTGTTATAAGAAGCCCGGCCTAAAATATTCCCTGGCTCTTCTGGTACACTGTCCTTATACCTCCTAGATCCTGTCAGTCTAGCTTTCCAACTTTGCCCCCAAACCTCTAGTAGATCTTGGGTTGGATAGATAAAAAAAGAAATCATGAAGCCTTAAGCATCTGCCAAACACCAGAAGCTACCCAAATCATTGACTCACTCAATTTTTGCTGGTCCTTCCTGAAAGCTCTTTACACACTTAGAGTGAACCAGTTCTGCTACACTCCTCATCATGGAGGAAAATACAGACCAAGGTCTTTCAGGTTCTTACATGAACTGAATTCATAAAGACCAACTAACTCTCCATGAGGGAGCTCCTGACTGAGGATCCAACTAAAGCCTGCTTGTTAGAAAGCAAAATAAGCCAAAGAAACAGAGAAAGGAGGACCATCGACCTCAGCACTTCTCTTTTAAACTGCTTTTATGACTGGGTGGGAAATATATACTGAAGGAAAACAGTGACTGAGTAGTTGCTGAAGGGACATTCCCATATTTCTTTGTAATTGACCTGTCTGTCTCATTTAAAAACTCAAGAGTAGAAGGTTTTAGGATCTGTTTGTTCCTGTTTCCCCCACCCTCACAAAGTTGAAGAGCAAAATGTTTACAGGATGGCTCTTCTCTGATCTCATTGCTGTTGACCCTTTCCCTCCATATTTAGGATATGCTTACTAGGGAATTAGACTTCACCTTGTCTGGTAAGTGAAATCCATGCAGGATGGAATTTTTCATATGAGGCTTTGGATACTAGGAAGACATACAAGGATTTAAGTTTCAGGCAGATTTGAATTATTGGAGTTTTCTAAAAACTTAACTTCTGGAAAGATGCAGTTCCCTCTTACAGCCGTAGAATCAGAGCTTCCCCTGGGCTTCTTTATTGTATTCATTTGGGGAATATATCAGGGAGGAAAAAAATGGGTTGAAAAAGTGGAAAGAACAAACTAGGTCCTTGTATCTCAAACTCCAGAACTACTCTGAAATACATAGCTTGCATTTTGTTTCTACAGGTAAGATGAGAAGTCTCCAGATTAGATTGGATTTAGACAAGTCATTAGACAAATATATTCAACAGCTGTTCAAGGCACCCGAGATGTAGCAGACATGGGTTTCTGACCTCTTCAGGGAAGTCCTAACCAAGTGATCCTTACCACACCTTCAGTTCATCACACAACAGAAGCCTTTACACACTATACTGAAGCAGTTGTAAGCCATTGACCCCTGTTTCTACACCTGGGCATATGCCAACAGGGAAGTATGATATAAAAGAAAAAGGGATACATAAAAAATGGACTCTGCCTGATGAACTCAGAATCTAATTGGGAGAATAAAATACACATACAAACAAAACAGATGGATGACAGAATTATTTGAAATATAGTCCTAAGTTGAATGGTGCATATAGCTAATAACTCGAAAAGGTACAATAAAATGCTAAATGTTATAGTCCTGGTAACAATTTTTAAGGGAGTCAAAGCAAAGATGTGTTTAGAGATGTCAGAAGAGGATTTTTGGAGAGAGTAGTACTAAGGTTAGGTCTTGAAAGATGGGCTGAAGTAAAGGCGCAAGGCAAAAATAGAACCTGACAGTCACTGGTAGGGGCACCCAAGGAGCACCAATTAAATAACTACAAATTGTAAATGTTATAAAACAAAGCCAAACAATTCAGATCACACCTAACAAACAAAATTATAATAGAAATAGCATGTCTGCTCCCCAAACACATGCACATTCTAACACGTTCTTGGAAAGAGTGCTGCCACATTGATTTATATCTGACAGTCCAAGTTAAAAAAAACCTGAAAGAGCTGCCAAATCTGCCTATATAAATTCCCAGTGATTTCACATGTTTTCATCCCATGAACTGAAGGCAGAGAAAGAGATTTAAGCCTTCAAGACAGCAGACAATAAAACGGTACCCTAGTGAAGCATCTTTGTAGAGCTTCTGAAATCTCATTTATCATGTCTAAGATTGACATTAATTCTAATGTGCACGCCCCTCAGCATTCAGATGCACAAGATGAGTGACTCTAACAGGTGGATTTATTGAGTTATGCAGAGATGCATTGAGTTGTACAGATGAACCATATAACAAGTATAATACAACTCAAAGGCTCTACTGGAGCCTTCTTCTGTCAACAGCCAGATGATTGACAAGACCCTCCTCTTACATCTTCCTTTGGTCTTGTGATGTCAAACCTTTAAGCTGCAAATGCCCTGAGAAATTCAGAACCCAAATCCTACCCAAGTAAGACAGGGTTGGTCCGTACCTCTAGGTCATCCTGACTGGCATGTGAAAAGGAGCCAATTGTCTGTTCTGGTGAGATAATAAGTTCACACATCTCACACATCTCCAACTATCAGTTGCATCCTTTCCCTTGGAAAAGACAATTTACTGCCTCTAGACCTCCTCTGAGAGCTCCAGTGATTAGCTAGCTAGTGCTCTTATCAAAAGCCCATGCCCCAAATACGCACTTTTAACAACCTGCCCCACCCCCTCTTAGGTACCTTAGAACACAACAACAGTACATCACTAATCTAGTTGATTTCTGGAAGCCTCTAGGAGCAATTTCAAAGCCACTCAGAACCCACTCCAGACCTTGGGAATGGAATCTCCCATAAGTGAAATTATGACTGAAGTCTTGAATAGCTGTGTGGTCCCGAAGTATTTCTGTAATGATGAAAGTGATAGGTCCAGACAGCATCAGGGTAGATGTCACATCTCACTCATGTTTTGCTTCCTTTGATTAGAAAAAGAGACTTAAGTTATGTTTCAGTTTTCACCTTGGACATCAGAAAAGTGAAAACTGATAGTAACTTTTCTTGGCTTAGATTTTTAGTCACAGCTGTTTGCCTTCTTGCTGAATCCTTCCCTTAAACACTTAAAGATGTGGCTGTGAATTAGGTAGTTAGAACATACATTACAAACTATGCAATATACTTAAGAAATATATTACAAGCTATGCAATATATTTAATAAGTCCTTCAAATTGAAGCTTTACCTAACATTGAGAAAGTCCCCTTCTCTAATCAGCTTATAAATGTGAGTGGATCTTGCATTTACAGCTTCACTCCAATGATAGAGCTCCGATCAACTTGCCTCACTGGCAAATGGAAAAGGAATGAAGGACCCAGAAGGAATGCTGCAGAGTGGTATATGGCCCTTTGTTCAATTGACCCAGAAATTTCCTCTATCAACCCAATTATTTGCCAAGGAGAATCATCTGTGTAGTGAAAATAGGCTTGAACCTTCAGTCAAAGAACTGGGTTGGAATCCCACATCTGCATAATATTGAATGTTACTAACCTCTATAATTCTCATGTCCCTTGTTTGTAAAAATGGGCCTAACAACTTCAACCATTCCTTTCTCTTGGGTTTGCTGTAAAAGTAGGTTATAAAAAGTAATGTCGGGCTATGAGTTGGCTTAGTGGTAGAGTGCTTGCCTTGCATGCATGAGGCCCTGGGTTTGAATCCTCAGCACCACATAAGCAAGCGGTAGAGCATTAGCCTTGAGCTGAATTGCTGAGGGACAGCATATAGGCCCAGAGTTCATACACCATGACCGACCAAAAAAAGAATAAAAAGAAAAAGAAATATTAAGAGCCAGGTATCAGTGGTTAGTGCCTGTAATCTTAGCTACTCAGGAGGCTGAGATGAGGGTCACAATTCAAAGCCAGCCAGGACAGGAAAGTCCATGAGACTCTTAGCTCCAATTAATTACCAAAAAGCTAAAAGTGGTAGAGCACTAGCCTTGAGTCAAAAAGCTCAGGGACATTGCCCAAGCTCTGAGTTGAAGCCTCAGGACCATCACAAAGAGAAAGAAAGAAAGAGAGAGGGGGGAGGGAAGAAGGGAAAGAGAGAGGGAAGAAGAAATAAATTAAAATAATATTAACAACTAATGATAATAAAATGCTAAATAAAACATAGGCATGTGATAACCAGTCCTTCAGCTAAGCAGGCTTTCCTGTTTCTAAAGAAAGCAGTTAGATCATAAAAAGAAATCTACAGCATTTTAATGTGGTTCTCAAACAAAGGAAAATTCTCCCAAGCGAACAGTGAGCACGAGTGATCCCAAGCCAAGGAAAATTATGGTGCTACATTTACATTGAATATTTACTTCTAATGCTGGAATCTTTGTATTCAGTTCTTAACAGTTCAGGACAACTTTCAGACTTACAGAGGGTCCCAAAGGAGACAAACAGTAGTAAGAGGCATAGAAGTTGTATACTACTGAAAAGTAGTAAAAGGTGAGTCTGTCACTGGCCAGCCCTGGGCAAAACTATGAGACCCTACCAAAATAAAATAAAAGGGGGCAAGGTGCAAGTGGTAGGGTACTGAGTTCAAACCCCAGTATCACCAAAAAAATAGTTAAAGCAACTTAGCATAATTTGGCCTATATAAACTGGAGCATGTTTAGGAGATACATTCTTCTCTCTCTTTTTTTTTTTTTTTTTACATTCTTCTCTTTGGATACATGTAATAACACAGAATTGTCATATAACAAAGTGGATCATTTTTCCCAGTGTGGATCCTCCAGTATGTGAAACTCGAGCTGTTCTCTGATATCCATTTGGAGAGAGACCAGATGTTCTACAAGGCAGGGGTGGGGTGGGGGGGGGGAGGAGACCAATTTCAGAATGGAGGACAGTTAACAACTGGAATAGTGAGCTAATGTCATCAGTTATCTCCTATTTCCAAAGGGATTCTGGCCTTACTAAGGAACTACAATGGGTAACCTTTGAAATGTCCTAGCCATAAGATGCCATGAGTCAGCCCCCTCCTTCATCCTTGCCAGACATATTTTCTCATCCTTAGAAACAGATTTTTAAAAAATCCTCTGATACAAACATGAGCTTGACATCAGGTAGTAGAAGTCAAGGGCTATTACTGAGGAAGCTTTGATTTGGGAACTCTGAACCCATCACCTGCCAAAATAGTTGCTCTTCAACATCTTGTACACTCTCTATCTCCCTTGCCTGCCAGGTTTCTCAGCCCCAAGCTGGATCCCGCCCCATCCCCCCATGCTGTCTCCCTTGGCATCAAGCCAGAAAACCACTGCTGCCATTTGTGTTTTCATTTAGTAAATAAAGATCAGAAATGGCTGCTGCTTTCATAGATTGAAAACTTGAGTCTGCAAATAAATATCTTGGGGGAATTAGAGAAGATTTGGAGAACAACAGTCAATCTCAATATAATTAAAAATAAGCCCTCACCTGCTACTAATTTCCTTCTTGTTTCTTTTGCTAACAGAAATCTTTGTTTGAACAAAGAGGTAAAAGGCACAGTTAGAAGCTGTTTACATAGTGCAAATGAGAGTGCTAATTGTAGGGAGCCTGCATGTTAATGAGAAAGAGGTTATTTATCAGTGTGAAATTCTGAGTGCAATAAATTGCAGGTGATATTTCAGGAAACATTCATTTTCTAATGATTTCTTTTCACTTCCAGCAGTGGCCCCAAATCAAAGTGCAGCATGTTGTAATGAAATGAGAATTGGTCTGGAAGCCGGGAAGTCTGGGTGTAGTCAGTGGCTCGCAGTGTGCCCTGGACAGGCTGCTTTTCTTCTCTGAGTTTCCCATCTCATGTCTGGGGAAACTGAGACATTTCTAAGTTCCTCATCACGCTGGCTATCTTAGTAGAACAAGAAGCACCAGAACTGTAGCTAGTGCTTCTCCTGAGAAAGAAGTTTTTCTTTCTTGGGATAGAGGGTTGTTTTGAAACCAATGTGTAAACACATGTTCTTGGAAGGAGGCTGGTTGTCTGGTTTTCCCCTCCCTTGGCTGCTATGGTTCTGACCAGTTCTTTTTAGGGAAAAGACTAAGGAGATCCTTGGAAGCAAACCTCTTACAGCAGTACCACATGATCACATACTACCTAGTCCCCAACTAGAGCCCTTTCAGGCCAAACCTACAGAGCCCACCGGCCCCCAGGCCTCCTAGTGTCTCTTTTATTTCATCAATAGTACAATGCATCCACCATAGTCAGGGTGTGAAGGTGTGCACCGGGAATAAGGAACTCTGCCATGTCCTGATAGCACTAAGTATGGGTTAGGAAAGGTTGATAGATGTCCAATAAAGTGTTACCCAAATAAGTGTTTGGTGGCAAACCTATGGGCTGCTGTGAAAGGAGGGTCTTACTTATCCTGCCGTCATTTGCTGTAAGGCCTAATGTAGCTGTAACAATGAGGAGAGAACAGGCTAAGGAAACAGTGACCACCCCAACACCAACTCTGGGGTTAACAGGACCAGAAAGGTCAGTATGACCCAAGGACTGCAAATGATCAAAGATGGACAAATGAAAGCTGGACAAGCAGGTGGACACACCTGGAGAGAATTCCGGTGGTCCCCTTGAGACTTTCAGACTCTACCTCAAGGCAGTTAGAAGCCAATGTCTATTTCAAGTGAAAAAAAGAGGTAATCAGACAGAGGAGTTGTATCAAGCACTCTTAATTGTTGTGTTGAAACTAAGGTTCCCAAGAGAATTGAGCCCTGAAGCTGTTTTCCACTCCCTCACAAGGCCATAGATAAAGATTAGATTAGATTAGATTAGATAGATAGATAGAGATATGGATATAGATATAAACCAAGCCCCAAGGACAGAATATCCCAGTTTCCAAGGAAAATGAAACCCACTAAGTAACACTTTGGTCACAATCCTGCAGAAGTCCTAATCAGAAGTGCATCTAACTTTTCCCTTAACATCTGTCTGGGATGCCGAAACCTTAGTACACCCTCAGGTGTACTACATAGACAGAATAAATTAACAAGAGGATTCTATTATAAAAAGAAATAACAGGATAAATAGCAGAAAATAATACACTGGACACCCCAAAGTTTCAGTGTGATGGAAACATAGAAAGGGGAGCTGGAAAGCAAACAGATGTGGACTCTGGACAAGGTCAAATGGAGTTCTCAGCTTCTTCTCCAAGAAGCCTCTTGGTGCCAAGCATTGATGGGCTTAGGCTTGTTCTATATGAGGCAATAGGCCAGAGGTGGGTCTCAGGAAGCCACTTAAGCTTCCAACACTGATGGGGGATGCTAAGGGAGAGACACTAATAGCCTTCACAGTGTGACCCCAGACCACAGGTTGCAGAATCCAATAGAATGAGGGGACAGTGGTGAGACCCCCACCCACCCAGCCCCTAGAGTCACTGAATAAGAACCACTCCTAAGTAAGACAGTGGATGTGAAGGTGGGGTCAGTCCAAGGGCACACAGATCTAGAGTCAGACTCACTGGTTTCAAATCCTCATCCCTCCACTCACAGCTCTGTGCACTGAAGGAAAATTGCCTAATCCATTGTAGCCTCAGTTTCCTGGCAGATAACATGAACATCCTAATTGTACCACCTCACAAGACTGTGGAGAAGAGTAAATGAGATTACTTATGAGAGGTGCTTAGAAAAGATGCCCTCCTGAGACACAGGAAGACCCTGACGATTGTTAACTATTATAACTAAGTCAGAATCTCTGAGAGCAGGCCTAGGAGCCTGCATAGCTAACAAGCTCCCACTGGGATTCTTAAGATCACTCCCTTGTGGTTTACTTTCCATCTGTCAGCCCCTGAATGAAACCTTTTGTGTGTTTTATCTCATGTAGTTTTATGAAGAGGAGCACACATTCCCCCACCTTTCTCATAAGGAAACAGAGCCTAGAGTGATTTCTGTTCATTGCTTAGGGCTAGATTCCCAAAGTTTACACTATCTAGGAATCGCATATTCCACCAGGATTCACAGCTTTCAGGACCTGAGCAGAGAGTGGCTATAACCAGCATTGGCAGCTTCTACCCCAGGGGATCAGATATATTGGGAAGGGATGAAGCTAATGGGTAGACTTGATCCCCAGAAAGAACTGTGTTCCACCATGGTCATATCACCCCTCTCTTGGTTTGCACTCTTCTCCCATGGCCTTAAGCCCTTATATATGCAGCTATTTATGCATACCATCCCTGATGAGATTTTTTTCCACATGGGTGAAGTCTGACTCCAGCATGCTTCTGAAGCACAGAGACAAGAACAAAAGAAAGGAGTCCGGGACGTAGGAGCCAGACGCAGCGGCCGAGCGGATTCTACTCAACACCAGCAAGAACCAACAAAGAGCGGACATCTTCACCCTGCAGCTTGCAGACCAGAGACGACCCAGGATCCAAGACTCGGCACCAGAGACGACCCAGGACCCAAGACTCAGCGTGAGTACAAGCCCGACATCCTCACTCCTCAGGGAGCAGAGGAAGGAAGGCCACCCCTCCCCCCCCAGCACCGGTGATCTCCATCTTGGATACCGACAAAGCTCGGAGTTGCTGCTAGCTTCAGCTCAGGCCTTGGAATAAAATGAGTCATTTAGCAGGTCACAAGAACTTAACGCCAAAGTGACCTGCCAGACTCAGCTCCATCCAGGGAAAAGTCACCCAGCACAGGCGCCAGCCTAGCCTCACTGGGTAACCAGAGCCAGAGGCTGCCCCTCCCTCTAGCAGCCACCACAATCAATTGAAAAACAGAAACCCTGAGAATGGCTCCAGGCTGGGCGCTGTGAGTTATCACAAAATAGCCCCAGGGAAAAGCTACTGTTTGCTGAAAGGCCTCAACTCCACCCAGAACCTAGCCTCATCACCACATCCCCCTCTTTTGTGACTCTCAAAGCAGACCACCCTCCCAGAAAACTAACCTGGGAGGGGGATCTCAAATTCTTGGGTAAAGCAGAGCATTTTTCTGCCTCTTCCAACCAACTGACTTAAGAAACCAATCAAGCCACAGGACCTCAAGCTGACCAGAGACTCCAAGAGACTGGTTGCAGACAAAAGGGAGATACAGGATTCTTCCCACTCCTCCCCCCCCAAAAACAAAAAAACAAAAAAAAAAAAATCAAAAGACTTTTTTTTTTTTTCTTCTTTTTTTTTTTTCTTTTTTTCTTTTTTTTTTTTTTCTCTTTTTTTTTCTTCTTCTTCTTTTCTTTTTTTTGCTTGTTTTTTGTTTTTTGTTACCTTATATATATATATATATATGTATATAAATTTTTTTCCCTTCTAAAACTTTTATCAATCTTTAATTTTTGCCTCTTCTGAAAAAATAATTGTTTTCCAGTAACTTTTTTTTCTCATCTTATAATTTTTATTTCAGAATTACGTGAATGAGAGTTTTCCTTTCTTTTCTTGTCTTCTTTCTCTTTTTCTTTCTTTCTTAATTATCTTTTTGTTTTTTATCTAGCTCTACTGAACTTCTGATCTTTTCTTCTCCCTTAAAGCTTTTCACATCTCCTCAATGTCCCTCCCCTTCTCTGAACATATTCACATTCCTCTCTAAATAGACGGTCCTTTAACCTCTATAATAACATTAATTTTTACGTTTCTATTCTTTTTCTGGTCTCTCTTTATACCCCTTTCCGTCTCTTCTTTTTCTCTCTCTCTCTACTTGCATCCTACCCAACCCATTTCCTGCACTGTGAGTAGGACATAGTTAACTCTCCTTGTGCCTCCCCACACCAATCTATTCCTATTTTTTACCCACATCTCTCACTAATCCTAATAATTTCTGGTTTTCCAAATTCTTTTCTGCGGTTCGAAGTCCTTTAACATATAGTCGTTTGATGTTGAATAGATGTATCTGTTGAACTAGATTGTATCTGTAGACTATTGACTGTACAAATGCAAACTTTGGTTGATGGTTGCCTTAAGATAGTGTTCTAGCACAAAACTGGTGCAATCTTTATCTCAAATGGGCCGAGTAAGCCGGAAAAACACAAGAAAAATGGCAAATTCGGGTATCTCAATTCCCAACCTTGATAATCAGGGATTAGAACAGATAAAGAATAACCCAGAGGAGAGTTCCCAAATAGCTCTACAAACACTAATAGCAAACATGATAAATGAGAAGTTTGACAATGTACAAAGGACTCTGTATGAGCGTGATAGGGAGAGAGAGGAGGCATCCCAGAAGTTTATACAGGAATATCATAAGCGTGAGGAAGCTTCTCAAAAACTGATACAGGATTTGCATGAACAACTTGAGAATACTCAAAGAGAAAGGGAGGAATGGCGTGAGCAGGCAGAGAACACTCAAAGAGAACTGCAGGAATCCCACAGAAGGGAGGAAACTAATCAAAGAGTAATTCACGAATTAAGAGACCAGGTAGAGAATACACAAAGATCACTAAAGACATTCATGGAATCCATTAACAAAGAGCTGAAGGAAGTCAGGGAGACCACAAAGGGAATGTTGAATGGAACCCAACAGAAGGAATGGGAGTCCAAAGAAACCATAACCAATCAACTAAGTGATTTGAGAACAAACACTGAACACCAAATTAAGGAAGTAAAGAAATTCATACAAGACCTAAAACAGAGCTTCAACAAAGAACTTGAAGCCATCAAAGCTGACCAAGTAGAAGGAAAAGAGATAAAAAACAAAGTAGAGAGTCTTGACAGCAGGTTAGACCATGCAGAAGATCGAATCTCAGGGATTGAAGACAGCCTAGATATTATAGAGAAAGAACATACAACCATCCAAGACAAGTCCAAGAAATATGATAGGTCTATCCAACACCTGGAGGACACCATCAGAAGGCCCAATTTAAGGATAATGGGTGTAGAGGAGCACCTAGAAACAGAAGTTAATGGTCTAGGAAATTTGTTTAACAGGATCCTAGCAGAGAACTTCCCAAACATACAAAAAGATAGGCCTATTCAGATACAAGAAGCTTTTAGAACCCCAAATAGACCAGACCAGAATAGGACATCCCACCGTCACATTATAATCCACACAGGATCAACCCAGACCAAGGAAAAGATCCTTAAAGCTGTCAAGGAGAAAAGATTAATCACCTATAAAGGGAAACCAATTAGAATCACCTCAGATTTCTCAGCAGAGACAATCAAAGCAAGAAGAGCCTGGAATGACGTATGCCATGCCCTAAAAACAAACAACTATCAACCAAGAATACTGTACCCAGCTAAACTCTCCTTCATAACTGAAGGCCAAATAAAAACCTTCCATAGCAAAGAAAAATTGAAACAATACATCTCCACCAAACCAGCCCTGCAAAAGATTCTTAAAGATGTCCTACACATAGAAAACCAACAAGAACGCAACAAAGGCCAAGAAACTGCACACAAACGGAGAATCCAAGAACCATAGGAAGAACCCAGTTTTCACAGCCCCCAAGAAGGTGGATAACATGGCAGGAACTCCCAAATACCTCTCAGTCCTATCTCTTAACGTTAACGGACTGAACTCTCCAATTAAGCGACATAGACTGTCTAGTTGGATTAAAAAACAAGACCCTTCTATCTGCTGCCTGCAGGAGTCACATCTTGCCCGTAAAAACAAACATATTTTCAAGGTTAAAGGCTGGAACAAAATCTACCAAGCAAACGGCCCTCATAAACAGGCGGGAGTTGCAATCCTAATATCAGATAAAATAGACTTCAAATTAAAATTCGTGAGAAGAGATAAAGAAGGTCGCTACATACTAATTAAAGGATCTCTCCTTCAGGAGGATATTACAATTCTAAATATCTATTCGCCAAACAATGGAGTACCCAAATTTATCAAAGAAACACTACTTTCCCTCAAATCCCAGATAGATCCAAAGACATTAATCGTTGGGGATTTTAACACACCACTCTCCCCACTAGATAGATCAACTCGGCAAAAACTCAACAGAGAAACCGCAGATCTAAACAGCTGCATAGATCAACTAGACTTAACAGACATTTACCGAACATTTCACCCAGCAGCATCAGAATACACGTTCTTCTCAGCAGCACATGGAACGTTTTCTAAAATAGACCACATTTTAGGCCACAAAGCAAACTTGTCTAAATTCAGAAACATTGAAGTTATACCTTGCATTCTCTCTGACCACAAGGGAATAAAATTAGAACTCAACACCAAAAGCCACCAAAGAAAGTCCGGTATCACATGGAGGCTGAACAACACACTACTGAATCATGAGTGGGTCATGGAAGAGATTAGAAAGGAAATTCAAATGTTCATGCTATTCAACAAAAATGAACACACAAATTACCAGCTCCTCTGGGACACAGCAAAGGCAGTACTCAGAGGAAAGTTTATAGCTCTGAGCTCCTACATCAACAAATTGGAGAGATCGGAAACTAACAATTTAATGACACATCTAAACCTCCTTGAAAAAGAGCAGCAAGATAAACCCCAATCCAGTAGATGGAAAGAAATAATCAAAATTAAATCAGAATTAAATGAATTAGAATCCAAAAAAACTATAGAAAGAATCAACAAAACAAAGAGTTGGTTCTTCGAAAAACTTAACAAAATCGACAGACCCTTAGCAAACCTTATCAGAAAAAGGAGAGAGCACACCCAAATTAATAAACTCAGAGATGAGAATGGAAACATCACCACGGAAACAACCAAGATTCAGAACATTATAAGGGAATACTTCTCAAAACTTTATGCTAATAAGTTTGAGAACTTGACAGAAATGGACCTTTTCCTAGCAAATATTGACATGCCAAAACTAAACCAAGATGAGTTAAACCAGCTTAACAGGCCCATATCAAGCATTGAAATAGAAACAGCAATAAGAGACCTCCCAGCTAAGAAAAGTCCAGGACCAGATGGTTTTACAGCGGAATTTTACAAGGCCTTCAAAGCAGAGCTCACACCAATACTCCTCCAACTCTTCAATGAAATTGAAAGAGAAAGCTCACTACCAAACACATTCTATGAAGCCATCATAACCCTCATCCCAAAACCAGGCAGGGACTCATCAAAGAAAGAAAACTATAGACCCATTTCTTTGATGAACATTGATGCAAAACTTCTCAACAAAATTTTGGCCAATCGACTTCAACAATTCATCCAAAAAATCATACACCATGATCAAACAGGATTCATTTCAGGGATGCAAAGCTGGTTCAATATACGCAAATCAATTAATATTATTCATCACATCAACAGGAGCAAGAATAAGAACCACATGGTTATCTCAATAGATGCAGAAAAAGCATTTGACAAGATCCAACACCCCTTTATGATGAAGGTTCTGGAAAAATTAGGAATCCATGGAACATTCCTCAATACAATAAAGGCTGTATATGACAAACCTACAGCCAGCATTATACTCAATGGTGAAAAACTAAAGCCATTTCCTCTTAACTCAGGAACAAGACAAGGATGCCCACTCTCTCCCCTTCTCTTCAATCTAGTATTAGAATGCCTAGCTACAGCAATAAGGCAAGATGCAGACATAAAGGGGATCCAAATAGGGAAAGAAGAAATAAAACTTTCCCTCTTTGCAGATGACATGATCTTGTATTTAAAGAATCCCATAGACTCCACTCCCAAATTACTCAAGCTGATTCAAAACTTTGGCAAAGTAGCAGGTTATAAAATTAACCCCCAAAAATCAATGGCTTTTCTATATGCCAACAATGAGAAAAGTGTGGCTGAAATTAGGAAAGCAACTCCATTTGTAATAGCCCCACAAAAAATAAAATACCTAGGAATTAACTTAACCAAAGAAGTGAAGGACCTCTATGATGAAAACTTTAAAATCTTGAAAAAGGAAATCAACACAGAACTTAAAAAATGGCAAAACCTCCCATGCTCCTGGATTGGCAAGATTAACATCGTGAAAATGGCAATACTTCCCAAGGCTATCTACAAATTCAACGCGATACCTATCAAAATTCCACCCTCATTCTTCAAGGAAATAGAGGAGGCAATCCAAAAATTCATATGGAACAATAAAAGACCCCGAATAGCAAAAACGCTCCTCAACGGAAAGAACACTGCTGGAGGAATATCAATACCAAATTTCAAACTCTACTATAAAGCCATAGTAATCAAAACAGCTTGGTATTGGCATAAGAACAGACCTCAGGACCAATGGAATAGAATTGAAAACCCAGAAATGAACCTACAGACCTATAGCCATCTAATCTTCGATAAGGAAGCTAAAACAATAGAATGGAAGAAAGACAGCCTCTTCAGTAAATGGTGCTGGCAAAATTGGTTAACTACATGTAGAAAACTAAAGCTAGATCCTTATATATCACCCTGCACCAGAATCAACTCCAAATGGATCAAAGACCTTGAACTCAAAGCAGACACTCTGAAAACATTACAGGATGGAATAGGAGAAACCCTAGGTCTCCTTGGCTCAGGTCGAAATTTTCTGAATAGAGACCCGGAAGCACAACAAATCAAAGAAAGGTTGGACAAATGGGATTGCATAAGATTGCAGAGCTTCTGCAGGGCAAATGACATAGCTGGCAAGATCAATAGAAAGCCCACCGATTGGGAGAAGATCTTTACTAGCCATACAACGGACAAAGGTCTCATATCAAAAATATACTTGGAACTCAAAAAATTAAACCACCCAACAACAAATCCTCAAAGAAACAACTGCCCAATAAATAAGTGGGCGAAAGACTTAAAGAGAAGCTTCTCTGAAGAAGAAAGAAGGATGGCCAATAGACACATGAAGAAATGTTCAACATCCCTAGCCATAAAAGAAATGCAAATCAAAACAACATTGAGATATCACCTCACTCCAGTTAGAACAGCAAAAATCAAGAACTCTAATAACAACAGATGCTGGAGGGGATGTGGACAGAAAGGAACCTTACTTCATTGTTGGTGGGAATGTAAACTTGTTCAACCACTTTGGAAAGCAGTATGGAGGTTCCTCAAAAGACTTCACATAGATCTCCCCTATGATCCAGCAATCCCACTTTTGGGCATTTACCCAAATGTTTACAAACAAGACCACACTAAAGCTACCAGCACAACTATGTTTATTGCAGCATTATTTACCATAGCTAAGATATGGAACCAACCCAGATGCCCCTCAGTAGATGAATGGATCAAGAAAATGTGGTATATATACACAATGGAATTCTATGCCTCCATCAGAAAGAATGACATTTCCCCATTTGTTAGGAAATGGAAAGGTTTGGAAAAAATTATATTAAGTGAAGTTAGCCAGGCCCAAAGAAGCATAGGTCCCATGGTTTCCCTTATTTGCAATATCTAGTATAGGTATGAGTCAAGCGGAAAAGGCCAGATAATGTGATGTTAGGAAAATGAACCCTTAAATATGTATTTTAATGTTTTCGTTTCTTTCATGCATGTATTTCTAATGCATTTATAAGATTATTCCTTTATTGCTTTGTATGTCCCTCCCCCACAGTGTAACCCCCGCTTTCACTATATTTGATATCAGTATATCATGTGGAGGAGATGGGGACAAACAAATCGTTTAAGGATTCAGGTGGACCTGTTGCAACAATGAGAAGTACAAAATGTCATGTCAAAACCAGCTTTACAATTTCGGTGTGGGGGGGGGAGGGGGGTATAATTGGGTGGGGGGAGGGGGGTAAAATTGGGTGGGGGGAGGGGGGAGGCAGGGAAGGGAAGTGAAGGGTAAACAAAGGAGGAGGCTGCAATGCTTGGTAAGAAATGTATGCATTATTCTGCCCATGTAATTGTAGCCCCTCTGTACAGTATGTTCTCAAATAAAATAAAATACAATTTAAAAAAAAAAAAAAAAAAACTTTATAAACATAAAAAAAAAAAAAAAAAAAAAAAAAAAAAAGAGTCTCACAGACTTTCCTGCCCAGGCTGGCTTGGAACCAGAATCCTGGATCTCAGCCTCTTAAGTAGTTAAGATTACAAGCACCCAGTTTGCTCTTTCAATTTTAAGGGATCTGAGTCCTATAACTTTGATGGTAATTTTCTTGCTGAAAATTGTACAGGATCCTGTTTTTCCTGTGGTTCTCTGAAACAATGCAGCTATGTCTTTTTAATTCACTCAGGATTTTCAATCTTCATCTATATGGAAATGAACTTTGTTTCAACAAAAAAAAAAAAAAAAAAAAAAAAAAAAAAAAAAGAACAAAAGAAAGGATTGAGGGCCCTCCCAGTCAAAAGTTTGATCTTCCTTCCAGCGTTATTAGATTTCTTGATTATAGCCATTCTAACTGGGGTGAGGTGGAATCTCAATGTTGTTTTCATTTCTACAATTGCCAGAGAAGTTGAGCATTTCTTCATGTGTCTTTTGGCCATTCTTTTTAACTCTTCAAAGAACTCTCTCTTTAAGTCTTTAGCCCACTTGTTGATGGGGCAATAGTTCCTTTGAGATTTGTTTATGGAGGATTTAATTTTTTGAGTTCTAAGTATATTTTAGATATGAGGCCCTTGTCTGTTGTATAGCTAGTGAAGATCTTCTCCCAACCTGTGTGTTTTCTATTGATCTTGCTAGCTATGTCTTTTGCCATGCAGAAGCTCTGAAGTTTTATGCAATCCTATTTGTCCAACCTTTCTTTGATTTGTTGTGTTTCTGGGTCTCTATTTTTTTTTACTTTTTTATTTTATTTTATTTTATTTTTAATTTTAATTTTAATTTTTTGTGAACATACTGTACAGAGGGGTTACAATTACATGGGCAAGATAATGAGTACATTTCTTCTTTTTTTTTTTTTTGCCAGTCATGGTACCTGAACTCTGGGCCTGGGCACTGTCGCTCAGCTCTTCAGCTCAAGGCTAGTGCTCTACCACTTGAGCCACAGCACCACTTCCAGCTTTTTCTGCTTATGTGGTGCTGAGGAATCGAACCCAGGGCCTCATGCATGCAAGGGCAAGCACTCTACCACTGAGCTACCTTCCCAGCCCCCTGAGTACATTTCTTATCAAGCATTGCAGCCTCCTCCTTTGTTTACCCTTCATATCCCTTCCCAGCCTCCCCCCCACCCCCCCACAATTCTCCTCCCCCCCCACCAAAGTTGTAAAGTTCATTTTCGACATGACAACTTGCACTTCTCATTGTTGCAACAGGTCCACCTGTATCCTTAAACGACTTGTTTTCCCCCATCTCCTCCACAAATTATACTGACATCAAATATAGTGAAAGCAGGGGTTATACTGTGGGGAAGGGACATACAAAGCAACAAAGAAACAATCTTATAAATGCATTAGAAACAAATGCATGAAAGAAAAAAAGCAATAAAATACATATCTAAGGGTTCATTTTACTAACATCACACTATCTGACCTTTTGCAACAATGAGAAGTACAAAATGTCATGTCAAAACCAGCTTTACAATGTCGGTGTGGGGGGGGAGGGGGGTATGATTGGGTGGGGGGGAGGGGGGAGGCTGGGAAGGGAGGTGAAGGGTAAACAAAGGAGGAGGCTGCAATGCTTGGTAAGAAATGTATGCATTATCCTGCCCATGTAATTGTAACCCCTCTGTACAGTATGTTCTCAAATTAAATTAAATTAAATTAAATTAAAAAGAAAAAGAAACTTTCGTCCTGTGCCAAGAAGCCCTACAGTTTCTCCTATTCCTTCCTATAATGTTTGCAGGGTGTCTGCTTTTACTTCAAAGTCTTTGACCCATTTGGAGTTGATAATAGTTGCTGGAGAGAATGGGAACCCTACTCATTGTTGGTGGGAGTGTGAACTTGTTCAACCACTCTAGAAACCAGTATGGAGGTTCCTCAAAAGACTCCACATAGAGCTCCCCTATGATGCAGCAATCCCACTTCTGGGCAATTAACCAAATGAAAAACAAGGCCACACTAAAGCTATCAGCACAACTATGGTTATCGCAGCACTATTCGCCATGGCTAAGATATGGAACTAACCCAGATCCCTCAGTAGATGAGTAGATCAAGAAAACATGATATCTATCTATCTGTCTATGAATTCTATGCCTCCATCAGAAAGAATGACACCACCCCAATTTGTTAGGAAATGGAAAAACTTTTAAAAAAATCATATTAAGTGAAGTAAGCCACTCCCAAAGAAATTTAGGTCCCATGGTTTCTCTTATTTACAATAATTAGTATACATATAGGATAATCTGATCAGATGAGCTGACAAGCTCAAAAGCTATGTATATATGTCATATAAGATTATGCGAAGTGAAATGAACTCCAAGATATGGACACAAGAGGTCTATCTTTGTTGTTATTGTTTTAAATGTACTATGTGATTTTTTTTTGTATGTTCTTCTCCCTATGGTATATCCCCTGTTGTTACTATACTTACTTTTTGTCCCTGGTATTTTTTTATACATTTGTCTAATCTGGGGAAGGAAAGGGGAATAACATGAAACATGGACACAGGATGACCCATTACAACAATGATACCCACAGGACAGTATATTAGAAATGAACTTCACAACTTCAGATGGGGGAGGGGGGAGGCATGAGGAAGCATGGGGGAGGTGGAGGAAGGAAGGGATAGTGGGACAACAACAAGGGAAGGGGTAAAAGTGATCAACAAGTACTCATTGCCTTACTCATGTAACTGTAACCCTTCTGTACAGCATCTTTACAATAAAATAATTTTTTAAGTTTGATATTCTCATGGTCTTAGAGAAAAGGCTGGCAGGACCACACCTTGCATTCAATCTCATCTCCACTACCTTCTGGCTTGGGGATCATCAGCACATTCTCAATAACTCAGCATGTGCTTTGCTGTCTATAAAATGGCCACTATTGTCATTCCAATGAGAACATAGACTTGAAAGGTACCCATAGGTAATCAGCTAGTGTAGGAAAACAAGATACTTGCTCCATGTGACTAAACACTAGTGACACACCAGATAGAGTAAGATTTACTGTGTGCCTAACATGATGCTGCCTTTTTTGTCATCCAAGGAAGACCTAGCCCTCCTTTCTATGTGTCCCCCCCGCCCTGCCTTCTTTCACAGCACCTCTGACATGGACTCCATTTGTTTGGTGTCCACTTATTCCCTGAGCCATACCAGGTACCTTTCTGAAGAAGCAGCCCTTTGGACCCATGCCCCCTAGAAGGTAGCAGTGAAAAGGAGCCCAACAAGCCAAGGCGAGACTCCCTGCCATTCTATGATGCTATTAACAAAGGACCTTGGTAAAAAGAATTGAAGCCTTGATTCTGATCAACAAGTCTCTCTGCCATGTAGGTAAGGCTATGGTTGTCAGCATAGCAAAATGCTACAGAAAGGAGTCTCACACTCTTGACCACTGGAAGTCAGGGTTAAGCTCAGTTCTAGAAGGCACACAGAGGGAACTTCAAGAACATATGTTGAATAAGTGAATCATCCCAACACAAAGCAAAGCTTCTCATTTAAAAAAATTCTAGGGGTAGCATTTCACACCAACTGCAACTTTCCTCCAGATATGCAGGCACCAACCTTGGCACTCTCTCTGCCACAGATCCCTAGGTGAGGCCTTATACACTGGCATGTCACCTTTTCTCACAAGTCCTGAGTGCAAGAATTGTCTTGCTCTGATATAATCTCCCTTGCTCCTGACTCCTGCCCTGACCATCTACTCCAGTTCCTGACCCTTATGCCTATACAGTTCATCCTTCAGATAAGAACTGAGTTCAAAAACCAGTTACTCAGAAGGTTTTTTTGAATGGGAGAGAAGAGTATCCATGTTCTGGATGATTACATCAGCCTATCAATCCAGTGCAAAGGCATTGGTCTATAGCAGGAGAGGGGTTATGTGAAGCTTCTTCCAGGGGAATGTTTGCCAAAGGAAGGACATTGAAATCCACATTGGACTCATCAGAACGAGTTACTTGCGAACTATCAGTTTAGCTGGGATAACAGTGGAGAGATATATAGTCAGGCATGGTTAAGATCTGCTCTTCTGGTTATTGGAAATAAGAGGATAATCGTACCAGACAAGCAAAAAAGGTCAAAAGTGAGGTACATAGGACCAGGCTAAGTGAAATGAACCCCAAGATATGGACGTGAGAGGTTTTTTCCTTTGTTGCTGTTGTTTTTAATGTACCATGTGGGTTTTTTTGTTTCTTTTGTATGTTCTTCCCCCTATGTTATAACCCCTGTTGTCACTGTATTTGATTCCGGTGCCCTGCATCTTATATATACATTTTTCTAATTTGGAGGGGAAGGGAAATAACAAAATGCTAAAACGAGGATACAGGTTGATCCATTGCAACAGTCAGATGTACAAGACACTATGTTGTAAAAGCACTTTACAATTTGGGGAGCAAGGGAAGAGTTGGGGAGGTAGGGAGGGAAGGGAATGTAGAGGAAAAACAAAGGAAGGGGTAACAATGCTCTATAGGGAACATACTTATTACCTGTAACTGTAACCTCTCTGTACAGTATCTTTACAAGAAAAGAAATTTTCAAAAAGAATTCAATATTTTAAAAAATCTGCTCTTTTGCAGAGGCAAAGAAATGAGCATCAGGTAATACACAAGGAAATGTCCAAGGGTGACAGAGGTCAGCCAGCGTATTGTGTAGCCATATTGTGTGGTTCTGTCTCCTTTCCTACTAGCTATGGGGAGAAATGATGCACTCAATGAATGGGAATTCTCCTAATAGTCACAGCCAAGGGTCTCAGAGAAATGTCTTTGCCTTCCGTGGCCACAAATGCACCTGAGAATGAAGCAGATAAGAAAATGATTCCCCAAAAGCAGAGCCTTAAAATTAATATTAGTATCTCAGAAAGAGGCAAGGAAGAAAAGGAATGAAACTCTCTCATTAGTTTTTAGTTTGAGAATTACCCAGCTTAATAAAGGGGGGCGGAGGGAATTCCCTAATTTTTTTGGTAATAAATTGAGTGAGATCTAAGCAATACAAAGTGGGAAGAACCTGGTTACCATTCCCCTTCCACTTACACCTCCCAAGAGAACAAGAGGAGTCTCCTACACCATAACTGATCAACAAAATAGGAAGTGCTATCTTCCAAAAATAGAAACTCTCCAAGACCCAAACTCTATGCTTCAGCATCCTGTAGAAGAAATGTCAAGATCACTGAAGCAAGCATCAGAGGATAAGAATCGCTTTCAAGTTGTTTGGGCAGAGACAAATGACCTAACCTTCCTGAGTTTCAGTTTCTGTATCTGCTTCCTCATCTATAGTACCTATTAGAACATAAGGTTCCAAATATGATCAGAGCTAGCACATATCTTCTTCAACAGAAGTTTGTCTGGTCCCTCACATTGGCTTCGAGATGATTAATTAAATAGTCAATATTGAGTGAATTAATTAATTATAATGCATTATTTTAAGAAACATAAATAGTATAAAAATATAACAAAAATACATGGATCAAAACCTGACACAATATTTGTCATAAGATTGGAGAAAACAGCTGAAATAAAAGATGAGTTAAGGCATATGAAATACCTTGATCTCAGGGAAGAAAACCAAACTCTTCTGTAAAATAGTTTGGTCAAAATAGTTCAGAACATGTTTTCTAATTACCAAAATAATAACTGGTACAATTTCTCTGAACAACGGAGAAGCTGAAAGAAAAAAACTCTGCATATTGTATTTAAAACATAATCCCATTAAATGAGAGAAAGAACAGAAAAGGAAAACTAATTAAACAAAATGACATAAACACACACATACAGGCTGGGAAGGTGGCTCAGTGGTAGAGTGCTCGCCTTGCATGCATGAGGTCCTGGGTTCGATTCCTCAGCACCATATAAGCAGAAAAAGCCGGAAGTGGCACTATGGCTCAAGTGGTAGAGCGCTAGCCTTGAGCTGAAGAGCTGAGGGATAGTACCCAGGCCCAGAGTTCAGGCCCCACAACCAACCAAAAAAAAAAAAAAAGCCACACACATACACCTTATGTGTTTTCCAAACAAAACATGCAAACGGGTTACCACTGCTTATTTAAAGGTTCTTAGATTGTGTCAAATACCAACTAGTTATTATTGAGATAAAGCAAATCAACATGAACATTTCAAGAATATTATACAAGTGGGCACAAATATAAAGCATGCTCTAATACTATTGTCAGATTATATTGGATACCAGGTAAATATGAAACATTATCATTTTATATGACCCAAAGGGTACAATTTACAAGTTGTCAAAACATTGTGTGCATACTATATTAATGCACATCTCAATTTGGACTGGCCAGAATTCAAATGCTTGCTACCCACCTATGGCTAGAGATTAGCATAATGGACAACACAGTTAGAAATTTTAATTTACTTTCCTATTCTAGAAAAGACTAGATGTCAAATGTAGCAATGTTTTTAAATGAAAATTATGAAATGGTTTCTTCAAGGCAGCATCCTGAAGGTCACATTCATAAGGAAGTGCAGACCCTCTCACCAGGACAAAGCAATCTCCTTGCTACCTAGACTGGTTTCAGGCACTGCCACCATATTGGGCTATGCTGAGTTGTGAGCATATAACTGGGACATTCAGCACTTTGTCTTGCACAGTCCAGAATGTATCTGAGAATGACACCTTCAGAATCAGCACCAAGTCAGTCTTGCTGAAGAAGAAATAACCTCCATATGTTCAAGGTCCTAGGACTGAAAAACTTCCTTGCTACTCACTTCTGGGCCATAAATTGCATGAGGCTTCTAAAGAGCAATTTTACCCACACTATGTTTCCAGCTATCATCAATTAATTAGGCATGTGTTTAAATTTTCTCATCAGATTGTACATTCAATTTTTAGAACAGAATATTATAGAATGTGCTTCTCAAATGTTTCTCTGTTGTTATCTTATTTAACAGTCATTATTTTATTGCTTTGGTGGTAAAGGACAAAGAAGTAGTAAGTTTTAATGGAAACATCAAATCATTTGGTATCTAGTTCTAAATTATTGACAGACATAAATCACTATATATGTCACTATATATAATATATAATGTACATATTATATATATATAAAATGAATATATATATTTAGCAATTGGGGAATTGGTTTATGGATTCTCCATGGATAGCAAAATGTGTAGATGCTCAAGTCCTTTAAATAAAACAAAGTAGTATTTGCATATAATCTCTCATATTCTTTAAATCATCTCTAGGTTATTTGCAATACTTACCAAAATGTAAATGCTATGTAAATTGTTACTGTATTATACCATGTAGGGAATAAAGACAAGAAAATCAGCAATATTTTATTCAGTAGAAATAAAATTTTTTCCTGAATTTTTTTTTGGGGGGGAGTCTGGTCATGGGGCCTGAACTCTGGGCCTGGCACTGTCTCTCAGCTTTCAGCTCAAGGCTAGCACTCTACCACTTGAGCCACAGTGCCACTTCCAGCTTTTCTTTTCTTTTTTTTTTCTTTTTCTTTTTCTTTTTTTTTTTGCTTATGTGGTGCTAAGGAATCAAACCCAGGGCCTCATGCATGCAAGGCAAGCGCTCTACCACTGAGCCACCTTCCCAGCCCCTTTTTCTGAATATTTTAAACACACACACACACACACACACACACACACACACACACACATCCAAGTTATAGGGAAGAAAATATTTGTTAGTGCTTCTGAACATGCACACATAGACTAGTCATTAATTCTTTTTCTGCTAGTTTCAAATAATGGCCTTAGTAATTAGAAATTCAAAATCTTACTTTTAATATTATTATATTTCAAATTCTTCTCCAGAGAAAGTGGACATTATTCACAGTCATTTTGAGTCTGTGGTTCTAAACTATCGATGGAGCGGGTAGGATTGAAAAACCTTCGCTGAGATGCTGAATTAGTGAGCTAAAACACCACTTTCTGTCTGTCACCATTTATCCATCACCTGTTATTGGAGTGCTTAGACATTTTGACAAGGATGTTATTTCAGTATTGAACTCTTACAAAAGAGAAGAAAATTTCAAAAAATATGATGAAAACATCTAAGGTCATTATATTCACCATTTCTTTGGATTGAATTTATTTCCTTTTTAACATTTTGCCATACACACAGAAATTCTTCAAGGTAGAAGAAAGTCAAAACATCCTCTCTCTCCAAAAGAAAGAAGAAAAAT
Organism: Dipodomys merriami; assembly: GCF_024711535.1. Lineage (NCBI taxonomy): Eukaryota > Metazoa > Chordata > Mammalia > Rodentia > Heteromyidae > Dipodomys > Dipodomys merriami. The sequence continues at coordinate 19,286,659 of NW_027202382.1, forward strand.
ATATATTATATATAACACTATATAATATATATAAGTATATATTCCCTCCCCCTCATTTTATTCTGTTTAAAAAATTTTTTTAAATACTTTGAAAGCTTCTTGGGAGGCAGAGATTAGTGGGTCACCTTTTTTGTTCCCATCCTGGAGCCTGGACTCAGGGCCTGGGTGCCATTCCTGAACTTTTTTGCTCTAGGCTAACTCCCTACCACTTGAACCATAGCTCCACTCTGGATTTTTTGCTGGTTAGTTGAAGATAAGACTCTCACAGACTTTCCTTTTTGAACTGTAATGCTCAGATCTCAGCCTCGTGAGTAGCTAGGATTACAGGCGTGAGCCACCGGCACTAGGCTATGGTGAATCACCTTTTGAGGTTAGCTCTGGCATAAATGTTTGCAAGACTGCATGTGAACCAATGGCCAGGCATGTTCCTCTCATCCCAGATGCTGGAGAAGCACGGTGGCTGGGTGTAGTGACACATACCTATGATCTCCAGTGGCACAGGGAAGCACAAGTAGGAAGATAATGGCCAGGACATAGAGTAAGCATGACCTTATCTTGAAAATTACCAATGCAAAAGGGAACTGTCACTTGAGTGACAGACTTGCCTGGCAAGCCTAAGACCCTGAGTTCAATTTTTAGCACATCAGTCATTAAAGTCCTTGTTAATGAAAATTATATATGGCAAGTGCCACACCTGCATTTAAAATTAAAATCTAAGTACAAGATAGCCCTCATCCCTTAAGACAGTTTTACTCTGGACCACATAAGGGAGGGTAAGAGACAAACGGAGAACAGAAGGGTAGGTGAATGCACTCATAATATTCAATTTACATATGCAAAAAATTGAACCAGGTAAATTGAAGAAATGGTGGGGGTGGGAGAGTTAGAGGAGAATGATGAAAGGGGTGACATTGATCAAGATGAATTGGCATGCTGAATTGAAACCTTCTTGGGCAACTACTTAAAGATAATAGAAAATAGTTGTCACTATGATTAAAGATGATTTCATTAATATCTGTGCTTTTCCTTTGGAGATCAGTACATCTGTTTGCCATCACACGTATGTGCACAGTGACACACACAAATAAAGACATCTAAGAAATGCTTTCTGAAAGTTTTTGCTGTCTCAGGTTAAGTAAGGAAATAGTAAAGGACTGCTGGGTGAGTAGCCATGAGACCAGATTTACCAGAAATGAAAGGAATATTGTGCCAGAAGGGCTATAAATATTGCTAAAGCAAAGCAAATGAATTCAATACCCCAAAGTTAAATTTCAGTGGACTGGCATATAGTATAAATAAGGAAGTCAGAAAGATGCACAGATTTCACTAAAGAATAGAATGAGACAAGATAAACTAGGTAAGTGAGCACTGGCCAGTCTAGGGGCCATCCTTGTGGGAACAGCTGGCCTGCCACCGCATCTTCTTTGGCATGGTTTCAACATGGGTGGTAACAAGAACATGTCTTTATAGCAGTTATTTCTCAGATGTCAAAGGTCACAGATTCCTCTGTAGATGTTGTTAAAAAGTAGAATCAATCAGGTGCCACTGGCTCACACCTATAATCCTAGCTACTCAGGAAGCTGAAAGCTGAGGATCATAGTTCAATGTCTGCCTGTGTAGGAAAGTTCTTAAGCCTCTTATCTCCAATTAGCCACCAAAAAGCCAGATGTACAGCTGTGGCTCAATGAGTAGACTAGCCTTCAGCAAAAAAAGCTAAGAGATGGTATCCAGGCCCTGAATTCAAGGCCCAATACTGGTACAAACGCACACAAGACACAGAATACATACAAAGTAGAATATACTACAATAGAATCAGAAGATTCTCCCCTTACCCACCAAAGTTAGGGCCTCATGCTCCTACTTGGCCCCCTTGCTTATTGCTAGAGGTCTACCACTTGAGTCATGGATCCTATCTGGTGTTTTGCTGTTTCTTTTTGGATCAGGAGTCTTGTGGAGTTTTCTATCCGGACTTGCCATGGATCATAATCTTCTGGACAGTCTCCTGTGTAGCTAGGGTTACAGGTATGAGCCAGCAGCACCCAGTGCAAGTTCACATTCTAATGAGCTCCAAGGTAGTGTTGATGGTGCTAGGCTGAGAATATGCTTGAGCAGCAAGATCTCAAGTAGGCAACAGAGCCTTGTTCTAAGTCAATGATAACTTCAGTGGAACACTTTCTCCTGCTTTCTTTTTTGCTCTTCATAACCCCAATAGCTTTTGGGAAAAAATAAGATTTCATAGGAATCAAACACAAAAAGGAATATGCTAAGCCTATGTCGGGACAGGTGCAAGGATCCTCACAAGGCAAGAAAAAGAAATACTGTGTCCTCAAGGAGGTCATGGTCCATAGAAAATGTAAAAGCCTTTGAACACCTTCATGTCTTAGGAGTGACTTAGGGTACATACAAAGATGGCCAAGGAACAGGCCCTAGTGAATGTACTGACAATAGCACTGGAGATTCAATTCTTCGAAATGGCTTGGCTCTGAATTTCTGCTGTTAAGCAGAAATTCTTAATTTCTAAGAAGAAAATAAAGTAAGAAGAAAGAATTCCACAAGCAATAATCATCAGTAAGCCTAAGTCAAAAATCCCCAACCCCAGCAGCAACATTATCTAAGCCAAATTCATCAAACCCAAGGAGGCTTTAACTAGAAATGTTAGCAAAAGAATTGAGGAAAGAATACACACACACACACACACACACACACACACACACACACACACACACACACACACACACACATATATATTATATACTCATATACATATAGTATATGATATATATTATATATGTGTGTGTGCGTGTGTATATATATATAGGTATATATATGTGTGTGTGTGTATATATATATAATATATATATATATATATATATATATCCCTAGTCTCTATCCCCAACTCTTTGTCAAGAAATCACCAAACAATATTGTTTTAGCTGTGATCCAGGCACAATAAAATGTCCATAAGTATTATCATATCCAATACTCACAACAAATCAATGTAGCAAATGCTGCTGTTAACCCCAATTTTACACATGAAGAACCAAATTTCAGACATATTAAGTAACATGCCATAGGCCAAAACAGCTACTAAGGAATAAGCTCAGATTCCATGCAAATACTGGCTAGCATTGTTTTCCTAGTACAAATATTTTTCAAAGTTGATAGGCAAGTTAAAGTCAAAATATAATTTAAAATGATCAGAATCATATCTACCCAAGTTACTTCATAGGGTGCTTATGAAAGTCCAGTGAAATAAGAGACTTGAAATTGCTTGTGAAACATCTGTGGCCAAACTAGAAGAGAAACAGAGACTGAAATATGGAGAGACAGAAAAGAAGAGGGAGAAGGGGAAGAGAGAGGTGGGGAAGGGTGAGGGAGGCAGAGACAGACAGGAGAGAGAGACAGAGCAAGCAAAGGTGCTTTGTAAACTATAGAGAATGAGTTTGTTGTTGATTTGGTTGATGTGACTTGTGATTTATCACTACTAGGTCCTGAGATTGTGCAGCCCAATCAAGGCTGCACAATACATCAATACTTCTCCCAGAGCTAGGAGATAAAAAAGACCTCTTTGAACTCTAAACTTCCATTTTCTTGGCCTTGGTATCATTCTGTGCCAATTCACATAAATGAAGTCAAATTGTGAAGACTATTATGTCCCTGTTCACCGAAAAATTATGATGTAATTCTCTCTTTTACACACAAACACACACCACCACCACCACCACCACCACCACACCATACCACACCATACTACATAACATCACATAAGTCTTAACATCCTCTTAATACCTAAGCAAAAAAGGTGAGAGCCATAGAATATTAATAGGTCCTCAAGATGGAATGAAACAGTAGAAGTTAACATTTTCTCTATTGATTTGATTTTACACTGTCTCTTCCTTGGAGAGAAACTGGAGTTATGATGGACTCAACATCAAGCATAGAAAACCATTGTTTTCATTTATATGGCTCAATGTTTATTTATTAGAACTATAACTGTGCAAGTGTTAGAATCACAGAGGTGAATAAGAAAAGCTAAGCCATTTGGAAAATACAAAGGTAAATTAGACTTGAGCATGACCCTTAAGAAGCTAATACCTAATTGTGACCAAAAAAAAAAAAAACCCACATAGAAACAAAGTTAAACTGACATTGAGATATGGAATCCTGTAAAACAGATACAATGCTGATAGTAAGAACAAAGGGAAAATTGTGTAGAGTATTCATGAACATAGAATTGATCTCATAAGCAATGGAGAACCACTGGGAGTTACTACACACGACAATACAGTAGTGAGCATAAGGTTTAGAAATGATGAATTAGAGAAAAGAACGACAGAAGGGGATGCAGGCTGGGAAGAGGTGTGTGTTGCCCACATGTACACCGTTGGCACAGAGGACCTTTCTGTTACAGAAAATGCTGAAGAAACATGTCCTGAATGTAGAATTATTTAGTTAGAAGGGAGCATGTGCAAAAGTCAAGGAAAACCAGAAGTTTGGCTGGTCATAGAGGTAAAAATCATGTTCTGCCAACGTGTTAGAATGGTAAGAGACAGGGATGGGTGGAAGATATGCAGAGAGTTTCAGGCTGTGATGAGAGACTCCTGGACATTCAAACCCTATAACTGGATGATATTTTACAATTCTAGCCCAGAGCTACCTTCAATGTATATATATATATATATATATATATATATATATATATATATATATATATATATATATATATATATATATATATATATATATACACACACATACACACACATATTACATAGGTGATATTTTTAAGGCATGTTTCAAAAAGTTTGAGGGGATGAATGGTAAGTATTCTACTATAACTTGGTTGTTGTTCTGGTGTTATAAATAACATTTGCTACGCATTTAGTCATTTTAGCTGTCTGGCATCTTACCAGACAGCTGTTTCTTCAAAGTAAAATCCAGCTTCACATTCATTCTGAGGGACCTTCCAGGACCCTTTTGCCATGGTGTTTGATTTGTAGAAATCCCTACTCTGGACTAGACTGCATTCTTAGAAACAATTATAAACCTTGAAGATAATTCTCCAAATTCCCCACTTCTGCTCCATCTAACCATAGCCAACATTTACCTGAAAGACTCTAATGAAGAAAATTCCAAACCTCCTGATTAAGACATTCTGGCCCTTAATTCATGAAGCTCCCATGGTTTGAAATCTGAATAGTCAGATAGATCCCTCCTTTGAACTCAAGTTTATTTTTTCTTTACAAGGTTTCCATGATTCTAATCTATCTCTCTATGATAATCAGACCCAAAGTCTCTCTTCCACAAGCCATGCCGTGCTCTAGGGAAGGACTGAGCTGCTCTTTTTATTTGTTCTTTTCTGAGTAATCCAGTGTCTCAGAGTCTGTGCCTGAGACCTCCTAGATACAAAGAGAATTAGATATGGTTCCTGTTTCAGTACCTTATCTTCCAATATGGAAACTGCAGTAAAATAACTTACAGGAAAGGGAGAGAATGCTCAGAGAGGCAAAAAAAAAAGTATACATGAAGTTGAAAAGGGAGTGATGACTTTCCTATGGGAGGAAAATGAAACTTATAAAGCAGTACTTGAAGAACAGAAAAAGGGGAAGATGGAAGGTAATTTTGAAGGGGGGTAGAAATGATCAACACCTACAGCTGGGCATGGGTGGCTTACGTCTGTACTCCTAGCTTCTCAGGAAGCTGAGATCTGAGAATCACAGTTTGAAATCATCCCAGGCAAGAAAGTCCGTGAGATTCTGATCTCCAATAAATTACTTTTAAAAGCCAGGAGTGGAGCTGTGGTTCTTGTGGTAGATTGCTAAGCCTTGAGCACAAAAGTTCAAGGATAGCACCCTGGCCCTGAGTTCAAGCCCCAGGATTGGCATGTGTGTGCACGTGTGCATGCGCGCACGTAAACACACACACACACACACACACACACACACACACACACACACACACACACAGAGGCCAACATCTTGAGGCAGTGATAGAAGACACTAGCCTCATAATCTAGAAGTATGAAGACAAGGTACAACCAAGAATGAGGATAGATAAAGTCATGGCGTCTGAACTCAAGAAAGAACACTGTTTTAAATCAGCATAGGTTTTATACTAATCCATAAACTTTCTTCTGTCTGTTATCAGTCAGCTGAACATGGAGACAGGTAGAAAATAAGTCATTTTAAATATAAGATACTACCCCCCCTACAACCCCCCATACACACAACAGCAGTAAGTGGGAGAATCCTTTGTACATTATTTACGTTGCTAAACTCCCAAGCATTTAGATGAAAAATCATCATTTAGAATGAAGACTTCCTAAGATCCTAAACTACATAGGAGCACATAGGAAGAATATCAGTGCAGTAAATCAAATGGAGAAACAAGCAAATCCTAAAATGCTCATGCCAAAATATGGTCATTTTCTCCCCTGTTGCCAGCCTGAATAATGTGTCCATCAGTTCCACCCAATAGAGTCCTCAAAAAGAAAAAAACACAGTAAAGTGAAATAAAGGAAGGTTCTGTTAACCAGATTAAAGACTCACAGAGGAGAAAAAAGACCCCCAAATAAATGGATTGGAAACTCCATTTTGCCAGTCATGCCAAAAGCTAAGCCCCACTTCAATTATTAGGGATGTGTGAACCCCTCTTAATGTTTTCACAAGAGTGCACCAAATAGTCACAGTCTCCCTGGGACCAACACCACTAAGCAATGGCATTTTTTGTTTGGTTGGTTAAAGTGTTTTTTTGTTTGTTTGTCATATCTGCAGAAGGGACTTTCTTTTGTCAAGATACAAGATCTTGTCACCTGCAATTCTGTAGGCACAAAAGGGAAAGAAAACATTTTTTGAGAAAAATAGTAATAAATTAAAAATGCATAGTCAATAATACCTTGAACTCAGATAAATTTGGTGGCAAATATTTTTTTTAACTGCAGCATAACTGATTAAAACTGATTAAAAACTGGTACCGGGCACCAGTGGCTCATGCCTGTAATTGTAGCTACTCAGGAAGCTGAGATGTGAGGATCGTGGTTCGAAGCCAGCTCAGTCAGGAAAGTCCATGAGACTCTTATCTCCAATAAACTACTCAGAAAAAGCTGGAAGTAGAGCTGTGGCTCAAGTGGTAGAGTGCTCGCCTTAAGTACAAAGAAGCTCAAATACAGCACCTAGGCCCAGGATCTGCACTAAAAACAAACAAACATGAGTCAAAGGGTCTTATAAAGGTAAACCAAAGACTGGGCCTGGTGGTTCATGCCTGTAATGCAAGCTACCTGAGAAGCAGAGGTAGAAAAATCAAGGTCCAAGACCAGCCAGAGTAAAATGGCAAGGCTTTATCTAAAATGCAAACTAACACGAGATGGAATGAAAGTTAAGTGGTAAAATGTCTAGCAAGCATGAGGCCTGGAGTTCAAAACCCAGTACTGACCAAAAATAACACAGTATATCAGCTTCACAAAAATAGATATGGCTACTACTAAGACAATATTACATTTCCGTCCATAGCTACATCATCTGTGACATCTTTGTCCTCAGAGGATCGCAACTAAAATGAGCACAGCTAAACAAGAGTGACCAGCAGCTATACTGCCCTGGAGGAAGCAAGGTAGGGTTAGCCAGTAAGATTTTTCTCTAGCCTTTGCCCTACTAACATCTCTAATAAAGGAAGATACTCAATATGACAGGTAACTCACTTGGAAGATGTTGAAGAAAGCTGCAGAAGACCATATGGGTTTAAAACATTGATGTATTGCTTTTTGTGAGGAGGATGGAGATGGAAAATAATGGTTTTTAATCATATGAGCTGGTTAAGTAAAAAAGAGAAAAGGAATAGAAAATAAAAGGACCTGCTCCACCAAGAGTTTGCTATATATTTTTCTTTGAAAGTTCTAAAAAAGAAAACTGTAATTACCAGGAACCAGCATAAAGTCCATAAAGTTTCAAAAGGCATATTTAAAATGTTTTCTCTGTCTCTTTCTGTCTGCCTTTCTGTCTCTGTCTCCCTGTCTCTTTGTCTCTGTCTCCTTGTCTCCTGTTTCTGTCTCCCTGTCTCTCTCTCTCTCTCTCTCTCTATCTCTCTCTCTCTCTATCTCTCTCTCTCTCTCTCACACACACACACACACACACACACACACACACACATACACACACACATACACATACACAGATTTGACATGTTGAATTCCTGCAACAGCTTGTCCATCCATCCTGTCAATTTCCACAGTAAATGGGCTTCTATAACCATGAAAAACACAAAGCTCAATCCTAATAATATAATTGGGTAGAGAAGTAGCCTCAGTAAATACACAGAAAAAGAATGCCTTGATTCCTTAATCTTCTATTTATATTTATAAACATTTTGTTCATAGATTATATCTTTTCTTTTCTTTTCTTTTCTTTCTTTCTTTCTTTCTTATTTTTGGTACTGGCTACAATCTCAGGATGTTATACTAGCAAGTCAAGTGATTTGCTACTGATTTACATCCTGGCCCTCTTCATAGATTATATTAATTACCTCTTTCTTTCTATATCCTCTTGTGACTCCCATGAATATGGGATTGGTGGCAGGATTGGTGGCACCTATACCTACTCTGCTGGATAAGGACAACTTACGGATGTATTGCTCATCTCATTTTGAACAATTGGAGGTGCCATAATATTTGAGTCATTTGGAATGGCAGCCCTCCAGTTCTGAAGAAACTACAAAACTGGTTCACATCAAGAAATTTGTTGGCTTTGCTGACAGGGCGAGTATAGATGAACAAGTGATCTCATCAGCATAACACAGCATCACTCCAGGTAGCCTCTTCTTGCTGAGCATCTGGAGGCCAGGCTTGCTCTGTGGGACTGGGGAAGGGAGTCTTCAAGAGCCTGAGCTTGACACCAACATGACATTGTGAGATATCGTTAAGACCATGTCTCTACATTATGTAGTAATTTGTAGCCCTATTAAGTGTCCTTTGGATCAAAAACAGAACATATACCTCAGTTAATGTCATCATTTAGATTTTGTTTTCTGTTTGATCTTGTAAATGTCAAAAGAGCAAGTCTGAGGTTAAAACCCGGAAAGAATTACAAAATGCAATCATATATTTGGTTGGAATTTCCTTTTTGAACACAAACACACATCAAGTTCACCAACCCTCATCTGGTACAGGAGACGCCAGAAGTATGAAATACCCCCACTGTGCATTATACTTGGCTGAAGGAAAACATGGCTTGAATATTCATGTAGTTGTCCAAAGAGTCAGGTTGAATGTACCAAGAACAGCAGGAAAAGGATGTCTACTGGAATAAAGATTGCTAGCTTCAACCCCTTACAAATCCTAAAAATATGGGTAAATCTGGAGGAACAGGTTCATACATGCATTGTCTATTTTACGGTTTCACCATATATTGTCTGTCAGGGTTACTCTGTTAGTGGTGGATTTTAGGTGCGAAGATAGGACAATATTAAGCTCTTGGCCATTTTTTCTCCTGGGAATTTCTGAGTACTCTTTTGTGATCTCAAGATCTTAAGATCTAAGTTGCAGCCGAGTGCCAGTGGCTCATGTCTGTAATCCTAGCTACTCAGGAGGCTGAGATCTGAGGATCATGGTTCAAAGCCAGCCCAGGCAGGAAACTCAGTGAGACTCCTATCTCCAATAAACCACTAGAAAACGGGAAGTGGCACTGTGGCTCAAGCGGTAGAGTGCTCACCTCGAGCTGAAGAGCGCAGGGACAACACCCAAGCCCAGAGTTCAAGCCCCATAACTGACAAAAAAAAAAAAAAAAAAAAGACCTAAGTTGCTCTTATGTTTGTACTATTACTCTCTCGTTTTAGTAAAAATTCCTCTTTCATTTGAACCACTTTTTTAAGTTGGGTATGGGGGTGGAACTCAACTATGAGCAGCTTAACAGAAAGCAACGTCCAGATGTCTTCTGCTGGTAATTTATTGTAAATCACAAACTGAGGGAGAACACTGTATTTATGGAAGTCTGTAAAGATGATAAAGAAGAAGCTAAGAATTACCAATCATGTTATCTTAGAACAATAAAAAAAATCCAAAGAACTCCCAAAACAACCTCCCATCCTGGATGTGTTCCTGAAGATGGATATTCTCTTCTTGTTACCCAATGTGGTCAGTATCTCCAGCCAACACCACTCTACCATGTTGTACCGCATGAGGACAGTTTTTTCTGTCTTCAGTTTCTGTAGGCTTTCTATGAACAGTCAAAAACAAGGAAATATTCTTTTCATTAGAACTCAACAGCTGGAAAGTCCTCTGAGAGCAAAATTGATATGTGTGGGAGTAAATGTGGTCATTGAGTACATTGGTCATTGTATTTTCATTATTCAAACTTAAATAGAATATTATAATATTGTAACTAATACTATGCATAAGGGAACACTCCATGAAGCCCATCATGTTTCATCTTCTTTTTTTTTCTTTTTTCTTTTCTTTTTTTTTTTTTTTTGTCTGTCATAAGGCTTGAACTCTGGGCCTGGGCGCTGTCCCTCAGCTCTTCAGCTCAAGTAGAGCGCTCTACCACTTGGGCCACAGCACCACTTCCAGTTTTCTAGTGGTTTTTTTAATTGGAGATAAGAGTCTCACAGATGTTTCTGCCCGGGCTGGCTTTGAACCGTGATCCTCAGATCTCAGCCTCCTGAGTAGCTAGGATTACAGGTGTGAGCCACCAGCACCAGGCTTGTGTTTCATCTTTGTAAACAAAAGTCACTTCACAATCTTAATGTCTTACTTATCTACTTTTGTTTTCTAAATAAATAAATCCTTTTTTCCCCAAAGAAATAGATTTTATAATTCTGAAAAATATATCTTTATCTTATTATTTATCTAAGTCCAAGGTGTTATAAATATTCTATCATAAATTTGAATTTGAGTTTCTAACAGCTCACTGGTGAGCTTCCAAAGGCCCAAATGATCATAGATTTCTTTTTTTTTTTTTTTTTTTTTGTCGGTCGTGGGGCTTGAACTCTGGGCCTGGGCGCTGTCCCTCAGCTCTTCAGCTCAAGGCGAGCGCTCTACCACTTGAGCTACAGCGCCACTTCCGATCATAGATTTCTTATAGAATGAGCCATTAAATATAGCAAGTATAATTTGTCCTCTGTATCGACAGAACAGAAAGAATTGTGACCAGATGAAATAGAATGTAAATATCCAAAATGTTAACCTATTTATAATACATGACCACTGGAAAGATGGGAAAGAGGAACTGAAACCCTGCTGCCTAAAGGTAAATGACTAAGGGGAGATTTTGATAATTTTTACTAAGTTTCTCAATCTGATCATTTGCGTGATGTTTCTGAACACTGAAAGAAAGCATAAAATCTCAATATCGTGAAACTTTAGGAAGCCTGAAAGTGAGAAAGTAGAAGAAAGTTAAGTGGCTTCCATTTTATTCTTAAAGTTCTCTATTTTCATAGCTTTAAAAGAGTATTTCACATAAATGCTATTAGGGAAAAAAAAACTAGCCAAGTGAAATAGAACACACCTATAATTCCAGTTACTCAAGTAGCAAACATTAGGAAGAGCTCAGTTCAAGGTCAGACTGGGCAAAAAGTTAGGGAGCCCTGATCTCAACAAACAAGCCAGATATATGTCCTATGCCTGCAATCCTGACTACATACAATTGCGTAAGTAGGAGGATCATAGTCAGAGGACTAGTCTAGGCAAAATGTGTGAGCCCCTATGTGAAAGAAAAAAAAAAACTGAAGTAAAAATGGACTGGCAGTGTGGGTCAAGTGGTAGAGTGCTTACCTAGCAAACATAAGGCTCTCAGCCCAACTCCAATACTACAAAACAACCACAAAACCAAGACCACAGAAATCAATAAGGATTTCTCCAATCTTTTCACATCTTTATATCTAAGAAGCTATGACTTGAGCAGGACAATTTATTGAGAAAAGAAGAAATGTGAAAGTAGTCCAGATTATTACATTGTTCTAATACAACTATATATCTGTTTTAGGCATATATTGTTCCATCTCTCCTAGTTCTGTAAAATTCTGTCCTAAAAGTCCCCAGATCTGACTGAGCCTCTCAGACATAATGGAAGAATGCCTTTGTATTTGTGACTCATGAGGCTCTAACTTCATTTGCAGCCCCAGTTTCAGTTTAGGTTCCCCTTAAGATTCCCTCTCAGGAGACAGAAAGTGAGAGGTTCTCTGGCATTGAAAGTAGGAGAAATACGTACTAAACAGCACAATCAATATGAGGGACAGGGATAGGTGTAGAAACAACCATAGACATTGCTTATCTCCTGGTTGGTTGTGCCAACACTGACCCAAACAACACACTATGGACACAACATACTGTGGGGTGATATTGAGAATTAACAAATAGTTTACCTTGTTCTCTGGTTTTATTCTGGACACACTTCACAAAATCAACACAAAGAAATTCTTACAATAAAATTGAAAAATATAAATGAAATCGAAAAACAATACAAGAAAGTAAAACCTAAACCAAACTGAGAAAAACAGCCTGACATTGATAAGCAACCTCAACGCCTTCACATTTATGGACTACAGAGTTCAAGTTCATTAAACTCCTGCACTGTGGCTAGTTGAACTAAGATACTGAATTCTTAAATTTAGTTAATTTATATTTATACAAATAGCTACATGAGGCTGGTAGCTACTCTACTGAGCAATGTAGGTCTGTGTTAATTTAACAACAAAACCTAGAAGCTATCTGAATATGCAGTGTAAAGTGCAATGGCTTAGAGTCTAACAAAGGGTTGCGCAAAGGGCCTTTGTCTAGTAGAGGATTAAGAAAAAGCTAGAACCAATATAATATGAAGACAGGGTAAGTAAAAAAGATGCTAATCCCAAAGAAGGGAAGTCAACCAAGTATGATTTGTGTACCATCTCAACACTGAAACTTCTTTGCAGAGGATTCAAAATTTGAGCTGACAGTGGAAGATTGAAAAGGTGTTGTATTCGTTTTCCATTGTTAATAAGCAATTGAAGACTTAAAACCACATATAATTCATTATGCATATTTTAAAGCTCCATTGGTTAGAAAACTAATATGGGTCTCAATGGGCTAAGATTAAGATGTCTGTAACACTGCCTTACTTTTTTGAAGCTTTGCAGAAAATTTTACCTTCTTACCTTTTCTGCCTCTTTGGGGACACCCACATTGCTTGGCTTGTGGCCCCTTTATCCATGTTCAAATCTGGCAAAGCTGCATCTCTGCATGCCTTTGTTTCATTGACAGACATGTCTCTGACCCTGTCCAGGAAAAGTTCTCGGCAATCAAAGACCAATGTGATTAGACTGAGCCTACCCAGAAAATCTAGGCAAATCATCTCATCTCCAGATATTTAATTAATCACATCTGCAAAGTTCTTGTTGCTATATAAAGTAACACACTCACTAGATTATGATATGGACATCTTGGATATTATTGGTTTGCTTACTAAAGACTTTTAACAGAGATAGGAGATGCAGAAATAAAGGAAGAGATAGGAGATGAAGAAATAAGACAAGATACAGTCCAGGAGCAAGGCAAATCAGAAGAAGATACCCCCCTATAACTGTTGATTAACTCATCTGATGAGCCAGTACCTCAAAGTCCCTCTGAAAGATATACCATAACACACGCTGGTGAGCTCATGAGCTAATTTAATATGCTGGCTTACATTCATTCCTGCCCTATCCTTACCAAGAGCTAGTCTAGTTTCTGAGAATCCTATTTAGGCCATTTGTATTTGTCATTTAATTAAATACTACATAAACTGGTAGGACTGTGAAACACAAAGATTTACTCTTCCCATGCAAATTAAGTTGAGTAGCTTGAGAGGATTCTTTAATTGGAACATCCTAAAAAGTTTTGCTAATCATTTAGATGTAGGCAAGACAAATACCATGATTTTGGAAAAGGAAGTAAAATCTCAAAGTATCTATTTTCCTATGGTCTTTCAAATGAATACCAGTGTTTAATGAATACCATGTTTAATGATTACCAATAGTGGGTTCCTGCAAAAAAATGTTAGAAGGTACTTCACATGATCTTATTTACAAGCCCAACCTTAGTCCTTTCTCATGTGAGTATACACTAACATAAATTTCTTAAGGTACTTGTATTATTTTTATGCAGCTTTTTTTGGTCAACTGTTCTTTTTAATAAACTGATTATAAACTAAATAATAACAAATAATAAATTGTATAAACTAAATATGCCATAATAGTGGGCTCCTACTGAATTTGCAAAGCAGAGATGATACAAATGTCCTGGTGAGGAATGTGAACATTGCCATGAGCAGTAAGGAAATAGTGAGCTCATTTGTTTTACTTTTGTTATTTGATAGGAAAACATTTTAAACATGCCAATGGAAACACTAAGAAATCCTAACAGTCAAGGACAATGCTTTGTGAAATTGATCTGTACAGCGCAGGCTTACTGCTTCAGTTTTCCATAGCCCATGTTGTTTCCGCATATAGCAAAAGCCATTGGATTCTCATCCCCAAGGATGGTCTTGCTTCTATGATTCTACACTGGCTCTGTCCACTAGTGTAACCACTAGCTATATGTAGTTGTTGGGTCCTGAAAGGTGACTAGTACAAAATGAGACATACTGGAAGGGCAACCCCAGATTTTTAGAAGATGTAATATGAAACCAGTGTCTAAAAACCCCATCAGTAATGTTTTACTTACCACATGTCAAACTGCCAATCTGAAGTTTATATTGGGTGAAAGAAAAATGTACTAATTGTACCTGTTTCTTTTTGGTAAAATGTGGCTACAGAAAAATTTAAACCTACATATCCTCCTCACCTCTGTGGCTCATGTTATATTTTTCTCCTGAACAGCAATGCCATTGTCTGCATCACTCCTAACATGAAACTGTGGGTTCAAGGCCCCACAACCCAGCCAACAGTTTCAGGTCTCACATTCCTCTTACGGAGTGTCTAATCATAAACAGGGAATTTATCACATTCTGACTTCATGTTGGAACACGGTCTGGTTTTCTTAATTTTTTCCCCCTAGAATGTTTAAAGCTCTAGAGCTAGTTGCTTTGCAGAGATCTAAGGTCAGTCCTACCGTGTTCCTCTGATGGTGACTGTCCCTTCTAGAAAAGCAGAGAGTAGCAGAAGGATGGGGTCTAAGGATAGCACATGTTTTTTTTTAATTTTCAAAAGAGTGGTCAGCGGGACAGCTGTCAGAAAGTTCACAC
Source organism: Dipodomys merriami (assembly GCF_024711535.1). Taxonomy (NCBI): domain Eukaryota; kingdom Metazoa; phylum Chordata; class Mammalia; order Rodentia; family Heteromyidae; genus Dipodomys; species Dipodomys merriami. The sequence continues at coordinate 19,301,844 of NW_027202382.1, forward strand.
CAAAGACCTCAGAGCTGAGGAAGAACCCATAGGTAGGATGCTGACGAGAGCACATACACAGCTCAGCTCAGTCTTGAGTGTTTTAACAAAGACCGCAAGAACAGAAAGCCTCCTCCCAGCCACGTACTATTCCAAAGTGGCATGTTACCAAGCAGGATCTTTGTAAAATGCCCATGGCAAAGCAATGAGTTCAGAAAGAAAAAAGAAAAGAAAAAACTCTGCAGCACGGAGACTGTATTCAGGACTCAGAAAGGCATCCCTGCAAATCACCTCATCCTTGTGTAAACAAAGCTGAGTACACCCTGATTTATTGCCCACCCAGAGATGCTTTTCTGAAACCGTGGAGGGTAGTCTTTGTGTTCAGGTTGCCTATGGACATGGCCTGGGAGACCAGCATTTTGACTCTGGTTTAAAGGCAATTCTGATTCTCTTGGCTGCTAAGTAATTTCTACAGAAAAAAAAATAGTATTCATGGGCACTTTCATAAGTTGAGTTTATGTGCATGCACATGTAGAAGTGTCTTATGCCATACATGTTATTTAACATTTGGACATATTAACTTATGAAAATGCAATGGATACCTAAGTATATTGCAGCATTTTTTTAAAAGCCCATTCACTATCAAAACAATTCCCATGAGTCAGCTGATGAATGTGTGTCAGTTTTGATCTTAAAAATCTCTACTTAACAAGATAGTTTCTGCTGGTAGATTACCTCTTACAGTTTCATCTTAAGGTATTTCATAACATCTTTTAAAACACCATTTCCTTCTGTTCTTCAGTATTACAACATGCTCATTATTTTGCTCTCATAGTTTGAGACAATTTAAACCTTTATAATTCTTGGTTTTCAAAATAAGCTTGTTAATGACAGGAAGGAAGGAAGGAAGGAAGGAAGGAAGGAAGGAAGGAAGGAAGGAAGGAAGGAAGGAAGGAAGGAAGGAGAAAGAGAGAGAGAGAGGGAGAGAAAGAAAGAAGAGAAAGAAGGGGAAAAGACAAAAGAAATAAATAGCACAAAGGTCCTACAAAGTCAGCCAAATAATGTAAGTTTAGACCAGATTTCTACTTGTGATTTGTGAACTTAGTCAGGAGTCATGATAAATCTAAGCCCATTTCCTTATCCATAAAAGAGGGTTCATAAACTAGACCTGCCTTTTTCACAAGAGTTTATAAGGAGTATCTGGAAATTAATTTTGGAAATTTTAAAATATTAAGTAGCAGAAAGAATAGGTATTATAGTCACTGCCATTGTTCTAGTGTGACTCATGCCTAAGAAGAAGCGACATTGAGGGGTTCTTTTGTACAGTGAGACAAGGAAGAACAGGTATGAGATTCTAACACCCACCTGTCCTGTGACTTCATTCATAAAATTCATGAAGGAAATTTAAAATATTCCCCCAGATTTCCCATTAGAGTCACTTTGGCTTTAAAGGAGACAAGAGTCAAAATCTAACAAAAACTTTTATTCTAATTTGTTCTGAAATAAGAGTTTTCAATCATCACAACTCCTTAAATTAGAATAGATCTTCAAAAATAGATACATGCAAACATTCTTTCCTAAATTTTTTTTCATGTACAAGTGTGCAGCCTGCTATGTAATGTCACACATTAAAATAACATTGGCATGGAATGAAGATTTAAAAAATTCTTTCTCTGGAAATAAGCATATGTTATTAAAATTATATATCATTGGTAGCCAACTACTAGAAAAGATTCCACATTGAAGTGTTTCACTTCAGAAGTGATTTGGAGTATTGTGACATTGTGCAATAAATATAGGACTTAAGAGGCAAGAGATTTGGGCTCTACTTTCAGACATTCAACTAACTTAACTAAGACTTGAAGATAGAATTTACTTCCATGAGCCTTACTTTTCTCCTGAGCAGAGTAGATTAACATGACATTCCCACTTGCCTGTTTCATAGGATAAGATACGAATAAAAAGAGCCTTTCCAACTATAAAGTAGTGTAGAGGTACAAAAATTAAGAAATCCAGTTTATTTAGAAGTTATTATTTGCCAGAGCTCTTTGAGCCATATTGAGTGAGCTCAATATACCTCACTCCTGGAGTGTATATTGATAATTTTGATTTTCACACATTTTATCTTAATACTAAAGTAATAATAACCTTGACCTTAATAATAATCTTTTCATCGTTCTCAAACTTCCTCGAGTCATACAAACTTTAAGGGCTCTGACAAAGCTATATTTGCTCCAAGGCACAAATATTATTCATATACTTTCTAGACTAGCATATTAGAAAAAGCTAAATAAATTTAAAGTATTGACACCTCACCCTCTATCATACAATAAAAGGAAATTAATAAGATGAATGTGAGACTTTGGAGTATTAGAAAATTCCATAAGCACAGTTTATTTACTGTAATTAAAAACATGACTAGACAATACCAAAACTGTCCCTGAAAACACAATATGTCTATTCAATGAAGCAAAGTAACTCTCAGGGAAAAGTCATTAGGTTACATATCTTACCATAACAAAAATAAGAAAAAAAATCTGAACATTTTAAAGGACCTAAAGGCAACTTGCCTTAGTCTGCTATGTGTTGCTATAATAAAATAGTTGAGAAATCTAGGAAATATATACAGAAAATAAAATTACTCTCTCATAGGTCCCTCCAAGTCTTCTATCCATGCAATCACTTGATAGAAGGACAAAGAGAAGAAGAGGGAGAAAGAAAAGGGAGCTGAACTCACCATTTTATGACATTAGTTCTATCCATGAAAGCAGAGCCCTGATATCCCAATTTCCTCTTAAAAGTCAACCTCCTAATACAATGCCAATTACATTTCAACACAAGTACTGGAAGAGTCAAGTATTTAAGCCCTAGCATAACCAAGAACTAACATTATCCAATGGGGAAAAAATAGAAAGCTTTCCTATAATATCAGGACAAAAGCAAGGATGCCCACTTTGACCACTTCTACTCAATCTAGTTCTTGAAGTACTAGCCAGAGCCATTAGGCAAGAAAAAGAAATAAAAGTCACACAAATTAGGAAGGAAGAAATAAAGTACAGATATATGATAAGTCTTAAGTGTATAAAGCCTTAAAGGTTTCACTAAAAAATAAGTAATAATAGGGGGCTGGGAAGGTGGCTCAGTGGTAGAGCACTTGCCTTACATGCATGAGGCCCTGGGTTTGATTCCTCAGCACCACATAAGCAGAAAAGGCCAGAAGTGGCACTGTGGCTCAAGTGGTAGAGTGCTAGCCTTGAGCTGAAGAGCTCAGGGACAGTGCCCAGGCCCAGAGTTCTGACCCCATGACTGGCCAAAAAAAAAAAAAAAGTAATAATAGAAGGAAAAGCATAATATAAAAATCAACAAGAATCACATGCATTCCTATCCACTATATCAAAAGGAATTTAAGAAAAAATCCCATTTATAATAAGAAAGAATAAAATTCTTTGCAATAAGCTTTTAAAAGAGATGAACGAATTGTAGACTGATATTTATAAAAACACTGATAAGCCAGAAATAGGGACTCACACCTGTAATCCTAGCTACTCAGGAAGCTGAGATGTGAGGACCACAGTTCTAAGCCAGCCCAAGCAGGAAAGTCTGTGAGACTTATCTCCAATTAACCACCAAAAAAGGTGAAAGTGGAGCTGTAGCTCAAGTGATATAGTACTAGCCTTGAACATTAAAACTCAGGGACAGCATCCAGCCCCTAAATACAGGCCCCAGTACCAGCACATAATAATAATAAGGCATAAAGAAATGAAAACACGTTCCTTCTTTAGCTTCCTAAAGAAGACAATATTGTTTAAATGTCCACACAATCAAAAACAATATACAGATTAAATCCAAGTAATCATAATTCCAATGGCATTTTTTTCCAGAAATTTAAAGAACTCTAACCTTCCTATGTAACCACAAAGTACTCCAAAGACAAAAATAATCTTGAAAAAGAATGAAGCTAGTGGTATTAAACCTCCTGACTCTTAAGGTTTTTTTGTTTTTGTTTTTTCAGGTAAGGGGTAGGTTTATTCATCGTTCTGGCTGGCACCAGGCCATGTTGGCCCTCCATATGGCTGGGAAAGGCCTGGGAATGAGAGTTGGGAAAGAGAGAGAGCTGGGAAAGAGAAGGAAGAGCTGGGAAAAAGAAGAGAAGGAAAGAGCTGAGAAGGAGCTGAGAAAAGAGCTAGAAAAGAGCTGACTCTTAAGTTTTACAAATCTAAGATATATAGTCCAATGGAAGAAAGTGGAACTCTAAAATAAATTTATGCATCTATAGTCGACTGATCAAGCCAACACAACAAAACCAAAATAGTAATTCAAATAATGGTACTGATAAAACTGGACATTCACAAGTGAAAAAATGAAATTGGAGTCTTATCTATACCCCAAAATCAGTTCAAGAAAGATGAAAGATTTAAATGTAAGACCTGAAACTGCAAAACCCTAGAAGAAAACATAGGAGGAAACTTCATGGCATTGGCTTTGGCAATGATTTCTTGGATATGACACCAAAAGCATGAGCAACATAAGCCAAAATAGACAAGTAGAATTACATCAAACTAAAAGCTTCTTCACAGCAAAGGAAATTATCAGCAGATTGAAAGGCAACCCCCTGGAAGTGGGGAAAACACTCGTAAACTCTTATCTGATAGAGTTATTCTCTAAAATATATCAAGAACGACAACTCAGTAGCAGCCCCTCTTTCACACACAAGTTCTCCAATTTAAGAATGCACAAAGGATTTAAATTAACATTTATTAAAAGAAGACATATAGATAGCCAACAGGAATAGGGATTACTTAATCATTGGGGAAATGCAAATCAAACCACAGTGAGCTGTTAGGCTATTATCAAAGAGATAAGTATTAGGATGGATACAAAGGTACTTATACATGATTAGTAAAAATGTAAAATTGTGCAACCTATAGAAAATAGTGCAATGTTTCCTAAACAAAATCAAACTTTATGTTCCAGTTATCCCATTTCTGGATAGTTCCCCAAAAGAACTGAAGCCAGGCTCTTGAAAAGATACTTGCATTCTCATACTTATTGCAACATTATTCACAGTATCCAATCTGTACAAGCAACCTAAATATTCATCAACAAAAAACTAGATAAAGAAACTGTGACATGCATATATATGCATAGGTATATAATATATAACTCTGTATAATATAGGTATGCATATATGCCTACAATTAAATATTATTAAGCCTTAAAAAGAAGGAAATTCTGCCATATTCATGAACATGCCGGAACATTGAGGACATTGTGCTAAGGGAAATAAGTCTATCCTAAGACAAAAAGTGCATGTTTCCACTTATAGAGAAAATCTAAAATAGTCAAATTTATAAGAGAAAAAAAAGTAGAGTGGTAGCTGCCAGGAAATAAGGTGAAATGGGGAATTGGAATTATTCAGTTGAGTAGAGACTTTCAGTCATACAAGATGAGTAGGTTTTAGAGGTTTGTTGTTCAATGTCATGCCTATACTCGACAATACTATATTAAACTCCACAGTACTATATTAAACACTTAAAGTCTGAGACTAGGTATTCTTCCCACAGTAACATATATAGTATTATCTCTACAAAAAGCACAAGGATTTTTTTCTATTAGTAGCATGCAAAAGACTACTTGGCACATCAAAAACAATCAGGAAAGAATTGCAAGTAAATTAATTAATTTCTATGAGAAAAAGACAATCCAAACAAAAACACGAAAAGGGGAAAAACTAAAATTAAATAAGCATATTGGAAAATTGAACAGGCAAATAAGTCCAAGATCTGAGTATCTCAAAACAGAGAGATGAACAGTAAAAAAAAATTAAACAAGTGTAAAATACAAATAAATAGAAGTGAGAAAGAATACAAAATTAAAATTAAAATTAAAATGAGTGAATACACAGTTGTATGCAAATGGATTTCATGTAATGAATAATTATTATTTAGAAAAAAGAAACTGAAAAACCAATTGCAGATAATATCAGAGAAAGCTGAGGGATTACATAAACTTATAGATAAATTATCAGAAATAGTCAGGGAATAGACTCAACATAATTTTGAATACAGAAAAAATGGTAAATCTGTAAGAAAAATATGATCTATAATCTAAAACCTGATAGACTTAACACAAAATAAGCAACAGACAATTTAATTTATTAATATACAAGCAAACTATTAACCAAAATAGAAACAATTCATTTCTTTAATAAAAGAAATAATATACCATGAACAAATGGGATTTGCCACAGAACCTGAAGAAAAGCTCATTTGAGAAAAAAATAATCAAAACAATCTACCAAATCAATAATACAAATCGTAAAACCATATTTAAATAGATGCCCAAAGGGACAAACACACCAGAAGTTATAGTACCATGCCTATAGAAAATGTAGGCATAGAAAGATATTTTATTTCAACTTTGTTAAATGTTATTAAATCTGTACTAAGTGGAAGTTTATTCAGTGCAAATGGATCTCAGGTAAGCATTCTGCCTAGCTGAAAAAACATTGGAGATATCTTCATTATGAACAAGAACAAAATTTGGATATACATTTGACTGTTTCTAACGAATACATTTCAGGCTCAAAATGCAATGACAGTTAAGAGATATTTTAGATAACAGAGAGGAAAAATAAAACATTAATTTCAGAAAATATCATTATATGGTTAGAAAAAAAATTAATTTACTTGCTAAGAGTTCAAAGTAGTCAGTGATAAGTCGCATACATAAATCCATAGCACTTATCTGTAGCACTTCTACATCATTAAATGCAGTCAGAAACTGGAATAAGAACAATTCATACCAACAACAGACAAAAATTAAAAAGAAATGTTTTAATGGAATGCACAACTTGTGTTAAATGGCGAATAAAGTGCTGAAAAGAAAAGAGTACTATTATAATGATGAAAAAAATCCATCATGGGTTAGTCCAAAAATTAAGGCAACTCTAAAGTGAATCTCAACTATTTCATATAAAACTTGAAAAAAATATTTTCAAATTCATGTGCAAAGGAATTCCTTTTTTAAATTGAATCAAATTAGCAATCCCTGATGCTGTTACTTCCAGCAGCCCCATAAAAATTACTGAAAAAGAGAAGCCCAAAATTAAAAACAACTCTGAAAACTGAGACATGCAGACGAACTAGTTGCCAAATTTTGAAAAGGTTTTGCATTATCTGTATGCACTGTGGAACTGGATTAAAAGAAACAACTGGTAGCTGCTTCTGCTTTACAACAACAATAAAATTCTAATCCCAAACAACATGAAATAAAATGTAGAGACACTTGTCTCTTATTACAGTCTTCTCTGTGGCTCAGAAAATGATGGCCAGCAGCAATCAGATCTGAATGAGCAGCTATCTTTCTGCTATTATTATATTCTTTTTTAAATGACTTTTATTTCAACTTTCTCCTTTATCTATATTTAGAGAAGGCATTTCTGGGAAAATGGTTTTATATTCTGTATTTTCATACTCTACAATAAAATATTTTCAACAGGAAGGCATAACCAATGGGTACATATTATATTTTTGCTGGAATGCAATGCAACTTTTCCCCAAGACAAAGGGCTATAGGCAGATGCAAAAAAGAAAAGAAAGAAAGAAAGAAAGAAAGAAAGAAAGAAAGAAAGAAAGAAAGAAAGAAAGAAAGAAAGAAAGAAAGAAAGAAAGAAAGAAAGAAAGACAGGAAGGAAGGAAGGAAGGAAGGAAGGAAGGAAGGAAGGAAGGAAGGAAGGAAGGAAGGAAGGAAGGAAGGAAGGAGAGAAAGAAATCTTGGATGGCACCATTAATCAGGGCACTGTAGTCTGTCATTTACTCCACTAGCTCAAAGTATCAGAAAATCTGGACAGGATAATAGAATAGAAAATAGTGCCTTTGATGAGCAGAGTCACACAAAACAAAGGTCGCACAATTCCTAAAAAAAAAATTGGGCACAGAATGTCATAGACCAATGATAGATCTAAGAAAGAATCTGACGTGGAAAACAGGCAATTTCATTTTTACAAAATCTCTGTATAATAACTCTCATGTAAAAATGAGTAAATGACACACAAACACACATATGATAAACACGCACATGACATGAACCCTATAAAAATAACCAAAGAAAAGGAAATTTTTTCATCCTAAATTTTAGAAAAAAAAAAGATAGTTTTTCAGAAGACAGTCTTCTAGAGGCAGAACATTGTAGGAAATTTTGCTCATAATAGTTTTGTTCAGATGTAAAAGCTGGGTTTCTATGAAGATCCCTGAGAGCTATTTAAAAGGAAGAGGGAGAGGCTGGGAAGATGGCTCAGTGGTAGAGCGCTTGCCTTGCATGCATGAGGCCCTGGGTTCGATTCCTTAGCACCACATAAGCAGAAAAAGCCAGCACTGTAGCTCAAGTGGTAGAGCGCTAGCCTTGAGCTGAAGAGCTGAGGGACAGTGCCCAGGCCCAGAGTTCAAGCCCCACAACTGGCAAAAAAATTAATTAATTAATTAATTAATTATTTAAAAGGCAGAGGGAGACCCTGGGGCAAAGATTGAGATTCTCCTCCCTCCTCAAACACTGAATGATGACATTGGTTTCACAGGTACATTTTGCCAAACTTTCAAGGAACAGATCATCTCATTCAAACTAATATAACCCATTTTGTAAAAATGAAATTGCCTGTTTCCCACATCAGATTCTTTCTTAGATCTATCATTGGTCTATGACATTCTGTGCCCAATATTTTTTTTTTTAGGAATTGTGCGACCTTTGTTTTGTGTGACTCTGCTCATCAAAGGCACTATTTTCTATTCTATTTTCTAGTATATAATTATACTAATTAGATAGGATCAGAACAAGAAAATAAAACTGTTGGCTGTGGTACCTCTGCAAATATAGATGTAAAAATTGACATATTAAAACTCCCTGAATTGAAAAGATATATTTAAAACAACCTGGTCATATGGATTCCCCTCTCAAAATTCAAAAGAAATTATGATAATTCAATCTGTTAAGTAATGAACAGGGGAAAAACCAAATGAATATTTGAATGGGTTTTTGAAAAGCAGTTGAAGAGACTAGCCTCCAGCACATAGGAATAAAGACCCATAAAATTTTGATCCTCCTTAAAAGTAACAAAAACATCAGGGAAGAGCATGTCAAGATCAGCCTTTTCAGAATTCTGAGATTAACCAAGTCAATCGAAGGGTCATTTATTTCAGGAAAAATGACTAAACCTCTATATGAGCTGTGAGTTTGTATTCCATCTTCCTCTCCCATCTCTCTGGTAGATTTGAAAACCATCCTCAAAATTGTGAAACCAAGTATATTAGCAGCAATGAACAGGGCAATGACTTTGGAACTCCTGCCCAAAAACCTAACTCCAAAGAATTAATGTACTTAGCAATTTCCCTGGTAATTCTCATTTGTAGAGCTCATCTTTATAAGAAACCATCTATTCTCTCTCCACTCCTATTCAGTATTTTATTTGAATTCCTAGCCAGAGTTATAAGGCAAAAGAAAGAAGGACATAAAAGGGATCCAAATAGGGAAGGAGGAAGTCAAATAATCTTCATTTGCCGATGATCTGATCCTACCCTGAAAACTCCATCTTGAAACTCCCAGAGCTGATTAGCACCTTTGGCAAAGTAGCAGGATACAAAACCAACCCAGAAACATTAATTTTTCTATATATAGATAGAGAAAGAAATTAGGAGGACAATTCCATTCACAAAAGCCTGAAAAAGTATATAAAATACCTAGGAATAAACCTGCTAAAGAAGGTGAAGGGTCCCTACAACAAAAATCATAAAACTATATGATCCAGCAATACTGCTCTTGGACATTTATCTCAAAGATTGCAAGTCACAATACAAAATACAACAAAGGCACCTGCACACTCACCTTTGGTGCAACACAGTTTCATAAAAGCCAAGTCATGGAAACAGCACAAACAACCTACAATCAAAGAATGGATTTAAAAAATGGTACATGCACAACATGCACCATATATAGATGATGGGTTTTATTCATCCATCAGGAAGAACAATATTTTATCATTTATAGGGTAATGGATGGACTGAGAAATTCATATTGAGTGAAATAAATGAGAGAGACAAAAAAAACCCACGTTTTCTGTCTTATAAAGAAGTTCCACCTAAAATATAAACAAAAGGCTAAGAAGTTGGCTCAGTGGTAGAGTGCTTGCTTGCATGCATGAGGCCCTGGGTTCAATTGCTCAGTACCACATAAGCAGAAATAGCTGGAAATGGTGCTGTGGCTTAAGTGGTAGAGCACTAGCCTTGAGCTGAAAAGCAGAGGGACAATGCCCAGGCCCAGAGTTCAAGCAAGAAAAAGATAAACATAGCTGTAAACACATACAAGGCCATGCACAGGACCAAACTGACTAAACATTGGTTTATGTAGGATGAGATTCCATGGTATAATTATCAAGCAGTTAAACAACATGAATGCCAGGAAGTTAAAACATAGCTTGATTACAGTAGGAAACTAATAAGGGGGATAGATGAATGAAAAGAGGAATTGGTGGATGAGTACAGCCATAATGCTCAAAGTATATTCATGAAAAGTGAACTGGAAAACTTGAGAAGATGGGTAGGGATGTGATGGATGAAGGAGAGGAGAATAATGGAACGGGTGATTCTGATCAAGATGCATTGTGTGCATGAACTGACATGGTAAACTGAGACCCTTTGTACAACTGTTTGAAGAAGGAAAAAAAAAATATATATATATATATCAAGAACTGCTCAGAGTTTTCTAAGTGAAAACAACCTTTCCCCTGAGGCATTTTTCGAGAACAATTTTCAACCTTTGTTTAACATGCAGCTAGTATCTGTAGTGGTGACAAGAGCCAAAGAAAGGCTGGCCTAACAACTCAAAAGGAATCTGGGGAATAGAATGGCCATGATGAACTTTAAAAAGTTCCAACTGGACTCCCGGGAATCAAAACAGCCCTGGGCATGCACTGATCAATGCGCACGGAAACATCCAAAGAAGGCCTTGAAGCATCACTTCTGAACTTGGAACACTGGACAAGCCGGAAGTAATGACTAAAGCCATTTTAAACTGCCTGACTCAATGTCGAAGCCATGCATGGCACACGGAGTTCTTCAGCAAAAGCCGGGGGGGGGGGGGGGGGGGGAACATTTACAGTAATCTCTATCCAACATTAGCTGATTATTACACTAACTGAACAGAGATTTAAGCAGCCATACATACAAAGATATGGACTACAGAATTAATTCAACAAGGCCAGTAAGCAAACAACAACAACAAATATCCACAGTAAAGTTGGAAGGGGCAAGGGATTATGTTATTTTAAATGGTGAGTTCTTAACTAAAAGATGTAACTGATACATGCAAAGAACCCATACCCCATACAGAGGGGGAAAGAAGTACTCAACAGAAACTGTTCCAAGGAAGCCCTGGTGTTGGACTTTCTAGACAAAGGCTTTATATTAGTTTTTATAGGTACAAAGAACTAAGAAATCCATGTATTCAAACTAAATGAATATAAGTGAAAACAAGTAGAAATTATTTCTTAAAACAGATAGATGTGAGGAGGAATACACACAGCTCTGTGGGCCCTTGGCCCTTCCTAGGCTCTGACTAATTTCATGCCATGGTCGTCAAATCAAGATGGCCTCCTCATACTGCATTACCTGGGAGCACTGAGTGTCCTGTAAGACTCAGTCCACAGGGTTGGCCACCTCCTCAACCCTTACCTTCATCTTAATAACCCCACTCCCACTCCTCCAAACCTCAAGCTTTTGCTGCCTTCTCAGTCACAAATCATTTCTTGGCCTATACCTGGTGGCCTCCAAGGTTCTAGTTATACAAAATAAAAGGAAGTTAGGAAGGAAGAAGGAAGGAAGGAAGGAAGGAAGGAAGGAAGGAAGGAAGGAAGGAAGGAAGGAAGGAAGGAAGGAGGGAAGGAAGGAAGGGAAGGAGGGAGGGAAGGGAGGGAGGGGAGGGAGGGAGGGGAGGAGGAGGAGGAGCAATTTCTTTAAGCAGTATGGAGATAAAGCTTATTTTAAGAAAAAAACCTTAAGATACTGATTTGTGTGCTGTTGACTTAAACTTTTTGTTCACTTTATATCCTTATTATTTATCCTTATAGAAGGGATTTTAAAAGGCTGGGTTTTGGACATTGGACCATAGAAGCGGGAAAGAAGATGTATAAGACTTGCAGCAGTCCAGTGGCTCTGAATATTTGCCACTCTTGTGTCAAAAGCTCAGAAACCAACTCTCAGAATCTTAGGCATTCAAGAAGTAAGCTATAGCTAAGTGTCATAGATTCAAAGGACAAGAACAACCAGCAACAAGAACAACCAGGGAGAATTAAAACAAGAATCTTTCCAAACATCCCATTAGCAGAACATCATAATCAGGATGACTCCATTCCTATGGCATCATTCCTTAGAAGACTCTGCTCAAGATCTGAAATTCCAGTAAGTCTGATGGTCATATGCATTCATTGACCAGGAAGCTTTGGGTTTCCTTATGTAATAGCTATGGAACATTACTTGAAGGAAAATGAGTAACATCACTAGAAAGGAGAAGATTTACTAGATAAACTAAAGCAATAGATATCTACTGAGTTTTCCATAGCAATAATTATTCTTACTCAAGGCAACAACCAGCCCTCCAGGCCAAGATCACAATCTATAAGCATACACAATTGTTGCCATAAATCTGACAAAGGCTAGATGATCAAGAAGGCCTCCTAAAACCCTTGAAAATATTGAGAACTGATACCTAACTCTCCTGCCTACTAGCAGCCAGAAACCACTGTCTAATAGTTTTCCAAGTGAGGTTCTACTCATTTGTTATTAACATACACATAGGAATCTTCTACTAAGCTGTCTATAGTTTGATTTAGGGACTTCCTCCAAGATCTAACTCTACTTGGAACCCTCTCATCTTGGCCTGAATTTCCTTATTCCATTACATTAGTTAAGCAAAACTCCCCTTTCTATATAGCGACATTACACAGTCAACACTAAACAACTGAAGAGATCCATAAAGGGAGCACTTAGGAAATGAGGTCTATATCCAGTTAATCTAAACTTATTCAGGGAGCATGCCAAGATCTTGTCTGCAATGAGGTAACACTAGTAAACCCAAAGCCATTGGTACCACTCCACTGCTATCTATTTTTTTGTCAGTAGTGGGGCCTCAGCTCTTCAGCTCAAGGCTAGTTCTCTACCACTTGAGCCACAGCACCACATCCAGCCTTTTTCTGCTTATGTGGTGCTGAGGAATCGAACCCAGGGCCTCATGCATGCAAGGCAAACGTTCTACCACTGAGCCACCTTCCCAGGCCTCCACTGCTATCTTTGATAGAATGAGAATCAAAGTCAATTTTGTTAGGTAGGCATCAGGCTCATCACACTTGGGTCCTAGACTGTCTTCAGCTTCATCAACCTCCAACTCAAGTGTTCTTCCGCCACACTGTGCTGCTTGTTCCATGCATTTCATACCTTTGTCTGTCATCTTCATAACTCTGCCTGTTCCCTCCAGGCTTTCTCCCCATAATAGCCTACTTCCATCTGGAAAAAACCTCATCTGGTAAGAAGGACTTCCTGTCATCTTTTCTGCATCTGTTTTTCTTAGTAAATCACTCTTTCACTCTTCCAGGCTTTGTCCATTATTCCTTCTCTCTGTTATTTCTCTTGTACTCTGCTTTCAGACCCACCTTCCTCAGAAGACTGGGCCTCCCTTAGAGTTAAGCAATGAATTAAACTCACCTTAAACCCAAGTATCAAGCATAGGGCTCAGTATATAGTATGTACTCACTGAATATTTAAAGAATAATGAATCGCTAAATAAATCCAACCAAGAAGCTACCACCCCACAATTTTTGGAGGATTCCAAATACTCCTAATAAGCACACTAAACCTATTTTTAAGAATGGTATGTATCTATGGTCATTTGTTTGCCAAAAGGTTGAAATGTTATATGAGGAGTAAGCTCCTTATCCCTCATGCGCAGAGATCTCTGCACAACCTACAACACTCCAATAATTCCTCTTTCCACTCAGAAAGAAAAGAAGAATGTTTATATATATATATATATATATATATATATATATATATATGTCTCTGTTTCTTTCATATTATCTCTAATTTTTTATATCATGGTGTCAATTAATCATAGAGACTTAAGAGCCAGAACTATCGGAGATCTTTGCATAGTTGTTTCATAGGAAGGAGAAAAGGGTATAAAACAACTTAGTGGCAGCACTAACACAAGTCTGTTGCTTCTTCCTGCTCCTCTTACCAAATATTTTCAGTAATGAAAATTAATTCTCCCACCCACACATAAGCACTTCAATCATTGGTTTAGTTATAAATTGCTACCGGATAATTAATAACTATTACCAAACATGAATGTTTGGATTCTAAATTGTAAAATAGCAGGCACACCAGCATACACAATTGTTGCAACTCCTACAAAACTGAGTGATGTAATGGGCCTATGTCCTACTTTTCTAGTAGCTTCCTGAGGGGGGTTGTTGTTGTTGGATGTATGCATATGTGTGTGCACATGTGATTACCCCCCACTACTTTTTATTAACATTATATGAAAAGGGAACTTGAAAACATGGAGGCTTCTGCTGTTGTCACAAGACATATGACTCTTGTCTAAAAATCACTAAAACGGCTCAGACAATGAAGTGAAAGCAAACGCGCCTGAACCTATTACATTACATAGAAAAATGAATGTAGGCTGCATTGCATGTTACAAATGCCCTACATGTGACATACAGAGAAAGTGACATAATCCAAATATTCAGCAAAAGCAGCCCTCAGTAACAAATGCATCATTTCTGAAGAGGAAGAGAGAGCAGATGGCTCAGCAAGTAATTGTAGAACAGCCAGCTTCCCCCCATCCACACCTCCAAAACCAAACTGCCTCCCAGTGTCTCATCCTAGGCCCTGGGGAAACGCAGAGGCAGGGCACACAAGTGTCGCATTAGCAGCCATGTCACAAGGTATGCTCAGTCGGCGTGCCCTGGGCTTGGACCCGAAGGACTTGAATTCACAGCAAGATTCTCCTCTTGTGTTGTCTTCAGCAAGTTACAGTATTTCCTTGCATTTTAATTTCTCATTTATAATGTAAGATTAGTATAACTCTATAAGGTTGTAGGAAATAATGGAAGTGATTAAGGAATTCCCACATATTCTATAAATGTTAACATTATTAGTTATACACATACAGATCAGTTGAACTAGTAGAAGCCAACCTGGAGCCTAATAGCATTTACTGCATACAATGTGGGAAAAGCTTCCGCCCTGGTTGATGACAGCTCCACAAGTCCTTTACAAGAATGGTCAGTGAATTTTTTTTGGCTCTGTGTTAAAACATCACCTCAACTTTAGTTTCATCAGAAGAGTCAAATAAATCCTTGTAGTCATCCCTCAATGAACAGCTCCATATCCAGCTTTTTTCAGTAGTTTGTTGAAGATAAGAGTCTCATGGTCTTCCCTGTCCAAGCTGGCTTCAAATCACAAACCTTAGATTTCATCTTCCTGAATAGCTAGCATCACAGCCATGAGCCATAGGCACAAAACTGGCCTCTAATTTTTAAGATACTTACATCTCTTTTCCTCTTGTTGCTATTACTTAAAGTGCAAGTATGGTGGAAAACAAACTAAATATTTAAATACATCAAGTAAATCTAGAGGTAGATAGTTATAAGTATTTTGTGTGTCAGCCTCAGAAATAATAATGATTTACCTGCCTAGCACTTTTAAAAAACGAGCTCATAGACATTAGTGAATTTGGTCCTTATACTAGGAATCATAAAATATGATTTATTTAATACTCTTATGGAATTTGAATATAAATCTGAGACTAAAATACTCTCCCACCATACTATGTGGGCTCTCATTTTAACACCAAGCGTTATCAAGGTGGGAAGAGAAATGTATCCTTTAGCAGAATAAATCACAATCCTTTTTAAATGCTCTACTCTAGATTATTAGAGAAGAGAGCGTTCAGAACTCCAATGTCTTTAAACTCTCCTGATGGTAGAAAAATAGCTAAAACAGGCACTACAAAAATCCTTTTTGCTAGTTTCAATCACACAAATAACATTTATTTTATTTGTTTAATCACTGACATCCTGCTAACTGCAGGAAAATCTCCCAAAAGCTTAGACCAAAATAGTAGAACACCCCTAACTGGTGGATCAATAAAGTACTCCAATCTGTTTGCATAAATAGACATTTTGATAGCAATCCTTTGCTTTGATGGTACCCAAAATAGATGAACTGAATGTTTAATAGATTTATACAATAAGAAGCACAGACAAAAATGCCTTGATCCTCATCATTCTTGTATTCAGGTAAAAATGGAGAAAGAGGGGAAAGAAGGGGAAAATATCCCTGGAGCAGATGTTGCTGGGCCACTTGCACATTTTAAGTCTTAAATTTTCATCCTAACTTTAGATGTAGTTTCATAGCAGAGAAAACAGAGGCTACGAATTGTTGAGAACAGTCCACCTTTCACTTTCCTCCTCTGCCTCACTGTTTTAGCAAATCTCTAATAGAGGAAATTCAGAGCACTTGGGTTACAGACCAGCATCTTGGCTCTTGCTATTGCTTAGAGAAGCCTGGACTTGGTGCCATGATTCAGGAATTGCATGTTCGGCCAAGGTCAACAAATCCTTTTAGTCTATGTACTATGTACAGAGTCATCCCTGAGAGAGAAAGTAGGGTAAGAAAGACGCCTTAGAAATAGGAAGTTAGGGGTTACAGAGGAGAGAAATGGAAGATATTAAAAGAACTATGACAGTACAAATCCATGTTAAGGATGTGTTTATTTTACAACTTTGGGGGGGGGAGGTTGGGGGGGGCAGAGGAAGGATGGGATGGGAAGGGGAAACAAAGGAGGAGGCTACAATGCTTGATAAGAAATGTACTCATTATCTTGCCCATGTAATTGTAACCCCTCTGTACAGTATTTTCACAATAAAAAAAGAGAAAAAGGATATGTTCAGAAAGAAAACTATGCAAATACTGTGATGATCGTTATAGTTTGAATGTTGAATGCATCCCAAAGACCTTTGTGTTAAAAGCTTGGCCCCCAGAAAAGCAGTCATGAGAAATGATGGAACTTTTAGGGTGTAGAGTCTAATGAGCATCCTTAGGTCATCAAGGCATGCCCTAGAAAGGGCTTCATAGGGGATTTGTCCCTTCCTCTCTCTTTGTTTCCAGGCTAATGAGCACTTCACTCTATCACATACTCCCTCCATCATGTGCTGCTTCATCAGGGCCCTAAAGCAAAGGGGCCACCTGATCTTCAACTGAACTCATCTGAACTGAGCTAAACTGAGCTACTCTTGATCTTGAACTGTAAGTGGCGAGCTTTCCTTTTCACTGTCATGGGATAAGTTGTTTTTTATTATAATTACTAACATATTAATTGTACAAATTAATGGGCTTTACTGTGACATTTCCATATATATGTATACACACATATATGCCATGATATATGTGTGTATACATATATATGGAAATGCTATATGTGTATATACATATATATGGAAATGTCACAGCCCATATATATCTCTCTCTATATGGATATGTGTGTGTATACTTATACACATTCATATATACATATCTGCATATGTATATGTGTATGTGTATGTATGTATATATGTTTGTATAGATAAGTGTGTGTCTATATATAGTCATCTTTATTGATCATATCTATCTTCCCTACTCCCTCTCTTGTTTTCCCCTCCAATTCCTTTCATAAACTTTTTTTTTCAATATGGAACCAACCCAGATGCCCCTCAGTAGATGAAGGATCAAGAAAATGTGACATATAGATATACAGTTATAGATATATGAATTCTATGCTCCCATAGAACAGCTGATGCTATGCAAAACAGAAGAAATGTACATACCACCCAATGTGGAAGAAATAACTGTATTGCAAAGCTCATAGAACTCCTAAATATTATAGATCATGATAGACAATTTGCTCCATGAAAGTTAGAATGTGTTTGTGACTTTAACTAAGCATCACATTATCCCACAATACTGTGAAATTTGGCAAATTATATAACCACTTAATCACAATAAAAAATTTGAATAAAAGAAAATGTGATATATAGATATATAGAAATAGATATATGAATTCTATGCTTCCATCAGTAAGAATGACACCAGCCCATTTGTAAGGAAATGGAAAGACTTGGGAAAAATATTAAGTAAGCCAGAGCCAAAGAAACATAGATCCCATGGTTTCCCTTATTTGTAATAAACAGTGTCTGAGATAATCTCAGCAGATAAGCAGAATAGCGCAATAGCTATGTACATATTACCATATAAGATGATGATAAGTGAAATGAACTCCAAGACATAGACACAAGACGTTTTTCTTTCTTATTGTTGTTTTTAATGTGCTATGTGATTTCTTGTTTCTTTTGCATGGTTTTCCCCCTATGGTATATCCCCTGTTGTATTAGATTTTGGTATCCTGGTATTTTATATATGTTTATCTGGATTAGGGAAGGGAAGGGGAACAACAGAATGGTGAGACTAAGGACAAGGGAGGATCAATGCAACTGCAATATTCGAAGGCAATATGTTGTAAATGATCTGTACAACTTCAGGTGGAATTGAGGGAGAGGGAAAGTAGAAGAAAAATGAGGGAAGGGGTATCAAGTCTGACAAGAAATGTACTTATTACTTTACTTTTGTAACTGTAACCCCTCTGTAACTCCTCTGTATATCGCCTTGACAATAAAAAAATAATAAATTATTAAAAAAACACTTTTTCTTTCATAAACCCTCTCTTTTATCAATTAATGATCTCAGATATTTTGTGATAGCAATAGGAAACTAATCTAATGATTAATAAGAATAAAGGCATAGAAATGATCTCCAGATTTTTGTATATAGTCTTTATTATTCTGAAAGTCAATAATGTCAGTAAAATGGGCAGAATTAACAAACTTTTTGATTATTCCAGGATATGACGATGCATTTTATGACAGAAATTTGGTAAGTACATGGAAGTAGAAAGTAGTGAGGAGGAATCATCGTAATTCTATCCTGACATGACTGAAATTTTTAACTTTTAACATTTTTTTCATACTTTCCCTAATCTTCTTTTGGAAACTTTTTGCACATTTGAATTCATATGACTATATAATTTTGCTTGCCATTTTTGGAGTTTAGCATTGTCATAAACATTTTGCCAAGTCTTTAAAGCTTCTGAAAATATTTAATATTGATTGTAGTTGAGCCACAGACACTGAGTGTAAGATCAATGCTTTTTTTCTTTTTTTACATATTTCCCTAGACCTCAGCATAATTGTTTTCCAGGTAAAGGTGTATGGTAGTAAATTTTCTCACACTATGACAAAATACCTGGGATAAACTACTTAAAAGGAGGAAATATTTGTTTTGGCTCATTGTTTCAGAAATTTCTGTCCATAGTCATTTGACTGCATTGCTTCTGGCCAGTGGTGAAGCAGAGTAAAATGGCACAGAGGATATGATGATGAGCTATTTATCTCATGGAGTCCAGGAAGCAGAGATGGGGAGAAAAGAGGGAGGGAGCCAGGTATAAGATATATCCTTGGGCTGGGAAGGTGGCTCAGTGGTAGAGTGCTTGCCTTGCATGCATGAGCCCTTGGGTTCGATTCCTCAGCACCACATAAGCAGAAAAACCCGGAAGTGGCACTGTGGCTCAAGTAGAGCGCTCACCTTGAGCTGAAAAGCTGAGGGACAGCGCCCAGGCCCAGAGTTCAGGCCCCACAACCAACCAAAAAAAAAAAAAAAAGATATATCCTTAAACATAGCTAGCAAGATCAATAGAAAGCCCATAGATTGGGAGAAGATCTTCATTAGCCTTACAACAGACAAGAGTCTCATAGCTAAAATATACCTGGAACTCAAAAACTTAAATCCCCCAACAACAAATTCTCTAAGAAACAACTGTCCAATAAATAAGTGGGCTAAAGACTTAAAGACGGAGGAGGGTTGGGTGGGGGGATGGGGGGAGGATGGGATGGGAAGGGGAAACAAAGGAGGAGGCTACAATGCTTGATAAGAAATGTACTCATTATCTTGCCCATGTAATCGTAACCCCTCTGTACAGTATTTTCACAATAATAAAAAAAAGAAAGAAAGAAAAAAAAGACTTAAAGAGAAACTTCTCTGAAGAGGAAAGAAGAATGGCCAATAAACACACAAAGAAATGCTCAACCTCCCTAGCCATAAAAGAAATGCAAATCAAACACATTGAGATACCACCTCACCCCAGTTAGAATGGCTATAATCAAGAACTCTAATAACAACAGATGCTGGAGGGGATGTGGACAGAAGGGAACCTTCATTGTTGGCGGTAGTGTAAACTTGTTCAACCACTTTGGAAAGCAGTATGGAAGTTCCTCAAAAGACTCCACATAGAGCTCCCCTATGACCCAGCAATCCCACTTTGGGGCATTTACCCAAATGATCACAAACAAGACCATACTAAAGCTACCAGCACAACTATGTTTATTGCAGCATTACTTACCATAGCTAAGATATGGAACCAACCCAGATGAATGGATCAAGAAAATGTGGTATATATACACAATGGAATTCTATGCCTCTGTCAGAAAGAATGACATTGCCCCATTTGTTAGAAAATGGAAAGACTTGGAAAAAATTATATTAAGTGAAGTAAGTCAGGCCCAAAGAAACATAGGCCCCATGGTTTCCCTTATTTGCAATAACTAGCATATGTCTGAGACAAGCAGAAAAGGTCAGATAAGATGATGTTAGGCAAAATGAGCCCCAAGATAAGTATATAAATGTTTTTTCTTTCATGTGATTGTTTCTAACGTATTTATAAGATTATTTCTTTGTTGCTTTGTATGTCCCTCCCCCACAGTATAACCCCTGCTTTCACTGTATTTGATGTTGGTATAATTTGTGGAGGGGAAAGGAAAAAACAAATCGTTTAAATAGGGATACAGGTGGGCTCATTGCAACAATGAGATGTCTACGAGTCGTTATGTTGAAAAACGAACTTTACAACTTTGGGGGGTGGAGGGGGATGGGAAGGGATAGGAAGGGAAAACAAAGGAGGAGGCAACAATGCTCGATAAGAAATGTACTCATTATCTTGCCCATGTAATTGTAACTCCTCTGTACAGTATTTTCATAATTAAATAAATAAATAAAAATAAAAAATATAAAAAGAAATGTTAGCACAGAATTCTCAGTCTAGAGAAATTACACTCAAGAATGGAGGTGAAGTTAAAATTTTCTAGCTGAGAAATGAACCCCAAGATAGGGACACAAGTGGTTTTTTTCTTCCTTGCTATTGTTTCTAACGTATTTATAAGGTACTATGTGATTTTTTTTTTGTTGCTTTGTATGTCCTTCCCCCATAGTATAACCCCTGTTTCCACTGTATTTGATGTTAGTATAATTTGGGGAGGGGAAGGGAATAAACAAAATGTTTAAATAGGGATACAGTTTGACCCATTGCAACAATGAGATGTACAAGACACTATGTTGTAAAACAAACTTTACAATTTAGGTAGGGGGAAGGGGTGGGGGGTATAGTTGAGGGGGAGGGAGGAATGGTATGGTAGGGGAAAAACAAAGGAGGAGGCAACAATGCTGGATAAGAAATGCACTCATTACCTCACTCATATAACTGTAACCCCTCTGTACAATATTTTCACAATAAAAAACTTATTTAAAAAAAAGATATATCCTTAAAAGGTATACTTCTAATTACTCACTCCACCTACGTCTTACCCCTTGAAGTTTTCATATTTTCAATATCCCATTAAACTATCGGCCTATCAGTTGGCCCTCATGACATTAAAACTCTCATAATACACTCGTCCAAAGCCCCACCTCTGAACATTGCTGGTTTGGGTACCCCATCTTCTATTCATGAGCTTTGAGGACACATATCCAAGTTATAAAATGATATTCAGAAATATTTATTTAATGGGCTATAAATACCAGTGTCTGCTTATCACCCTTTAAGTCACCAATCCTCCAAGGCCCTGGTCTATGGCTGGCTTTATCATCTCAGGGTATTTCAGGGTTCCTCTGACTAAACTGTGTGCACATGAGGAAAAGTCTATACCTTCTGTTCCTCTTCTGTCCCTTGATTTGAATATACACAAGTAGTGTCCACCATAATATTTCTCCCCCAAAGACCATTTCATCTCATAAAAACATATTACATCTACAACATATCCAAAGAGGCATAATATGAGTTGGTTAATGATACTTTTAGCAGAAAGGAAGACTTGAGATTTTTCCCCAGAGTTCAGTCCCTTGTATCAAAATTTCTTTTACATAATTTACTTTTTAAAATTGATATAATTAAGTAAGCAGGGAAAAGTTAACTAAAAATGGATCTTGAGCTGAGATCTGGTATTCTTTTCATTTATTTGGTTTTTTAAAATATATATTTGTGCCAACTCTGGGGTTTGAACTCAGCCTGGATGCTGTCCCTCCATTTTTTCGCTCAAGGCTAGTATTCTACAACTAGAGCCACAGCTCTACTTCCCACAGTGTATTTTTAAATTGTACATATTTCTGGGATACAGCTTGATACTTCAACACACTGTATGTTGCTGAAAAAGGGTAGTCTTTCCATCTCTGTAACTTCTCTTTACATTTAAAAGTTTCCAGTTCCTCCCTTCTTGTTCTTCATAAAACATAAAATAGGTTATTGTGAACTACAGTCCCTTGCTGTACCATAGAAAACTGAAATTTTCTCCTTCACTAAACTGTGTTTTGGCACATAGTATGTAAATTACCTGTTAGTAAGGAAACCCTATGTATGACCCTCATCCTATCCAGCCTCTAATAATCATTAAACTACTCTTGGATAGGTTTTTTTTTTTTCAGCTTTCACATATGAAAAAGAACATGTGGTATCTGACTTTCTGTGTCTGGCTTATTTACTTAACACTATATCCTCCAGTTCTATTTATTTTATTGCAAATGATAGAATATCATTCTCTTTATGACTGAATAATAATCCTTTGTGTATATATGCCACGGTTTCTTTATTCATCCATTAATGGTTAACGCCATATCTTGGATATTGTCAGCAGTGCTAGAATAAATATAGAATTGTAGGTATCACTCTGATATGTTTATTTCATTTCCTTTGGCCATATATTCAGTAGTGGGACTATTGGATCATATGGTACATCTATTTTTAGTTTTGTGAGGCTCTTCCATACTGTTCTCCATAATGGTTATACTAATTTACATTCTCACCAACAGTACATAAGAGCTCCTCTTATCCACACCCTCACAGCTCAATTTCTTCTCCATTCCTTCTTCACTTATCCTCCTATTTCCCCTTCATAATCAACTTAAAGTGAATATATGTTTATATGTATTATCTCGTGTATATGTATGTCTATGTATATATATCTATCAAAAAGCTACATATTAGCTATACCAGAGCTTTAAAAGTCTCATAGCCATAGCAATATATGTATCAAAATGTACAATGTGATCTTTCTTCCTTTGCACTCTTGAGAAGTCATCAAAGCAGGATAATTTTAGCTACAAGGAGTAAGGCATTCTGAACAAGGAAGGCAACATCATCCTCCAGTCTATAGTGTTTTTTGTTCCAGTAATTCCATATTAATCCTGCCCACTCCCCCTCAAAAAAATTAAGAGGAAGTTAAAAAGAGAACAGTGTCCACAGTGAAGTGCCAAGGAATATAAGCCACTATTAAGAGATTTGAGTTTTGTGTAGAAGACAGATAAGATGATAAGGTCTTGAAAGTTATTGACAGTTCAGAGCTTTATCTCCAAAGGATCTGGAAGGTGTGTTTGGGGGAGAAAAGCAACATAGTGTTGATGTGAGATTTTTGGAGTCTCACAGTGATGAAAATACAGTGTACAGGGCAAGTAGGAAGTAGGAAACACAAGAGGTGACTAAAAAAATACAAACTCTATGAGTCTACAGTCAAACTTCCATTGTGTAGAGGTCTTAGTCAGACATGGAATGCCCCAGGAGGCCATGAGCAGGCTGCCATTTGAAGTCCATGGGTAGAAAACCAGTTGGCAAGGATTTTGAAGAGGACTTGCCACCTAAGTGTCACCTCTGACATTGACTTTCCATGAGCATTGCCTAGAATACTCTCTCTCTTGAGGCAGTCTAATGACTCAAAAACCACATCCTTTAGCTACTTATTATTATAACAGCCTAATGTACATTCACTTTAGAAATTAGTGAAATACATAAGCAAAATGAACAGAAATAAAAATAACATCCCACTATCTAGAGATAGTCAATAATAAGACCTTAACACACATCTTTCCATAGTAGTTTGCTGATAGGAAACATGCTTTTTCTTACCTTAACTAACCAAGATTACTATCTTCCTGATATTCTATAAATTTCTCTTAAAATACAATATTTAAAGGAGAAAAAGTGGGAAAGAGCAAGTAAAGGGGTGACACTGTTCAAAAAGAAATATACTCATTGCCAGATTTATGTAACTGAATGAACAAAGGTTCATTCACCTTTGTAATAACAATAAAAGATAAAGTAAAGGATAAAATATAAAATGATATAATATATAACAAATATATTCCCTTGTCAATTTGTATTTTTGCCAGAATCTCTATACCCACCTTGAAGTAATGAGTAATGTAGTTTAAGAAAGATATGCATAGTATGAAATTATTTAAAATATAGGAGAGTATCTTTCTCCTTGAGTGTCTCCCTGCAGCTCTAAGGGGGTATTTTGAACTGTATCCCCTTGTAGGACTTCACAATCCTCCCCTGGTTTCAGCAGCTTCCCTCCAACATCATAACGAACTACACCCCCACATCCAGTGGCAGGAATGTAATCAGAAAAGGGTAAAGGAATGTCTGTCATCCTAATTGAGCCTCAGAGGTCTCATCACATCTTTCTCTTGTTATCTCTGGGCATCTTGTGATAGTACAGCAATCCTTCATTCTAGGAGCTCTTTAAAGTCTCCAAGTGGCTTTGAGGTCTTTATCCATCATCTTATCACAACAGTCCTCAGTATGTCTTCCGCTACAGCATCCAGAGATTCACTCAACAACAAATATTTATGATCTCTTTTGCCAAATACCATACTTGACATTTGTGATAAAGCAATGGATAAATGAGGAAAGCCCTCTGCCCTCATGAAGCTTTCATTCCTATTGAAGGACATGGACAATAATGAATGACAGGTATTGTAGAGGGAAGGGATAGGAAGGAGGACAGGAAAGTGGCATGAAAGAGTAATGAGGATTGTGGCTTCAAATAGTACAATCAAGAAAGTTCCTCCATAGAAAGGGTGGCTTTAGGGCTAAGACCTGAAGAAGGGAAAGAAGTGAACCTTATGGCTACTAGGTAAAGAAAATTCCAGCTAATGGTCCCAAGGCAGGAAAGTACCTAGGCATGCTCTATGTAGAGTATGGAGGTTGATGTGGAAGCAACAGAATAAGGAGAAAAGCAGTGGAAGATGGGGTCAGATCAGAAAGGCAGCTGGAAGCAAGATCACACAGGAGTTTGTATCATGGAAAGTCTTGAATTGTTCTCTGAAGGGGACAGAACACATTGGTATTCATCAATTGAGCATAAGCGTGATACCAGATGAGTGAGTTTTTGGAAGGGCAAAGGTAGAAACAGAAAACCAATCAGGAAGCTGAAATATTCAGAAGACAGTACAAACCCAATGTGTAGCTGTGTAAGTGGCAAGAAACAGCGAATCTCTTGCCTAGATTTTGAAGATGTGACCTCAGATATGGCAATAGCTTTGATATGAGATGTAAAAAATTACATATATAAGTATATATACATATATGTAATATCATCCAAATGTTCGGCCATATATGCCCTACAGTAGAGAAATGGATCCAAACATGTGGTACCTATATACAGTGGAATTTGATATAGCCACTAGAAAGAATAATATGTCGTTTTCAGTGAAATGGCTGGACCTAGAACAAACCATGTTAAGGGAGATAGGCCAGGCTTAGAGACACAAACAGCAGGTGTTTTCTCTCATATGCAGAAGTTAGGTCTAAAATACACTGGAACATAATCCATCATACAGGATTCTAGACATTCACACAGCAAAAGGAGGATACTCTTAGGGAGGGAACACAAACGTGCAATGCCCATGTGCACCAGCTCACATAAAATAGTATTTATCTAAATGAATTCTAGGAAATGGAAAAAAGAGGTTTTTTCTTTGTTGCTGTTTTTCTTATTTTTCTTTTTGTTTGTTCATTTATCTGTCTTTGAAAGGGTGAGGGGCACAGAAATGGAGGGACAAAGGGTGAACAAATGCAGCAATAGTACTCACTAGACAGACACTACGTTGAAAGGAACTATGCAACTTGTGGGTGGGGACAGGAGGGCAAAACTGGGTGAGAATGAGGGGAGGGGTGACATTGTTCTAAAAGAAATTTACTCATAACCTGACTTAATGGACTTAACTGTAACCCCTTTGTATATCACCTAAATAATAACATATATATGTATGTATGTATGTATGTATGTACAATGTTGGGCCATTATCAATTGAGTAAAAAGTCAACCCAAAGAATGGGAGAAAATATTTCAAGTCATATAACTGATGAAGTTGGGATCCAGAATACACAGAAAATTCCTTAACTCAATAACAAACAAAAGTAACTTAATTTGAAAATAGACAACGAACTATAATAGATATTTCTCAAATAAAGATTTATGAATGACCAGTAAACACATAAAAAGACTTTCAATTTCATTAATCACCAGAGAAATTCAAGTCAAAACTACTATAGTGTAACACCCTCAATCATTAAAAAAAAATCTAGGTTCAGATTGAGGCTTGCTGTGTGGATTTAAATAAGGTCCTAACGCTCCTTAAATCTTAATATAAATTTAATGATCTATAAGTGAGACAAATAATATCTGCTTTCAAGATTGTTGCATAGTTTGAATACAATAATACGTACTTGATTACCTAGAACACAGACTGTAGATGTTGAAGAGAAGCATGTGAATAATTGCATACATAACTAAATTGCTTAATAATTTAACACAAATTATTTTTTTTAATTTTATTTTATTTTATTTGAGAACATACTGTACAGAGGGGTTACAATTACATGGGCAGGATAATGCATACATTTCTTACCAAGCATTGCAGCCTCCTCCTTTGTTTACCCTTCACCTCCCTTCCCAGCCTCCCCCCTCCCCCCCATAACACAAATTATTAGGTGTTACTATAGGGAAAACTGGGCGACTGGAGATCAGCTACAATCATATTCTTTTTAAAATTATAATTTATTGTCTTTAGTTATACAAAGGAGTTACAATTCATCATGTCAGTTTATTGGTACAATGCATCTTGGTCAATGTCACACCTTCCTCATTCCCCTCCATCTCTCCCAATGCAGTCATATTCTCATGCATTCTCCAACCTTTCCTCTCACATTTTTTGATCCATTCATTTATTGAAAGACATCTGGGATGTTTTCATAACTTGGCTATGGTGAATAGCCAACAAAGAACATGATTGTACAAGTAGCTTTAATGTATCCTTGCTTCTAATCTTTTGGATAAATGCCCAAGAGTATGTTTGCTGGATCATAGGGTAATCCTATGTTTAGTTTTTTGAGTAATCTCCAAGCTGCTTTCTAGAGAAGTTACTTGAGTCTACATTCCCACCAACACTGCATTAGAGTTTTCCTCCCCACCTCCTGCATATCTGTGCCAGCATCTGTTGTTGTTTGTATTTTTGATGAAGGCCGTTTTAACTGGGGTGGGATAGAATCTCAGTGTTGTTTTGATGTTTATTTCCTTCATGGCTGGAGATGTTGAGCATTTCTTCATGTGTCTATTGGCCATTTCTGAGAAGTTTTTCTATTTACCCCTTTGCCCATTTATTAATTGGGTTATTAATTCTTTGAGGATTCAGTTTCTTGTGCTTTTTGCATATTTTAGATATTAAGACATCTGATATGTAGCTGTCAAAGATCATCTCTTATTCTGTAGGCTTTTTTTTAGCTTCTTAACTATGTCCTTTGCTGTGCAGAAACAGTTTAGCTTGATGTTAACCCCATGTTCTTATTATCAATCCAGCGTACCTCAGAATGTGGCCTCATTTAAGCCCCAGGAAAGCCAAGAAAGAAAATCTACCTATTTTAGTGCCCTCAGACTAGAAACAGAGAGAGCTAGCTCTGGATTTTTTTCCTGGTTCTTCATCTCTACAGGCCTTTTCCAAAAACCTGGCTGCCCATTAGAGCTTTCCCTCAGCCTGGCCCATGGATTTTGTCAACTTGAATGACCTCACCCCAGCCCCAGTGACCTTGTACAAGAATAAAATGAGACAAAGCAAGCCCTGAATTATTACCTCCTAAGAGATTCACCAGGACAGTTTGAGTACATGCACATGCAATTGCATCATGTGTACTTAAGAACTAAGAAAAGCTTCCACTTCTAAATAAGTTGTCTTACTCCTTCAAAAAGAACAGTGCTTATTGAGATAAATGAAAAGAGGGCGGTTGTTTAAATCAGTATGACTAATGTTTAAAAAAAAACAGCTGGTAAGGAATACGAGGTAATCACATACACAGGAGCCACCAACGGGGAACATTGCACTGCTGAACCTACCATAATTTAGTTCCTCCTTCTCCCCACCCCGCCCCCACTCCAGATCCCCATGCAGTTGCTCCATTGCTCAGCTGTGATCTGGGGCTCTGCATGTTACAGACCATCAGGAAAAGCAAGATGACTCATCATTTTCTGCTTGTATTGTTTTAACTTAGTCATTTGGGGGCAGATCTTCGGGAGACATTCACAATAGTCTGAGACTAGATTGATTTTCTTCTGTAAAGAACTGCCAGAATTTCCACCATTTCACATAAACATGCATCAAAACCTTAGAACCAGGAGGGAACTTGGAGGTCCTCTAGAACAATCACTTGTCCTCAACAGGCAATTCCTGGATGCCACCTACCACCTCCTTGAGTTCTTCCAGGGGTAAAAAGCTCACTACTCATCACAGAGAACATTTTGCTTTTACAGGTAGCTCTAATTGTTAGGATATTTTTCTTTGATACAATCTGATAGGCTCAGTCACTCCTTGGTTATGATTAATCTAGGAGGAAATTATTTCCTTATCTATAGAATAAGTATTCACAACTTCCCCAAATGTTCCTTTAAACTTCCTAGCATCCCAGACATGGTCTTCTGAATAAGTGTCTCGGAATAAGTATCGTTTATTGAATAGCTATCTTTCTTTGGGAAATGGCATTAAAACGTAACATAAGGCTCCAGCTGTGAGCTGGCCAGGGCAGCACACAACACACCCTGTAGTTCCTTCCACAGCTGCAACCTCAGCTTACCATCAGGGTTGACAGTCACAGAAGCTACAGGTGATCTTTGCAAATAATCTGCTTTGCTTCTAGGATGACCCTGGCTCTACCACTCAAGCATTACTTTTGTTTGGTTTGTAACCTAAATGGACAATGTTGCATAACTATAGCTACTACGTATTATTTTGCAAGCTTCAAGTCAATATATAAGTCATTGAGACCATTTAACTATTATCATCTTCTGTCCCTCTCCAAATTCTCATTGTCCGAAACTGTGAGCAGGGTTTCCAATAGCTTTACCTTTACTGGTAATCCTAGGTATCCTAGATATTACACCAGAGTTGCCTTATCTTGATGTCACCTTCGAGACACCTAGCCCCCAACTGCTCATAGAAATGATTTGCACCATAATGCTCTAGCCTCCAAGAAGGTAGATACTTCATCAAACATGTACTTGAAACTTACCATTGCACTAAGCAGATGGTTTACTATATGACATATGTCCTCTTTACAAGTACCCAACAGAAACTTCTCTGCTCTCAGTGCTGGTTTTTCTTTCATATAGACACTTTTATTTATAACATTTCCTCTTTGTTTAGGGTATCTGGAAGCCCACAAGAAAGTTAGTAAGCCACTTTCAGAAAGGCTATCATGACATATACTTTATGGACCAGCCATCTACTCGGGTTCATCTTGTTCCTTAACCTTCTTTTACCTGTATTCTAATTTTTCCCTTATCTTGTTGACATATATATATATAAAGACACTAAAAATTTTTAGAGCAAAGATCTAAGTGGAAGATGGGTAAATAACCCACACTGTTTTTCTAAGCATTGTATTCACAAGGACCTTACAAGATTTTATTATAAGTGTTGCTGTATCAAAAGGCACTATTTTCAAAATCCATATGATCTGTGGGATTTAGAATCACTTTTAAAAAAAGAAATAAAAGAAAATTTCTTGGTCTTATTGAAATCACATCAGATCTCAATAATAACTGCTTTCTTTTTTTACACATTTTCAATTCATAAGCATAGTTGCAATTTTTAGAATTTCCCCAGCGATGGATACCAACCTGGCTACTCCATCATTTAGTAGACTGGTGGACGGGGTATATGTTTTGTTCTTCCTTTAGAAATTTGGAGCATTTGCTCATTTCATGTGTCTGGAATCCTACCTATTCTCCATGTCTAACAAGAGCTTGCCAATAATAACTGAATTCCTAAGCATAAATTCTCCTAATTCTTGGGCAATTAATAAATACAGTGAACTTTATATTGAAGCCCAAGAAAAACTGGGCATCATTCTTTTGAGAATAAGGTTGAAAGACTGTTACAAGCTGTTATAGTAGTTAAATTACAATAATTAGTATTTTGTACAAATCCTTTTATCCCAAATAAAGGCCTCAAAAGACAGGAGTAAAAGAAGTCAGAGAATTAAAATTTTCGGAGTACCCACTAGGCAATAGGAGCCACACTGAGTACTTCAAATGCCTTATTTCACTCTCAAAAATCTTGTGAAACAGGTATTACACATCCTTCAAGTGAGAAAATTAATATTTAGCTCTCCTAGATTGTAAAGGTAAGTTGCAATATTAAACCCAAAGCTTATGTTCACCACCCCATATCGAACATGTGTAATTGGAAGGAGTAACATAAGAAGGCTAGTCAGTTTAAACTTTTATCTGACTGGCAAGTAACAGTCATAAAATTTGTACTTGACTTAGTATTCTTGATCTTTCAACACAAAAATCAACCCTAGAACTGAGAAAACAACATGAAAGTATTGTGCTTTCCTAAAACCGAGCAAATTGGAGAGGGTAACCAACATTATTTTACCAAAGTACTAAGAGCTAGCAAAGCGAGTCATACAAATTGCTCAGGGAGAAGCTCATAACTGAGGCCCTCAGATACACACATGAGAAAATATGACAATATCCTTGGAGCAGAGTGAAGGGGAAAGAAAAACAATCAAAAGTTAGATCAAGCAATAACAGATGATAGTCAAAGTTAATGAAATGTATCTATATTTAACTGCTTATACTTCTTCAAATTTAATTTCAGCTCAAGCAGAAAATAACAGCAGTTAACATATAAAGAAAAGTCTTACTCTGGAGGGAGGGGGTAGATTTCAGGTATCCTTTCTGTATATATTTCAAGGATAGTACTGCCAGGCTTAACCCAGAAGTGAATTTTGGGCCCTCAGTTTGGTACAGCTTGTTGCTCTGATCATGTAACAAAGAAAAGATGGCCTCTAAAATTCAAACTTGTAAATAATAACCCATTGTATAACCTAAAGAACTAAACCATCACAAGAAAAAATGTACATAGATTGCTGATAAGAATAGGGTGGCTGTTGTCACAGGTATGTTTAGATATATTACAATGAACCCTTCTGTATAATTAATATACACTAAAAAAATAGTACAGTTATTTAATCCTTGTCAGATATTAGTATTTCCCAAGTTCATTTAAGGCTTTCTCCTTTCCCTGCTTTTGTCAAATAGGGGCCCCTAGTCTAAGAGATGGTGATGCCCACTTTTAGGATATTCCCAACATAATCCTCTCTGGAAACCTGTTCATAGCCACACCTAGCATGATGCTTTTCTAATCTCCTCAGAGCTTCTCATTGTAATTCATTTGATGGGCAAGAGTAGCCACCACAGAGAACAATCACAATGGTAATAATAATAGCTAGCACTTTGGCTAGTCAATATACCAGGGAACCTATGCTTGCCTATGAACCCATCCAACAATCCTAATAAGCTTTAGAGGTACATATGATGTTTATCTTTAGTTTTTAGATGGAAAAACTGAGGCCTATAAAAATGAAGTGACCAACCCAAAAGCTCACAGCTCATAGGTTGGAAGACTCAGGATTTAAACTTAAGTTATCTGACTCTGGAATCCAGGGACTTAACCATCACCACCTTGGTAGGTATTGGAGAGCAAGCGAGGTGCCTAAGACAATGTCAGTGGAAATGGAAAGGGTCATCTGCATGTTTGTGGAGGTCTTATTCATAAAGGACAGGACAATACCACAGCAGGAGCCATATGGTTATAACAAACCTAAACAGCCACCTTACAGGATGAGAGAGACATCTTGGCAGAGTATAGTTAACCTTAAAAGGTGGGCTTTTACGCAAAGATATTTTTATAACCTGAAGATAAATGATATCTGGGGGAAAGTTGAATGTGAGAGTGGTTGCAGGTCAGGGCCAAGCAGGAATCTGAAGGCTGGGACGCCAAGATCCATTGTCTAATACCTGAGTCTGGCTGAGGCTCAAAAAAATGAAAAATTCAAAAACAGAATCTAGGTCTCCAAGGCCCAGCCCATGTGGCATGCATCCTCTTGAGAGAGGCCCCTGGATTTCAGAAGTCTAGAAATGTGTGTAGAGAAATAAGGCAAAACA
The DNA here is from genome assembly GCF_024711535.1 of Dipodomys merriami. Taxonomy (NCBI): domain Eukaryota; kingdom Metazoa; phylum Chordata; class Mammalia; order Rodentia; family Heteromyidae; genus Dipodomys; species Dipodomys merriami. The sequence goes on from NW_027202382.1 coordinate 19,334,569, forward strand.
CAGCAGGTGATGCCAGCTGGAACCTTCTCTGTTTTATTCATGCCTCGTTGGCAGACGGCTGGTTCCCAGGAGGTGGCTGAATCTCACAAGGTTCAGATGTTAGAGGAAACAAATAACTAATTGTGCTGAACCTCAGCTCAGATTCATTCTGGGGTGTGGACAAGCGTTTGTGTCTCCAGAGACTTCAGTGAAGTGGAAAGTGTGTATTAGCCAGCTTGGTGATCTGAATTGAGCAGAATAATTGAATAGTTGCCAAATCTGTGGGTGACTAGATGTCCTGTGTGGGCCAGGACAGTCCTGAGAAATCATGGCCATTGTCATTTGTGGCCTACACTTGAAAGGTAAGACATTGTCCCTGTTCCCCCTGGTAACACAGTAACCATCTCTCTACTCTTAAGTTTGATCAAAACCTATGTGTGTTTTCATCTGTATTCCTCTACCTAGATGAGTAACGAGTCTTCTCTCTGCTGTGTCAAAGAATACTTCGTTTTTATCATCAAGCCATGCCCCTCCATTCTAGTTCAACTCTGAAGCTTCTAACTGTTCTCCTATCTGCAGGAAGAGAGCTTCTGCTCAGAGGAGAATAGACAAGGGAAAGATAGTGCACAGGCTTGCCTTTGCCTCCCAGTCACTCTCAGATCACAGAAGATGTAGACATCACTTCACGTCATAAAAATCCATGGTGGAATTAAAATGACCTAAATTCTCAGGTAAGAATCTAGTTAATTCGACTGTGGGAGAAAGTGGCTCTTGTCTTAACATTAAAAGCACAGTATATTTTAACAGGGAGAGAAAATGGTGGTTTCTGATGGAAATATTTCCTTTGGTAATAAGATGTAATACCAATAAGAAGGAAAAAAAATAACAGTCAGGATGTAGTAGTCACAGAGTCTATAAATAAAAAGATCAGAAGGTAGTTTTCACTTCAGGATTGTATGTACAGGCATGGAAGGCAAAATCAAGAGGGTGGGTGTGACATGACAGTGGAGAGTTGGAAGAGAAGACTAGGCAAGGAATCTTAGGAGATACCCAAGTCTAAGAGAGAGGCGTGACTGGAGCCAGTAACATGGGTTAGGAACAGTAGTCAGAAGGGTCAGATATTATAGCAATAAAAGAACAAAGATGAACTCCTGAGCAGGAAAAGAATCAAGACGGAGAACACACACACTAGAACTTGACAATGAGTAGCCTTCATAAGAGTAGTTTTAGTAGCACAGTGAGTGTAGACATTGGATGCCACTGGATGAAGACATGAAAGGAAGAGGAAGGAAAAAGATGCTGGGGGCTCTTCCTTTTCAGCAAGTGGAATGAGCACAAGATGCCATCTCAAGCGTCCTAGTCAATGGATGAAGAAAAAGATTTTCCTCTTAGCAATGCCTCGGATCTATGTTCATCAGCTAAATCAAGTGATTGCTGGTTCTTTGGGTGTTCACGAGTGCAGTGACAACCAAGTGCCAACAAGGGCAAGTTATTCAATGGCCTAACATCTTGATGGACATGATATGTTATGATTTTAGTAGGTATAGTATGCGCTGATCAAAATGTAATTTCCTGTCATTAAAATCTGTAACAGCCAGGTACCAGTGGCTCATGCCCGTAATCCTACCTACTCAGGAGGCTGAGATCTGAGGATCCTGGTTTAAAGCCAGCCTGGGCAAGAAAAGTCTGTGAGACTCTTATCTCCATTTAACAACCAGAAAACCGGAAGTTGAGCTATGGCTCAAAGTGGTGAAGCACTAGCCTTCAGTAGGGGGGATAAAAAGCTCTGAGTTCAAGTCCCATGACTGACAAAAAGAAAAAACAGTAACAATTATTCTTCAAAAACCAACAATGACCATGGTGGCTCACACCTGTTCCGCCATTCAGGAGGTTAAGATCCAGAGGTTCACTATTCAAAGACACCTCAGGAAGAAAAGTCCTCAAGATTACATCTCTATAACTAACCAACAAAAACCCAGACTAGAAACATGATGCAAATGGTAGTTCATAAACTAAGCAAGTGGCATCATGAGGTCCAGAGTCCAGAGTTCAAACCCCTGTAGCTAAAACAAACAAAAAAACTAATGAAGAATTTCTATAAACAAGATAGAAAATAGAAAGAAATATAAATGAGGCTAACTATGGTGGCTCATGGTAATAATAGCGGCTACTCACAGCCTACCCAGTCAAAATGTTAGCAAGACTCAACTTCAACAAAATAGCTGAGTGTGGAAGTATTCACCTACCATGCCAAACACAGGGAGTGTAAATAGAAAGACTAAGGTCTGGGCAAAAAATTGTAAATTCTATGTAAAAAATAACTAAAACGCTAGGCATTGTGGCTCACGCTTGTAATTCTAGCTACTCAAGAGGCTGAGATCTCAGGATTATGGTTTCAAGCCAGCTAGAGCAGGAAAGTTCATGAGACTTTCTCAAAAAACAACTTCTCAGAAAAAGCCAGAAGTGGCACTGTTGCTCAAGTGGTAGATTGCTAGCTTTAAGTATAAAGAGACTTAGGAACAGCATCCAAGCCCTGAGGTCAAACCCCAGGACTGGAAAATAATAATTATAATAATAATAATAATAGTAACTAAAGCAAAAAGGCTTAAAGGCATTGTTCAAATGGCAGAATACCTGTCTAGCAAGCAAAAGGCCCTGAGTCCAAACCCCACACCCACATAAATGAATAGAAAATAAAGTTTAAAAGTTCATGGGGTTTTGTTTTCTGCAAAATTACCAATTAGTTACTAAATTTTCTTTACACTTTAAACAAATTTGCACTACATATCCCAAAGGAATGCTATTTGTCTGCTTAAATATACTTTCATTTGACGTTGTAACTCTTATGAAAATAAAATTATGCTTTTTCATTTAAAATTTTTGTGTTACATTGTTTGGGTATATTTCTCACAAATAGAATTGCATTTCATGGGGCTTAAAAAAAAAACAAAACAAAAAAAAGAAAAAGAAACCAAACATTTGTGGCATCAACAGTGTGGTTTATCTGAATTATTTACAACCACAGCTGACTTAGATCTTTGTTTTCTTACTCTGCTTTTTGTTTTGTGGCTTAAAAAAAAGATTACAATTATTATTCTACTTTTAGTTTTAGTATGTCTTGGATCCTCAGGAAGATTACATGAAGAATTTTATAAGTATAAACATTTGCTAAACTCAGATTTGGACATATCATTTGGTTTATGTGAGACCAAAGGACAAGACTTTTCCAATATCAACTCTCCTATCATAGGCATTTCCTTCTAGAAATTGTTTTCAGAGAGGGTGCACGCAGTGTGTATATGCCTGAGTCCTTGCATATCTGAGCCATCTTTAGTTATTTCAGAAGTTAAAGATGTCTAAGCTGGGTATAAAAGCAAGGAAGTTACAAGATTTGTTCTCAAAGCTCTGCAAATGGTACTGTTTCATTCCAAATTTAAGCTTTCAGAGTAAAAGCCAGAGAACAGCCAGATTTTTGTCATATTTTTAGACACTTTCTTTCTTCTGCTTAGATACTTAAGAAAGTTTTTTTTCTTATGGTTATGAATTAAAATTGTTGCCCAGTAGCAGGTGGGGAGCTTTGTTCATTGATTTCTGTGGAACACAATGATTTTTTTTAATTTGAGTCTGACTTGCATGAATTTTTCCTATTCTATCTTTAATCATTCCTTTTAGCTCCTTTACTTAAGGATTTTCTTCAGGAATCCCAATCATCCATGTACTTACTCACTGAGCTTTAACATCCATACCCTTTGCTTTCTGTGGTGTTGCCTAATATCCTCCAGGAGAGCCGAAGTTCTCTTGTATAGTAGATAGTACTCTGTATAGTAGATAGGCACTCTGTTTTCTTCACCCCATGCATAGTGCTTCTACCTGTTTAACCTCATTCCACAAACACGGTCTGATTGTCTGCTGCTGTGAACCTGCACACACCTTCAGTGCATGAACCCGCACTGTGCAGTGCACACAAACCTCTAGAATTCCCAGCATGCAGTGTAATCAGGGTTAGTCATTGTGGTTTGTTTTCCCACTCAGCCCAAAGAGCACTTATCTGCAAGAGATTTTTTTGTCTGAAAATGTAATATAACTCCACTATTCCTTCCACTCAATCCTGACCTACCATCCAGGTTGTTTCCTTACACTCTCCCTCTGCTCCCCGGATATGGACTGAGAGGGCAAGACTTTAAGCCTTATAAACTAAAATGCTCACCTGCACAGATGCTCATCCAGGTTAACTTTGAGTTCCCCAAGCCTGATGATGGACAGAATGTGGAAGTCGCAAGACCTTTCACTCCTCAGTTCAGAGGAATTCTTTGCCATGTATTCAGGCCACAGGCATGCCAAAAAAAAAAAAAAAAAAAAAAAAAAAGAAACCTGGAGGGATGTGTTTCAATTTTCCTTTTTTTGTTGTTTTTGGTAATTGTATAGATTCTCCCTCAATATTGAAATCATGCTGGCCGTTGCTTTTGTTTTTATTTTGAAATTATCTTTTCCCCCCTTTGTCTCTTTCGGCGCTTTAGTAGGAAAGTGGAGAAGGACTTCATGGGGGACTGCTAGCTAGACACCATTTTTAGCCAGGACTCCTGTAGCTTCCTAATGAATAATTAAAATGTGCCTATGGAGGATTTCCAGCCACTAAATCAATGCTGGAGATTATTCACTGAGGATGTGAAATCTGGGAACTTCAATATAAAAAAGAGAAAGACATTATTTTATTTTTTTTCAGGAGGGAAATAAAAATGCCTAACAACTAAGATTCCTAATAGAAATGATGACAAAGAACAGTATTCCTAAAATAAAAGGCTTATGGAGCAAGCTCAAGTTGCTCTCTGCAGAATTAAGAGTACCATGCTGCAGATTTAGGAATCATGTCACCAAATCAAGTCCTCGTTAGAATGCAGGCAATAATGTTTTGCAAAAGAGAACATCATGTGGTGGCCTTGCTAATCTTCTGGATGAGGCTCAGTTGGAAGCTGAAAATGCACACAGACATGCCTTGGATGGAAAGGAGCTCTTCACATGACACGGCAGATTTTAGGGCTACTGGGAATTAATATGAGAAATATGATCAAATATAGTGCTGGATATGGACAACCACAACATAGCTGACTATGTCATCTGACATTGAAATCAGATGAACATTTCCAAACTTGGAATAGTTGGAATTAAAAGTCTCCAGGAAATTGGAAATCAGTTGGTGATTTGATGTCTACATGAAGGGAACACACAAGAAACTCTACTACCTGAGGGATATTGCAGTTGAATCTTGTCATTTTCAAAAAATAATTTAAGTCAAGTCCTTCAGTTAACAAAAAAAGAACTAAAAATGTGTGTGTGTGTGTGTGTGTGTGTGTATGTGTATGTGTATAATGGAATTTTACTCATCCATTGGGAAGAATGATATTCCATCTTTTGCAAATAAATGGATGGAACTGGAAAAAAAAACTATTAAGTAAAATATGTCAGGCCCAGAGACACAAAAGCTGCATGCTTTCTCTCATAGGTGGAAGCTGAAACTGCTTTGTAAATGTACAAGTAAATACATATAGGGGTGTATGCAAGTATATACAATGTATTCATCAATGTATGGTATTCACTAGGGAGAATTCAAATGGTGTCATTCCTCTGGAAAAAAAATGAACTCATAGTCCAATAAAATGAATACCAGGAAATTGGTACTTGAGAGATGGGAAAAGAGGGTCAAGGTGAGTAAGTAGATGAATGAAGGGAGGAAGGGAGAGAGAGAATTCAGTCATTATATTCAGTGTGCATCCTCTGACACTAAGAAACCTGAAGGGAGGCATCATAGAGAATGATGAAAGGGGTGACATCACTCAAGATGCATTGGACTTAGAAACTGATTGGTGGAGTGGTGACTCCTTTGTACAACTACTTAAAGATAATAAAAATATAATTTAAAAAAACCTACAGAGATAAGTGGATAGAAATCTCCGTCTGCAAACTTAAATCTGTTTCCACCAAGAATACAGTGCAGTTCCATAAGAAACATGAGCTCCTGGGGTTTACTGCCCTAAATAGAGGATGTCTTGTCACCTCTCTGAGGTCCATGTCAATATCCCTAACCCCCTCTAGAGTTAAACACACCAACGCCTTTACCATCCAGATGATGTACAAACACACAAGAAGGAGTTTGTCTCCAGGATCCAAGAAAGGCTAAAGCTTCAGCCTGATTTAAAGTAATTCCCCCAGTAAAAAGGGTATCAGAAAGTAAAATAGGAACAGGGATTTTATTTTAAAAAAGGATAGAACTGAGTTCTTTGACACTAGAAGTACACAAAATATTTTTAAAACCAAATAACAGGGAAAGCTTTTCTGAACGAGTCTGTCTGTCCTTTCCTGCAGGAGGGGGCTTGCTAATCCTTGGATAAATTTATTTTAGAACCAAAAGATTATTTAGAGATTATCTAGTCCTCCCTGTCACTTGAGGACATGTAGTCTCTGAACGACTAAAAGGCTTGCTGGTCTCATGTGTAAATTCGTTTGGAGAAGTAAAATTAAGTTTCCAAATTCTGGTGCTCATTTGGAGCTTTTTCTCTTCCACATCAATCTCCTTACATATTGTGCAAATTCTGAAGGAGGTAGCATGGTACTCATTTAAATGTATTCAGTACCTCCCATAGGCTGGCTTATAATACTTTTGTGGTCACCTGAAAAACACCAGTTCCTAAGAATAAGAATAAAAGTCAAAGCCAGGCACTGGTAACTCACGCCTGTAATCCTAGCTACTCAGGAGGCTGAGATCTGAGGATTGTGGTTCAAAACCAGGCCTAGCAGGAAAGTCTGTGACTCTTATCTCCAATTACCCAACAGAAAACAGGAAGTAGATCGGTGGCTCGAAGTGCTAGTCTTGTGCAGAAAAGCTCAGGGCAGAGCCCTGGCCCTGAGTTCAAGCCCCATGACCAAGTAAAAACTAAAAAGTCAGTATTCTGAGTGAGAACCTTCCAACTCCTTTAACCCAAAGAGCATTTACAATTCTGAGAGCAAGATTTAAATGTCCTATTCCTCACTTAACAAGAGATTAAAAGATGCCACCCTAGGATAGATGTTTGTTTAACAAAAAAGATATTGGCATTTAAGAAACCCAACTAAAGAACCAGGCTCTTTCTGGGTAGATAGTAAAGTCTGCCCAGGCATGGTCAGGCCCTCTCTGTGATACATATACCTCACTCAGATTTTGTATTTCAACCAAGGATTTCAGAGAAAAAAAAAAACTTCTAATTTTAAGACAGAGAACAATAGAAACTAATGTCTTCAGAGAGGTCTTTCTTAAAGCCTAAACAAGAACAGGATGTGATGAGAAGAAAAGGATATTCTGATATAGTGATCCCCTTGTGGATACCTAAAACTATAGGTAATACTGAACCTGGACAGACTATGTGTTCTTCTACACAGATACAACTGTTGAAAAGTTTGTAAGTCAAGGACAATAGCAATTAACAGTGATAACCACTATTAAAATAATACAATTATAACAATATACTATAATAGCAGTTATGTGAATGTGGCCCCTAGCTAGTTAGCTAGCTAGTTAGCTGGCTATCTATTTATCTATCTATCTACCTGTCTGTCTGTCATCCATCTACCTTATCACCTTGTACTCACCCTTTTGTGATAATGTAAGGTGACATAATGCCTTCTGATAGAAGGAAGTAAAGTGAATGACATAGGCACTAGTACATAGTGTTGGGCTATGAAAGAATGGTTACTATAACACAGTACTGTGATGCCACCATAGTCAATCTGCTGACATGGATGGCTTCTATGTTCAAGTGGGTAGCACATGTAATATGAAGACTCCAGACCCAGAGATATTCATGTCCCAGGCAGGACCGAACAGGATGGCATAGGATTTCATCAAGTTATTCAGAATAGCACACAATTACAAACTTGCCAACTATTTCTGGAATTTAATTATGTTCAGTCTATGGTCGAACATGTATAACTAAAATTATGGAAAGCAAAGCCTTAAATGGGAGGAGAATGCAATATTCAGAGAATATTTTTAAAATATTCACATGCAAAAAATAGAAATAAAAAGAAAAAGTAAGCAGAAAAGTTAAAAGATTAAGTTGAAGAAGTCACCCAGAAAAAGATCAAAAACAAAATGTAAGGATATCAATACAGACAGATCTAACCTTTAATTTGAAGGAATTCCAAAATGAAAGAATAGAGAGTGGACATTGTTGAAGAAATAACACAAACTAATGACTAAAATGGAAGACAATAGATACCAGGTTGCAAAAGCCTGGAACAGTCAGAAAATGCACCTGGTACCTTAACAAGCCTTAGCCCAAGTGTTAGAAGTCACTTCCACAACTGACCTCTACTAGCCCATCTTGGTGGTCCAGCATGAACAGAAAAGGCCTGGCCCCTGACCTAGAGAAAACTACAGGCTAGTGGGGGACCAGCCCTCCCCATGTATCGCCTAAAGAATCCCTCCACCAAAAGACACATTTCCCCCCAACTAAAGAGTTTGGCTCCGGGCTGGGAAGGTGGCTCAGTGGTAGAGCGCTTGCCTTGCATGCCTGAGGCTCTGGGTTCGATTCCTCAGCACCACATAAGCAAAAAAAGAAAAAAGCCGGAAGTGGCGCTGTGCTCAAGTGGTAAGCTGAGAGACAGCGCCCAGACCCAGAGTTCAGGCCCCACAACCGGACCCCCCCCAAAAAAATAAGAAGAAGAAGAAGAGTTTGGCTCCAACTGAAAATATGGCTTAGTGGTAGAGTGCTTGCCTAGCATGCATGAAGCCCTGGGTTTAATTCTTCAGTTCTACATACAAAGAAAAAGCTAGAAGTGATGCTGTGGCTCAAGTGCTAGAGTACTAGCCTTGAGCAAAAAGAAGGTCAGGGACAGTGCCCAGGCTCTGATTTCAAGCCCCACGACTGGCAAAAAAAGAAAAAAAGCAACAGGAAAAAAAAAGAGTTTGGCTCTCAGTAAATCTTGGAATGATCCAAGATTATTCTGTTCATCATGACTTGCAGACTCTCTCCTGCTCCTAGGGTAAGGGAGCTGCTGGTAGACACTTAGCTTTTTCCTTCTCCAGGAGAGACTCCCTCCCTAATTCCCTGAAACAGGTTGGATGTAAATATTTATGCATGTTTTCTGCATCCCACCTTGACAACCGACCTTCCCACAGAATTGGCACAATGGTAGAAACCATGACAACAGCAACAACAAACATGTGATATATATCTGCCTGCTCAAATCCTTTTCTCTCAGGAAAAAAAAAAAAAGGTGGTGGTGGGATCTAACAAAGCACATTGGGATAAGTAGAGACATTCAACTTAGCACTGTACAGGTCTTAGGTATACATGGATACTTTTCAACCGCTTTGGAAAGTGGGGATCTGTGATGGTTTGCATACAATGTTCAGATGGCTTAAGTAACTTTCCCAGGGACCCACAGATAGGGGGTGGTAGAGCTGGCTTTAACACCACCATCCTCTGACCCCAATCCAACATTTGATTGTATAGATTTAATTGTACTATGAATACTCATTTCTTGCTGGGGAATTGTGTATTAAAATCAAGTGAGAAAACATGTCATAGTCACCAAATTAGCAAACCTAGTGTCTCTGATCATTCTGCCAATGATGTGAAGCAACCAGCATCCTCACAAATTGCTACTGAGAGTGTAATTTGGTACAACCACTTTGGAAAACAATTTAGCATCACCCACCTTCCTGAAGAAATACATACTATAAGATCAGAGGATATATAGATATATGTCATGAAGAAACTCGTGAGTATTTGTAATTAAAAACTTGTGTGTTAGAATATTCCTTTAAAAAATAAACCCAATGTCATCTTAGACAATTATGATATATTCATATAATGGAATACTTGACATCAGGAAAATGAATGCAACATACAATGATATGGAAAAACCATGTGCTTAATATTGGATGAGCAAAAAAGAAATAAAGAAAAATGTACCAAGTCTGAGTTTGCTTAATTTAGATAAAAATATTTACTAAGCAATGCTTGATAGGAAGTGTAATCATTACCTTACTCATGTAACTGTAACCCCTTTGTACAGTATCTTTACAATAAAAAACATGAAAATATTTACTAAGCTGTAGGGATAAATCAAGTATGGTAAAATTATAAAGTGAAAGTTATAATAAATATAAGACTTGGGCTGGCAGCACAGCTTATATAATATACAAATTTCTCTATATATTCAACATCTCAAAACCAGTTTTATTAAAAAAGAATATCTACTAACATGACAATGCATGATAAAGTGTTCAAATGAGCATTGTGAATGTGAATAAAATGTGTTTTATTATGTTATTTAAAAATTAGAACAGACACTGACTGTTAAGCTCTTACTCCTGCAATCCTAGCTACTCAGAAGGCTGAGATCTGAGAACTGAGTTTCAAAGCCAGTGCCAGCAGACAAATCTACTCTTATGTCCAATTAACCAGCAAAATACTGGAAGTGGTGTGGCTTAAGTAGTAGAACACCAACATTGAGGGGATAAAAAGAAAAAACATATGGTTCTGAGTTCAAGCTCTAGTACTGGCACAAAAATTAAAATAGGAATAAAAAATATATATATATAAGAATAACTACAATTACCCATAAATTACAGTTGTAAATGGACTTATAAGCAAAGGGAAATAAAAGATATTTGATTTTTTATTTAATTTTTCTCCTTTACTTTTATTTCCATTGTTTTGATCATACATTTATGCCAAAAATAAAATGATATAATTGATCAGAAAATGATTTTCTAAACAGGCCTTTGGGTAAAACTATTTGGACTGTGGGTCCAATAACCAAGGTACTCAGGTTGTAACTTCTCTACTGTAAACAATGTATCCCAGAGAAAAAAATCAGGCTCTCAAATTTGTGATCTATTTGGCAGAGAGAGGGAGAGTGAAAATACTAGGGACTGAACTCAGAACCTCAATGCTATCCCTTAGCTTTTTCACTCAAGGCTGGCACTCTACCACTTTAGCCATAGATACATTTCTCTATTTTGGTGGTTAATTGAAGGTAAGAGTCTCATGGACTTCCCTGCCTGGCTCCAAACTATGTGATCCTTACATATCCGACTCCTGAGTATCTAGGATTACAGGCATGAGCCCCTAGAACTTCACTAAACCTTTTTTTTACATAGTAGTCAAAACTGACCTTAGGGTCCTCCTTTAATCCTGACAGCACAGAAGCATGGTACCTAGACAGCCAAGAAAGAATCACTATCACAAAGTCTTTCCTAGGCCAATTCTGAGAGACACTGGCCTCATTTTATAGAATACTGATATAAATTCTGTAGATTAAAAAGTCCATGGCCAATTTATTTCTTGTTATGGGAGGGGGGCGGAAATTTAAAGAAAAAAATATCAAGTTCTATTTGATTTTCAACCAAAAGTGTTAGTATTCTGCACTGAAGTGTCATGGATAATTCAAAATCATCAGAGACACAAAAATCACAATTATTTTAAGACTACATGTTTCTCAAACAGATCTAAAAATGAAAAAAATCACATTAATACTTACCTGCCAAAATATCTAAATTTGCAAAAAGAACAGAAAAGGAAGGACAAATTATTGATCATGCTCACAGACTTTAAATCACAACTGAAGTGTCCATGCCATCAAACTTAGAAGAAAAAAAATCAATACTGCTGTGTTGAAGTTAAGAATAAATTAGAGGCATGTAAAAGTCTGGAATAACAATATGCTATAAAAATTACTGATATAAAAATATGCCATTTAACAAATTTGATACTACAGAGGCATAAAATTCGACATGGAGTCTGGAAGCAACCATGTGAACATAAGGTGGTAGCTGAGGTGGTGCCAGCATGGTTAATTCAGAAAGAAACCCAAATTTATAACTGGTTAGGTTTTATTTCTCTTTTGAAGACAAATTACATGCCAGAAACCGATATGCTTTAAATTTTTCTACTGATATTTAAAGGTTAAAAACTGGACAATATGAAAAATATATTTTCAGTAAAAATAGTTCTCCCTCAAACCTCAAGACACCTCAGTTCACACAAATAGATGCATGTATACACACCACACACACACACACACACACACACACACTCTCTTCATTTGTCCATCTCCCATGCTAGATCTTCTGTCATGAACAATTTTAGGTTACTAGTTGTAATATATAGGTTTAAAACGTGTGATCATTTAAAAATGACTTGTGTAATTTTGGTGTTTCAAAATTATTCGGAGATTTTTAAAGAAATATATTTATGAAAAGTTGGAAAAGAAGCCTAAGCTGATTGACAGTTTGGAGTTTGTGTTTCTACCATCTGATTGTCACCAAATGCAAATGTGATTAAGTTCTGAGAGACAGGAATCTGCAAAGTGTCTGTAGCTTATTAGAATCAACCAGCAGGGGCATCAAGGGTGACCTTTTGGTTTGCAACTTCAGGAGTCCCTCACACTGGGGAAGGAAAAAATGTTCCTTACTCCATGCACCAAATGCAATCCATTGGTAGAACTGTTGTTAGAAAGTAGGGTTCTGAATTCATGCTTGGGTCAATAAGAAAAAGAACCAGTAGGGTTTGTTTGACCTAGAACACAATGGTGATAAAGATGCTTTGTCTTTGCTCTAAGTAAATTCTGCAGTTACCTTCATTATTAAGAGGTAAAACACTCTCTTATATAGATACAAGGTATTACAAATACATTTCTTCATTCACATAAACGCTGCATAAATCCAAATTCACTAGCATGCACTTATTTATTCAATAATGATAGCCAGCAATTCACTTTTAAATCCATCTTTTGCATCCATTTAACAACTCAAGTTATAATTATATGTGCCACACACTGTGCTAGGCACCTGTAGATATAGTATGAAGAACAGCTAGTTCATGCTCTCCAAAATTCACAATCTAACTAAAAGGTACAAAACTCATTAACATACTCTAAGCCTCATGTAGCAATGCAAGAAGTATTACAGAGAGAGAAAGAACAACTAATTCTTCTAGGGAAAATCATAAAGTTTTCTCACAGGACATAACATTGCTTTGGGTCTTGAAAAAGAGGAGGTATTTGTCAAGTGAGAATGACAATGGTGCTCTATTCATCAACCAATAAACAATCATCTTTGTTTTGCTATAGTCATTGAAAAGAGAAACGATACCCAGTCATACCTTCCATGAAGCGTGTGATAGAGATTCACAGGGGCACACAAATAAGATCCAATAAAGGAACAGATTACATAGAGTGGTAATGGGGGGGGGGTTGAAAACTAGTGTTATGGGACATTGCTTCTTTATTTGTCAGTAGTTGAGCTTTAACTCAGAGCCTGGACACTGTCCTTGAGCTCTTTTTACTCAAGACTAGTGCTCTACCACTTCGAGCCACAGCACCACTTCTGGTAGATAATGGAAATAAGAACCTCACAGATTTTCTTGCCCTGGCTGTCTTCGAACCATGATTCTCAGAACTCAGCTGCCTGAGGAGCCTAGCATCAGATTCTATAAAGGTATTCTTTTTTTTTTTCTTTTGGTCAGTCATGGGGCTTGAATTCTGGGCCTTTGCACTGTTCCCGAGCTCTTCAGCTCAAGGCTAGTGCTCTACCATTTTGAGCCACAGTGCCACTTCCAGTTTTCTCGTGGTTAATTGGAGATAAGAGTCTCATGGACTATCCTGCCTGGGCTAGTTTTGAACTGCGATCCTCAGATCTCAGCCTCCTGAGTAGCTAGGATTACAGGTGTGAGCCACCGGCGCCCAGCCAAGATATTCTTTATTCTATGAAACAATGTCCTGTCAGGTGCTGGTGGCTCACACTTGTAATCCTAGCTACTCAGGAGGCTGAGATCTGAGACTCATGGTTCAAAGATAGCTGAGGCAGCAAAGTCTGGGAGACTCTTATTTCCAAAAAGGCACTAAAAAGCTAGAAGTGGAACTGTGGCTCAAGCGGTAGAGAGCTAGCCTTGAGCAAAACACAATCAGGGATAGCACTTAAGTCCTGAGTTCAAGTGTCAGGACTGGCACCAAAAAAACAAAAAGGAATACTTTTATAAATCATTACTTGAACGTCCTGTGTCTACATGGGATATAAAAGGCTGGGGGGAGGGAGGTTAAAGATTTAAAGATTAAACTGCCTTACAGTCCAATTATACCATCCTAGACATTATCTGAATGAGTGTAAGACAACACCCAGATAAGATACCTGCTCAGTTATTTTTTTTAATTTAATTTTATTTTATTTGAGAACATACTGTACAGAGGGGCTACAATTACATGGGCAGGATAATGCATACATTTCTTACCAAGCATTGCAGCCTCCTCCTTTGTTTACCCTTCACCTCCCTTCCCAGCCTCCCCCCTCCCCCCACCCAATTATACCCCCCTCCCCCCCACACACCGACATTGTAAAGCTGGTTTTGACATGACATTTTGTACTTCTCATTGTTGCAACAGGTCCACCTGAATCCTTAAACGACTTGTTTGTCCCCATCTCCTCCACATGTTATACTGACATTGCTCAGTTATTTTTATAGTATCAATATTCATAATAGCCAAAATTTGGAATCAGCCTAGGTGCCCATTGACAGATAAATGGATAAAGAAAAATGTAGTACATATATACACAATTCAGCTGTGAAGAAGAATGAGGAAAGTGGATGGAACTAGAAGATCATCACATTAAATGAAATCAGCCTGGCTGAGAAAGTTAAATATTACCTTTCTCTAATAGACAGAATCTTGTCCTTAAAAATGAATGATAAGGGGCTGGGAAGGTGGCTCAGTGGTAGAGCGCTTGCCTTGCATGCATGAGGCCCTGGGTTCGATTCTTCAACACCACATAAGCAAAAAAGAAAAAAGCCAGAAGTAGCACTGTGGCTCAAGTGGTAGAGCACTAGCCTTGAGCTGAAGAGCTGAGGGACAGCGCCCAGGCTCAGAGTTCAGGCCCCACAACCGGACCCAAAAAAAATGAATGATAAGAATGGAAAACAGTTTCTGTTCGGGGGTGAGTACCAAGTGGGAGGGAGGAAGGGTCAAGAAGAGGCTGAGAGAGGGGTAAATGTGGTCAAAGTGTCCTATGGACATGTATGAAAGTAGAAGGAAGCCTGATGGATTTGGTTCAAGAACAGGGAGGTGGGAGGTTGAGGTTTGATGGAAGGATTGTTTGATGGGGTCACATTTTGTGCATACATAGAAACATCACATTAAAACCTGTTTATACAATTAATATATGCTAATAAAAGATGGAGGAAAGAAGAGCTTCTCCCCACTTTCACAACAATAGAAAACCTACATACAAACAAGTAGACCACAAACCATAGCTTTTCCATAACCCTGGGGAAGCTACAGAGAAACCAAGTAGTCTGAATGCTCATAGAAAAAGTCTTCCATGGAATGGCAGAGTATGAGCTCTTGTTCTCCTGAGCCAGATGACCAAAGGAAGACTCTGACTGGATGCCATGTGAAAAGATAGGAATTCAGTTTAATTTTTAAAGCTAATTTCTAAGAGCCAACTGTGAGCTGGTTTTTATCTTTCTCATGACAGCTACACTGCCATAATTTTAGATAATAGACTTGGATAAGAAGGCAACAGTTTATGAGGAATCAGGAATGGATAGATTTTCCAACACTTCTAGTCTATGTTTATTTCCAGGCTATCTTCTCAAGTCTGTCTGTTTCCATTCTCAAACCAGCTAATTCTTGCCTGACTTCATCTCATTCTTGGAAGACTTTGCTGAAAGCAGCAAGTAAAAGTCAACATACACACAACTCCCCGGCACGTAGTAATCACCTCTCCTCAAGTTCTCCCATGAGAGTTAAATAAAGGATTTTGGAATGGGTACTGTAAGATTACACTAATTCATAACCCTCTGTGTATCTGAAGATCTCTATCCATTCCTGTTTCAAAATCAGTACTAACACAAGAGAAAGTCAGACTAGAAATACGATAGAGTTCAGAAATTGACTCATGCACAGATAGTCACGTGACTTTTGACAAAGCCATCATAATGATTCAGTTGTTAAATTTTCTATAACAACTTGTTTGGAATATCTGGATATTCCTATTTTTTTAAAAAAGGACAGAACTCTTGACCCCCTACCTCACACCATGCACACATTTATACACAGAAAAATTCAAAGTTGAGATAATAAAGTTGATATTAAAAAATATCACCATGTTCAACAATGGGCCAAAGCTTTTAAGAAGAATACAGAATGAACCATGCTAAAATGAAATCACAATAAAGGGGGAAAAAGAAAACATTAACAAGCTATTCAAGCTGAAGTCACTAACATCAAGAAAATAAAAAAGCCACACAGTGGGGAAAAATTCGAAGTGTGTGTGTATGTGTGAACTAGGTTATTTACAACATAACAAGAGATAATGAAATCAATAATTAAGAAGGTGACCAAATATTTGAAATGGAAATAACATTGAACAGACCACTCACAGAGAGAGAGAGAGAGAAAGAAATTGCCAACAAGTGCATGTAAAGAGTTAGTCATAGATGCCCCTCAGTAGATGAATGGATCAAGAAAATGTGGTATATATACACAATGGAATTCTATGCCTCCATCAGAAAGAATGACATTTCCCCATTTGTTAGGAAATGGAAAGGTTTGGAAAAAATTATATTAAGTGAAGTAAGCCAGGCCCAAAGAAGCATAGGTCCCATGGTTTCCCTTATTTGCAATATCTAGTATAGGTATGAGTCAAGCGGAAAAGGTCAGATAATGTGATGTTAGGAAAATGAACCCTTAAATATGTATTTTAATGTTTTCGTTTCTTTCATGCATGTGTTTCTAACGCATTTATAAGATTATTTCTTTGTTGCTTTGTATGTCCCTCCCCCACAGTGTAACCCCCGCTTTCACTATATTTGATGTCAGTATAACATGTGGAGGAGATGGGGACAAACAAGTCGTTTAAGGATTCAGGTGGACCTGTTGCAACAATGAGAAGTACAAAATGTCATGTCAAAACCAGCTTTACAATGTCGGTGTGGGGGGGGAGGGGGGTATAATTGGGTGGGGGGAGGGGGGAGGCTGGGAAGGGAGGTGAAGGGTAAACAAAGGAGGAGGCTGCAATGCTTGGTAAGAAATGTATGCATTATCCTGCCCATGTAATTGTAGCCCCTCTGTACAGTATGTTCTCAAATAAAATAAAATTAAATTAAAAAAAAAAAGAGTCATAAGGTTAGTGCAAATTAGCACATATACTCAACCCATACACACAAAAAATAATTACATTTTTTAAAAAGATTGACACCCAAAAATATTGTAGATGACATAGAACAACCTAAATTTTCATTTGTTCCTAGTGGGAGTACAACTACGTTAGAAAACTATTTAGGAGTCATTTATGTTAAACATATGTCACCCCATGACCCAGCAGCTCTACCCCCAGATACTTTATCATGAGAAATATGGGAGGTACCCTCTGAGCTACCAATATTTATCAACTCTTTTCTTAAGTTTTTCTTGTTGTCTTCAAATAATTGTACAATGAGGTTTAATTTAGCTCTCTATTCATTTGCACAGTGCATCTTGTTAGTATCGATCTTTCCATCTTTCTCTTCCTCCCATCTACCATATCTTACCTGTCTCCTCAAGTGTCCTAGTTTCATTTTTAATATTACGACTGCGTTCACCCATAATTCCCATCTCTATCCATCTGCCTCCTTTCCCATCCCCCCTACTCTGAAGTCAAGGCAGATTTCTGCTTCCTGGTATCAAAGCATAAAATAGGAAAAAAAAAAACCCTGAGGTCAGATTTAAATGTAGTGAAATGAAAATAATAAAATGCAACCAATGATCTTTAAATTCAATCCATTTTTAATGTTTCCATTAAATCTTATATAAAAAATTATTGATAATAGGTAAAAATTGGGGGGAAATCTAGATAAATATCAACAGAGGAAGTCAAAAACAGTGTTATATTTAAAGAATAAAATACTACTCAGTTGTTAAAATGAATGAACTACTGATATATATAGCAGGTATAAGTCTCAAAATTATTTTCACTGAAAGAATCAAAATACAAAAGCATATATCACATGCTTCCATTGAGAAGAAACTTGAGACAAAATGAAGCTCTGGTGATGGTCGGCAAATTAGTAATTGGGGATAAGTACCTGGATTGGTTAGGAAGTAACAGGAAGGAACATTCTAGGTTGATAATATTCTACATCTTTATATGCAGTCATCCAAACTGATTGAACTTAAAGGGTTAATCTGTATTATTTGTAAAGGCTTAGATTGAAAGTAGAGTCACCCCAGACACTTAAAAAATTTTATAAAAATAAAAAAAAACTTTCCTAAAACCTTGACTGTGCACTGATTTTTGACACACCTAGATCTTTACTTCAGTCTATACTTCAATGAATGTCTTTGCTTGTCCACTGTAGGTATGATCACTCTACCCATCTGACATTTTAATTCAGATCCTGAAGTGCAGTAACATTTCAAAAGGAACCATGAAAACAGAGTGGGATAAACTAGAGCATACTACAAGAAGAAGAGGCAGGAGCTGGTGGCTCACACCTGTAATCCTAGCTACTCAGGAGGCTGATGAGATCTGAGGATCCTGGTTCAAAGCTAGCCCAGGCAGGAAAGTCTATGAGACTCTTATCTCCAATTAACCACCAGAAACCTGGAAGTGGAGCTGTGGCTCAAAGTAATAGAGCACTAGCCTTGAGCAAAGAGCTCAAGAATAGTGCCCAGGCCCTGAGTTCAAGTCCTATGACTGAAAAAAAAGGAAGAAGAGGAACTTTACTATCATCCTGTGGAACAGTGTCCAGAGCTCCTTTGTCAACTGCACAACCACATGAAGCTGGTAATTCGAGGGAGGTATGTATCTACCCACCTTCTAAGTGGCAAGAGATCTTGCCTTCTGTTTCCAATAAGCTGTAACCTGACTGCATCACCTAATTCATTGACTTGAACTTTCCCGTTTTTGTCTTCAAAGCAGTCAACTTTAGTTTTTTGTTTTGGGTTTTTTTTTTTGTCTTTTCTTTTTTGGTAGTGCGGATCGAACCTAGGATGTTGCACTTGCTAGGCAAGCACTTTGCCATTGAGCTACATCCCAGGCCCAACTTTAGTTTTAATCTAGATGAAGTCACCTAGGCTTGACTTTCATTAAAGACTTTCCAAAGGTACACACACAATTGACTTCTGCTGAAGTGCTTGTCTTTCAAGTACATTAAATCACTGGTGCCAGTTGATTTTACATCCAAAAATAAATAATTTGACCCATAATTCCTGAGAGCAGTAGCTTACACAAACCAAGCCAGCTATCATCTTCCATAGCTGACATCTTTGAACATACTTGTAAATGAATGAGAAAACTCCCAACTGAAGACATCAGCAGCTTCTTTTTCTAATGTGCTTTTCCAATGCCAAGACAAGTGTTACTGGATTTTAGAGACATTTGGAATGAGAGTGGCAGTTTAGTGTACCCTGGTCACAGGAACTTGCTGTGATTTTTTTATATAAATACAGGAGCAAATTACTAACTGTTTGGAAAAAGAGAACGAAGCATCTTGAAGATTTTAGGAGGTTGGCCTATTTAGTTATAAATGAATGGGTCTTGCAGAATCCAAACTGCAGTGTTGACCAGCAAATGCTACAGCTTAGCTGTCTCTTCTCTGCAGTTCATGTAGCAGTACACGACGGAGGGGAAGAACTTCTAACCTTTGGGCCAGAGCTAGTTTTTCATTTGATTTGTGTCCTTGCCTTTGACAAGTATCATGCTTTTAAGTGAGCAACCACATTATTTAGAAAAGCACATGCCAAGTGATTTCCTTCCTGGTAGGTGTATTGTATACTATGATTGAATTCAGCAAAGTATGTGTAAGACTATAATTTTAAAAAGATAAGGTGGTAGGTGGTTAGATTTCTCACTTTCCTGCTGTGACATTACCTTCTACTTGTGTGGCTCAGTTACCCAAAGCTGTTCTTTCACATACTTCAACTCCTGGCCCTCGATTATTCTCCCTCCCCGCCACCACACACACTATTTCCTTCACTCAGACATCCCTCTGTCTCACATGATTTTAAACACAACTCTGTTGACACAACTTAGTTGATACCACTGCATATGACCATCACTTCTATGGATTATTAAACACATTATCAGTTGGAACATCTTCCCTGCTTCCTAACTCTGCCAATCAAACCAGCACCACCTCGTGGTTTCCACTATCACTTAATAGTACCATCAGCAGCAAGATGCATAGTCGTGCTTTATTCATCTGCTGATTTACTTTTCTCCTTTTGTTGTCCTCATTCTTCCTGAATTAAGTCCTGGTAATCACTCAGAATATTCTCTTTCCACACCATCTCAATTGTCAGTACAGCAAGCTCTCCTCCTTAGACCACTTCAACAAGCTTTTGCCTGTTTTCTTGAGTGTTTTCCTCTATGTAGTCCCACCAGATACAGACACATCTGAAATCAGGGACGATCAGAACTGAACACAAAACCTCCAAAGATTATAGCAAGGCCCAGGGCTGCGCTTGATCTTGAGTCCTCACTTCTACCATTATCTTATCTTTCTTTAGCAGCCAGATAACAGAAAGAAACTGTTCTGATCTTGACCTATTGAGTACTTGTTATATATCAGCTCTCATTTTACATGCATTTTACATGTTTGAACTCATCTTAATCCTTATAATTCCAAGAATATTAATCTATTCTAATAGATAAGGAAAATGAAATCGATTTTAAGGAGCATAGTCAAGATCATGTAGCTAATATGTAAAAAAAGCCAGGAATCTGACCCAGGATGATTACACAATGCTACAGCTTACAGAATTTTTTTAAAAATTCTGTTGGCTCTATTTATTGCTGCAGAGAGATTTCCCACAACCTATGAAATTATTTCCTCTGTTTTATTTTGCATCTGTCCCTATTAAGTTTCAGATATTGAGTTTGACTATGTTTTCCTTCTCAAAGTTCTATGATTATGATTAAATACATTAGCTACTTTTTTTTTTTTTTTGGTCCGGTCGTGGGGCCTGAACTCTGGGCCTGGGCGCTGTCCTCGAGCATGCAAGTCAAGCGCTCTACCACTGAGCCACCTTCCCAGCCCCACATTAGCTACTTTTACCTAGACTGTATCTTCTTCAGATCCGATAGTATGTTTTCTAACTGTTCATTTAAGTTTCTGAGTGAAAAATATTACTAACAGAAGGCTACTGTCCTTACAGCTAAGTTGGCACCTAAAAACCATCAGGAATTGAACTATTCTTGCTCATATGCTTATCCACATATAAATCTACATAAAGAAATCTACATCTGACCCATATTCTCTTCATTTCATAAGTATATACTAAATAGTTTTAATGAATAGTATATAAAACCGGGACATACTAAGAGGACAGAACTTATTAAACCTATGTGTCTGGAATATCATTCAACAACAAAATTTAAGGTTTGATTTGTCCTTTGTGAAACCATATTACCTCCACATTATTATAACTGGTTAACTACTTGAAAATGATGCACTTAATGATCTATTTAGAAATGGTACCTTAAGTTACCATCCGAATTACTGACCTACAGTGTCCAATTGTCATCTTTTATTCTTCTTGAGATTTATAGCTTACTTTGTCTTCCTTACTCTGCATCCTTTCTCAGACCCCCAAAAGTGTTCACAGCAGTGCTACTTTAAGCACATATGCACTTTCTCTGAGTATCATAAGCCTCAGGACAAAAATTACATTTTTACAACACGAGAGTCTTACATCCAGTTGCCTACTTCACATCTTCATATTTAGATATCTACAAGGGAGTCCAATTTATACTTCCAACAGTGCTTCTGTCACCCCATTCTAAAACCTCCTCCCCCCACAGTCTTCCCAATCTCAGTGAATGGCTAAACTACTTGGGATCATCCATAATCTTCTCTCACATTCTGTGGGCAATCCTTTTAGCTAGTCCTCTGAGCTCTGCATTCAAAATATAGCCAAAATGCAACCACTTCTCATTCTCTCCTCTGCTACAGTCTTATTCCAAGCCAACTCATCCCTCTACAGGACTATCCAACTTCTTAACTGGATTTCTCCTTCCATACTTAGGTCATGTAGAGATGCTATTGGCACTGTAGTTAGATGAATTCGTCTTACCAGTTTGGTGAGTGAGCTCTTCCTCCACCCCAACTAGTCTGAATGTATTGTGAACCTTTCCTTCCAGCCATGAAAGCCATTGCCCCTGAGGTGCTTGGGATTCATACTGCCCAACCCTTTTCCTGAAGTCTTCAGCCAGTATCTATGCTGATGGTAAAGCCCCTCTCCCTTGATTCAATGTGAGATGGTGTATGCTCCTGACCTCCCCATGCAGTCAGGCTGAAGCCACTCATTCTCACCTGCCACCTTCACTCCCCCTCCATTACCAATACTCCCTCTCCAAATCACACACACCACAGGCTCTGTCCCTAGAACTCAACAGAACACGTGCCTTTCAGCATCCAGGGTGATCCTGTCACTTGGAGCTCATTCCTTTACTTGAAGTCCTCCATGGGTTTTCCATGTCATCAAACAAGCAAGCATCCATGGCCTCAAAGGATTTCATGATCTTCCTCAGCTAACTTTCTTAACTTCACCTCCTTTCACTTTCCAGCACAGCTCCCATTCCATTCTTATTGGTCACCCTGACTTTCCTCAAAATGCAATGCTATCTCTGTCTCAAAGTGCTTGCACCCAAATTTCCTCCACCAAGAAAGCTCTTCCTCCAGATAGCCATTCCAGTTGCTGGGTCCTTCAAGTCTGTGTTCAAATATACTTATTATAAGGCCTTCTATAACTCACAGAAAGCAGCACGTGAATTCTGACTTCCTGTTGCCACCTCTTCATTATCTGTTTCCTTCTACCCAAGAGCATGTAAGTTCCTCAAGACTGAGAACACTGCATTCTACCCTCGTGCATACCCAGCACCTGAAACAGGACCCAACATATGTTTGCATATATTTGCTCAATTGTTTAAGCCGACTATCTTTTAACTCTCTATACACAAACCCCAAATACAGACACATATACATACATATAAATTATCTTTCATTTCAAATTCTATTAACAGTATTTACTCACATATATAATATATTTGTATATATGCATATATAGCAGATATATTTTATATATGTATATATACTTGCATATATAATTTTATCTATACATATATACTTGGGAACAAATACCTGGGATGGAAACATCAGAAACAAAACAAAAGACTTTTTTCCTATAATCTTTTATTGTTGTTCTCTTAGAACATGGATAATCTGTGGAAGTCAAGAAACAATAGAGCTTTGCAATCCAGAAAGTTTGAGAATTGTACTGTTAGCTTGCATGGCTTCCAGTCAAGTTGCTAGGCAGATAACTCCAAAATATGGAGCACAGTTGCTATCATTAGTGAAAACTCAAGACGTGAAATTTAGTTAAGAAAAAATTTTGTAACAGAGATCATTGAGATTTAGAACCAAAGAAAGTCCAACATTTATTTAAGTCATATGAAAAGCAGATACATATTTTTATTGTCCATAGAAAGGGCTTTGTGGTAAGATCTTTAGAATGGACAAAAACTGACAGCAGGGAAGATTTTCTTATTTGCAGCACCATGAGTTATTAGTGAGCCACGGAAATTAAACAAATGTATAGAGCTTATCATCTTTAAATACATATAGCTGTTCTTCTGGCATCAGGGCTGATCTGTAAAGAAACATCACACTTCACTTAGCTCAGAAATCTAGTTTTGTAAAAAAAAAAAAAAACCTTACCTCAAAGCTTAGAACATCTCTCTCTCTCTTTTCACCTAAGAATTTTTGATATCTCTTTTTTTTCTTAAAAAACTGTAATCCAAGACATCATCACAAGTCCATCTGCACTGTCTGTGCTCATTAGCTGAGCAGTGTGCAGGCAGCATTGTCATGTCCGTGGTTATTGGAGGGAATGGTGAGTATGAGGTTCCTCTGACACCAGGCCTACAGAGCTGCAATTCTTTGGCTCATGCCTACTCTACTGTGACATTTGATGACTCCCTATGGTGAGGTCCTCCAGGGGCTGCCTCTCTCCTATGTGCCCCTGCATAGCTTCCCAATCCCAGGGTCTACCTATCCAAATTCTTCCCTGATCCACTCTGTGCCCTTCATCCGTGTTTGATGTGTGTCCCAGCCCGGCCTCTGCTCTCTTGGGTACCAGGTCCCTTACTCTGTTTCTGTATTTGCCCTTGTGGTAGAAACATCTCTCCATGACAGACTCCTCATTGCTCCCAGAGAGAATTAGTATTTGTTTCACAAAAGGGATTTATTTTCTTCTTCCACTTCCCCCAACAGTTCCTTCCACAATCTGTTGCAATGTTTATCAAAGAGGAGTCCCAGACCTCTAAGCCAAGATCTTGGGTCTGGGCCAAAATGTTTCAATGCATCCTGTGCCACTTCTAACAAGCTGCCTAGGAGACTTCATGTGAGAGAGTTTAAGAACCACTGCACTCCTTCACCATCAGGAATCGCGTCTATAAGTCCCTCCTGAGCAATCTTTCTTCCTTCTCTCTACAGCACTTTCCACCACTCCTCACGAGCAGTGGCAGTGGCAGAGAAGGCTGAGGGCTGGAGCACCAAAAAAGCCAGATCTTGCCAAATTTCTGAGAGTGAGAGCAATATAAAATGAACAAACACCAAAGCATCATTACAAAACTCTGATGGATTCTAAATATTTACATTGTGTGTGGAGAGAGTGTAATGTCAGCGTGCACAGGTTTACCAATTCTAAACTATATAGTACCCAAGAGTTAATGGCATCTTGTCATAGAACGTAAGTTTCAAGTCATGTGTAATTCATTGTAAATAAATCGACATATATCTATGCCAGATAGTTAACCCCATTCAGGGAAGATAAAGACAAAAATATCATGTATGAGTCAAGCAGAAAAGGTCAGATAAGGTGATGTTAGGAAAATGAACCCTAGGATATGTACTCAAATGTTTTTTTTCTTTCATGCATTTGTTTCTAACGCATTTATAAGATTATTTCTTTGTTGCTTTGTATGTCCCTCCCCCACAGTATAACCCCTGCTTTCACTGCATTTGATGTCGGTATAATTTGTGGAGGGGAAGGGGAAAAACAAGTCGTTTAAATAACGATACAGGTGGACCCGTTGCAACAATGAGAAGTACAAGTTGTCATGTCGAAAATGAACTTTACAACTTTGGTGGGGGGGGGAGGATTGACTGGGGGGTGGGGAGAGGCTGGGAAGGGATGGGAAGGGGAAACAAAGGAGGAGGCTACAATGCTTGATAAGAAATGTACTCATTATCTTGCTCATCTAATGGTAACCCCTCTGTACAGTATTTTCACAATAAAAAAAATAAAAATTTAAAAAAATAACAAACAAAAACATCAGAAGTCTGAATCTGAGGCTGTCCTTGAAGGTGAGACCTTGACAGTGTAATTGTCTTGTCACTACGTCAGATTCCATCTGCCTGTAGTTCACAAGTGACAAGAATGCTTTGGAACTTATATAGCAAAAGGAAGGAAGATCACACTCCTGAGAGGGGTCTGTGCCCCTCGTGCAAGTTGAACAGGAGGGTTTGAGGACATGCTAAAGGCAAGCACTCACTTCTGCTCCTCTGCTCAAAGCCAGCCTTGCCAATGTAACTCATCCCTCTATGGAGAGAGAAATTGTCTACAGAGTCAGATCAGTTTGTACTTATCACTCTCTGTTTCCCTCCTTCTCTACCCCACCCTTATCCTGTAGACAAGCCTCCCTGAACCTCCTCATTTGCTCCCCACCATGTCACAGGAAATTAAGGGGAAGTGTGACACCTGGTTGATCCAAGGTGGCCCTGCTGATGACCATGGTAATGAGAAGTGAGAGATTCCTACCGAGGACATGGTGGACAGGCTCACCAGCCCCCCTCAGAGGGCCCCTGACACCTCAGAGTCAGCTGGCATTTGATTCTAGGAAGGGATCTGGTGGGTGCATTCTGACAACTTAGGGTAAAATGATCCTCCCCGACTCATCTCTTTTAATCAACAAAAATCTAAATCTTCCCAATGAATGGTGTTCAGTCAAGACAGAAGTTCCCTAAGGAAAGAGGCCTTGTAGAATTTGGAACCTCATTCCCATGACCCTGAAAAGCCAGGATTGAAATTTACATATTTGATAGACAAGTAAAGTTACGTAGTGTTCTCTCTTGAAATAAAAATCCTCTCCATACCTGAAAGCTCTCTGCATTCCTGCCAGTCTCCTAGTAAAGCACTATCTCCTTGGTAACTTGTGCTTGGGGTAAAAAAAAAAAAAAAAAAAGAAAAGAAAGAAAGAAGAAAAGGAGGAAACACTGGGGCAGATGCCTTCTGTGCCTGGATGAGGAGAAGGGTCTCTAGACTAACTCCTTCCTCCTCCAAAAGGAATGTTCTAGCATTGTATGCCATCCATAACTGTGGATTTATTTAGCTACAATGTTATCATTTCCATTAAGGCACAAGGAAGAGATGATTCTCTGCTTTTATTTATAACCTGAAGGGATTATTTTTGAGTTAAGGCTTTAAGAATTCGGATCTATCAGGAAAGAACAGCTTGTGTAATGAACTTCCTGTTTTCATCATATTTGGACACCAAGCCTCCTTGTTGCCTGTTATTATTACCCAGTTAATATGAACTGCCTGCCGTTTATTTTTAGCTGTGCTGCCTCTATTGTAAGGACTGCATAACTGCTTTCAAAATGGGAAAATGTAATTACGGGATCTAACACTAAGTTGGGGATATTCTTAGGTCCTTTCACCAGGCACTGGCATGAAAAATGAAAATAGACCATTTAAATGGCTAAAGAAAACATAGTTATTTGATCCAAAATAGCCCATTGAGCTATACAAACTATACACTCACCTCACAGAATAAGATCTCATTTTTGTTTAAGTGACCTAAACATCTGAGTTTTCCTCCCAGCTCAACGTAGGGGGAAGTAGAGTGGAGAAGAATAGAGCCAGAAAGAGTAGAAGCAGCATTTATTGAAAGTGAAAATTCTTAAAACAATAAGAAAGTACAAACACTAGCAAGGGTTTGAGGGCAGGCAAATGTACCTCTGAATGCCTCATGTACCTTTCTGCTATGTGCACAAAGTCCACTGTCCAGTGGTATGGAAGAAGTCTGTGTCAGGGGACCGTATAGGGCTGCCTCTTTACATTTGATGTGGCCTGAGGCCTTGAACTGGTCATTCACACAGCCTACCCAGTCCATTTCCCCCTCATACATGGCTCTCGATACTAGTCTACTCCATTATTCATTCACTCATTCAACAAAAACTTATTGAGCACCCAATATAGCCAGAGTCTGGAAACAAAATGGCACATAAGAGATTATCTTTGTTCAAACTATGGCAGTTATACTAGTAGAAATAAGTTCTGGAGGTTTTGGAAGCACAAGAGAATCTATTATTTGGGCACGATGCTGCATTTTCTATAATCCTAGAAAACTGGAGACTGAGGAAGAAGGACCATGATTCCAGCCTAGCCTGGACCACCTTAGCAAGACTCTATCACAAAAAAAAAAAAAAAAGCCAGGTTCCGGTGGCTGATGCCGTAATCCTAGCTACTCAGGAGGGTGAGATCTGAGTTTCTCGATTCAAAACCAGCCTGGGCAGGAACGTCTGAGAGACTCTTATCTACAATTAGCCACCAGAAAACTGAAAGTGGCACAGTGGCTCAAAGTGGTAGAGCATTAATCTTGAGTGAAAAAGATCAAGGACAGAATCCAGACTCTGAGCTGAAGCCCCTTCTAACAAAACACAGGGGAGAGAGAGAGAGAGAGAGAGAGAGAGAGAGAGAGAGAGAGAGAGAGAGAGAGAGAGAGAGAGAGAGAGAGAGAGAGAGAGAGAGAGCTCTTCCAGATGGCAGTTGGAAAGGCTTCCTAAAAGATATGATGTTCTAAACTGTATCTGAGCTACAAGCTTAATTTATCCTGACAACAATGACACTATAAGGAAGAAGCTGGAACAGAAACCCAGATACAAAAAAAAAAAGCAAAAGGAGTGCAGAAGTGTCAAATGTAAAATGCACAGGAGAATAAATAGAAAAAAACAATATAATGTCCAGTGGGAACTCTGCAAACTAATAAAGGCTTCTAGCTTTATTCTGGGAGCAATGAAGACATGTTCCAGTGACATTATAACTGATAATATTTAAGAACTATCGCTTTGATTCCACTGCTGTGCAAATAGATGAAAAAATATGCTGAATACATATAATGGAATATTATTCCATCTTAGAAAGGAAGAAAATTCTGAGATGCACTAACACAGATGACCCTTGAGGATATAGCACTATGTGAAAAAAGCCCAGTCACAAAAGGGCAAATATTATTTAATTTCACATTTTTTGTCAGTCATGGGGCCTGAACTCTGGGCCTGGGCGCTGTCCCTCAGCTCTTCAGCTCAAGGCTAGCGCTCTACCCCTTGAGCCACAGCACCACTTCCAGTTCTTTCTACTTATGTGATGCTGAGGAATCGAACCCAGGGCCTCATGCATGCAAGGCAAGAACTCTACCACTGAGTCACCTTCTCAGCCCTAATTTCACTTTTATTAGGTGCCTATATTAGTTAGATTCATACAAACAGAAAGTAGAATGGTAGTTGCCAGGGGCTGGGGGAAGGGAGGGAGGAGAAATGTGGAGTTATTGTTGATAAGTGATTAGTTTAAGTTGAAAAAGTCTGGTTATAAATGGCAGTGCAGTGATGAGTGATGGTCACCTAACAATGCTACTAAAATGTGTGCTTGAAATGGTTAGTGTAAGTTTTATGTTATTTATATTTTACCACAGATTTTAAATTTTCATAGCAGTATAGCTGCTGAATTGATCTATATCTATAGACAGAGTTATCTGGAGGTGGGGAAGGAGAGAGAGGAAGACAGAGACAAAGAAAATAAATAGGAAAACTAATCAGCAAGCTGTCACAAATGATATGAAGTAAAATTGCCTGAACTTAGGCTGTGTGAGAAGAAAGAGAAGAAAGTCAAGATTCATTTGGGTAGGCGCATGGGAAGACTTGGTACTGATTAGAAACAAGCACTGTGGGAAAAGAAAAAGTTAGGATGAATCCAAATTCCTGGCTCAGAAACTAAGTGGATGGTAGTAAATACAGTCAGTCACTGGGATGAATGAATGCTGGGCGCGGGGAGAGATGTCTAATTTCTCATGGAATAACTTACTTAGATAAAATGACATCGTTTTAGTAAGGAACCTTGTCCATGGCACAGAAAGAAATGGAGGATGTAGTTAAACCCACAAACGTAGATATTCAAATATACCTTGTGAGCCCTCGAAGGTAAGAAAACAGTAATCTAGACAGGATGGTAAGATTTAAGGTGGATAGAGGCTCAGAAAGAGAGTGAAAGGTACAGCAAGGCCAGAATGCTGAGGATGGAGTTGGGGGCAGCGACCGCTTACTGCAAGGTAGTTTCTGTAAGTGCTTTTCCATTCTGAAACTACTTCCAGCAGACCCCTGAGAATGTCCTGCATCACCCCTCCATCAGCTCTCCAACCCAGCACTGGCTTCCTAACGCACCCCACCACTAACATGCTGGCATCGTTTCTCACAAATCCATGTGTTAGTTGTGCATGGCCTTCTTCTTCCTATTCATCCTGGAAGAGTTCGATTTCTTCTTGAAGATTCACTGATGTTGAATCTGTGAACATCTTTTAGTCTGTGTCACAAACTATGTAGGGATAAAGAAGACATAATATCTGCCCTTGAAGAGTCTAGGTCAAGCACAGAAACTAGACATTAAACCGATCATTACAACAAACAGGATACTACACAATCATAAGCAGATACCAGCTAGTAAGGGAAAACAGTAAAATATAAACTGCCTGAGTGAGAGAAGGTGTGATTGGGAATCACAAAAATAAACTTCAATGGTGCAAGTGGACCTTCCACTAGGAAGCCTTCCTGGCTTCCCAATAAAATGAATGGCTCTTTCCTTTCTGAGTTCACAGAACTGTTTTGCCACTACTAATAACTTGGCATAATGTTAGATTAGTAGATCAGTTTTTCTATCAATATAAGAGTTTTTCAAAGTCAGTCATTCATTGAATTCCTCATATCATTTAGTCCATAGTATGTAAATAATAAGTATTACATGCATGGATGGATAGATAATGGATGGATGGATGGATGGATGGATGGATGGATGGATGGACGTACAGATGGATGTTTGGATACTTGTTATTAATCCTCTTTCTATGGCAAGAAATTAATTGAAATTTCTATTAGTTTTCCATTAAGTCTATGGATGTAACATAATAGACTGAATTAATATAAATTTCTCACTGTTAGACGTGCCCTCTGAAAACAAAAGTAACTCATCCTTCTTTGAAGGTATGAATATACCATTTGGACATTGGGTGCTCTAATGCATAATCTTAATACTCTAATACCATGCTCTAATGCATAATCTTAATACTCTAATACCACAATATTTGATCTATCCATGCTTTGTGCCTTCTGAATAGACTTCATATACAAACATAATTAGTGATAGGCAAAGACATGGTGGGGGTACATTTTCTACTCCTTTAACATTTCCCCTCAGAACATCAAGGATGAAACTAGTTCTGTTAATCTGGCCACACTAAAATCTTAACTTGGATATGAATTTCCTATCTTAATCCATAATGTTGGTGCTTTGGAGAAAGATAAATTATCCAACCAGCAAGTATTTTTCCAAGCAATTGTTAGAACCAAAGTCTTATGTCAAGTACTTCTGGGACTCCATAGAAGATAAAACACATCCCATACCTCAAGAGGTTTACATTCTAAGTGAGGAGGGAGCTGTAGACCCCAGAAATCTGAAGAAAGGATATTCACAATGCTATCTTGGTACATAGTATACTTTGGTGCCTAGAAAAAATATATAGAAATGGAGAAGAATGAATCTCAGATGCCATCTCACACCACCTCGTGTTTCTGACCTCCTGTCCTGCCTCTCTTCTTGCTCTCCTCAGGCTCGGCAAGCACACACCTGCTTTGGAGTTTTTGTACAAACTGTTCGCTCAGCATGGAAACTCTTCACAGAGTGATTCACAAAGCTCTCCTTCCGATTTCTGCTAGGTGCCACCTGATCGAAGTGTTTAAAATAGCAAATTCCACCCCCACATCTGTGCACCCTCTCCCTTCCTCACCTACTTGACTTTTCCCCACAGCACTGAACACCACCTGTCACTCTGTAAATTCTATAAGGTCAGGGAGTGCTCTCTGTTCTGTGTATTGATATGTTCTTATCACCCAACTTGATCCTTAGGAAATACTACACTCAATGAATGGATGAATGAGTAAACAAATCATTTCCAGGGAGTACATAGGCATGAGCATACAAGAACAATTTCACTCAATCGTTCACACTTTTTCTTCCACCTACCAGAGAACAATACTTTTATATATCATCTTTTACTAATTTCTTCTTAGGATTCGGGTGAAGGTATTGATTTAACTCAATTATGAACCTTATGTCATAATTTCCTTAAATAGTAGAGCCGTAGATGCTATAATAAAATGGATCTCTTCAAGGCTTAAAAGAAATCTATGAAGAACATGCTTATCTAATTTTAAATTTTAATGAATAGTTATAACGATGAGTAATTAATTTTTATATTTATAGAAAATGAAATGCATTTTCTTGCCTTAGGAAAATCTAACACTTTAGGCACAACAAATTCTTAGAGAAATTTTCTAATGAGATCATTAAAGTGGAAAGGTACTGAGTCGTATCTACAGAGCTGTAGCATGCACAGGAACTTATTGTGCATCAATGCTATCTGGTATTTCCTCTCTGTATAAAAACTTGCCCCTGAGACAATGCTAGGGGTGATTAAGCATGAGTTTCCTAGTAGCTGAGACATAAAGAGAAGTAGTTTATGTAATAGTACAAGCAAAAAAAAACTAATGTCCTTAGAACCTGGCCACCGTCCCTAGCTTTTTCGTTCAAGTCTTACATACAATGACTTGAGCCAAAGTTCCACTTCTGGCTTTTCAGTAATTAGAGATGAGAGTGCCAGGGCTGGCTTTGAACCACAATCCTTAGACCTCAGCTTCCTGAGTAGCTAGGATTTACATATATGAGCCACCAGCACCCAACCAACATGACATTTTTAATCATTTATTTTAGGTGGCATATGATGAAACATCTTCAACAATGATATTTGCAACAAAAAAAGTATTGTTCCAATGGACAAGTCTCCCATAGATTCTAGATCAGAGAATAATACTGAAATTTTAGCTCACGCACAGGGGTAGTCAATTTAGTCCAGATATACTCTCCAATACTATACCAAATTATTATAACAGAGATCGGAGGCCAGGAATAGAAGGACACCTGTCCATGAAAGCATCTCTCCCCGATATCCCATACCTTCAGTGAGCCTTTGAAGAGTGCACGGTTACAAGTCACTTCAGGATTAGATTCGATGACAAGTGTCTGAAGTGCTAGTTGTCTCTGCTGCTGATTATCCACATGCTCGAAGAACAGATGTGCAGGAAGCGAGGCTGGCATGCTGTTGCCAAGTTTCTAAGAACCTGACTTGTGTTCTTGCCATCACATTTCTGCACAAAGGTACGCTATAAGGAGTTGCTACAGGTGATGCCAGCATTCCCCTCAAAATGGAATTAGAGGATCCTGAGTTTCCCACTATTTTTTTCCAGATTATTTGGTCAGAGATTTTTTTTCCTTAGAGTAGGTATGGCCAACTGTTTACAAAAACGAATAAGTAAAATAACCTTAAGCCCCTCAGTATGGCTTCAGTTGAACTAATATCTATTACTCCTGTCAGAATGTGTTAGCCAAGGAGAAAAAATGTTCCTGTGGACCAGAGGGATTTGCTTTCTTTGGTCAAGGGCATCTGATATCATCCACTTATATGGTGGAGAGCATCTACCCAAAGCAGCGATTTTAGCTCTGATAGAGTTGATAGGAAACTGCTCTTTCTAACAATAATTAGTCAGCAGGTTCAGCTGCTTCTTTTATAGTATTGTTTATTCCAAAACATTACAAAAACATTACCAAAACTCAAAATAAAAGAAAGAAAAATCCACCCAAAATTCTGCCATCCTACAAACCAAACTGTTAACAATTTTTCCTGCTCCCTTTCAGTCCCTGTCCATATGCAGACAGAATTTTTATAGTTGTAATCACAGCCCAGATACGATTTGGTATTCAGGTTTGTTACAATTAGAGTTGTTACAACATCTTTACAGTTTAATCCTGTCATCTTTGTTTCTACTACTAGCAACACGTTATCTCTGCCATACTTGTTGACGAGCCATAGGATCTGAAGGCATGTCGAAGGCTTTTAAAGAATCATCATCATCATCAGAACCAGAGGAAAGGGCTATTTTTAAAGTCCCTGCTGAAGGCATTAAGTCTTGAATGAAATATACATGGGAAAGATTTCTCTTAGCCCTCATTCTCCTATCTGGAAACCTTTCTAAAAATAAGTTTCCCCACCATAAGGCATGTGTTTGTTACCTTAAGGAAGACGCTTTGCAGGTATTTTTCTCTTAGTTTGTTTTGAGGGCCTGCTTAATATTTAGGACATAGGCACATAGAGACATCTTTTCCTCCATCTGCTTTAAAGGATCTCTGCAAGTTGGGATTTTTTTCAAGTATGGATGCTAGATGCTGAACCCATGTGCAGTGGTATACTCAGCTGCCAACATGCTGGGCACCTGGATGCTTTGTTTCACACTTCCATCTCAACCTCCTAGACTCATCCTGGGGGCCGGAGAACTGATAAGAAATACAGATCCCAGGATTCACCCTAGACCTTGTGAGTACCTCAGACCATATCTATGGACTGATGTTTGATAACTTCATACCTAGAAAAATGTCCAAAGTCTTCTCTTTCTTCACTATAACCCCAATGAATATGGGCTGTAGATTTTTAAAGAGAAGAAGGGGGAAAGAACTGTCAGGATTTCCAGGAGGGGTAGCAATACAGAAGGGTGTGGCCTATACAACCTTTGTTGAAAGTCCTTGAGAAAGATAAGTCAAAATGTGAATTACTTGCTTCAAAAGGCTTGTCAAGCATCATGAAATCAAGAATTGCCTATGATATGATGAGCCAACCGAACCTTGAACTTCTATACACAACCCTGGAGCCCCTAAACACTTCCCAAAGGAGAGATGTCTGATGATGACAATGTTAGAATAGTAGATACCTCTAATTTTTTTTTTTTTTTGGCCAGTCCTAGGTCTTAAACATAGGGCTTGGGTACTGTCCCTGAGCCTCTTTGTGATCAAGGCTAGCACTCTACCAGTTGAGCCAGAGCACCACTTCCAGCTTTTTTCTGAGTAGTTTATTGGAGAAGCCTAAACTGGCTTTGAACCATGATTCTCAGATCTCCTGGGTAGCTAGGATTACAGGCATGAGCCATCAGCACCAGGCTTAGATATCTTTTTTTTTTTTCTTTTTTTACCATAAGGCTTTGGTTTCAGTTTTAATTCTATGTTCTGATTTGCTTGGATTTTCTTACAAGCATGGATTCGTGTGTTAATTGACGCATTTTGTTGTTAATTGAAGAGTTAATTTTGCAAAGAATGGTCCCCCTCACTTCCTACTGAGGACCAATTAGTACCCTGGAACCCGACCAAGCCTATTGCTAATCCTTTCCATTAGGTTCAACAAGGAGGTAGAAGACAGGACAGAACAACAGAAGGTTGTCTGCTTTTATTTCCAGGTCTTTGCTCCATTTGGAGTTGATTCTGGTGCAGGGTGATATATACGGATCTAGCTTTAGTTTTCTACAGATGTTTAAATAACTTTGCCAGCACCATTTACCGTTCTATTTTTTGAGCTCCCTTATCGAAGATTAGGTGGCTATAGGTCTGTGGGCTCATATCTAGACCTTCAGCCCTATTCCATTTGTCCTCAGGTCTGTTCTTGTGCCAGTACCAAGTTGTTTTGATTACTATGGCTTTGTAAGCAGACACCCTGAAAACATTACAGGAAGGAATAGGAGAAAGTCTAGTGCTCCTTGGCACAGGCCGAAACTTTCTTAAGAGACCCAGAAACACAACAAATCAAAGAAAGGTTGGGCAAATGGGATTGCTTGAAACTGCAGAGCTTCTGCATGGCAAAGGACATAGCTAGCAAGATCAATAGAAAGCCCACGGATTAGGAGAAGACCTTCACTAGCCATACAACTGACAAGGGTCTCATATCTAAAACATACTTAGAACTTGAAAAATTAAATCCCCCAACAACAAATCCTCAAAGAAACAACTGCCCAATAAATAAGTGGGACTTATTAAAAGAGAGACTTCCCTGAAGAGGAAATAAGAATGGCAAATAGACACATGAAGAAAGGCTCAACTTCTCTAGCCATAAAAGAAATGCAAATCAAAACAACATTGAGATTCCCTCTTACCCCAGTTAGAATGGCTATAATCAAGAACTCTAATAACAACAGATGCTGGAGGAGATGTGAACAGAAGGGAACCTTACTGCATTGTTGGTGGGAGTATAAACTTGTTTAACCACCTTGGAAAGCAGTATGGAGGTTCCTCAAAAGACTCCACATAGAGCTCCCCTATGACCCAGCAATCTCACTTTTGGGCATTTACCCAAACGATCACAAACAAGGCCATACTAAAGCTACAAGCACGACTATATTTATTGCAGCATTATTTACCATAGCTAAGATATGGAACCAACCCAGATGCCCCTCAGTAGATGAGTGGATCAAGAAAATATTATATAAATATATATATATATATATATATAAATATATATATATATATATATATATATATATATATATATAATGGAATTCTATGCCTCCATCAGAAAGAATGACACCACCACATTTGTTAGGAAATGAAAGACTTGGAAAAAATTATATTAAGTGAAGTAAGCCAGGCCCAAAGAAACGTAGGTCCCATGGTTTCCCTTATCTGCAATAACTAGTATATGTCTGAGACAAGCAGAAAAGGTCAAGTTGATGCTAAGTGAAATGAACCCCAAGATAGGGACACAAGAAGTTTTATCTTTGTTGCTGTTGTTTTAACGTACCTATAATATACTATGTGATTTTTTTGTTTCTTATGTTCTTCCCCCAGGGTATAACCCTTGTTTTCACTATATTTGATTCCGGTGCCCTACATCTAATTTGGGGAGGGGAAGGGAAATAGGATACAGGTTGACCCATTGTAACAATGAGATGTACAAGTCACTATGTTGAAAACGAACTTTACAACTTTGGGGTAGGGAAGGAGGAGTTAGGGAGGTGGGGCAGGAAGGGATGGTAGGGGAAAAACCACAGAGAAGTAACAATGCTCAATAGGAAATGTACTCATTACCTTATTCATGTAACTGTAAAAACTCTGTACAGAATCTTTACAATAAAAAATATATTTTAAAAAAAGAAAACAGAAGGGGATCACAGAAACGGTGGAACAAAGGGTGACCCAATGCAACAGGGATACTCACTAGACACTTAAGGTGAAAATGAACTTTACAACTTGGGAGGGAAGGAAGTGGGAGGAATGGGAGAAAATGAGGGAGGTATAACATTGCTCAAAAAAGAAATGTACTCACTACCATTTATGTAACTGTAATCCCTCTGTATATCATCTTAACAATAAGAAACAAAAGGAAGCTGGGCGCTCGTGGCTCATGCCTGTAATCTATCTACTCAGAAGGCTGAGATCTGAAGATTGCGGTTCAAAGCCAGCTCCGGCAGGGAAGTCCGGGAGACTCTTATCTCCAATAAACCACTAGAAAACTGGAAGTGGTGCTGTGGCTCACATGGTAGAGCACTGGCCTTGAGCTGAAGAGCACAGGGACAGCGCCCAGGCCCAGAGTTCAAGTCCCATGACCAACAACAGAAAGAAAGAAAGAAAGAAAGAAAGAAAGAAAGAAAGAAAGAAAGAAAGAAAGAAAGAAAGAAAGAAAGAAAGAAAGAAAGAAAGAAAGGAAGGAAGGAAGGAAGGAAGGAAGGAAGGAAGGAAGGAAGGAAGGAAGAAAGAAGGGAGGGAGGGAGGGAGGGAGGGAGGGAGGGAGGGAGGGGGGAGGGAGGGAGGGAGGAAGAGGGAGAAAGAAAAAATAAAGAAAGAAAGAGAAAGAGAGAGTGGGAGGGAGGGAGGGAGAGAGAGAAAGATGGAAAAGAGGAAAGGAAAGGAAAGGAAAGGAAAGGAAAGGAAAGGAAGATAAAGTTGGAATAGCCCAGAGTGCAAAACTTTGTGTAATTTTGCTTCCCATCTAGCAATGTCTAAAGCTTTGCTTTTGCATTGCTTTTTTGTTTCCGTAACTGGGAGAAGGAGATACCTATGCCATCAAGCAAGTCGAGAATAGGGATGCTGGTAAGCTTCCTGCAATACACAGCACAGTCCCTCACAAAGCCAAGATTGAGATTTAATGCCCACCTAAAGTAAGAGGCCATGGACAGTCAGAGGAGGTAAACCGCATAAGTCAAATCATGGGTGGCTTGGGTTTTGTGCTTGGACTTTAGGGATTTTTGCTTTTGCTTTTGGTTTTGTTTTTTTGCTTTGTTGTTGTTGCTTTGTTTTGTTTTACTGTAGGTGATAATCATTGAAAGCAAATTACACACTCCAATGTAGATTTTAAATCTATCACTCTTGAACCCTATGAAGGCTAAATTGAAGAAGGCCATGATTGAAGGCAGAGAAAGCCAGTAGGATGCTGCTATGAAGACTCAAAGAAAAGAGAGAGGGGCTGGGTTAAAACAGACACTCAGAAGGGCCAAGGAGACTGGACACTGGTGGCTCATGCCTGTAATCCTAGTTACTCAGAAGCTGAGATTAGAGGAATGTGGTTTGAAGCAGCCCAGGCAGGAAATTCTACGACACTCTTATTTCCAATTAATCTAACCACCAAAAATCCAGAAGCAGAGCTGTGGCTCAAGTGGTAGAGAACTAGTCTTGAGCACCAAAGCTCAAAGACAGTGCCCCAGGGTACTTTCTATGTCTCTGTGTGTGTCTCTCTCTCTGTGTCTCTCTCTGTGTCTCTGTCTCTGTCTCTGTCTCTGTCTCTGTCTCTGTCTCTGTCTCTGTCTCTCTCTCTCTCTCTCTCTCTCTCTCTCTCTCTCACACACACACACACACACACACACACAAAGAGGGAGCCACAGGACAGAACAAAATCTACCTCAGGGCTGGGAAGATGGCTAGTGGTAGAGCGCTTGCCTTGCATGCCTGAGGCCCTGGGTTCAATTCCTCAGCACCACATAAGCAAAATGAGAAAAGCCGGAAGTGGCGCTGTGGCTCAAGTGGTAGAGCGCTAGCCTTGAGCTGAAGAGCTGAGGGACAGCGCCCAGGCCCAGAGTTCAGGCCCCATGACCAGAACCCAAAAAAAAACTATGAAAAAAAAAACCTCATAAGAAAGATGTGAATAATATCAGGTCTTGGAAATTGTTTAAGAGAAGGGCAGGAAGGATTTCTGGGTAATTCCCAAGTTACTCTGATTACAATGGCTAGAATGCTTAATACAAGAAGAGAATATCGGCTGGGAGAGTGGCTCAGTGGTAGAGCGCTTGCCTTGCATACATGAGGCTCTGGGTTCGATTCCTCTGCACCACATAAGCAGAAAAAGCCAGAAGTGGCTCTGTGGCTCAAGTGGTAGAGTGCTAGCCTTGAGCTGAAAAGTTGAGGGACAGTGCCCAGGCCCAGAGTTCAGACCCCACAACCAAAAAAAAAAAAAAGAGAGAGAGAGAGAGAATGTTTATGGGGTAAAAATAATGGATGAAGTTTAAAAGTTTCACAACAGTCTCATATATTCTTTAGAGAAGATCAAAATAAATAATAGTTTCACCCATCCAACAAGTATTTTAATAACAATGGTCTGTAGGGAAGAGTAGTTTGTGACATATCAGTTTAAGACTTACCTTTCAACTTAAGAAGAAATTCAGTGTTATTTTTGAGGAAGTCTCTAAGAATCTTAATGGTTCTATAATTTCACAAGATGGAGGGTTTCCCTTTTTGACTCTAGAGTCAACTACACTTAGAGTTCATCTTGAGTGAACCATACCTGTGGAGTTAATTAAAGCAAATAGGTTGGCAATGACTTCAGCCAACTACTCAAGCAAGATTAAAATAAGTCTGGTAGCATAGATTTTCTTCTGCACCTCCTTACAGCCTTGAAAGATTAGAGTTTTTTTAAGGATTAAAATACTGGATTCTAAGGGGCTGGGAAGGTGGCTCAGTGGTAGAGCACTTGCCTTGCATGCCTGAGGCCCTGGGTTCAATTCCTCAGCACCACATAAGCAAAAAGAAAAAAGCCGGAAGTGGTGCTGTGGCTCAAGTGGTAGAGTGCTAGTCTTGAGCTGAAGAGCTGAGGGACAGCACCCAGGCCCAGAGTTCAGGCCCCATGACCAGACCCCAAAAATATAATAATAATAAAAATAAAATACTGGGAAAAAAATAAAATAAAATACTGAATTCTAGCAATGGAGAAGACTGAAGAATAACAAAATCCAGAGAAGTAGCACAGAAATTAAGATGATTTCTTTATTATCAATCCATATACACAAGTCTAAATTTCCAGGGGCCACAAAGATACAAAGTAAGCTACATCAACAATTCTGCATTATTAGTATCCCCTCAGTCAATTCCAAAATCAACAAAAAATAGTTTATGTAACTTAATTTTTGGAAAGGATAAGATATTTTTAAGAGACTTCCAACTTAATGAGTCATTGGATGACTCAATCTTAGTTATATTTGAGATAATATCTTGATGATATGTCCTGGAATTCATTTATTTATTTATTTGTTGTTCCTTGGTTTCTTTTATGAAACAAGAGATAAGAGAAGTTGTTCTTGAATAGTCTAGTGACATAGTAGTATAATTAGGTTTTTGATATTGTAATTATTAATTGTTATTAGTGAGGCTGTCAGAATAAAACATATGTCATATAGTCTTTGTAGATCATAAATTTTCTCACTTCGGTTCAACAGTATCCCAAAAATCTTGAGCTATGTGTAGAGGGCAGAGGGTCAGTAGTAGAGTGTATAGCAAGTGTGAGGCCCTCAATTTAAATCCCAGCACCACAGAAATGAAGGGTAGATGCAAAATAAATTTTGGATTTTCAGATCAAATTAGAGGGGAAAACTTTTGCTTTCCACTGATTTAAAATACTCAACACAAGATATAGCCAAGGCTCCAAAAGAGTTAATTCTTCAATCATCAACGCTGCTGCCTTTTGCTTGAAATGTGAGAGGCCACAGATTTAATCCACAGCCTGCCATTTACCGTTATTGGACTGTGATTATAAATGAGTTTGACCAGATATTTTTCTCTTTGATTCAGACAGTTATTCATGGAGAAGTGCCTTAAAAGGAAGAATTTGACAATTGCAGGTTTCTAATGGATGCAGCTCTGGTGGAATTGCTGCCAATCCTGGCATTCAAGTCCCCTGAAATTATGTCAGCTAATGAATACTTAGAAAACACAAAGTTCAGAAGGCTGTCAAATGACTGAACAGTTTGAGGTATCAGTACACACATTATAGGAAAAATGTATATGTTAAAACCCAGATCAGACCTTGCCAAGACCTTGATTAGTCTGAAATTCTATGCAATCTATGAGTGTAATTATTATTCATTCAGAAACTGCCTCTTCTGTGTTGGCCACTGTGTGAGAAGTTCTCACAACAGTGTTTCTATACCATGGTCCCAAGAAGTGGTCCGCGTGGTCCTCCATTTAGAGATAAAATAATTATAGGATTGAATCTAGATCTTCTGATAATAAAGCTACAATTTTATCAGTATGCTGTTTTACTTCCCATGACTCCAACTTAAGTAAATTGAGACTTGCAGGTCAACCTGAATTAATCATTTTCCTTCTAAATTTAGCTCTTTTCTGTTAAAAACCCACCACCCTTCTCTCTCTTCTACCTTTATGACCAATGAATTGTCAAATCCTATCAACCCTTCACTCAAAATCTTGACCAGTGTGGTCTGTGCATCAGCATCACTGGTACCACCTGGGCTCTCATTACCATAAAAATACCTCTGAGTATTTTTCCAAGATGTCAAGAGATGCACGTGCATGCTGGAGTTTGAAAAGCACATCCCTAATCTAAGGGAATAGCCTCCATCTCTTATGCTCTCAATGTTTCTGATGAAGAGTGTTTTCTAATACCCTGGTCTCTCCCCAGTCTTTCACCTCTGTGATGGTTAATCTTTATTGTCAAGTTTACTGGCTTAAGAGACATCTTGGAGATTAGTAAAGCACATTTCTGGGTGTGTCTGTGAGTATACTTCTAGAGACAACTGACTTGGGACCACAACTGAGAAAGAACTGCACTGAATGTGAGTGGAATCATCCAGTAAACTGGGAACTCAGGTGGAATACGAAGAGAAGAAAGGGAAAGACACTAATTAGCACAGGTATAATAATCCCTATCCTTTCTAACGAGCATGAAGTGAGTAACTGGTCCGCCAAGCCCTTCCGCTGTAATCCTCTAACTGATAACCATGCCAAAATAACAGAACTGACCAACCATGGCCTAAAACTTCTGAAATTATGAGTCAGAATGAATCACTCCTCATTTGATTGCTTCTGTCATGTATTTTGTCACAGAAATAAAAGTCTGACTAATACAGGAAGTTGGTGTTAGACAAGTAGAGCCATTGCTGTGACTGCCTGACCAGGTGCATCAGAAGCCTTTGGAAGTGGTTCATAGGAAGAATTTGGAAATGTTTGGAGGTTGTGAGTGGAGAAGTCCTAGAATACTGTAAGCAGAATTGATTGGGCAGTTTTGCTGGACACTACTAAAAGACAAAAATACGTAAGGACAGAAATATAGACAGACAAGACCATGCTCAAGAAGTTTTAGATGCCAACAAGAACTTTTATGAGGCCATTCGTGTTACATTGTGGTAAAGACGTTGTCTGTATTTTGTCTGTGCCTTGAGACTCTGAAGGAGCCTGAGTGAATGATGATGGACTCATTAATCAAATGGAGGAACTTTCAAAGCAGTCTTCCGAATGGCACTGGCTCATTGTTGGTTTTTCCTAGCCAGGTTAATATGAGAACTGGATACAAAAAGAATGTAAACAGTTGAAAAACTTGCCATTTGAAACAACTATTTTTTTCCTTCTGTTGTTCTTTTGACACTTTTTCATTTTCTTTTATAGCATTTATATATACTTTATATATTGTATATTATATATTAAATTCATATTTATGGATGCAAATATTCAGTATACTAAAATCTAATTCTTTTCAGTAATTATGCTTTTCTTTATTGACAATTGTAAACTAATTTAAAGAAGACAAGTTAAATCAGAGCTGAGGTGTCAAAAAAAATTTTAGAATGAGCTCATGAACAGAAAAAAATTAGAAATGTGATCATTGAGAATTGGAATCATTATTATCATAGGTGAGAATTTGACAGAGAGCAAAAAACTAACACTATTTTTCCCCTAAAATCAAGCAAAAGCTCTGCCCTGAGCTGATTTTCATGCTTTCTGTCTTCTACCAGTTCACTGCTTGCTTACTGTCCCTTTACTTATATCATCCATTCTATTTCATTTTTCCATATAGCCATTATCTGTTCTAAAACCAGTCTTCCTGGATGGTTCCATCTGATAATGCCTTAATATAATTCCTTACTATTTCCTGACTACCTTCCATATGCCATCCTGAGAACTAAGGGTGTAGATGAACCAGGAAACTGCTCTCTACCTGAGCTCAATCCTCAGGACCACAGAAAAGGGACAATGTTCATGTATAAATTAAATGAGCTATGAAGGAAAAGATTGACTTAAAATTTCTCTTTTTGTGTCTATACTAGAGTTTGAACTCATGGCCTCACAGTTGCTTGGGGTATTCTATTGCTTAAGCCATGCCTCCAACCATGCTTTTAACTGGTTATTTTGAAGATGGAGTCTTGAGGACTTCTCAACTTGAGCTGGCTTTGAATCATGATCCTCTGGATCTCAGCTTCTTGAGTAGCTAGACTGATATGTGCAAACCATTAGCACCCAACTCAATATTCTCTGAAAAACTCTTGTAACTCTAATAACCCATTTTTGGCCAGGTGCCGGTGGCTCATGCCTATAATCCTAGTTACTCGAGAGGCTGAGATCTGAGGATCACGGTTCAAAGCCAAACCAGGCAGGAAAGTCCGTGAGACTCTTATCTCTAATAAACCACCAGAAAACCAGAAGTGCCACTGTGGCTCAAGCAGTAGAGCACTTGCCTTGAACTGAAGAGCACACAGACAGCACACAGAGCTCCAGCCCCACAACTGACCAAAACAAAACAAAACAAAAACAATTTTTTGGCACCTTTACCAGCCTACCATTTCTCTAAAGCACATGCCATCCACTACAGTCAGCCAAACAGTTAAATTCTTTCTTACATGTTTTTTGTCAGTACTGAGATTTGAATTCAGGGCCTCATTGCTTGCAAGACAAATACTACAC
This sequence comes from Dipodomys merriami, assembly GCF_024711535.1. NCBI lineage: Eukaryota > Metazoa > Chordata > Mammalia > Rodentia > Heteromyidae > Dipodomys > Dipodomys merriami. The sequence continues at coordinate 19,377,943 of NW_027202382.1, forward strand.
CACTTGAATCACACTTCCAGCCTGTGTCAACTGAGTAGTTAAATTCATATTTTATTCTTCACCTCCTATGAATGACTGCTCTCTGGTAAAGAGCTTGTGTTCTATGACTGACTAAAACCTCAGAACCCAATCAATACTGTCACATCAGGCGAAACCAAGAAAGCTTCTATTTCCCCACTCACTAATCTAAATGACTCTGACATCTAAATAAAAGTCAGTGGCCATTGCTCCATAATTCTTTTCTTCTTTTTTTCATATATTCCAAAAAGCTGAGATCTGAATAGTATCTCCAAGTGTCCGGAGATTCACTCTAAGAGGAGAGGCAGATTTTTGTCCTTTCTAGATAGACGATCTCACTCTGGCTCTGAAACTTTCTTTAGTGCAAATTGAATAGTATTTATTTTTTTTTTGGGGGGGGGGTCCAGTTGTGGGCCCCGAACTCTGGGCCTGGGCACTGTCCCTCAGCTGTTCAGCTCAAGGCTAGCGCTCTACCACTTGAGCCACAGCGCCATTTCTGGATTTTTTTCTTTTTGCTTATGTGGTGCTGAGGAATCAAACCCTGGGCCTCAGGCATGCAAGGCAAGTGCTCTACCACTGAGCCACCTTTCCAGCCCTTGAATAGTATTTAAATGAAAGGAATCTCCCCAGAGCCAGACACCTTATGGGACCTTTTCTATCACATTCCAACGAGAATGAGAATTGAGTAGAGAGACCATCATCCACTTGATGCTGTAAACTCAGGGGAGCTCAAGAGTTAGTAAAATTTGAAGCTAGACTGTGCCTTTCATGAGGGAAGCTCTGCTCATCCATGACAGGACCCCCGCCTGGCATAGTGGCCTAACACGTACTTGTTGAATGAAGAAATAATCTCTCTTAATTTCATAGACGTGGGAACTGGAAGCCCGGGTAGTCAAGGGGACCTAACTAGAGGCATACAGTGATGTGTAGAAGTCCTGGCACTAAAACTTCAGTCTATAGTCCCTCCTTTTGCACCATTTCCATCAGTTTCAACAAAGTGAGATGAAGGAGTTAGGGTGTGAAGGTGAGTGAATAGAAAGTGAAAATAAATGGAAGCCAGGAGACTGTTTTCAACTAACTCATTAGAAGTTAAAACAACAAAAAATAAGGTAGCATATAAGATTAGAAAAGAGTCAGCCCCAAAATAATAAACTAAAACTTTAAAAACTCTTACACAGAAAACAGACAAACCCTTCATCTAATTAATAATCAAAATAATGATTAAAGAGCTAATGGCTCATACCTTAATTCTAGCTACTCAGGAGGTAAAGATTTGAGAGGCATGATTTGAGTCCCGCTAAGGTAAAAAGTTAGTGAGATCCTATCTCAACCAACAAGCCTGGCATGGTATTATATACCAAGTACGTGGAGAACAGAGGTAGAACAGTTTCTATTCAAAGCCAGACTAGATGAAAAGCACAAGACCCTATCAGAAAAATAACTATGACAAAAAAAGATCTAGGACTATGGCTCATGTAGTAGAGTACCTTCTTGGCAAGCATAAGGCCCTGAGTTAAATCCCCAGTACAGTCAAAAAATAACATTAACTATTATTATTATAGAGGTAAAAAATTTAATAATAAAATAATTATCCTGTATAAGGAAAAGCAAGAAGCCCCCAAACATAGCAGGTTAGCTATAAATGAAAAACTAAACCAAATGTCATTGAGAAGTACTTTGAAAAGTACTCCAAAGGCAATAAAATACTTTTTATGACATATATTTTTTAAAGTGGGCTAAAGATAATGCTCTGGATCTAAAAGAAGCATTTGCAAGGAAATGATCAGATAACAAATTGGGTAAACTTTTTTATTGATCTTCATGGGGAAAACATTCTAGGGGAGACTTGTGACACATAAGCATCTTCTGAAACACATGGCCTTTTATGTCACTAGTGGTTGTGCCCACAAGTGCCCAGGAAAATGGTAAGGAGGTAAGAGTTTCAGTAAAGTACATGCTTGTGCAATGCTGGGCAGTAGAGGGGGAAATAATCTCAAGTCTGTATCATGACACCACTTTAGCCCAGAGAAAAGATGAGGAAACCCCTTGAAGAGTCCTCTGACCTCACACTGATCCCCAAATGTCAACTAAAAGTGTTGCTAAGAGGCCCTGGACAGTGTTGGAAAGAGGCAGAAAATGGGTTTATCCATCTTGGAAGAAAATATAAATGCCTATTATGGATTTTAATACTAATAATATAAAAGAAACTCTAGGAAATGGAAACAAGAGGTTTTCTTCTTTGTTGTTGTCTCTCTTTTCTTTTCCTTTTGTCTTCTTTGTTCATTTATCTGTTTGGGGGAGGACAAGGGGGACACAGAAATGGAGGGACAAAGGGTAAACAAATGCAAACAGTTGTACTCACTAGAACTATGTTGAAAACAAACTATACAGCTCATGGGCTGGGAGGGAAAAACTGGGATATAGCAAGAGAAGGGGTGACATTTTCAAAAAAAAATTGTGCTCTTTGCCTGACTTATGTGACTGTAACTCCTCTGTACATCACTTTATAATAACAATAATTTTTTTCTTTCTTTTTTTGAATGACTTAATTGCTGTTCTGCTCATCCCCAGATATATACCCATCATTGATTATTAGACCTTATCCCTCATTGTGTACATACTTAATTCAGAAGTTTATTAATTCACAACCTCTTAGGCTTAACTTCTTTAATACTAGTATTATTTCTTTATACTTATGTAATTTTTAAGTATTCCATTTTTAAAATTTTTTGTCTTTTATTTTCCCTTTTTATTTTGTCTTTTTATTTTTCCCTTTTATCTCTCTCCTCCTCTCATCCTATCCTTTTTTTTCTTAATATCATTTCTTTATACTTACATAATTTTTAACTGTTTCATTTTTTAAATTTAAATTTTTGTTTTTTCATTTTTTCTTGTTTTTTTAATCTCTCTCTTTTCATTCTGTCCTATCCATTTCCCTCTCTGAAATTAGGACGTGGTTAAATTCATTCTTTCCTTTTACCTTTCCATATCCGTCTAATCCTATTTTTCCCCACAATTCTCCCTAAACCTATTAATTTCTGGTCTGCTGAATCCCTCTTTGATGTTCTTAGCCCATTAATCCAGAGTTGTTTGATGTTGAATAGATTGCATTTGCAGCCTTTTTTTTTTTTTTTTTTTTTTTTTTTGCTTATGGGTGCTGAGGAATTGAACCCAGGGTCTCATGCATGCAAGGCAAGCGTTTTATCACTGAGCCACCTTCATAGCTTTTTTTAAAATTTTTTTGGGGTCCAGTTGTGGGGCCTGAACTCTGGGCTTGGGTGCTGTCCCTCAACTCTTCAGCTCAAGGCTAGCGCTCTACCACTTGAGCCACAGCGCCACTTCCAGCTTTTTTCTTTTTGCTTATGTGGTGCTGAGGAATCGAACCCAGGGCCTCATGCTTGCAAGGCAAGCGCTCTACCACTGAGCCACCTTCCCAGCCCCTATTTACAGCCATTTTGAGTGCAACTACACGGTTACCTTAAAATAGTGCTGTAGCACAAAATTGGTGTTATTTTCATACCAAATGGGCAGAACAAACTGGAGAAACAAAGGAAAGTGGTAAGTCCAGGTATCTCAACTCCCACTCGTGATAATCAGGTGACAGAACAGTTAATGAATAATCCAGAGGAGAGCTCCCAAAAAGCTCTACAAACACTACTGGTAAACATGGTGAATGAAAAAATTGAAAACCTGCAAAGGACTCAGTGTGAGTGTGATAGGGAGTGAGATGAGGCTAACCAAAGATTAATACAGGAACTTCATGAGCATGATGAGGCTAATCAAAAATTAATACAGGAATCTCGTGAGCATGAGGAAGGTACTCAAAGATTAATACAGGAATTGTGTGAGCAGGCTGAGAACAGTCAGAAATATAGGAATTGCATGAGCAGGCTGAGAACAGTCAACGAGAAATACAGGAATTGCATGAGCATGAGGAAGCTAATCAAAGAGTAATACAGGAATTGCTTGAGCAGGATGAGAATAGACAAAGATCAATAGAGGCATTCATGGAATCCATAAACACACAGCTAAAGGAATCCAGAGAGACCATAAAGGGAATGCTGAATGGAGCCTGTCAGAAGGAAAGGGAGTCCAAGGAAACCATAACCAATCAACTAGGTGATTTGAGAATAAACACTGAACACCAAATTAAGGAAGTAAAGAAGTTCATACAAGATCTAAAACAAAGCTCCAACAAAGAATTTGTAGCCATCAAAGTTGACCAATTAGAAGGAAAGGAAATAAAAAACAAAGTAGAAAGTCTTGACAGTGTGTTAGACCATGCAGAAGATCGAATCTCTGGGACTGAAGACAGCCTAGATATTATAGAGAAAGTACATACAACTATCCAAGACAAATCCAAGAAATATGATAGATCTATTCAACATTTGGAAGACACCATCAGAAGGCCTAATCTGAGGATAATGGGGGTAGAGGAGCACCCAGAAACAGAAGTTAATGGTCTAGGAAATTTATTTAATAGGATCCTTGCAAAGAACTTCCCAAACATGCAAAAAGATAGGTCAGATACAAGAAGCTTTTAGAACCCCAAATAGACCAGACCAGAACAGGATATCCCACCATCATATTATAATCCACACAGGATCAATTCAGACCAAGGAAAGGATTCTTGAAGCTGTCAAGGAGAAAAGATCAATCACCTATAAAGGGAAACCAATTAGAATCACCTCAGATTTCTCAGTAGAGACAATTAAAGCAAGAAGAGCCTGGAATGATGTATGCCATGACCTAAAGACAAACAACTATCAACCAAGAATACTGTACCCAGCTAAACTCTCCTTCATAACCGGTCAAATAAAAACCTTCCATAGCAAAGAAAAACTGAAACAATATATCTCCACCAAACCAGCCTTACAAAAGATACTTAAAGAATGCCCTACACATAGAAAATCAACAAGAGCACAATAAAGGGCAAGAAACCACACCCAAACTGAGAATCCAAGAACCATAGGAAGAACCCAGTTGTCACAGCCCCCAAGAAGGTGGATAACATGGTAGGAACTCGCAAATACCTCTCAGTCCTAACTCTCAATATTAATGGACTTAACTCTTTAATTAAGTGACATAGAGTGTCTAGTTGGATTAAAAAGCAAGATCCTTCTATCTGCTGCCATCAAGAGTCACACCTTGCCCACAAAAACAAACACATTTTGAAAGTGAAAGGCTGGAAAAAATCTACCAAGCAAACGGCCCCCATAAACAGGCAGTAGTTGCAATCCTAATATCAGATAAAATAGACTTCAAATTAAAATTAGTGAGAAGAGATAAAGAAGGTCGCTACATACTAATTAAGGGATCTCTCCTTCAGGAGGATATTACAATTCTAAATATCTTTTCACCAAACAACGGAGCACTCAAATTTATCCAAGAAACACTACTTTCCCTCAAATCACACATAGATCCAAAGACATTAATTGTTGGAGACTTTAACACACCACTATCCCCACTAGATAAATCAACTTGGCAAAAACTCAACAGAGAAACCGCAGATCTAAACAACTGCATAGATCAATTAGATTTAACAGACATCTACCGAATATTTCACCCAGCAGCATCAGAATACACGTTTTTCTCAGCAGCACATGGAACATTTTCCAAAATAGACCACAAAGCAAACTTGTCCAAATTCAGAAATATTGAAGTTATGCCTTAGATTCTCTCAGACCACAAGGGAATAATTAGAACTCAACACCAAAAGCCACCAAAGAAAGTCCTGCAACACATGGAGGCTGAACAACACACTGTTGAATCACCAGTGGGTCATGGAAGAGATTAGAAAGGAAATTCAAATTCAATAACAATAATTTTTTAAAGAACTAGACTGGAACAGGGAGGGAAAAGAAGGGATTCAGTGGTCAAAGAGATTAAGAAACATAGATAATCAAGGCCCAATTGCACTGGACCTAGGAATTCCATAATCCCTCTAAACAGGACATTCCAGTCAAAGAATGTGGCTATCACTGAATTGAGCACTTCCTCATGGACCAAATATTATGCTGGTCTCTTTATACCCAGGATCTCATTTAAGTTTTGTAGTAATATAAGACTATTACAGATAATCTTACTTTCACTTTCCAGACAGAGAGACTGAGGTTTAATCATTTCAATAGATGCAGGACAGCCTTTCACAAAATTCAACATCACTTTATGATTAAAGCCCCAAAGAAAGTAGAGACAGAAGGATCATGCATGAACATAACAGAGGCTGCCTCCCACCCAACATTATTCTGAATGGTGAAAAACTGAAAGCATGTTTTAAAATCAGGATTTTAGGCAAAGATGTCCACATTTACCAATAACTCTTGAAATCTTAGCAAGAGCAATAAAGTAAGAAAAAGAAAGAAAACAGTTACAAGAAGAACAAGTTAAAGAAATTAAACTAGCAATTAAAAATAAAGAAAGGGGCTGGGAAGGTGGCTCAGTGGTAGAGTGCTTGCCTTGCATGCCAGAGGCCCTGGGTTCGATTCCTCAGCACCACATAAGCAGAAAAAAAAAGCCGGAAGTGGTGCTGGGGCTCAAGTGGTAGAGCGCTAGCCTTGAGCTGAAGAGCTGAGGGACAGCGCCCAGGCCCAGAGTTCAGGCCCATGACCAGACCCAAAAATAAATAAATAAATAAATATAAAAATAAAAATAAAGAAAGAGGGAGATTTCTCGAAGAGACTGTACTTTGTAAAATGTCTCATTTGCAAATTACTTATGTGATAATGTCTCTGATTTTTAAAAATCGAAAGAAGACATGCACATGATATGATCTTATTTAAAAGATACCAAAGTCTACTCTTAACTCTAATAAACAAAGACTGGAGGTATAGCCCAATTATAAAGCACTTATCTAGCAGGGTGAATTCCTAGATTCAATCCCTATACTACAAAATAAAAATAGTAGTAGTAGTAATAATAGTAGTAATTAATAATAGTAATAATAATAATAATATAATATCAAGATATAAATCAGCATAGAAAAGTCAGTAGCCTTCTATACAACAATAACTCACTAAAAACAAAGTCAGAACAACAATTCTACGAACAATAGCAACAAAAAATTCATAGAGATAAATTTACCAAAGGTATTAAAGATCTCCACAATGGGGCTGGGAAGGTGGCTCAGTGGTAGAGTGCTTGCCTTGCATGCATGAGGCCCTGGGTTCAATTCTTCAGCACCGCATAAGCAGGAAAAAAAAGCCGGAAGTGGTGCTATGGCTCAAGTGGTAGAACACTAGCCTTGAGCTGAAGAGCTGAGGGACAGCACCCAGGCCCAGAGTTCAGGCCCCACAACCGAAAAAAAAAAAAAAATCTCCACAATGAACCATAAAGCACTGAAGAAAGAAATTGAAGAAGACACTAAAAGAAAGACCTCACATTTAATATTATGGAAATGGCTTTATTACCAAAAGCATATATATATTTCAATCTCCATGAAACTTCCAATGACATTCTTCACAGTAGGAAAAAATCCTAAAATTATCAGGAAAACACAAAAGATCTCAAATATACAAAACAATCCTGAGCTAAAAAGATAACGGCAAAGGTATTTCAGTGCCTTATTTCAAACAATACTATAGCTCCATAATAAGAAAGGCAGCATGGTCCTAACATCAAAACAGACAATGGAATAGAAGATCCAGAAATAAGCCCACACAGCTACAGCCATCTGATATTTGACCAAGCTGCCAAAAACATACACTGGAAGTAATTCAATCTCTTTAACAAGTGATACTAGGGAATCCATACAGAAGACTAAAACTAGATCCCTGTCACCCTACACAAAATCAGCTCAAATGTACCAAAGACCTTAGTGAAGATGCAGAATTCTCAGATAACAAGATAAAGGCTCATAGGCCATAGCTTTCTGACTAGGACTCTGATAGCTCAGCAAATAATAGCAAAAACTGACAAATGGGATCTCGTCAAATTAAAAAGCTTCCGCACAGCAAACAATTACTGACACAAAAATAGACAGGGAGCCCAATGAAATAGAAGATCCAGAAATAAGTCCATGCCATTACAACTGTCTAATTCTTGACAAAGGTGCCAAAGCCATACATTAAAGGGGGGGGGGGGGAACCACTTTGTAAAGCTAGATATCAGAAGATGTGAAGAGACAGCCTGCAGAATTAGAAAATCGTTGACAGCTATTCATTTGACAGGGGATTATATCCAGAGCATGCAGTAACAAAAAATTAAACACTAAAAGAGCAGATAATCTAACCATAAATGAGCCAGTGAATTGAACAGAAACCTTTTCTTTTAGTTATTCTTTTTTGTCTGTGATACTGTGGTTTGAATTTAGGGCCTCACGTTTATTAGACAGGCTCACTACCACTTGAACCAAGATTCCAGCTCTCTTCTGGTTTTAGTCATTTTTCACATAGGATCACACGGCTTTTTGTCCAGGCTGGCCTGACTGTGATTTTCCTCCTACACCTTTCATGTCCATGTGGCTCGAAGTGCAAACATGAACCACCACGCTCAGATTATTTGTTGAAATGGGGTCTCACAAACTTTGGGGCCTAGGTGGCCTAAATCATAATCCTCCTGATCTCCACCTCCCAAGTGGCTAAGATGACATGCTTGCACCCTCATACCCACCCCTGAACACTTTTCAAATGAAGAAGCATAAATAGACAATAAATACAGGAATGGATAATGGGGGTGAAGGGGTTGTTAGGAACCTAGGAAATTATATAAATGGATTAACATATCAAAATGAAACCCATTATTGTTTACTGTTAATATATGATCATTTAGTAAAACAAAAAACAAGTGAGCCAGGTTCCAATGGCTCAGGCTTATAATCTTAACTATTCGGAAGACCAAGATCTGGCTGGATCAGATTCTTATCTCCAATAAACTACTAGAAAAGAAAGAAAGAAAGAAAGAGAGAAAGAAAGAAAGAGAGAAAGAAAGAAAGAGAGAAAGAAAGAAAGAGAGAGAGAAAGAAAGAAAGAAAGAAAGAAAGAAAGAAAGAAAGAAAGAAAGAAAGAAAGAAAGAAAGAAAGAAAGAAGGAAAGAAGGAAAGAAAGAAAGAAGGAAAGAAAGAAAGAAGGAAAGAAAGAAAGAAAGAAAGAAAGAAAGAAAGAAAGAAAGAAAGAAAGAAAGAAAGAAAGAAAGGAAGAAAGGAAGGAAGAAAGAAAGAAAGGAAGGAAGGAAGGAAGGAAGGAAGGAAGGAAGGAAGAAAGAAAGAAAGAAAGAAAGAAAGAAAGAAAGAAAGAAAGAAAGAAAGAAAGAAAGAAAAAAGAAAGCCAGAAGTGGAGCTGTGACTTAAGTGGTAAAGTGCCAGCCTTGAGCAAAAAGAAGCTGGGACAGCACCCCAGGATTTGCCCACCCCCACAAAACAACAACAAAAAACCCACACAGATGAATGTTTAGATAGATTAAGTAGTTCATCCTATTTATAAAACAAATAAGAGCTCCAGACTGGGCAAGTTTCTCTAGCAAGATTTAACCACTATGCTCAGACCCTTTCTCTTCCCCTCTTCTGGGTTAATGGGATTGCTTGCTTCCTCTCCACCCCCTCAGGTGTGGCTGAATCCATTTGCATGCATCTGATCATAACATAATAAAGTATGAGGCACTATATATATATATATATATATGTATGAGGCACTATATATAATCTAGAGATGACTTGAAGTGCCTGAGAGGATTGCATAGCTTATATACAAGCACCATGCCATTGTACATAAGAGACTTGACCATCTGTAAATGTGCGTATCTAAGTGGGGAGTGGGGGTCCTGAAACCAATCTCCTATGGATACCAAAGGACAACTGCATGTTCCAGACAGACTATGTTTCATTTGACTTAGTGTCTGCTCTGCCTAACCAAGCCCAAGATAAATACTCAACAATTGTTTGATTAACCGATAAGGATCGAACACATATAACACATGTTGTACTCCAACAAGAAACAGCTGATTATAGCTGGGTACAAGAACTTCTAGTTTAAAACTTGAGATGTAAAAGACTACAACAGAGCTTTGACTTTTCTCCAATTAGCACATGTATAGCAACATAAAGCAATGGCCAGTGCCATAGAAGGAATATGAGAACATCTCGGAAAAGCAATGCATTAGGAAGGGTTCGAGGTAGCAGACAAGGGAGCTCAACCCTACCTAATCACTGAGAAAAATGAATGCATTGAAAGCTACTGTGTAACTCACTGGATCAACATATAGCATGGAGAACCAGGCTTGAAATAGGAATCCTGTCAAGGCCACATGCCAGGAGTATTTTATGAGGTCCTGCCCCATCACCATGAACTTCTAATGCCCATGGTGGGCACTGAAACCTTCTAAAGCTTGGAGACTCTGCTAACATTGCTTATCCCTATCACCACTAGATAATGACGGATGCCACAACTGCCACCATCACTGTAGAAACTGTAAACTGTCTCTGCTTCTTTAGACAACTCTAAGGATCCTAATTCTTGGGTGGGAGAAACAGGATCCAAGTTTGCTAAGCCTCAACTCAGCTCAGAAGAACCTATTCTTGCCTCTGGGATGGCAGACTCTTTTCTCCCCAATACATTCGAGGCCCCACTAACATAGAAAGTTATCATGGATGCTGGAAGACCATCACAAAAAGATGTGCATTGACTACAAAATCATGATCTGAGAAAAGGTTCTAGAGCTGAGTTCTTCCCCCCTCCCCCACCCCCAGGCATGATCTCCCAAATCTCATAAAGAGGAACATTGTCACTTTTAGATCAACCCTGTCTCTCAAGTAGAGTGAGTTCCTGGAGAAGGTGGCTTGAACTCAATCAGCACTGCACATTGTAAATTGGCAAGTAGAGTTTCATTCCTTTCAAAGTCCCTAAAGTGAAGACATGCCTGTGGCCAAGATTGCTTAGCACACTTTCTTTTTCTTTTTGTTTTTATTTTATTGTAAAGGTGATGTACAGAGGGATTACAGATATATAAGTAAGGAAACGAGTACAATTCTTGTTGAACATTGTTACCTTCTCCCTCTTTCCCCTCCCACATTCCCTCCCCCATAACTCCCCTCCCCCACACACAAGTTGTAAAGTTCATGTTCAACATAGTGTCTTATGAGTATCACTGTTGCATTGGTTCACCCTTTGTCCTTTATCTCACCATTTCTGTGATTCCCTTTCCCAACCCCAAATTAGATAAACTTATATACAAAACAAAGGGTACTGAAATCAAAAACAGTGACAGCAAGACATAAACCAGAGGGGGGGGGATGAAAGAAAAAGAAATGACTGCAAACAGTACACTAAAAAATAAAAAATAAACAAAACTCTTGTTTCTGTATCTTGAAGTTCATTTTGATGAGCATTATTTTATATGGTCCTGTACATAGCTATTGAGCTATTGTGCTCTTCTGCTACAACTATCCTAGACATATAACAATTATTACAAATGAAGGAAAACATGGAGCCTATTTTTTTTGGATCTGGCTTACTTCACTTAATATAATTTTTTCCAAGTCTTTCCATTTCCTAACAAATGGGGCAATGTCATTCTTTCTGATGGAAGCACAGAATTCGATTGTGTACATATACCACATTTTCTTGATCCATTCATCTACTGAGGGGCATCTGGGGCTGAGTCCATATTTTAACTATGGTAAATAATGCTGCAATGAATATAGTTGTGCAGGTAGCTTAGCACACATTCTAAGACATGAGTTAATGACTTCCTCGCAGGCAGCAGTGATATACCTACCCTTCATAAAAATGGTGATGGTGGTTACATTTGCTGAAACCTTATGAAGTTATCAAAAGGCATGGTATGAGCATCATGCTTTTTCCAGGTGCTAAGTTATGTTCTTCTCATAGCAACCCTTTGTATGGAATAGTACCAGGAGGACATTCACTTTATGAATGAGGAAAATGAGGCAGAAAGGTTACCTAACTTGCCAAAAAGCACACAGCAAGGAAGCTGCAGTGCCAGGCCTGGTAGCAGATGGTGGGAATGCAGGACCTGTGCTCTCCACCACCTGCCCTTCTAGCAAATCTGAATGGGCAGCTGGGTTTTATCATTGATTTCCAATCAGATCATCCTCTGTATACAATCAGCCTTTAAACATCCACTTGCAGCTCCTCCAGCCCTCTCCCACATGTACACCTCTATCAACCTGCATGGGTCAAACAAGTCTCTACCTGACCACAAATTAATGATGGACTTGATTTACAGCCCTTGTCAATAGACTAAGAATGCAGCCTTCTATATGACCATGAATAATAATGTCATGAATAATAACAATTGACCAATAGCAATAATGTAATAATAAATGTAATTGATAATAATGTATAGTGTCATGAATAATAATGATTGTGCATATGTATTTAATGTGATAAATACTTCTGTGATATCCTATTTCAGTCATCACTGTTTAGAGCAGCTTTAAATAATCCTTGCCAATATATTATTAAATAAGCTATGCCAATATATGGTTTATAACTTATTGTGTGGTAGTAATATCATTTGCTTAAATTAATTGTTTCATGAAATGCATTCAGTAATATATGATCAGTTCTACTTAGCCAGTATAACTAATGTGCTTTCTTTTCCACAGTGCTACTTATCTTTTGAATGTTTTATTATGAAAAATTCCAAATACAAAAGCTGAAGGAACTCTATAATGAGAAAGTATAAAGTCAACTGGACTTCACACCTCTAGTTCTGCATGTTTGCTTAATGACATCTTTTCATCTGTGGATCGTTCCCCTCACCCATCAATCTGTGCCTTGTTAATGCTCTTGAGAAAAGCTTGAAGGATCAAAACATCTTTCCCTTAAGACTGGGGCATGCACGTCATGAGCTAGAGTTGAACATTTATTCACAGTTCCTTTTTGAGACAAATTGCATATTCAGTGAAATTCAAAACTCTTAAGTGCAATATTTGAAGAGTCTGACAAGTGTGTATCTGTATAACTCAACCCTTTGCAAGTTATATAACATTACTCTCATTTCTAGAAACCTCTGTGTGCTCTTTTCCACTTTATTCCAGCCCATACTCTACCAGAGACAACAAATTGTTCAGAAAATTTCACTACAGATTAGTTTTTCTTGTGCTAGAACCTCACATAAATGCAATTATATGGTATTTGATTCTGTATACATTTTTTCATTCAGTGTATGTCTGAATTTGGGTTTTTTTCAGATTGTTTTACATTGTTGAATGTATGAATAGTTGAGCATTTTAAATTCTGGATAGAATACATTGTTTCACTATATCACTGTACCTGTATTTTATGGTACCTGTATATCATTGTACCTATATTTCTGTATCTGCTCTCTGGTAGATGCACTCCTAGGCTGTTGCCAATCATTTCTATTGAGTAAATATTTAGCTAAATTATGTTTTTTAAAAACAGTCCTCTATTTTCCAACATGGTTAAGCTGTTTTATATACTCAACAACAAAGTCCAAGTGTTCTAAAAGTCGCATGCAGACTTTTTAATCCTACCCATTCAATTGAGTATTAACAGTACTCACTGTGAACTTTTCATTTCTTTTATTTTTCATCGTGCTACATTGACAGTACAAGGTAGGTCATTACAACACTCTTGTAGAAGTGCACAGCATTACTTGTGGTTTGAAATTGCATTTCATGGGTGAGTATGGCCCTTGAGCCACCAGTTCATTGTTTGTATAGCTTCCTTTGGGAAATGCCTCTCAATGATATGTATATTCTTATTAGGTTGTTTGTGTTAGCATAATATCTTATAAGAGCTCAGTTTAAAAAAAAACTCTCTAAAGTCCATTAAGCAAAAGTCATGACCTAGGCTGTCCCATGTCATATTTTAGTCATTACATTATTAGCATCTAGATTAATAAACAGTTTAGCTTATTTTTTAATTTTATTTTATTGTAAAGATGCTGTACAGAGGGTTATATGAGTAAGGTAATGAGTACATTTCTTGTCGAGCATTGTTACCCCCTCCTTTGTTAACTTCTTTTTTTTTTTTTTTTTGGTCGGCCGTGGGGCTTGAACTCTGGGCCTGGGCGCTGTCCTTCAGCTCTTCAGCTCAAGGCAAGCGCTCTACCACTTGAGCTACAGTGCCACTTTCCAGTTTTCTGGTGGTTTATTGGAGATAGGAGTCTCACAGTCTCTCCTGCCCGGGCTGGCTTTGAACCGCGATCCTCAGATCTCAGCCTCCTGAGTAGCTAGGATTACAGGCGTGAGCCACCAGCGCCCGGCTTGTTAACTTCTTATTTAAAGAAACTCAAATCCATTTTTTTTGCCAAATTCTTTTTAAAACAAACTCAATCTTCCTCTTCAAATTGAACCCATACTCACAGGGTTATATGAAAGATGTATATGTGGAGATATATATATATATATATATATATATATATATATATATATATATATATATATGGATATATAAACACACACTTTAGATAAGTATGTGTGTACATATATGTATATGTACATATATATGTATGTGTGTATATCTATACATACACTTACCTAAATATTAAATACCATAGTCTACCTACACATTTTGATAAAACTAGATATAACACCTATTTCTGTTCTAAATCAATGTTTGTAATCTCCTAAAATTCTTTTGTTATTTTGTTTTTCAATGCTCCAGACTTCAAAGTTTGAATCCCAACTCTTTCCATTCTTATTCCACACAAGACTCTGATCTAGAAAACAAATACGATCCTACCTGACATGCTTCAATCCTCCTAACTGATCCTGGAGTTCTGGAATCATCCCTTGTGCCACCTGTTTTCCTAATGACATTACTCATTTTGAGCAGTTAGCATAGAAGGCCATAAAAATGTTCCCAGTACAAATCATTCATATAATATAAACATGAGCAAGATTATAATAATATTAACAAGATGCATGGGTCATATTATTTAGACAGAGAGAGGAGACAAGCAGAATGGTTGAGATTTTTAGTCTATGAGATAATAGAAGTCCAGGTTAAATTAGATTAACAAAGAGGATGTGTAATGATTTGAGTGGTACAAGAAGAGCTGGCCCTCGAAGATAGAGATTTGAATATAAGCAACTTCATAACCAGAAATTTTAGTCCCACGATGACTTTCTGTCTACTCACTGCTTTTCTCAAGCTTATTTCATTCTTAGACATTAGCAACAAGCATATGATGAGGGAAATGATGGCCAGGAAAGGCCATGATCACCAGAGAAGAGTACTCAGTACTCTTCCTTGTTCCTAGTTCAAAAATCCAAATGATAGCTGAGCACCAAGGGCTCACACCTGTAACCCTAGCTACTCAGGAAGCTGAGATCTGAGAATTGTGATGTGAAGCAAGCCTGGGCAGGAAAAATGTAAAGCTCTCATCTCTAATTAACTACCAAAAGAAGCAGGAAGTGGAGCTGTGGTTCAAGAGGTAAAGTGCTAATCTTGTGCCAAAAATGTTCAGGGACAATGCCTACTCCCTTAGTTCTAGCCCAGGGACCAGCACACAACACACACACACACACACACACACACACACCCAGCGGGTGAGTTCTGACCTCCTAACACACACACACACACACACACACACACACACACACACACACACACACACACACAAACACACACACACACCCAGCGGGTGAGTTCTGACCTCCTTCCATTCGCGGCTGTGGCCAGCTGAAGCATCTGTAGGAACATGGCAGCTCACATTCAAATTACCCGGCTAAGTGTGCTAGTTCGGAATGCATGAAGTGTACATGAAACTTCTGAAACTTGTAGAATAAGAAAGTTTGATAGAAATAATGTGACCACAATAAAAAACTTATTTAAAAAAAAGATTGGGGGCTGGGAAGGTGACTCAGTGGCAGAGTGCTTGCCTTGCATGCATGAGGTCCTGGGTTCGATTCCTCAGCACCACATAAGCAAAAAGAAAAAAGCCGGAAGTGGCGCTGTGGCTCAAGTGGTAGAGTGCTAGCCTTGAGCTGAAGAGCTGAGGGACAGTGCCCAGGCCCAGAGTTCAGGCCCCACGACCGGACCCCCCCCAAAAAAAAAGATTGGAAGCATTTACTTACACACCAATGGCAGTAATCCTATAATCCTAGCTAGTCAGGAGGCTGAGATCTAGAGGACTGAGGTTGGAAATCAGCCCAGGCAGAAAAGGCCTGAGACTACATCTCCTGTTGCTTTTTGCTTAAGTAGTAGTCATTGCTTAAGTAGTAGAGCACCAGCTGTGAGCAACAAAGCTAAGTGAGAGCATAAAGCATTGAGTTCAAGCCCCAAAACCATGGAGGAGGGTGGAGGGTAGTTAATGCATTTGCTCTTCAACAATACCAATATATCATGAATTATTTGGAGGAAAAATGTAGAAATAGTTGAGTCAGACTATCTTTTGGCTAAAACAGTAATTCACTCTACTAGAAATGACTGAGCTAAATTTTTATCCAAAGTAAATGTATTCATGTGCAGATGCCAAAAATGGTTTAATATTTAATCTTTTAAATGCAGTATTTCCATTGTATTGTGCATATTCAATGAATGTTTTTAAATAAGTAATTCAGGACCTGAAGGGGCAGAAAGAAAAGATGAAAAACTTACCTTTTCCTTTAGAAGTGAAGAGAAGAAAGCTCTTGTGAAGACTGAGCAGGGAGGCACACATCTGAAACTACTCAGAAGGTAAAAGTACATGGAACATGGATTTAGGCCAGCCCCCAGCAAAAGCGCATGCCCTGTCTAAAAAATGCTAAAGTGAAAATGACTGAGTATGGTTCAAATGGCACTACACTTGAGTAAGAGGCCCTGAGTTCAAACACCTGTATCCTATGAAAGGGAGAAAAAGGAGAAAGAGCCCAAGGAAGGAAGGGAAGGGAAGGAACTTTGTGAATTCATTAAGAAACAAGGCAAAACAAAGACTTGTAGACAAAGGAAGACAATGCATAAAAACTAAAGTCGAGCATGAGAATGCCAGTAAGACTGGAAAATACAAATGTGAAAGTCAAGGAAGACACAGTAAGAAAAATCGGCAAAAATCAAATGATGGAGCATTTTATAGGTCATGTCAACAAATTAGATCTTTATTTTGAAAATAATAATGAGCAGCTAAAGAATTTTAAAGTAAAAGTGGGTGAGGAAAAGAAGAAAGGTAATTGTATTTACAGTGTCAATGTTTTCTAAAAACATTTCTAAAAAAAGCATCAAGGAGATGATGTAAAGATACCAAAGCCAGAAGGATGAAAGGATAGATAGCTGGTTACAGGAGAAATGGGTTACATGTAATAATCTATATACATATATGTGCACAGTGTAAAGTAGAGGGAAACTGCATTCAATAGAGCAGCCCTCTCACAAGTTCATGAATGGAAACCAAGTGGCCAGTGGGTATAGGAAGAACCGAGGATATCTCCCATGCAGAAAGCCATGGGCTATCAAAACTCAGTGCTATACTCCTGCTTGGATAACTAAAGAACTAGAAACCTGTAGTTTGCCCAAGTCATAAAGGCAGCCATGATAAGAGAGAGGCAGTGAGTTAAAGAGAAATAGAAGACAACCAATAACTGCTGCGATGAAACTGGATGCCATAAAGAAGCATCAAGTTATGGCATAATTTTCTACAGCAGTAAGAAAGGTAGATCTCACATGTCCAATGGACAGATACCGGTACCTCAAATGACAGCAGAATTAGATAGTTTTAACACTCAGGTGTGGACATAAAATGAGCCACTTTCATGCTGAAATGTTGTACTTTTCTATTTTTTATTGTTATTGTAAAGATGATGTACAGAGAGGTTACAATTGTGTAAGTCAGGTAATGAGCACATTTCTTTTTGAACAGTGTCACCCCTTCCCTTGCTCTCTCTGTTTTTCCCTCCTGTTCCCCCACACACACATACACACACAAATTGTATAGGTCATTTTCAACAGTGTCTAGTGAGTACACTGCTTTATTTGTTCACCCTTTTCCCCACCATTTCTGTGTATATACTTTTCTATGCATACTTTTATGTGCATACTTTTCTAACTTGACAAATCTCTGAAGGGAATAGTAAGTCTTGCTCTTGAGTTCCCAAATACTACACACTTTTTTTCAGTTGATCTAGATATGTTGCAGGAGACTTGTCAAAGCTGCCCAAAGAGGGACTTACGTGAAAGCTAGTTAGGAAAGCCTATCACATCACCCAAGAAGACATAATTCCTTGGCCCCAGTATCCATTCAAGATGTTATTTGTTTGGGATGTTATTTGTTAGGCATTGGGAGATGGCCAATGAATGCATATGCCAAATAGTCTCACAATATATTCAGACTCATCAAAATATTCCAGGAAGGATAGTTTCTAGTTGCTACCTTTCCAGGAACAATTATAACTCTCCTGTCTGTCCAATCTCATCAAATCTGTGTTCCAAATTCAAGAAAACAATGATGATAACATGTATCACATGACATGCTGACTGGGCATGGATTAATTCGTTTAATACTTACCACAGCCCTTTGATGAATAGGGCTATCAACTCATAGTACTTTTTACATGGCCACATGTTTAGTAAGAGGAGTTGAGGGGAGCTGTGTTTTGGGGGGAAGATGTGAATGTGTGTGTGTGTGTGTGTGTGTGTGTGTGTGTGTGTGTGTGTTCGCGCGCAGACACGCGTGCGCGAGCACGTGCACATTGCTATGACAAAATACCTGAGAAAACAATCTAAAGAAGAAAGGATTTACTTTGGCTCATGCTTGAAGAGGTTCCAGCCCAGGGTCACAGGGCAGTTGTTCCTGAGCTATGCTGAGGCACAATATGGTGTCTGAAAGCAGAGACAGACAGACAGACAGAGTGAAACAGTCAGGGACAGAGACACAGAAAGGAGGGGCCAGGGAAGGAACAGACCCTTGCAGAGCACACCCCAGTGACCAGCTTTTCTCTATCTACCCCTCACCTTGCTTCTACTCTAAGGCTAGGGTCTCTCAGTTCAGAAAGGTGTTGAAGGTTTCACCATGTGAAGGGTTCTCTTGAAGCTCCTTGGGATTCAGCCACATGCACTGAGTCATTCAATTCCAGCTCCTGGGCAAAAGGCCAGGACAGTCAGTGACCCCCAACCCTTGCAGAAGCCTATGGCCGTCACTGATGGCATTCCCATCTGCTGTTACATCAGGAAGGATGATCAGCCATTACAATGGGCTTTGGAAACACAAAACGTCTGAGAAGATCTCTCTGGAAACTCGTCTAGGTAGGAACTGTAATAGTAATAGGTTGCACAATATGGTGGTGGTTGCCTATTGTGTATGTGGCTACAAATATTGCACATGGAAGTGATACAGAGGATGGTGATCCTTTGCCTGTAATGGTCACAATGGAAATCCAATCTGAAGGTACTGTTCCATCCTTTCCAAAGGCAAGTGAGACTCTTACTTCACTGTTCTCGCCAAGGGAATGCAACCTTGCTTGGAATTCTGCTGAAGAATGAGTCCTTGGGATTACAAAGCTTCATCTTCAAGATCACTTATAGAAATTTAAGAAACTAAGTCTTGAGATCTGGGGGATAAAATAATTAAACAAATTTTAAAACACTTTACATCCTGTTCTCATTCCATTACCAGCAATGATTGATTGCTTCTGAATGTGTAACGCCAGCCCAGATTACTACCCGTCATTGTAACTCTGCGCAATGGAAATTAGACTTTAATTATACATGGGCACTGTGACAACGAGTTTCTTTAGGTAATAAATGAATTGGCAGATATTTTATATAAATCACATTTAAATATTTATAGACAGAAATCATAATTGTTTAAACATTTGACAAAATATTCTTATCCAGAACGCACACTGTAATTTAGGGAATATTCTTGAATCATTTCTTGTGACTCACCGACCAACTATGATGTTTGTTCAATATGAATAAGGTATTGGTCTTTTTTTAAAATGGTCACTGTGACTGTTTTATTCTATAGGATTAAAGATACTGCAATGAAGACCCCAAAGTAAGCCAACCATATTGAGACACAATAAAGTGATTTTTGTTGTTGTTTTTAGTACATATTTTTTTATTGTAAAGATATTGTTGGGTCAGTTTTATATTTCCCAAATACAGCCCAAAGTTCAGATTTAACCAGTTCCCTAAATTAATCTTGGAATTAATTGTCACACCGAAGTAGAGGGTTAAAACTCCAACAAATTCATGAGTAAGTTGCTTCACTGCTCTGGAATTAAATTCTTTACTTGTAAAATAGTGTGGGTAGAGGAGGGAGGAGCTCTGTAAAATCCATGAGTACTAAAACTTGAAGTAGTTTTCCTTTTCTTGGTGCATCTCCCCACTCTCATCCTTATTTAACTCCACACTGTCCTCTCTCAAAGTTTTCTGTTCACCTATTAATAACTCCCACTTGTGTTCTCTTTAGTGGCCTTTCAAGACTTTCCCTTCCTCTACGTCCCTAAAATCCCCTATCATAAGACTCTACTTCTGGTGTGTTACTTTCTGAGAAAATAGTAACCATCGGAGGAATTATTCTTACTTCCTTTTTCTTTCCCTTTGAATTCCTCTGTACTTCATATTGTATTCTTCCATTCAGTCTTTGGCACCAGAATAAAATCTCTCTCCTTCTACAAGATTATCTCCTTCACTTTCATTCTTGACCCCAAATGTTCCCATCTCCTTACATCTTTGCTCCTCCACCTTTCTTTTTCTTAATATTTTAATTGTAAAAATACTGTACATAGGGGTTACAGTTACATGAGTAAGGTAATGAGTACATTTCCTATGAGTTATCCACTCTGTTATTTTTCCCCTACCATCCCTCTCCTCCCCACCTCCCCAATTCCTCCCTCCCCCCCACCCCGAAGTTGTAAAGTTCATTTTCAACATCATGCCTTGTATGTCTCATTGTTACAATGGTTCAACCTGTAACCTTGTTTCAACATTTTGTTATTTCCCTTCCCCTCCCCAAATTAGAAAAATATATATTCAAGATGCAGGGCACCAGAATCAAATACAGTGAAAACAGGGGTTATACCATAGGGGGAAGAACATACAAAAGAAACCAAAAATCATATAGTACATTAAAAAAACAACAGCAACAAAGTAAAGACCTCTTGTGTCCATATCTTGAGGTTCATTTCACTTAGCATGATCTTATATGATCATATGTATATGATTATACATAGCTATTGAGCTATTCTGCTTATCTGATAAAATTATCCTACACATAGAGTCATCATTGCAAATAAGAGAAACCATGGGACTTATGTTCTTTGGGTCTGGCTTACTTCACTTAACATAATTTTTCCCAGACTTTCCATTTTCTAACAAATAAGGCAGTGTCATTCACCTCTCTTTCTTGAACTCTTTTTTTTGAGGGGCGGGGGGATCCGGTTGTGGGGCTTGAACTCTGGGCCTGGGCACTGTCCCTCAGCTCTTCAGTCCAAGGCTAGCGCTCTCCACTTGAGCCACAGCACCACTTCCGGCTTTTTTCTTTTTGCTTATGTGGTGCTGAGGAATCGAACCCAGGGCCTCATGTGTGCGAGGCAAGCGCTCTACCACTGAGCCACCTTCCCAGCCCTCTTTCTTGAACTCTTGATCCCTCCCCATCAGCTGTTTCTTCTCTTGTTTTTCAGGTAAAACCCCAAGATCTGATAACCCCAAGATCTCTTGACCTTGCCAACCTTCCTGTTAAGTTTCTTCTGTTTATCATTGCTATTAAAGCCCAACTTATGAAAAATTGTCTATTTGCTTTTAGGTATTTCTCCCTAGCCCCTAACTCAGATTCCTTCTATGATCATGAATGACTTTGTACACCTCAAACTTCTTTCTCTCAAGCTTTCTGCAGTATTTTAACATTACTGGGGGGGGGGGGGCTCCAACTTCCTCTTTTCCTTTGGTCTTTTTGACCACATACCATCCTGTTTCACCTGAGACTGTCCTGCTCTACCTCCTCTAATATCTTTTTCCTTCTTCTGTCCTATAACACAAGATGTCCCCATTATTTTACCCTTGGTTCTTTTTTTATACTTATTTTATCATTGGATACTCCAGATCATTGAGGGCTCTGCTGATAGATGAATTTCCAGGCCAAAAGGTGCCACCCATGTATCCCTATGTAACAGTTTCACCTATCAAAAACAAGAGTTCTTCAAAAGCCCTATTGCATTCATTTTCATACCTCAACATCCTCTACCATCCAGCACTAGCATCAGGGAAATAGGAACTCAAAGAAGTTATTTAGAAACTGAACTGATTAGTATTTTTCCACCGTCATCTGAAACACAAGTGACACAAAACTAAACATCTTTCTGGCTTTCCACAATCCAAAACAGCCCAGCTTCCTAACTTCCCTATTCCTCTTAATCTTAATACCAATTTCTAATCCCCCAAATTTAGCAGCTCAGCTCCGACTCTGCTGGTTCTTTCTCTCATCTCCTAAAACCAGTAAATAATCATGCCTCGTTGATTGTGCCTCTGTTCGATGTTTTACATCCATTTGATCATTTATCTTCCTTCTCTCATACCCTCCGTTTGAAGCTTTGCCTCCCACGTCTTTTATTGTAACTAACTTTACAAATCAATGTCTCTATTCCTCCTTTATATGATTCCTAGGTTAGTATTTACTTAATAGATGAATTATTTCACATCTCAAAAACATTGTTAATATTAATCCTTTGCTTCATAATATGGCCCCCGAAATGGCTTAGAATGACTACACATCAATTGAAGTTAAAAAAGCAATCAAAAGGGAGGAGACTCATTGATCAGCTGACACCTGTCAGAAGACAAGACAGCTCTAAAATTCAACTGCTCTCTCTTATCACTGTTGCTGCCTTTGGGTTTCAGTTTCTCTTCTCTCTGCTGCCTGCTTCCTCTGGTTATTGGTTCAGCTACCACACAGCACAGTGTAGCTACCCCAACACCTTCTTCTACACTTCAAGGCCCCCGTCAACCCTTCTTTATAGTTTTGGTGTCCCACAACTCATTGGCTGACTCTCATGATTTTCCAATCCCAAATTCTAAAGAGCTAAAATGGCCCTAGTATATCTTCCTATGAAGAATCACAGAAATGTCACACAACAGACTTCGGACTGGGTTGTCTTTGCTCCTATCAGAGGCCCATGCCATTCTAATCAGCTCTTATCCAGTCACAGGGGATGGTCAGGGCAACCGGCTCTGGAAACAGACTCTAGAGGCAGAGCAAAAGATTCTTTATGTTATAACCTATATGTATTGAAATATCACACTGTAATCATCTTTTATGCCAGTCCTAAGGTTTGAATTCTTTACCACTTAATGCTGGCACTCTACCACTTGAGCTACAACTGTATTTCAGGATTTTTGGTGGTTAATTGGAGATAAGAATCTAACAACCTTTCCTGTCTAGAATGGTTTCAAAACTCAATCTTCAAATCTTAGCCTCCAGAGTAGCTAGTACTATAGGCAACAATACTCAGCCTTGTTAATTATTGTTTTATCATTTTATCATTACATACTTAATACATATCTCAAAATACCACACTTTACAACATAAAATTTGCACAACTAAAATATTTTAAACCATCTTAGTGTCAAAAGCATTACCTTTGCCTGTCCATCCTAGGTGTATGCTATAATCCTGTCACAGTGTAACTGCTGTCTCACAAACCCATTCCACAGCTTTATCATTTAGTCCATGCACTTATAGTATTCTCCGTCACAATCTGACTCTGTCAAAATCCAGTATGTAAAAGACATAAAATAACTCATAAAAATGTCAATGCACAGTCAAAAAAAGAATATTGGAGGACAAATAAAGAAAACCAAAAATCGGTGTAATTTTGTCAAATAAATTAGCATGTGTATTGTGATGATACTTTTTTATTATTAAGTAGTGTACAAAGAGGTTATTCTATGTCAGTTTATGAGTATAATGCATTTTGATCAGTTACACTTTTCATCATTCTCTCCTATTCCCCCCCCCCCACTCCTATCTCTAACTCTCAGGTTAGAAAGTTCAATTTTTACATACTGTACATTGAATATGACCACATTTGCCTCTTTTCTTCCTCTTTTCATGTGCCCTTCCCTCAGTGGCCTTCCCCAAAATAACATGTTTTCCAGTGGCATTTTGTGTCTTCTACAGTATTTCACAATGCCCAAATCTAAACGAAAGGAAGAAGAGCATACATAGCATCCAGAACTTTGTAATAACAGCACCACATCAAGTAATATTGAGAATACAATACTGTAAAATTTTGGAATCTCTTTGAGAGATTCTCATTCTCTTTCTTTCTAGGTACATGTCCTTCTCCTTTTTAAATGAATTTTGAGTTTAATTAGCTCTTCCATGAGCTTCCATAACTGCCTGTATTAGCATTCTTTGGTCTCAAAAAACATTGTTTTTAGTGGTTGATCTTATCAATAGATGTTAATAGTTTTGTGACTGTTTTGTTTAGCTGTTTGATTTTAAAATCTGTCACCCAGACTGGACTCCAATTGCTGGGTTCAAGTGATCCTCCCACCTCATCCTCCTGAGTAGCTGGGATCAGAAAGACACACCACAGAACTTGGCTCTACATTTACTAAAATGTCTTTTAAAAGTTTGTCTAATGACCATACCATAACTTTAGCATCTACCTCTTGTCTTCTCAACCTTTACCAACAGCTAAATAGCAGATACCTGAAACTAAGAGGTGACTGCTCCAAGACTTAGAACTGACTAATAATATCAGTCTCGGTGCAGTGGTCAATGCAAGGGCATTTCTTAGGAGTAACTACATCCACAGGCCATATTAAGTTCAAAACATGGAACTTATATATAATATATCTACATATAATATATATGACTTTTGGAATGAACATTTCCATCTACAAGGCAGGATAGAGCTCTTATAAAAGCCTGAAAGGAGAGAATGAGATTAGTCTAGCTGATGAATACATCAACTAAGAAATAGGAGAGGACGCCAGAAGTAATTGGCTAAAAAGTAATACAGCAAGTATTTTGATCATACAAATAAGTTTTTACAGACTATCTGAATTTCAAAAAATAATGTTCAAAATTATGCTTAAAGTATATGAAGTCAAAAATACCACCTTAAAGCAGTCATATAAATTAGGATGATGCCCATGAGTCTAAGACAAAATGCATTGCCAGTATTTCTTGGTAACTAGACAGACGCTGAATAGGTTTAGTATGTAAATGTAAGATTAGAAAGTTTGGTCCAATCGCTCAGTTGTTGGGTGGTTTTTTCCGGTTCTTCCTTTGCAGTATCATGCCAAAAAAATTCATAATTAATGAAAAGAAAATTGACCAGGTTTACTGTATGTTAAGCATTGTGCTAGAGAATTTTATTTATGTACAATTTTTACTTTTAACATATTACTCATAAATAGATTTAATTTCAGTGAAATTAAATTTCCCTGACCCCACCCCCAATGAAAGAGAGACCCATAATTCCATTCAAACATCCCCTACTCCAAGTTTAGAGCACTT
Source organism: Dipodomys merriami (assembly GCF_024711535.1). Lineage (NCBI taxonomy): Eukaryota > Metazoa > Chordata > Mammalia > Rodentia > Heteromyidae > Dipodomys > Dipodomys merriami. The sequence continues at coordinate 19,403,332 of NW_027202382.1, forward strand.
TGGTGCCCTTGTGTGATGAATGAAACAAATCTTAAATACACACAAAACATCAACTGCCCTAGGATCCAAAATGGCTTGGTAGGTACCAATACTGATTCTATCTTGATCTAAAATTTCAACACTCTGTTCATCATGGGTTTTGTGAACTAATACTTCTTTAATGTTTCATCCCAATGTCATTTAATTTTTGACTTCTTGAGTTTTTCAGTGTCCCCGTGTGTGTGTGTATGTGTGTGTGTGTGTGTGTGTGTGTGTGTGCATGTGTGCATGTGCATGTGTGTGTGTCAGTCATGGGTCTTAAACTCTGGGCCTGGGTACTGTCCCCTCAGCTCTTCAGCTCAAGACTAGTGTTCTACTACATTGAGCCACAGCACCACTTCTGATTTTCTGGTGGTTAATCAGAGATAAGAGTTTCATGGACTTCCCTGCCCAGGCTGGCTTTGAACCGTGATCCTCAGATCTCATCCTCCTGAGTAGCTAGGATTACAGGTGTGAGCCATTGGCGCCTGGCTCCAGTGCCCCTTTTAACTTTTGCAACCAAGTTCATTTTATGGATCAATTTGACTATCTCACAGATTCCCAGATTATTCATTATTCCTGGGTATGTCTTAAAAGGTGTTTCTAAAATAGCTAAGCTCAATATTGGTAAACTGAGTAAAGCAGACTTTTCTCCATGGTCTTGCTTGATGATGACTACTGCTCTTGTGACTTTTCAGCCTCTGTAATCATAGGCCAGTGCCTGTTGATAGTGAAGAAGCAAATTGACTAAATATTGGTTCTGTTCTCTGAAGAAAACCAATATACTAGGAAATTTTTCTATCCTAGTCCCTAGATTTATGATCTACATCCAGCCTAGAAAAACTTCTTTCAAAAGGAGCCAAATGGCAAATATGTGTGGGTTTTGTGTCCATGTGGTCTCTATTGCAATTGCCCAACTCTGTCATTGTAGCACTAAAATACCATAGATAATATTTCAACAAATCAATGTGGCTACATTCCAATAAAACTTTATTTACCAAGAAATGGAAACAAGAGGGCTTTTTGTTGTTGTTATTTGGTTTTGCTTTGGTTTTTTTCTCCTTTGTTGCTTTTTTTGTTTGTTTTCTATTCATGTTGTCTTGTGTGTAAGTTATCTATTTGGGAAATGGTAAAGGGAGAACTGGAGGGACAAAGGGTGAACAAATGCAGCAGTAGTACGCACTAAATACTATGCTCAAAATGAACTCTACAACTTGTGTGGAGAGGGTGTTGGGAGGGAAAAACTGGGGAAAAATAAGGAAAGAAATGACACTGTTCAAAAAGAACAGTATTCATTACCTGACTTAAATAACTGTAACCCCTCTGTACATCACCTTTACAATAACAATTTTTTAAGAAACTGTATTCACAAAAACAAGCTACAGACCACAGGCTATCGTTTTCCAAATCCTAATCTACACTAAATTCTCACTTAGTTATCAGTGCTTAACAGTGAATTAATCATCATCAAGTTGTCTCTAAATAGCAACTGCTTATCCATTCTGAGTCAATGCTTACAATGTAATTGATTTTTATAAAAAAAATTTCTAAAATAAACTAACCATATCACTTCCTCCTTTTAAATTTTTAACACAGAAAACTTGTTAAAGAAAAATGTTAAATACCCACAATCATGCTATTCATCCATAACTGCTACTATAATTGTGAAGAATTATCTTCAAATCATTTTATACATAATTTTATTTTTAAAAAAATATATTGTTGGGTGCTGGTAGCTCACACCTGTAATCCTAGCTACTCAGGAGGCTGAGGATCTCAGTTCAAAGACAGCCCAGGCAGGAAAAGTCCATGAAACTCTTATCTCCAGTTAACCACCAGAAAACTGAAAGTAGAGCTGTGGCCCAAAATAGTAAAGCACTAGCTTTGAGCAAAAGAGCTCAGGGACAGTGTCCAGGCTCTGAGTTCATGACCCACAGCCATCAATATATACGCCGTCATCGTCGTCTTAGTAGTAGTAGTAGTAGTAATCAGGGTAGGCTAAATTTGTGGGTATGTCAACAAATAACAGTGGCCAATCTTCTCCAGAAAGGCTTCTTATTCCAGCTATCTGTCTACTGTGAGTTTGCAGGAGCTTCGTCCATCAAGACCCAAGCTAGTAGACACTACAACACCTGCTGCCTCTGGAACATATGGCCTCTGTAGGAGGAAGACAAAGCAATGTCAAGGGCCTTTCCCCAGCTCATCTACTCTTCATCCCAGAAATGACACTCATAACTTCCACCACAGCCTATGGTCTAAAACTAATGACACGTTACAGACATGGGAAGAGGCTAGGAAAACAGGAAGGAGCTAAGTGGAAGATGTGGTGGTTACTTCCATGTTTTCCACACACCAGGCATCATTTCATTTCTCTCTCTGCCTCTACAATGGGTCGCAGGCTTTCCCCACATTCTTCCTCCATTTAGATATCAGTCTGTAATTGAGTCATCATTTCACTATTGCCAATATTGCTACGTGCCAAGCATTTACCTGAGTTCTGTACATTATTTAACTTTTAGAACTGGACAATACAATACGCATTTTTAAAATGCTGGAAAGAGAGAGACCCAGTGAACTGAAGTAATGTTTGTAAGGTCAATAGCTGCTAGATGGCAGATTAGGGATTCAAGGCTGTCAGGTTTGAAGCTCGTACTCCTAACTGACATGACTAGGAATTACAAAGCTGTAGTCCAAGCATGAAACACACCCCTACTGCAGTAGGCTTTTGGCCAGAAAGTACAGCATCAGAGGACAGAAGGATACATTTGAGTGTAAAGATATTATATTCCCAGTTACTTTTAGACTGCAGAGACTATAGTCAAAAAGAGGATTCTAACAGAAGATTAAGTTTACTATTCCGGGACTTGGGGGGAATAGCTCAATGGTAAGTCATGTGCTTAATATCCTCATAGCAAAGGACTCAATCCCAGATACACACACACACACACACACACACACACACACACACACACACACACACACACACACACACACTAAGATAGATAGATAGATAGATAGATAGATAGATAGATAGATAGATAGATAGATAGATAGATAGATAGATAGATAGATATATCTCAATTTGTTCTCTTTCTCTGTGAGGTATTTGAAAAGATGGCTGGCCTCTTCAAATTCACTCATGTCCCTGAATTCTTAGACCATTTGTAAGGAAAAACTCAGAGATACAATTGACTTCCTGATATTCTTCTGAGACTGTTAGGTTTTAATTAGGAAAAAAGTAGAATAATAAATTGCAGCTATATATGATTTACTTAATATGTGACCTGCATTCAGCTGTACAGTCTTCAGTGTTTTTTAATGTACATTGGCAGAGTAATTCTACAAATTGTAAGATTCATGATCACTACACATATTACAATTCTTGAAACACTTATTAATATAGTCATTTACTACCACCACAACAGTGTTCTAAGGTAGCAAACTAAACTGCATGTCAAATTTAAGCCTGTCAAATTTCATTTTAATGATAAGTCCATTCCCAGAATTACCATAAACCAGATAGATACATCGGAAGAATATAATGACCAGTATCTGTTTGAGACAGGATCTCATGTGTCACCCAGGTTGACCTTAAACTTTTTAACTCACCATGTAACCCAACCCTGGCCTTGAACTCAGGATCTTCTCACCTCCATGCCTGAGGAATGAGATTACATGCACATATATCCACATATAACAGTACACATAAAACCATTTATAACATTGCTCTTTTAGATGGGAGGCTGATAATGGGAGGATTATGGCTCGAGACTAACTCGGAAAGAAAAATATGCAAGACCTCTTCTCAATCCATAGCTGGGTACAGTCGCATACACCTGTCATCCCCAGATATGTGGGAGACTGGGATTGGGAAGATCAGAGATCCAGATCAGCCCTGCCAGGGAAGTCTACAAGGCTCCATCTCCATGGAGAGGATAGATGCTGCAGCATGCACATGTTATCTCAGCAACTCTTGGAAGCTTGAGGTAGGTGAATCAGGGAGCAAGAGCTCCTAAGGCAAGAAGTGAAACCTATCTCCAAAAGAAAAGGGAAAAAGAAACAATGAAAAACAGAGCTGTATGGTGGCTCATGGGATAGAGTGTTAGCCAATCAAGAGTTCTAACCCCAACACTGCCAATACAGCCTACCATTCATTAACCAAGAAAAGGAGATCCAAATTCCCACAACTTCCTTGCAAACAAACTTTCACAGCCAAACCATCCAAAGCTTAAGAGCAACTATCAAACAAGGGGTGTTTTCTTTGTCGCTGCTTTTGTTTGTTTTCTTTTTGTCTTTGGGAGGGTGAGAGGGCACAGAAATTGAAGGACAAAAGGTGAACAAAGACAACAGAGGTATTCACTAGACACTGTTGAAAATGAACTATACAACTTGTGGGGAGGGTGGGTAGGAGGGAAAACCTGGGAAAGAGTGAAGGAAAGGGTGACATTGTCCAAAATGAAAAACTCTCTCTTTCTGACTTATATAACTATAAGCCCTCTGTCCATCACTTTTTTTTTTTTTTGGTCAGTCCTAGGGCTTTCATTCAGGGCCTGGGTACTGTCCCTGAGCTTCTTTTGCTCAAGGCTAGCACTCTACCACTTGAGCCACAGCACCACTTACAGCTTTTTTCTGTTTAGTGGTACTGAGGAATTGAACCCAGGGCTTCCTGAATGCTTAGCAAGCATTCTATCACTAAGCCACATTCCCAGCTCCTCTGTATATCACTTTTATTTACTTATTTATTTATTTTTGGGTCCAGTCATGGGACCTGAACTCTGAGCCTGGGCGCTGTCCCTCAGCTCTTCAGCTCAAGGCTAGTGCTCTACCACTTGAGCCACAGCGCCACTTCCGGCTTTCTTCTTTTTGCTTATGTGGTGCTGAGGAATCGAACCCAGGGCCTCAGGCATGCAAGGCAAGCGCTCTACAACTGAGCCACCTTCCCAGCCCACTGTATATCACTTTTATAACAATAAAAAAGTAATTTCAAAAAGAACAGCTATCATTTTGATCATGACCCATTGTTCTCCTAGGGAAGGAACTCTTGTTCTTTAATACATACTATTTTTAAATGCTACTAGAACTTAATCCCTGAACTAAATAGTCAGCAACCAATACTAACCAAGACTCACAGGTGAGGATGAAGATGATGCAATGATGCTGATAATGATAGCAATAAATCCAAACAGATATTTCTAAGAACGCAATAGCCTTTTGTTTTTATCATTAGTAACTTTTTTAAAGTAGCTAGATGCATTCAAGTGTTTGTTTTTTCTTACATAAGTACAGATAGAGATCTAGAGCTTATTTTAAAAATAAAAAATTTAACCAGTGCTCAAAATAAATATATTCAGTAGGGAACAATAGTCTTGTAACAATGCAGCCTTTAGCAGAGCACCTTGGAGTGATGAATCATTGAACTGGATGATCTTAACAAGTTTACATATAATTACAGAGGCATGGAAGTTGGGAGGCTGGTATTGTTGTGTTACACAGGAACCTAGCACCAGACATCTAATAAACATTCAGAGGACTGTAGTGGTATTATGTAAGAATTACAACAACCCTAACAGATCTCTAGTCAAACTGTAAAATGATTTTTCACTTCCGTTTCTGAGTCATTTATTGCAAATAGCAAGCCAAAAATAAAAGAACACAACCAGGAAGGGAATCAAGCTAATTTGGATATACTCTTAATTTCTAAAATAGTGTCAATATATTCTCTCTCTTTCTCCCTCTCTCTCTTACTCTTTCTTTCTCATTCTCTCTCCCCACATTCATTAGCTATATATGTAGACATATTATAGAGAGAGATACCTATAGATACCTATTACTCAAATTAGCATATATTAATTGTTCAAAATAACATGTTTTTCATGTGATACCTCTAGCTGAAGATACATACTTCAGATATACTTGCATATTTAAAATGTGAGAAAAGCTTGTAGGGGATGTTTATAAACATATACCTATGAGATGGAAGGGTTTGTTTTTAGCTTTTAACCTCTATTATTAATACTTAAACCTTCTAGAAAACAAAATTTATTTTAAATTATCTAGTAGAAGAATGCCATACATTACATACTACTTTTTTCTTCTTAAAGTTAAGAACTGAAATAAAACCTGTTTCCCCAAATCTTGGCTCTTTTCTCTAGGTACCCTATCCATACGTTTAGATAGATACTATCTTCCTTGATTCTAGTGTCTGGTTGCTTCTCTTTTGTCTAAACCCTGGATTTCCTTACTACTTCAAACCCTTATTTCCTGTGTCTACTGTTCATCCCTACTGTTCCTCTCTCGGGATTAGACACCATGAGGACCTGATTCTCTCAGCTTTCAATGATCACTCTCCCCATGGGGCAAATGAGCTACTTGAACACCTATGTCCAGACCAAAGGGAAAAGGAAAACGAACTGAAACAAAACCCTTCCTTACTAGAACCGAGTGTAATCGTAATGTCTGGATACATGAGTGCTGCTTCCTTTATGTCCAGTCCTCTTCTTACTTGCTGACCCTCTCAGTGGTCATCTCTTTGCCAAGGCCCAACACAGTGACATTTCTGTCACTGTGCACTGTTCCTTCTCAGCTGCTCAGCCACCATGGCTCAGCCTGTGATCTCTGTGTTCCCAGACTTTGTAGCAGGTTCTGTATGCTCCATCCTCTTGCGATCTGCTAACAAACCTCTGATATATTAGATAAGGTTGTAAGAACCTCTCTCTTTTATAAATCCTAGAAAATGTCAAAGCTCCAGAAGCAGGCACCTATTTTTTTTAATCAAGAATGCTCCAACAGGGGTTAGGAAGATGGCTCAGTAGTAGAGTGCTTGCCTTGCATGCATGAGGCCCTGGGTTTGCTTCCTCAGCACCACATAAGCAGAAAAAGCCAGAGTGGTGCTGTGGCTCAAGTGGTAGAATGCTAGCCTTGAGCTGAAGAGCTCAGGGACAGCACCCAGGCCCAGATTTTAGGCCCCATGACCAGCAAAAAAAAAAAAAAAAAAAGAATGCTCCAACAGCTCTATCTCTTCCATTACCATTTATGTCCAATTCCTAAGTGTCAGGACAAGAAATCTCCCTGTCTTCCACAACAGTTTTCTGGTACTGATCCTGAAACCTCATCAGACCTGCAGACATTCATTCCAGTATTTTAGTTATCCACACCCTTCGACCTCCCCATCTTTCAGAAGGAATCACTAACCTCTCTTCTCCTAAATTCGACTCCTTTCCTGTTTACATGATATATGCTCCTTCTACTCAGGAGAATGCCTAGTTTTGGAACTTCCTGCCAGTCTGATGTGTTTTTATTCAAACTGTAGTATGGCAATAAAAGTAGCCAACCAAAGTTCGGGCATCTCATTCATGGAGACCTCAGAACGCTTGAGCTAAGTATTACAGTTTTCATTTTACCTATGAGGAAGTAGCTTCCCAACTTCACACAGTTGACTACGAAGTGTTGAGTCTACTGTTGGGTTCCTGGATCCCAGGCACTTTGATTCCATAGAGCTCATATGAAGGCAATGATTTCACCTACAGAATAAATCCTATTGTAATAAACAATGTAAATATGAAGTCCTGCTGCATTTACCACATCTGGCCAGGGAAGTCAAAGATTCCCTAGGAAATAAATCAATACTAAATTAAACAGAGCTGTATATTATTTTGTATAAACCATTACTTTTGGTAGCCTTTCCAGGAACAAGGATTAAAAATAAAAGCAAAACAAAATACACCACATCCCATAACCTGAAAGATTCCTGGCTGATAGGCAAAACACAGTCCAATGAAAACATGCCAGGATGCTCAGTGGAGCTTTTCCTGGGATCTTTGAGTTTACAGATGAAAGTACAGGCAACAGATCTCCATACCTAAAAGGCTGGACACCTTTCCTCAGAGCTTACCAGAAGGCAAAACCAACCCTATTGCTTAAAGCCATCAATCCAATCCATATCCTCTTGCTAGACCCTAAGAGCAGCCCCTGAAAAAGAGTTAACAAGAGCCACGTTGTACAGACTATGTTTTTGTTTATTTGTTTGTTTTGTTTGGTAGTTCATGCCTGTAATCCTAACTGTTCCAGAGGCTGAGATCTGAGGATGTCAGTTGGAAGCCAGCAGAAAAGCACATGATATTCTTATGTCAAAAGCTGGAAGAACAGCAATTGCTTAAGTGGTAGAGCACTATCCTTCAGCTCAAAGGAGGCAACAATGCTTGATAAGAAATGTACTCATTGCCTTGCTCATGTAATTGTAACCCCTCTGTTTGATATTTTCACAATAAAAAAATAAAAAACAAAACAAAACTCAGGAACAGCACCCTGGCCCTAAGTTCAAACCCCAAGATTGGCACACAAAAAAACTGTGGTTGTTGGGAATAAAGGAGAAGGGAAAGATGAACAGATCATAACTTATGGCTAAGTACCATTTTATGTTGTCTAGACCCACTGAATGTGCAAATGTGCAACAGCATGACTGAACTATAAATGTATCACTTAAAAGTATAGTTTTCTTAGGTCGGAATGTGTCAGTGTTGGTCCATGGGCTATAAGAAATGTACAATCTGGGGAAACATTGATAGTGGGGGAGGCCATTCATGTGTGTAGTCCAGAGGCATACAGGAAGTTTCTGTATCTCCCTCTTGATTTTTTCTGTAAACCTAAAACTTCTCTGGACAAAAAGTGTGAAAGAAAACCTATCTGGCACATGATTAGTACTCAAGTTTTATCAGTAAAATGAATCAATGAATGTGGGCATCTTTTATGCAAAATAACTTAATCAAAAACAGTAGTTGTGTCTAGTTAGTTTCAACCAAGTACTAGGAACATTATAAGGAATGAATTACTGATATGCATGACTATATGGCTTGATCGCAGGATCATTACAATGAGTGAAAGCAGCCAAATTATACATGTTATATGATCCAATTTCTATGAAATTCTAGAAAATGCAAGCTTATCTCTAGTGAGAGGAAGCAATCAGTGGTCTGAAGGGGGTGGTGGTGAGGGGGGGAGGGTGGAGGGAGAAATGGGTTCCAACAGGTCACCAGGAAGCTCAGGGAGGGGGGGTGATGGAAATGATCACTATTAAGACTGTAGTGATGTTGCACACATGTCAAAATTCATCCTTAGATCCTTTAACTATGTGCAGTTTGATGTATACCAGTTGTACATCAATTACAGGAAAATAACTAAATGTTTAGAATGTTTTGGTACTTACTTAAGATGCTTTAAAGGAAGGCAAAGAAGACTTATAGAGTTGAGTGGAAAGAAGTGGGTGGGGGGTAAAATAAAGGTCTTCCATATCCCAATTGAGTTGTCAATAGCTATGCCACACTGGAACATGCTGTATTCTTGGAAGAATTCTTTTCAGAACCTTCTCAAAAGTAACCCACTTAGAGGACACTGGCACAGGAGGACTGCATGCTAGTTTTCTAATCTTATCTGGAACAAAAAGCACTTCGTATAATTTCCTTTCCATCGCTTATTGCTATCACAAGAAATCAAGACACCACAAGTTTGAAATTCAGATCATGGCACATGAACCTAAGACAGGACCTACAGCCTCAGCTTTGTGAGTCATCCCAAGCCTACAGAAAGCTGTGACCCTGTGTTTCCGAGGGCCAGCGGTATAGCTCTGCTCCTCTGATGACTCATGAGGAACCTGGCCAACGGTGCCTGACAGCCTCAAACCACCTCCCGGAGAGCTGACCCTTTTCTTACTGCTCATCCTTATTCTTTCTCTTCCCCCCCCCCCCCAGGGATTATTTCTTTCCAGAATCCTTCCTTATTTGAATTAGTATAATAAGAAAATCCTATCTTCTGTACTATGAAAAGTACAATAAGACTTTCAAAAATCACTCCAACGACAAAGTGATCCTACTATATGTTTCCTACTTACAAAAGAAAAAAAATTGATATTTTTCCCCTCCACTAGAAAAACGATCCCGATTCTCAACCATCTCCAATCTCAGCTTGATACCATGATTGCCATAAATAAATTTCTTACGCACTCAAAACCAGTTTTGCCCTTTTCCCAGGAGGCTTTTGCAAAACTCAACATAAACTCAGCTATCTCATATGATGCAATTGTGAATTAGGAAAAGCGAAGCCCATCATCAATACACAGTTTCATCCACCCACTCCAACAGCCCAATCTAACTGCAGCCAAGTCCCCAAACCCTGAAACTCCCACCCACAAGCTGCCAAACCCTCTGGTTGCCCTATCACTGGCAGATGCTTCGATGCTCTGTCAGTAAAAGGTTTGCGAGAAACTGAAAAGTGTACAAAATCAAACAGAATGCAAAGACATTTTTACTGAATTCAGTGTTTCAGGATTCTGGAATACTGAATGCTTCAGGCTTGAGATTTGGGGAGTTAGATCCATGTGGTCCTTTCTTTGTCCACCACAAAGATTACTACCTGTCTATCCCAAGGAATCAGAGAGGGCAGTGTGGAAAGACTGTGAATTTGCCACCATGAAAAGCATTGGATACAAGGTTATTGATAAAATATTTCAGTCACTGGAAGCGTTGTTTCTGCCATGGCCATTTCTTTCACGTTGATGAAGACGTGATGAATACTCCCAGATGCAGTGAAGTTTCTGTGCCCAGGGGGAAGCCATAGTCCACTGTTACCACATGTACTAGACCAAGCCAATACCCAAGAGGTTGGCTTTGTGGCAGAGTATGCTGAAATGCTGTGTCCATGATTGCGTTTTTCCTAACAACTGAACTAATGTTCTTCACCAAAGCATGGTCTCCCCTGTTCTAATCTAGAAGGAAATTTCAATACACTGTCTGTGACCCTCATATTATAGATGAGAAATCTGAAGACTAGAATTTTCCAAGATTGATCCACATCAATCAGATGCCAAAATGACTAACATGCAGGCTTCTACCTCCTTTCCTTGTTCCCCAGCCTGATATAAACCCATTGTTTCCAAATACACTTTCCCTATCTAAGTTTCTGTAACTTATATACCACCAGCCTCCACAGTTGCTTCTCTGCAGTGTGGCAACCTGGCTTTTTATTATTCTTTTTTTTTTGCCAGTAATGGGGTTTGAATTTAGGACCTGGCCTAGGTACTCTGTCCCTGAGCTTCTCTTGCTCAAGGCACTGAGCCACAGCACCGCTTCTGTCCTTTTCTGTCTATGTGGTACTGAATCAAACCCAGGGATTCATGCATGCTACAAGCACTTCCCCACTGAGCCACATTCCCAGCCTTTTTTTCTCATTCTTAATACCATCCCCCCTAGCCTGGTACTGCCCTTCTACCTAAGACTGCACCCACTTAACTCAGGCTTCGCTTCTTGTCTCTTCTAACAAATACCTACTACTTCAGCCTTTGCTCTAGCCAGTCTGGGACTCTCCTACTAAGTCTTGACCCTCTCTCAATTACTGAAACTTTATCACTGCAATTATATATGTTTTCTATTTTATCAGAATTCTACTGTGTTATAATGAATAAAATGAATATTGTTACATTGAGCAATAGTTTAAAACACCACAAATCTATTATTTCACAGTGCTGTAGTTCATATGTATGAACGGACTATAATCCAGATATCAGCAGGGCTGTGTTTCCTCCTGGAGGCTTTAGAGAAAATTGATTTCTTTGGCTTTCCTACTCACAGAGAGCACCCACATTCTTTGACACATGGCTCCTTCTTCCATCTTCAAAGCAATCACTGTGACATCTCTCTGACCTATTGTTGTATCGCTACCTCTGCCTCCCTCTTCTATTTCTATGGACTCTTGTGATTACTTTGGGCCTACCAGAAGGAGACAGGATAGTTTCCCTGAATCCAAGGATCCAGAAAGACCAAAGTGCATAGTGCTATTGCATCCTAGCTATTGCGGATCAAACACAACATAGACAAGTGGGCCACTCAAAGTGTGTATTAGGCCTTCAACAGGAAATTCTTTGAGAATTGAGTTCATTATCAAAATTACAACCATCTCCCACTACACTGTCAGGTAATATACATTTACTTTAGGGGAAAATATACTCCCCAACTCAAACAATTGTAAAAGTTACAAAATTGGCTTTAGACAGTCCTATGAGCCACTCTAAAAGACTTAAAGATTTTTAAATTTCTTAAACAAAAGATTTTTAAACAAAAATTCATTCATAGGAAATTACAAAGACAGAATAGAAAGGTCTTTCACACGCTTCACACTGTTTCTTTCAATGACGGCATCATATGTAACTCAAGTACAATATCAAAAATAGGAAAGTGGGGCTGGGATATAGCTCAGTGGCAAAGCGCTTGCCTAGCAAGTGCAACGTCCTGAGTTCGATCCCCAGTACCAAAAAAAGAAAAGACAAAAAAATACAGTTAAAACAAACAAACAGCTGGGTGCCAGTGGCTCACGCCCATAATCCTAGCTACTCAGGAAACTGAGATCTGAGGATCACAGTTCAAAGCCAGCCACGGCAAGAAAGTCTGTAAGACTCTTATCTCCAATTAACCACCAGAAAACTGGAAGTGGTGCTGTGGCTCAAGTGGTAGAGTGTTAGCCTTGAGCTGAAGAGCTGAGAGACAGTGCCTAGGCCCAGAGTTCAAGACCCATGACTGACAAAAAAAAAAAAAGGAAACTGATGGTTTTACATCAGGAGTATATAAACTCTGTGCTATAATTCTTACATTTAAATAATAACATGTAACTGGACATATGTGTATGTCTTAACATTCACCACCTGATCAAAATCCTACAAAGCTGGCAGTATCAATCCATAGAACTTATGCACTCATCTCCTACAAATAGCTGTGGATTGGGGGTTAAGGACCCATACAACCCCAGAGTCAAGTACACAGCAAACAGAGAGAACATGACAAGAACCAGCATCAGTTATGTGAAACCACTACCACAGACTTCCTCTACTCTGTCGGGAGCTCTCAGTCCACTTGGCACACCTGCTGAAATGAGGAAATGCTCCGAAAGCATTTTCATAAGGTTCTCCTCTGTGAATGGGAACTGTTTTCAAAGATGCCAGACATCACACAGAACAAAGATAGGAGAGCTGACGGAAATTTCATTTGGGGAACTCATCTCTCTCCATCTCTATCGGGCACACATGCAAAAACAATTATTTCAGTCAGCCTCACCAAGAATCACAGCGTTAGAGCCAAGAAGACATTGAGGGATGTTCTGATATGTCCCAATGCTTCTATCGACAGATGAGAAAACTGAAATTTGTAGGGACAGAAGGAGGAAGATTGCTCAATCATCGTGGTCATTAGTGGTCATTCTAGGATTAGAACCTGAGTCCCCAAAGGTGCCAAGCTGTCACATCTTCCAGTATCCATATTACCTACTTTCAATACATACTCTTAAAATTTTGCAAGAATGGAAGGAGGAAGGGAAAGTGGGAGAAAACGAGGGAGAGGATAACAATGTTCAACAAGAAATGTACTCATTACCGTACTTATGTAACTGTAACCCCTCTGTATATCCCCCTTACAATAAAATATATTTTTGCAAGAATTTTTGTCGCAGTTTCAGAAGCATACATTTGAAGTTAATTTTTTTTTAAAAAAGGGCATAGTCAAATGCATAGTACTGCATAGAATGAATTTGAATGAGGCAGAAATTGCTAGACCATCTATTGGAAGACTAGGGATGTAGTTCAGTGGTACAGCACTTGCCTAGCATGCACAAGGCTCTGGACTCAATTACTCCATTGTGGGAGTAAAAAAGGCTTTGGAATATGTCAAAGGATATATGTATGTGTATTATATTTTATATAATAATATATTATGGTTACTTCAACTAAAGTGATTGGCAATAAAAATAAAAGGAAGCAAAAGGGTTCCAAATCTCTTTTAGAAGTAGTATCACAATCAGCAAAGCTCTGTTCTCTAGGTCATCAGCTACAAATTTCTGAATCACCCAAGGAGGCCTAAGCATCTACAGCATGATAAAACTGATGAGTAACCTGTGCAGATTATACCTGAAAACTTAGTCCAATTTTCAGTCAGCTAGGACAGCCACTTAGTACAGCTGTTCCTTGTCAAGAGATGCTTAATACATTTATAGCCTGTGCCTCTTCCATGTTCTCAGACAACTTCCTGCTTAGAAAACTGACAAACTATGCTTCAGATCAGGCTCAGTTGTACATTTGGAGTGCGCATTGATCATTCCAGTGTCTTTTCTGTCTAATCTGCCAGTAAAATCTAGTTGCTGGTTCAAGTCAGCCTGGGTTTCGGGACACCAGAAGAGCTTCTTACCCCAAGTGCAAAGAAAGGCAAAGTAGCAGCCACCCTGCTGCTGTGTAAACATCGAAGGAGAAACCTGAACCATTTGATGGTAGAGGGCACAGCTGGTACTTGAATGTACTCCCTTCTACTCCTGATCCTCCAGCTTTCTGACAGCTGAAATCCAGCCAGCCAGAGTAACTTGCCTTCTTATCTGAAGTCTGCAGCCCTTTCCTGAATCCAACTTTCCACACTCCTCACTTTGCCTCCCACACTCCTCCCAGGCCACACACCCAGAACAATGGTTGCCCCCACAGACCTGTGGTCAGCTCTCTGCATGTTCCTTTTGGACAAGACGTGAGCAGTGATGGTTTTGCAATGTTCTCTTGAGCTGAGTTTTAGCTTTCCTGTAAGGGAAAGACTGCTGCCCTGCTTACTTTATGGTGGAAAAGAGACCAGATAGCTTTCACACATTAATTGAAAGGTAAATTCATGCAAGAGAATTTTAACAAAATCCAGGAAAGTTAACAATGCATGAAAATGGCATATACCTAAATATTGGTGTATGTCCCAGAGAAATATTCACTTAATATGTCTTTCAGGTCCATCTATGTTGATACAGTTGACAGAATTTCCTTTGTTTTTAGGACTGAACTGTATTCCAGTTTCTTTCACAATTTCTTTATCCGTTCAGCTCATGATGGGTACATTAGGTTGCTTCCACCATGTAGCTATTGTGAACATGACAGTGCAGATATCTCTTCAGGGTGTTGATTTCAGTTCCTCTGCATGTATACCCAGCAGTGGAATGGCTGGATCAATGAGATTTCTACTTGCATTTGGGGGAATCTGCATCCTGTTTTCTGTAATGACTAAATTAATCTACTTTCCTAGCCACAGTGCACAGGGAGCCCTACTCTTCCTGCATACTTACCAACACTTACCTTTCATTTTTATAACAACCATTCTGATGGGCACCAGGAACTCTCCCATCATGGTTATAACTTGCCCTTTCCTGACAATTAGCAGTGATAATTTTTAAATTTATGTTAGCCATGAAATGCTCTTTTAACTAGTGCCCCATCCAATGCAATTTTCATAATGTGGCATCATTCCCACTGATTTTAAATGAATTTGTAACTGCACTATATACTAATATGTTATATATGCTTGTGACTGCTTGTAGACTTCAGATTCATCCGTTTGTTTGTTCTTTGCTAAAATTTTTGCCTAATATCCAAAATACTAATTTCTCGGGGCCTGTGTTAACATGATACATCATTTTCTGTTATTTTGGTTTTTTCTTTAAGTTTTTTTTATTGTGAAAATACCGCACAGAGGGGTTACAATTACATGAGCAAGGTAATGAGTACATTTCTTATCAAGCATTGTTGCCTCCTCCTTTGTTTCCCCTTCCCATCCCTTCCCAGGGTTCCCCCCCACCGCCCCCCCCCATTTTGGTTTTTATAAATATAAAATACATATAGGATGAAGTGTTCATCTTTTGATAAATGCATACACCCATGTAGCCACTATTTCAAATATCTATCACTCCAAATTTCCACATATCCACAAGCAAACACTGCTGCTACTTCTACCAGCACGTTTTGTTATTCAAGAATTTATATAGGTAGAATCATTTGGTAGGCGTTGTTTTGTTGACTGGCAGTATATGTCTCCTCTGATTTATTAATTCCCTTTATAGACTAAATATTAAATCTGTGAAAACTTCATTGTGAACTGAGGAACACTGCAAAAAGCTGAGATGAAAACCACTTGGATGACACAGACTTGCCTCTAACAGGAGATCTTCTTTGGGATTTGCAAGCCATCCATCCCAGTCCTTTGCTAAGCAGAGGGCAATCAACTAATTCTAAAACTGGTGGGATCCACCCCCTAGGAAAGAACTGTTCTCACTTAAAAATATGTAAAACAGGAGCTGGGAAGGGAATGTGGCTCAGTGGTAGAGCGCTTGCCTTGTGAGGCCCTGGGTTTGATCCTTCTACACCACATAAACAGAAAAGGTTGGGAGTGGTGCTGTGGCTCAAGTGGTAGAGCACTAGCCTTGAGCTGAAGAGCTGGGGAACAGCGCCTGGGCCCAAAGTTCAGGCCCCACGACCAACCAAAAAAAAAATGTAAAACAAGGTAATATTTTGCAATTTTTGTATCTGAATATAGTCATTAAATATGCACCTTGTCTTGTATCAAAATTATTTACTGAATGTATAATACCTTCCAGATATTGTGGTGCCAGGGATACAGAGAGAAAAATTGCAAATAACAACAAAACACAGGAAAAAAAAACAGCTAAAATACAGTAATGAATGGAAAGGATAGTATGGAGACAAAAAAGCAAATTCATTAGGTGTGCGGACAAAGCTTGGTGGCACAGCACTTTCCTGGAAGGTGGGTGGGATGGCTTTTGGAAGATCCACTTAATACCAAAGACACTGTACACTCCTTGGCCCTTGAGTCAGGAAAAAGTGTAGCTATGCTGGACTCTTGTGGACATGCACGGCAGGGAATGGGGTGTGTGTGTGTGTGTGTGTGTGTGTGTGTGTGTGTGTGTGTGTGTGTGTGTGTGTGTGTGTGTGTGTGTGTGTGTGTGTGTGTGTGTGTGTGTGTGTGTGTGTGTGTGTGTGTGTGTGTGTGTGTGTGCATGCGTGTGGTGGGTTTTGGAGAAGATAAGAGAGCATAAGGAGACTACCTCAATTTCTGCCCAATAGAAGTGGGAGGATAGAATCACTGATGTTCCAGAAGCTAAGAAAGGAAAAATGTAAATTATTTTCTTTACGCATGTGGTTTGCACAACATCCTCCAACGTGAGACTCCCACTCAGGTCCTAAAGTTGGAAAAATCTGGGAGTGTAGGAAAGGGGAATAGGGCAACAAGGTTTGACACCGTATGGTACGTATCAACACCAGCAAACCAACTCCTAAAGGGGGACACTACGAAGATATTCACTAGCTTTATTCCAGTCATGGGTATTATGAACCTGTAATTAATGACATTTGCATAAAGTTCAGAGATGTATTTCACATGTAACTCCCAAAGGAAGAGTTAAGTGAAGGTAATTGAAGGGCCCATAAGAACTCCCTACCACAAATGGTATTTCCCAAGGTAACTGAAATTCATTTTATTTCACTGCTTCAGAACCCATCAACCTGTAATTATCTCACCGTAACCACAGAAGCAGTTACAGCGTAGTACAGAAATTTAGGGGGGAAAAAGAGATTCTCCCCTCTCCAAGGACACCCTTGACCTGAGAAATCTGGATCAAGTTAGGGGGATTTAGATGGATGTTACTCTGTCCAGTTTCCTGAAGTCTGGGATTCTCTTGATCACTCTGGTCCTCTCCACAAATTACTCATGTGACTTAGTAACAGTTCAGAATAACACTTACTGGGAATGTAATCATATGGCAAGTATAGAGCCGGGCCTTTCCTTTATATGCATTAACGTGTCATTAATCCACACAACACTCTATAACATCATCTTTATTATTTTATGGAAACTCTTAAGGAAACTTAGGTACATGTCTAACTTCCAAATCCAAAACTAGTAAGTATGAAAGCTGAAATTCAAACCCAAGCATCCTTAACTGGTAGGTTATAGTCTTTTTGCTTATAGTCAAAGTCACAATGCCCCCAAAGAGCTCACAAAATTCAAGACTTTCTTCTCTCACTCCTGTAGCCAAAATCCCTCAAAGGTTCTATATCAATTTCCAAAAATTCCAGCTTGCACACACAAAAAAACAATCATCACCATTCCACCCTTTCTTGCTTTCTAGGTTCATCTCCACTCCAACTCACATTCCAACCTCAGCCACTTGTCATTCTTCAGACATGCCATACGCTTTCACATACCCCTAACAACTTCTACCAGTCTGGAAAATTCCCTTCCTGACCTCCATTTCTCTACCTTCAATGTTCAACTCAGCTCTTTCCGGAATTTGGCATGCCCTGCCAGATAAGCTTCTTTTCCTCTGTGCTCCCAGACTTCTGTAACTCACGGTAACTCCTGTAACATACTGCACTCATAACACCATGCTGAAACTACCTGTTTATCTACTTATTCTTCTGTGAGCTTTTTTGGGACACAATGTCATAGGGTCCCTTATTCTAGCTCCCAGAAGAATACATGTGCAGATGACCCTCAATGGATGTGTATAGAACAGATGAATAAAAAGAAATTATTTATATAATGGAGGATAATCATTTTGTGGAAGAAAGAGGAAACATGACTGGCAGAGTCTGCAATGATTTGAGAAAGGATGGCATCTGAATTGCTGTTTATGAGAAGGTAGTTATATTAGGGTTTCCCAGAGAAACAGAAACCATATGGGGGAAGATTATGAGGAATTGGCTTATGTGACTATGGAGACTAAGAAGTCCCATGATCTCTGGTCTACAAATTGGAGACCCAGAAAAGAAGGCAGTGTAATTTGGGAACAAGCCCAAAGGCCTGAGACTCATAACTGAGAGTATGAGTTCTAGTTGAAGACCAAGAGCTAAAAAACTGGAAGACAGTATGTGTCCCAATCAAGTAAAAGGGAAGTATGTCTCATCGGTCATTGTGATCCATTCAGATGCTCCACAGGTTTCACAATGCTGACCCTCATTGGAGAGGGCAATTCACTTAGTTTATAGAGCCAAATCTCTCCCAGAACTACCCTTACAGATATACCAGAAAATGCAGCTTAACCAGTTATCTGGGCATCCTGGGGCCCATTCAGCTTGGATCAATGCTTACAAGGAGAGGATGTCCCAAAAGGAAAATGTCTCAGGAAAGCCACTAGAAGAAAGTTATGGGGTACAACAAATAGACCTGTGTGAGTAGAATACAGAGATGATGCATAGATGAAAATAGCACAGGGGTAATCAAATTAAAAAAGGAAGTGACTCCAGACCATAATATCCATTTTTAAGTAATTTTCAACTCAGAATCTTACTTCTGTAAATCACATTTTCAGCTCCCCAATCTTTTATTTGTGTTTGTCCTCACTGATTCGTAGCTGGCCCCCAATAAACTACACCAAAAATACATCAATGTGTATAGGTGAGAGTGTAGCCAAAGGAGAGAAATAGGAAAAGGAAAATAAGGGAAAACTGCTCTAAATTGTATGATCAATAGAATGAATGTATTCATACGTATCAGAACAGGGATTGTGTCATCAAAAGCTTGATTATTCCTGCATTTATTTTTAACATTATCACTTTTTATGATTGATGTTTTTCCTGCTGACTAATTTAGGATAGAGAAACAGAGATCATTTTAGAAAGGAAGTCTCTGCCCCACCCCCAGCTCTGAACTGCATCTACTAATTCACTGGTATTGCTAATTAGTGATATTTGCAGGTACTGTATTGAATATAGGCTGCATTATACAAAAACAAGAATCAACTAGCAACCGTTCATTCATTATGCTCCATTTCACATGCTAACTCAATTACTTACTGCACACCTGCTTTAAGAAAAATTTTACTCTTGACACAAAAAGGAATGATGAACCAATGATTCAGGTACTAGAAGAATGTACACTGGGCTGGGAAGATGCCTCAGTGGTAGAGCGCTTGCCTTGCATGCCTGAGGCCCTGAGTTCGATTCCTCAGCACCACATAAGCAAAAAGAAAAAAGCCAGAAGTGGCGCTGTGGCTCAAGTGGTAGAGCACTAGCCTTGAGCTGAAGAGCTGAGGGACAGTGCCCAGGCCCAGAGTTCAGGCCCATGACTGGACCCAAAAAAAAAAAAAAAAAAAAAAAAAGAATGTACACTGTAGGTAAACCAAATCTGTACATAAAAAAATGAAATTGAATGTGATGAATTATGTGAAAAATGGAGCATGGAGAGAAAATGGAGGCATTCATTAACTCAATAGAAGAAATGGGAGGAGGGTTCATGGTAAGGCCAATAAGAACCATTAAGTTTCACTGAGTTTGTTTTTTATCATTTTTAAATTTTTTCTTTAAATTGTTAAAGATAGCCTATGTTCATTATAAAAAAGATAAATAAAACCACAAAAAATATATTTTTGTATGTGCCCTTTATTTAGAAGAGACTACACTGTTCATACTTTTCAATACACTGCTTTTAATACAACAATACATTACAAGCATCTTTCCATTCTGTTTACTATTTTACAACTGATATTTACATACATCTGAATAGGTGTTTATCATGAATTTAAAACTGAATTGATTTAATTAATTTAATAAAGTATGCTAAATTTAAAAAAAAGTTTTTAAAAAATACCATGGGCTACAAGAATAACTCAAATGGTAGAACACCAGGTGAGCAAGAAAAATCCCAATACCAGCAAAAATAATAATTAAAACATACACAGAGGCACGGAGCTCAGTTGTACAGCACCACCCAGCATGCACAAGGCTCTGGGTTTGATCCCCAGCACTGGAGAAGAAAAAAAATAATAAAAGCACATTTCACCTTGCTTATCCCTCTAACTGTCTTAAGTTTAATAAGAAGCAGACATTACTACCAGCTTTTTGTGATCCTTCCATTTTTTTTTTGTGACCATTCTATAAATGTTCCAGAAACATACAAGCACATATATATGTTTTTCTTTTTAAGTGGTAAAAATGCACACAATTTTTGTACCTTGCTTTTTCTTTGCAATCAGTCAAAACATATACCTACTGCTTTTAGTGGCAAAGTGTTCCACTGTATGGATGGCTATACAATACTGCATTCATTTAGTCCCTTTAAATGAACATTTGAAATATTTCCATAACCTTTAAGTGTAAATGTGCATGTATCTGTGTGTAACTCTATAGGAAAAATTGCTAGAGAAGCTGGGCACCAGTGGCTCAAACCTATAAACCTACCTACTGAGGAGAACTGAAAATCATAGTTTGGAGGCAGCCTTAATACAAAAGTCGGGGAGACTATTATCTCCAAAATAACTACAAAAAGTACAGAACTGGAAACATAGTTCAACTGTGTCAGTCATAGCAACAAAACTGAGCAAGAAAGCAGAGTACCAATGGCTCAAACCTGTAATACTAGCTACTAGAGGAGGCTGAGACTTGATGATGGTGGTTTGAAGCCAGCCCAGGCAGAAAAGTTTCCATGAGACTCATCTCCAATTAGCCACTCAAAAACCCAAAGTGGAGCTGTGGCTCAAAGTGGTAGAGTGCTAGCCTTGAGCAAGAGCTCAGGGACAGCACCCAAGCTCTGAGTTCAAAGCCCACAGGTGACAAAAGAAAAAAAAAAAAGACTGAGCAAGAATGTGAGGCCCTGAGTTCAAGCACCAGTACTAGGACACACAAACTGCAGAGAAGGAATTTTGAGGACAAAAAGGTATGTATATATTTTTAAATTCAATAGATTACTACCACAGTGCCCTTCATATAGGTAGCCCTAATTTCCACTACTGCTAACCACAAATGAAAATGTCTATGGCTTTACCTGTGGCTGCCCAGCAGATACTGCTCCACATTTCTCTCCCCTAACCCCTACTACCACATGCACATACAGTGGACACGAATGAGATCAAGTTCTGGCCAATTAAAGGAAATATGAATGTGTATGGAGATTATCTGTTTCACATCCAGGCCAAGGTAACTGAGAAGGAAGGTACATCCTCCACTCTCTTTTGCAATTCTACCAGAAAGGAACATAAGAGTTCAAGGCCCTAGGGACTGGCAATGTCATAAGATTGAAGGAACTCGGGGGTCTGAACTACCATAAAGAGAAAAAAATGTCTATTGTCTAATATACCATGACACTCTCAGGACATGCTAGGGAACGCTGTTCAAGTACTTCAATGCCAATTTTCAATGTTAACTATGACACTGCTCTTAAGAAAGTATTTCCTGGATTACTAACAGTTGCTTTTTTTCTAAGCTAGATTTGCTATTGATTTATCAAATATGTTTGCCATGCCTGTGGTTTTTTTCTTTCATTATTTAAAGTGACATATTTTATCATTACTTGCCAAAGTTGGAATAACCTCACATTTCTAAAATAAACTATTTCATTTCTATGTTTTACTTTTATATGCTGTTGAATGTTCAGGAATAGCCAGAACAAAATAATAGATTGGAAAATTTCTTAAGCATGATTTATAAATTTTAAATTCCAATTGAAGAAATAAAAAGTATAATAGACTCTTACAAAGAACAAATTTGTGAGTTGGATAAGCAAGTTAGTATCACACTGTCTAAAAATAAATAAATAAGAATAGAAGCCCTAATGAAAAGAGAATGAGAGGGCAAGTCTAGGAAGTCTAACTGGAAATAAAAAGAAGTTCCAGTGAGAGAAGCCCACACTGGAAAAGTATTCTAGACCATACTGGAAAACCTGATCATCAAAACACAATATAAGAAAACTTCTCTCAGGAGGAGACAAGAGTTAATAGGTCCAAAGGACTCAGTATCCTAGATATACCCTAGAGAAATTTCTGAGCTTTAAGAATATAGAAAAACCATAAGATTTCATAAAAGTTATATACAAACAAAACAGGGATGAGGCTATCACTGAAGGACTAAGAAGAAAGGGTGAAGTTTTGGTGTGAACTTGGCAACTGACCTAAGATGGTGACAATACTTAGCTTCTAAGCTAGGCTGGAAGAAAAATTTAACATAATCCATATAAGAATCTTGCACATAGTTCAAGTCCATATACTTGCATCTGTATCAGTGAGTTGATTATTTTGCAGACTTTTGAGAGAGCAAAAGTCTGAATCCTCCCCTAGAACTCAATGGAGAACAGGTCTAACAAAACTGTATAATAAGCCCACCCTGACACCTCAAATGGGAGCTGAGTCCCATATAAATAACAAGTGAACTGATGGACAGGAGTCTCCTTAACAAAGAGAACCAGTGGTTATTGGTAATGAAAATGTTGTAGGCTGTCATGAGAAATGGACTCATAGTGAGTCCATTATCTCCAAAAAGTCAATGGAGCCAGTCGCTGGTGGCTCATGCCTGTAATCCTAGCTACTCAAGAGGCTGAGATCTGAGGCTCATGGTTCAAAGCCAGCCTGGGCAGGAAAGTCCATGAGACTCTTATCTCCAATAAACCACTCAGAAAACCGGAAGTGGCACAGTGGTTCAAGTGGTAGAGTGCTTACCTTGAGCTGAAGAGAGGAGAGACAGCACCTAGGCCCAGAGTTCAAGCCCCATTACAAAAAAAAAAAAAAAAGTTAATTGAATGAAAAAATTCCACCCATCATCCAAGACCTTCCAAAATGTGACATTGAGGCTTGTCCTCAAAATATTATTTCATTCACACACCAACTGTTGTCTGACCACATGTATTCTGTGTCAAAAATCACATTGTGGATCTAACTGTATAAAAGACACATCAGGTCCTAACCTCCAAATATTTTCATACAAAAATCATCTGAGCTTCCATGACCCAAATTGGAATGTCTATATGACATAGGAAACTGATTATGTTGTCTCACTTGTGCGTAAAGCTCACTTACAACATGCCTTCCAGTCTCCCTCTACTAAGCCACTTTAACCCAATTACACAAAAAATTAAAAGGTTGACAGTTTTAATGTTGCTAGTTATACAAAATTGAATATTTGAGCTTAATTTAGTCATTTGGGTTTGGTTTTTTGGGGGAGGGGGGTTGGTTGTTTTTTTGTCATGGGCCTGAACTCTGGGTCGAGGTGCTGTACCTCAGCTCTTCAGCTCAAGGCTAGCATTCTACTACTTGAGCCACAGTGCCACTTCCAGCTTTTTCTGCTTATGTGGTGCTGAAGAATCAAACTCAGGGCCTCATGCATGCAAGGCAAGCACTCTACCACTGAGCCACCATTCAGCTCTACTATGAGTCTTTAAAAGCCCAAAGACTACATTTTTATTACAATTTTTCTGATCCCTAACCTTTGAGGTACTTTATACATTTTGTTTTCTAACTGGGTTAATAATAATACTATCCACAATCACCTTCCCAGCCCCAAATATTATATATTTTTATTTATTTATTTTTCGGTCATGGGGCCCACTTCCAGCTTTTTCTGCTTAGGTGGTGCTGAGGAATCAAACCCAGGGCCTCATGCATGCAAGGCAAGCACTCTACCACTGAGCCACCTTCCCAGCCCAGTCATTTGTTTTTATAATTTTGTGAATCTAAAGTTAGCCTAACAATTCGGTAGAACTCAAAATAAATACTTCATTTCTTTGTGCTAACACTATCTTTTGGAGAAAATAGAAAATATCACATCTTTCACCTTACAGCAATTTATTCTTTCTTCAGCCACATCCGAGATATTTGACTTCTGAAAGTTAACATGTACTTAACTAAGTACTTTGCACCAACTAGAAATATTTTGAATGTTCCTCTCTATCTTCTGATTAAAATATTCCCTAGTCTCCTTTCCCATCTTCATAAAGAAACTTATTTCCTCATCTAGAAATAAATGCAATAATGAATGTAGTAGGCTGAATGAAAGCTGGGGCTCTGATATGTCTACAAAGGGTCTTTACAGATAACACTGTTAAGGATCTTCAGATGAGAGGATTCTGGATTTACCCTAGTGGACCTAAATCCAATGACAAGTAGATTTCTTTAAAGTCCATTCTTATTAGAGAAAAGCAGAAAGAGATTTGAGGCAGACTGAAGAGATGACATTGAAGAGAAACCAAGAAAGCAGAGAACGGAGTGAGAAGGCTGTAAGACAATGGATGCCAACCGCTAAGGAAGTTCAATCTTGCCAACACCTTGATTGTAGACTTCTGAATTCTGTAACTGCGAATAAATTTCCATTGGAGTGTTTTGTTGTAGCAACCATAGGAAACTAACACAATGAATATATGCATTTTGGGGAGAGACCAAGGATTCAAGTCCCACTTGTTATTTAGGGACTATTTACCTTATTTTAGCAAGTCTGTGAACTTCTCAGAGCCTCCAAATGTGTACCACTATCCTCCAGAGTTCTTGAAAAGAACCAAATGAGATTATGTACAGGTGGATAGTCAGAGTATTATAAAATCTTACACAAATATGAACTATTATTCTTATACTTTACCTGGAATTTCAAATGAGGTTTACAGTCTGAGTTTGTTATTTAAGCTCATTTCCTGAAACCCTTTACATAGCTCAATACTTTTCTAATTTCAGCAGTGCCAACATCATATCAATTCTTTTCTTTTATTTTTGTCAGTCATTGGGCTTGAACTCCGGGTCTGGGCGCTGTCCCTCAGCTCTTCAGCTCAAGGCTAGCGCTCTACCACTTGAGCCACAGCACCACTTCCAGTTTTCTGGTCCTTAATTGGAAATAAGAGTCTCACAGACTTTCCTGCCCAGGCTGGCTTTGAACCGCGATCCTCAGATCTTAGCCTCTTGAGTAGCTAGGATTACAGGCATGAGCCACCAATGCCCAGTTATCCTATCAATTCTTAATAGAATTAGACTGTCCTAATGTATACAGCATTTCTTTAGTACTAGAATTTAATGAAGAGGCTCTAATTAACCTTATCAGCCTTGCACTTCCTTTGACATCCTTTACTACCATCACGTATTAATTTTAGCAATTTTAATTGGTTTATTACTCTTATGTATATTAACTAGTTTAAACAATTTCCTTGCAATCCTTTACTACCATCACATATTAATTTTAGCAAAGAGATCATTTAATTGGCTTATTACTCACATGTATATTAACTAGTTTAAACAATTTCCTTGCAATAATATATGTGAACTCACTTACATAACCATAATTCTGTAATTGACCTTAATTATTCCATACTGATTTTTTCTCAGCTAAGAATGAGCCATCGATAACTTCTTCCTCCTATTTCTGGTTTTCCCCAACAGGTGGGTCCTGATCTACTGTTGGACCTAGTTCTTCTTTCCTGAAACAAAATTTGTTTATAAAATATAACCACAAACTAAGAATATTAGTTCCATAAAAATTAATTTCACAACTCCAAAATTTCATTTTGTCCATGTACACATACTTTATGTACACATAAAGTATGCATTTATATTTTCTAGAGAATTTTCTCACTACTATATCATAAGAAACATTACCAAACATAATAAAGGCTGGGCTACTGCAAGCTTCAAATTTCTTCAGGGCAATGATGTTCAACATTTAAAATAAAGAAATGGCATGCTGATGAATGTCATTTTATACCAAAACTTATTTTCTTGTGCCTTAATCATTCATATTTATATTAGAGATGCAACACTGAAATTTCCCTTAGATATATACAACAGAGAGCATCAGAAAAAAAAATTATTCGTTGAAATTTTGACTCTTCTGAATAATTCCTTCTAGAAAGAAGTTACATCAAGGAAAACTTGAATGGACTTTGAGATTTACAAATAATCATAACTGTTATCATCAACAGCATACACACATAAGTATCTTCGAAGAACACATTAGATCCCCCTCCTGTGCTCCTGAATCATAAGAAACCTGGTTTTAATAAACTTAACTTCACTGCCTTTCCATAGGTAGTAATTAAATCACTTCTAAAATGTGAATCTGGTCATCAGAATTACCATAAAAAGTTTCAAATCAAAATTCATACTTAGAAAATCTGGGAAGGTGGCTCAGTGGTAGAGTGCTTGCCTTGCATGCCTGAGGCCCTGGGTTCGATTCCTCAGCACCACCTCAGCAAAAAGAAAAAAGCTGGAAGTGGCACTATGGCTCAAGTGGTAGAGTGCTAGCCTTGAGCTGAAGAGCTGAGGGGCAGCGCCCAGGCCCAGAGTTCAGGCCCCACGACCGGACCCAAAAAAAAAAGAGAAAAGAAAAGAAAATCCATAGCTGCTATTTTGTATGAGCAGAGATGAAGACTACTCTACATCATTATAAATAGTTTAAACATAGGGTTCACCTCCTTGTAAATGGAATTATGAAAGTACCTGCCATACTCAGTTCAATATTAAGTTTTGTAATAATGGTCTAATTTCATCTCTGTGGCCTTCATAAAAGTAAACTGTGAAACTTTCCCAGTTACCATAGCCTCTAAATTTTCAATAAATCTCACATTTCTTATCCTGAGAAATGTGTGAACTCTCCTGATAAGGACAGCTTAGCTACAGACCTTCTTTGGTAACCTGATTTTAGATCAGAAGGAGTTAAGAAACTTTGAAGCAGTCAGTACTGCATTCCCCTCACTCATCCTAGCAACCAAGGGTAGGATCTGGACCCTCGCCACTAGAGGGGGTGTTTCTTCTATTGGTTTCACTTTCTCCAAGTTTGGCTGACCAGAATTTCTGGTTGAACAAGTAAACCTCAACATGGACATTCTGACCTTTTATTTCCCCCTTAATATGTGGCTTTTCCCCCCTTCTTTTTGGGGGCTCTAGTTTGTTCATTGAAAATTCATTTTTTAATTCCCACTTCTATTATTTACCCCTCATCATACTCCATTGCCTTTCTACACCCAGACTAACAAGTTACACAGAGCTTATTTTAGAGACCTTGACATTAGTACACTGAAAAATAACCACAAAATTCAACTACGCTTGAGTATTTTTTTCTCCAAGTTTTTCTTTTCTTTTTTCACTTACCAGGTTAACATTATTTCATTTGAAGTAATAGCTACAAAAACATGAGACAGTAGGCACAATCTTAAAGAACTCAGTGTCTTTAAGAGACTTGGCCAAGTTTTCAGGTAGCCAACAGTGAAACTATATGTGAAAACTCAAATTCCCTGGCTCCCAGAACATTTCTGAGTCTATTTCTTCTATGCCAGGAGTAAAAACGCTGGGTAAAAATGGATTGAATGCCGATCTACTCTTCTTTTTACCACACCATTCTAAAACAAATAGCTATATGGCTGCTTATTTTCTTTAACTATTATTCCTGGAAAACACTATATATTATACTTAGACTGACCCCCACCAGAAAGTCAAGCCACTCACCAAGTGAGAAATGGATAAGAGATACAAGGAACAGGAGTTGAGGGAGAAGGAAAAGAAGAAAATAAATTATCAAATAATCACGAGGCTAGATGATGTAAAACAGAAGTATGCAAGAGCACTGACCAAGTTCAAAGCAAAAAATTATATCAGGATCAGAAATAAAAACTCAAAGCCACAGTGCTCTAGGAGAAATGTTATTTGGTTCATTGCTGTTGTCTGTGAAGAACCTCAGTCTAGGACAGAACCCTAGAAAAGACAGAGACTAAGAAATAGTCACTTAGAATCTATATCTACTTTGTAAAGCCAGAAGAAAGGAGAAAGGAAGAGCCCTGATAAGAAAATTATCAGAATAGGATCACATCCACCTGACATGAATCTGCTTTGGCTGCAAGTGACAAGGTCCCAGACCACGCTGACTTACACAATGAGGAACTGTGTTATCTCACAGAACTGGAAGTTCAAAGAAAAGACCAAGAATAATGCAATCAGCAGTTCAGTAAGGTCATCAATGTTGGGCTTCCTCCATCTCTCTGTTCTGCCATCCTTCAAATTGGCTTCACCCCAAAGCAAATCTCTCTCAGTGCCCCAAGATGGCTAGCAGAGTTCTAGTCACTAAACTCAGACACACATCAGAGGAAGAAGAGGTGCCAGCTCTGTCTTCTCTTTCAGGGTCAAAAAGCCCTTTCCCAGAGCACTTGGTCCCCTCCTGAGTTTCTTTCTATCTCCCTGACCGGAACAGCTTGCAGGTTACTCCTCTCCCTTCACTGACATGGGAAATGGGACTGCCAATGCTTGCTTAGGCTAATCATCTGGAATGCAACGAATGGGGGCATCAATCACTATGACCCTACAGTGGGTAATTTACAATGATAAGTATTATTGTGATATTGTGCTTACTCCATGACAAATCTATAATTTAATTATACTGTTTCCATGATCTTACCTTCACTCACATCTCATATTTATCACCATAAACTTGCTTATCAGACATAAAACATTTTATTATAACTTTCTTGGTCAATCTACTGTTTTAAGAAAACATTAGCATGGGCTGGGAAGGTGGCTCAGTGGTAGAGTGCTTGCCTTGCATGCCTGAGGCCCTGGGTTTGATTCCTCAGCACCACATAAGCAAAAAGAAAAAAGCCGGAAGTAGCGCTGTGGCTCAAGTGGTAGAGCGCTAGCCTTGAGCTGAAGAGCTGAGGGACAGCGCCCAGGCCCAGAGTTCAAACCCAAGACCAGATCCAAAAAAAAAAAAAAAAAAAGAAAACATTAGCATAACACAGAAAAAAATATGATAAGTAGGTTTATCTCCAATACCACCTGGAGGACACAGACATCTAGAACCCCATTTTAAGAAAGATTTTAGCGGGGACTGGGTCTGAGAACTGAGTGGCATGAGTCATCAGTGGGTATACACACATATCATGGGTTCGGGTAGTAAATCTTTGCTCCGGAGGAAAATGTCTTTAAATAATTTACCTCCAATGAGGATGAATTTCTCTACTGCAGTACATTTTTATCTTTTAGTAGATATTCTTCCCTAATCTTTACTCTCACATCTACTTTATATAAATATACATATAACATATATACATCAAGCATGAACTCCAAAAAAATATTGAATGAATAAGGCAGAGTTCCATAGGAATTCTGAACCTGGGCTTAGCAAAACAGCAACATTTACAAACTCTCAATTAAAGCAAGCAAGGATGTCTTGGGGACCCAGGCGGGATGCAGACCAAGGCAGAAGAGAGGGATAGAAGGGAAAAGAAAATGACGACCTAGTCCCAGTTAAAAGTAGACTGGCCCACAACTGCAAAACAAAAGACAAAACCAAACCAAAATTGAATCTTGGACAAAAGTCACTAAATAATGGTGAAGAAGGCTTAAATAAATTCTGGAAAAGATATACAATAAGCAGAATTGATGTATATGAAATGTGGTTTAAAAGCTGGAGCAAGACAACTATGGTTATTCCTGGTGAAGTAATTTATGGCATTTTTTTTCTTTTGTCCTTCATTCCTTATCTGTATTTTCTGAGTGTCCTGTACTGTACAAGCACGACCTTTTTAATGAAGGAAAAAGAAAAACAATAAAGAAAACATGCTTTTATCTTACTGCTAGATGTTTTGATTGTTCCGACTAGCCTGTTACTGCTTTATAGTTCAGATCATTCTTGTCCAACCATTCTCAAAGTGCTGCCATAACTGAAAAGTAACTTTAAGTATAAAAGAAGAAAGTCAAAAATACCTAGAAAATGAGCCAGAAGTACTGGGTTACTCCTACAATCACTGAAATTACCACTACTCAAAACCTAATAATTTAGGATATTCAATTTTTAACAGATCATTGTTTGAAACAATTTTCCAGTTGACCACTTTACTTTCAACTAAAGCATATTTGGCCCAAATTGACTTCAACAAAAATAATTATTAAGTCAAACTGGTAGTGGGCACAGTATACTACCAGTACCAAGGAAAAGTTCGAAGACACAGATAAGAAATGGGATCAAAAAGGAAAGGTTCAATAATAAGGAACAGGCAAGATGGCCTGGGCTAGTTAGAAGGCAACAATGCCTGGGGCAATGGTTCAAAGTGGAAGGAAGTCTTTTTATCCACGAGCTCTGAAACAAACCCCAGCAGTCAGGGAGTACAAGTAAGAGATGAAGTGAATTTAGTTCCACCTGCCCACTTAGACCTGCCCTCCCAATAGGACAATGTGGGATTTTTCCCTAGTTCCATAGGAGAAAAACCTTAATTTTTTGTGGTTCAAATGAGAGTACATATTTGCAAAATCATTCAGCTACACTCACATTCTTGGTAATTCAGGTTCTAGAGGTAGCCAGTGCAAAATGAAGACTCTAGTTCTACTTTGCTGTCACATTTTGGTTTCCATTGTAGAATACAGGTGATAAACATACCATACTGTCATCTAAAGTAGAGAAGGCAGAAGAGGAGAATTTATACACAGAAAGGCAACCTGAACAAGACTGCCCCAGGACTAGAGGAACTAAGCAGTATGCCCTCAGCTTTTAGAACAGCTAGTTGGTGGGAGGGAGACAGAGAGATTGACTGTAGACTTAGTTTGTCTTAAAAGACCCAGCTTCGTACTTAGGATTTCTTTTGCCAATTCTTGTTCCATGAAAACAGACAAGCCTGTGAACAACCTATATCTATTCAAATATTAGCTGCCAGGCTGTTGCTGTGCTAAGAAGGCAGAGGCAGCATAGGGGAAGACATCCTGGCCACTATAGAAAGGAATCTATGGGGTCAAGAAGGTGTGAAAATGAACTTGATGAATCAGTCTCATTTTTAATTAAGAAGCAAATAGGAGAGAGGCAGATTATTCACAAATGAGTAACCATTTGGAGAAAAATAAAATCAGATCTATCCTCCATAAACCAGAAAGGTGGATCAAAATTTTAGACTTGCCAAACACCAGTGGCTCACACCCATAATCCTAGCTTCTCAGAGGGCTGAGATCTGAGGATCTCAGTTCAGAGACAGCCAGGTCAAAAAAGACTGTGATACTCTCATCTCTAATAATCTACCAAAAAGAAAAAGCCACAGAAGGAGCTGTGGTTCAAGTGGCAGATTGCTATCCTTAGGGAGAAAATGCTCAGGGGCAGTGCCCAGTCCCTGAGTTCAAACTCTAGGATGGCAGCAAAGAAAAATTATTTAAACTAAAATAGAAAACATAAAAGTAGTAAAAGCCAAGAGGAAATAATTTCTTCATAATCTTAAGAATGGAACAAGTTTTTCTAACAATGAAAAAATCCTTAAGTAAAAAAAGACTGACAAATTCAATTCTATTTTTGTTAATACACATAGCAAAAAACACCATAAGCAAAACTGAAAGACAAATGACAAGCTGGGGAAAATATGCTGTAGCTCCTATTACAAACATATTATAACTCCATAAAATAAACAGTGGCTACTACCATGGTTTCTGAACTACCACCATCTTCCAAAACATGAAGGGGATAAGAGACACTTCAAAAAAAAGAAGAAATAGTAGAGCGCTGGTAGCTCATGCCTATAATCTTAGCTATTCAGGAGGCTAAAATCTGAGGATTGTGGTTGAAAACAAGCCAGCCAAGGAAGAAAAATCCACATGAGACTCTTGTTTCTAACTAATCACCAAAAAGCTAACAGTAGAGTTGTGGTTCAAGTGGTAAAGTGCTAGCTCAGAGACAGTGCCCAGGCCCTGAGTTCAAACTCTAAGACAAGAAGAAGAAGGAAGAAGAAAGAAGGAAAAAGAAATATAAATATAAATGGATTTTAAAGATATAAAAACATGTTCAAAATCATAAGTGAAATAGAAACAAAACTACATTCATAGTTTTTGCTTACCAGAATGGAAAAAAAATCACAAATTAAATAATGAATTTGTGTGTGTGTGTGTGTGTGTGTGTGTGTGTGTGTGTGTGTGTGTGTGTGCGCGCACGCGCGCGCGCGCGCCAGTTCTGGGAGCTGTCTTAGGACCTCTTGAATACTGTTCCTGAGCTTTTTTGCTCAAAGCTAATGTACTACCATTTGAGCCATAGCTTCTCTTCTAGCCTTTTAATGGTTAATGGAAAATAAACATCTCAAGGACTTTCCTGACCAAGTCTGGCTGTGAGCTGTGATCCTAAAATCCCAGTCTCCTGAATAGCTAGGATTACAGGTATGACCCACTGGCACCTGGCTACATTTTGTTATAAGGAATATGAGTATCAGTCATTCGTCTATATTTGGGGGGAATGGGTAGATTTTACAACCCCAATAGAGAGGTAATTAACATTACTTATCAAACTACTGTGATATTTGCCCTTTACACCTGCAATTCCACTTCTAAGAATTTACCCTATCAATATATTTGCACAAGGCCAGTGCTGGTGGCTCACACTGTAATCTTAGCTACTCAGGTGGCTGAGATCTGCATATCGTAGTTCAAAGCCAGCCTGAGCAAGAAAGTTGGTGAGACCCTTATCTCCAATTAGCCACCAGAAAACTGGAAGTGGCACCAAGGCTGAAAGTGATAGAGTGCTAGCCTTGAGCAAAACAGCTCAGGGACAGTGCCCAGGCCGTAAGTTCAAGCCCCACAACCACCCACCACCACCAAAAAAAAAAAGAAAAAAAAAAGAAAAAAAAGAAAAGAAAGAATCTATATAACAAAAACATTGCCAAAGACCAGAAACTTTCCAAATGTCCATCAATATGGGGCTGAATGAAAAAGAAACGATGATATATTTACTCAATAATGTGAAAGAAATCTCTGAGATACGTTATTAAGTGAATTCTATCTTGGATTTTTTCCAAGCTCTTAAGGAAAGTAATCCAAGATACTGTCAAGGGAAAATGTAGAATAATACACACACACACACACACACACACACACACACACACACACACACACACACACACACACACACACACACACACACACACACACACACACCCATATATGTTCTATTTATTTAAAAAGAAGGAATAGAAAATAGAATTTTGCACACTGGCTTGGAAATACATTAAAAGGGGACAGAGGTAGAAGGGAAATTTTTCATTACTCAATGTTCTGTTATTTGGATTGGTGAACAGATTATCTTTTCGAAAACTAAGTATTTAAATACTGAGGTAAATACAATTCAAGGAACTAGTTACTACTCTACAGTCTATGGCCCCTCAGTCTGTAGGTGGTCCATAGAAAAGACACTAAATAACAAGGCCTTAAATAGCAGCATCTAGAGCTGGAAAGCACAGCAATGGTCACAGATGGAAGTAAACAGATTAATATATACACTAATGAACAGACTGTATATACATAAAGACAGTAAGGAAAAGAGAGAATACAACCTTGTAAAAAGTGTCACATTAAAATAAAGAGATACCAAGGCATGGTATTACACCTCTGTAATGTCAGTACTCAGGAGGCTGAGGCAAAAGAATCATGAATTTGAGGCCAGTGTGGGCTACATAACATAGTGGGCTACATAGTCTCAAAGGAAAAAAAGGAAGATATATATTATGTGTGCATGTATATATGTATGTATGTATGAATGCACATTAAGCAAGAGGTTCTTCAATGTTTGAATCAAAAAGCAGTGTAACAATTCCCTCAGAAATCTGAACTGGTTGAATGCAAACACAGGTGTCACAAAGTGTATAATTCACTGCAAAAGCATGAACTCCTTGCAATGGTGAAAGATGGTAAAGTCAGAGAAGCATGCTGATGTATAGGTCTTTTCTATGCCTCTTTTATGCCTATCTTCTAAGTAAAACTCTCAGAAAGTTCATTAAATCACAGGCTGATAAGGATAAAGAAAAAAGAATATTGAGGGCTGAGAATGTAGCTTAGTGGTAGAGTGCTTGCCTAGCATGCTTGAAGCCCTTGGTTCAAATCCTCAGTACCACATAAACAGAAAAAGCCAGAAATGGCACTGTGGCTCAAGTGGTAGAGTGCTAACCTTGAGCAAAAAGAAGCTCAGGGACTCTGCTTTCACTATATTTGATGTCAGTATAACTTGTGGAGGAGATGGGGGAAAACCAGTTGTTTAAGGATACAGGTGGACCTGTTGCAACAATGAGAAGTACAAATTGTCATGTCCAAAACGAGCTTTACAACGTCGGTGGGGGGGGGGGGAAGGGGGGAAGGAGAAGGATGGGGATTGGGGGGGGAGGGGGGAGGCTGGGAAGTGATGTGAAGGGTAAACAAAAGAGGAGGCTGCAGTGCTTGGTAAGAAATGTACGCATTATCCTGCCCATGCAATTGTAACCCCTCTGTACAGTATGTTCACAAATAAAATTAAATTAAATTAAAAAAAAAAGAAGCTCAGGGACAGTGCTCAGGCCCTGAGTTCAAGCCCTAAGACTGGGGAAAACAAAAAACAAAACAAAACAAAAAGAATATTGAGTAAAGCTTCCTGAAAACCAGACTTATTCATTCATCAAATATTTATGGAGTGCCTACTCTATAGGAAGAACTGCTCTAAGGGCACAATAAATTCACCACAAAGCATCCCCCAAATACATAGGCCCAAGAAAACTAAAACAAAAAGACATTTTAAAAGATTTGGAGATCACATAAGCCCCTCTGAAAGGTTGTGTAGCACCAGTGCTACACCTGTAATACTGACTACTCAGAACTGCGAATGGAGATTCAAAGGCAGCTTGGGCAGACAAATATATGATATTCTGCTCTCCACTTAACCAGAAATAAAGCCAGAAGTAGAGCTGTGGCCCAAGTGGTAGAGAACCAGACTTGCATAGTAATTAAGCCAAGTGACAGGGAGAGGCCCTGAGTTCAAGCCCCAGTACTGTATATGTATACGAAGACAGACACACACACACACACACACACACACACACACACACACACACACACACACACACACACACACACACACACACACACACACACACACACACAGGAAAAGTCATTACTATAGAATTAGGATTAATAACTTTCTAATATTATCCAGTTCTATTGTTTGAAAAATGGTGATTTAACAAGTAAACTTAAAAACAATTTTCAGAAATTAGAAAAAAATTTGACTAAACTTAGTAAAAATCTTTAAAATACAACTTTCTATTCTTCTTACCACGATTGATAAAACAGGAAAATATAACTGGAAAAGGGAACTAATTCAGAACAGATGTCAGGGAAGAATTTTTCCAGTACTAAACTATAAACATGCGGAATAAATACTGGAAAATGTTATTATGGTAAAAAAAATCAGAATCAGTTACTAATTACATGATCTAAGTAGGAAACCAGATATCTAAATATGTAGAACAAGCCTTTCAAAAATAGCCCTAAATTAATGGACAAACCATGTTTTTACTATCCAAACCTGACTCAGATAATACATAAACCTGAATCTGCTGAAATTTAGATACTTTCTAATGTCTGCAGTCAGCTCTTATTTACCCAAATGATGTATCCAACTACAAAGCTAACAAGTTGGCAAAGAGAATTCACTCTACTCTTGATTACTTTGCCAACATTTTTTTTTAACATCTTCAAGTACTTCCTTATGACCTGCTTTAATACTTCACTTTGCCTACACTCAGAGATACAAAAAGCCTGCAACTCCACTATCAACAGGCCTCCTCTAGCAAAACTGGACCCTTCTGTCCCAGCTGCTATACTCTAGCAGTGGCTTATGCCTAGCATGAAGAAAGGGTCAGAAAGAAACTGAAAAGCTGGGTGCTGGTGGCTCATGCCTGTAATCCTAGGTACTCAGGAGGCTGAGATCTGAGGATTTCAGTTCAAGAAAGTCCATGAGACTCTTATCTTCAATTAGCCAAATAAAAAATAGATGTGGAGCTGTGGCTCAAAGTGGTAGAGCTTAGCCTTGAGCAAAAACCTAAGGGACAGAGTCCAGGCACTGAGGTCAAGCCCTATGACCACAGAAAAAGAAAACAAAAAAGAAAAAGACCTGAAGAGGAGTACACAACAGAATCCATTCCAAGAAAGTTTGCTAATTGTATGAAATCAATTTGTGAATCATCTAATATTCAAATGAATTTACAAAGACAAATTCCAAAGCTAAATACAAAATGACTTTTGGACCATCCAGGTTTCTACTCATTTCTAATTCATGGACAGGAAAGGGCTGTGATGCTGGCAAAATTTGAACTATCAAGGGCTAGTAAGAGCCATTCAATGACTACAGTTAACTGCCATGTGGGCCAAAACAGCTTTATAAAATATTACTACTAAAAGCACATTTTACATGTAAGAACCTCCTGACTACAGCAATCAAGTACTGAGATAGAAGGCAGGACAGATTCACAGTACTGAACTGGCCTAAAAAAGCATTCCACTTTTGAAGGTAAAGTATCATAAAATGAGCTCAACACTATTGTTTTACAGATGATGATATTTAAGCCTCCAAAAGACTGTTACCAAAAGTCAGGCATCTTCATGGCAGCAAAGGTAGTCCCAGCTCTCTGAGAAGCAGAGACCTCTAAGAGTTCTTTGCAATACACAGCATCTCACTCTTTGAAAATATGGTCAAGGCAGTGAACGTGCACACGTGAGGAAATACATTTTCTTTCAGAGCTGGGTTGATGAGAAAGAGTTATGCAGCTATATTTGGAAAGAGGTATTTACTTCGTCAACTCTAACTAAAATGCAGATCTTGTTTCAGAGGCATTATATCCTAAACTGATTTATCACGCATAAGCAGTAACTTTTCTCTTCCAAATTAGTGTGGTCTTCCAGAGTTTACCAGTGATAGGGGCAAACATGACATCTTAACCAGACTACAAGCTTCTCCCGTTATTATTGATGAGTGGGAAAATACTATTTAATGAGATTATAAAATATTATTAGACTTCCACCATTAAGAATCCTTTCCATCTCAGATTTCTAGCTTTTTTCTGAAATTTTCTATGACACCAAAAGTCTTTTCTGTTTATTATATTGCTTTTTATTTGTTAATATAAATTTTAATATTCTGTTACATGGACTTCTAACAAATCATGATCCCAAAGTATTTTTGATCCCAAAATATATGCAGTTTATTTCTACATATCTTTTTTTATGAAAATCTAGGTATGTTGTTTTGGAAAAGAATAAAAAATTCAAAAAAGAATTTACATTTAACTAGCTATACACAGATGTCATAGTCTCTAATTTTCTAAATATTAAAATGTTTCCAGAATATTAATATCCCCTAGCCTATAGTATCCAGCTCATCAATGACACAAAGAACAAAAGTCAAACCAAAACTCTACCAGGAAAAAAAGAGAGACAGAGAGATCATAGCAAATCTTCCTACGCAACAAGCAAAACTGCCATTTCCTCCTGTCACCACGGAGCTGCCTGTGTTTCTGGCAAGCACCTTGACAGGTATGCTCCCAGCAGGAACATCCAAAGTTCAGGCAAAGAAAACAACTAATATGTGACCTCATATACTTCCGTTCATGCGAAGAATGTCTGAGTCCATCCAATCTTCTACTTCTACTATGTCTGCTCTTCATGTGGATTCAAGTTATATGAGGCATCTTTTATGAACATTTACTGATTACAGTGAACATTTTTAGGTGACTTAGAAATGTCAGAGATGGGTAAGGCATGTTTTTGAAGCTTATGGTTTGACAGTTACAGGCAATGGATAAAAGAACACAAAAAGCAGGCAGTAAAATAAAAATTTTATGAAAGACGATGAGTACAGTGTGAGTTTACTTCTCAAGCTAGTTTTTGTGAAAGGGTAAATTTTCAGAGGAAGTGGCCAGAATGGAGAAAAAGGAATGGCATAGCGAAGAGAATTACAAACAAATTGGAGGAGTTGGACGCATGCGGGAAGAACAGTGAGGATGCCAGATTGACTAGGACAGGAAAACTGTGTGGAAGTAAGAACTGGGTTTTACTATGAAGACACTCACTATGCGGTTGCTGAAGACTTTTAAGGATGTGAGCAAGAAAACATAGGGTATATTTGGAAGACTAATCTGACACTGATAGAATTTGTAAGAGAAGGAAGGTATGTAGGTCAGATAGAAAATTACAACACTCCTGGATCCCTGAGCCAGGAACATGTGAAGTATACATACATCGTCAGGTGAAGTTACTAAATTTTATGCATGTATCTTAAATACAGTATGCAGTTTCTACACTGATTCTAGAATACTTGAACTTAAATTTTTGGGCTTATTATTTTTACCTTAGGTAATAACTTCTGGTTTGGAATTTGGATGTGGCCTTTCCTTGTTGGTAAAAGTGATCACCATTCTCTACCTATTAGCAAAATCAATAAGACAGCATGTCATTGCTTCTTTACAAGAGTATTGAAAACAATTCTAAAACCTCGTTTTGTAAAAACAATCACTTTTCTTAACAGTCTTCCCCAAATCCCATATTTTCTATTCCAAGAAAAAGTTTTTTCTTACAAACAGATTAGGCCTATAAATGAAAGAGCGAGAGAAGGAAGGAAGGAAGGAAGGAAGGAAGGAAGGAAGGAAGGAAGGAAGGAAGGAAGGAAGGAAGGAAGGAAGGGAGGGAGGGAGGGAGAGAGGGAGGGAGGGAGATAGAGGGAGGGAGGGAGATAGAGGGAGGGAGGGAGATAGAGGAAGGGAGGAAGGGAGGGAGGGAGAGAAGAAAGAAAGAGAAAAAGAGAAGGAAGCAAGAAAGGAAGGAGGAAGGAAGGAGATAAAGAGAAAAAGAAAGGAGAAAGGAAAGGCTGCAAATTGGTAGGTTACTTTGTAGCCAATTTTTAAGATTTTTCTGCCCTCAGAGCCAAAATTGCTTTATTTGGTGTGTGTCAACTACACATGAATGACCCTTCAAAAAAAAAAAAAAAAGGGCCAGTAGTAAAGTTTTCATTATGTCACAAATTAACAGTCTTCTTCAATTTGGTTTCCCAAAGAAGAGATTTACTATAAAGTCTCGAATTTCACCTGAAAAAGTCACCAAAAAGTGATTTCGAAAACTAAACGTGTCATCTGTGCCTCATCACAGAATATACTCAATTTCTAATGATTTTAGAAAAACAGCCCGATGACTTTAGAAAAGTTAGAGGTGTTTAAAAAAAAAAACTTTAAAAAAAATAGGTAAAAATGAATTCGTTTGTGTCACCGGAAGAATATACATACTTAGGGACCTGCAGCGTTCTCCACGCCTTCCGATCCAAAAGAACCCATTCCAGCAACTGGCTCAGCAGGTCAAACTACCCCCAAGGAACTGAGATTGTGCACCTGGCAGACACTGGGGAAGGAAAGGCTGCAAAAGAAGGACAGAAGGAGGTTGCGGGGGGGGGGGGGGGAGATGGAGGCCCAGGAGTAGCCCGGATAGAGATCCCGGGACTCACTCCATGCAAAGGGAGAAATGCTTTCTTTACCGGTTATTCTCAGCCGCCAGGGAGCAGATTTTTTTTTTTAAAGGTAAACATTGATACCAGTTTGAAATTCACCGAAGGAGCCCAATTCTCCTGAACAAACTCGGTTAATATCTTTATAACGACCCTGATGGGCAAGGCGTTAGAAACCAGTAACCACGCAGTGAATCCCTAATTTTAGGGCTCGCGCTGATCCCAGTTCTGCCCGAGATGGCTGAGACTGAAAGGGGGAAGAGGGTGGTAGAGGCATGGGTGGTGTGCAGAACACAGATGAGATTTTTGTTGTTGTTGATGTTTTTTACAGCATGGAAATAAAAAGTATTTTTAAACCTTCTCGAGGGTGCAGAGTTAGGCAAGAAGTAATACGTGGAAACTGTCAAGTGCTTCTCTTAACACACCCACCCACCCACCAGATACCGCCGCAGCCGGCTGGGGGAGTCTCCCCTCCGCTTGCCTGACAGCTTCACTTTCTTTGAGGTCTGGAGCTGGTGATCACACTGGCCCGTCACGGTATTTTCAGTTAACAAAGTAGTTACTCAACAGGGGGGGAAAAAAGCCACCAAAGAGCCGAGCAGCTGCTGCTGCACCCGTGATGCAAGTGCAGGATGAGCCCCGGGCCGCCACCGCCGCCCCGGCTCCTCCGTGACGTCCGGGAGGGGTATCCCCGGCTCTCAGGAAGTGGTGGCCGCGGACGGCTCCGCCCCGCGCGACTCCGGGCCGGCCCGGCACCCGGGCGGGCGGGGATCACCGTCCCCCTCCACCCCCCGCCCCCGCCCGGCCCGCCTTCCCATCCGCACCCCTCTCCCATCCCACCCAGCGCGAGCGCGCACCGCCCTCGGGCCGCGCGCCCCGCCCGGCCCGCCCGCGCCGCCTCTCCAGGCGGACCCCGCATCCCCACCCCGCCCGGTTCCCCTCCGCCCGGCCCGCGCGTCCCACGGCTCACAACCCACTCACCCCGACCCCCGGCGCCGACATCACCGGTCACCAGACAGGGGGGACGGGGGGAGGGGGAAGAGGGAAGGAGGGGGTCCAGCCGAGTCCAAGATGGCGACTCCACCGCTCCCACCCCCGCAACCGTCCGCACTCGGGGCGGGGTCGAGGAGCCCCCACCACCACCATCACCACCACCATACACACCCCTTGACGCGCGCGGCGCGCTCGCGCCCGAGGCCTCCCGCTAAAAATAGCTAAGCCCGGACTATATTTGGTTCGGCCGGATCCGGGCGAGGACGAGCGCGCGCGCGCGCGCACGTACGCGCGCACTTCGCGCGCCCCGCCCCTCCCGTGCCGCCTGTCCTCCTCCAGCCCCGCCCCGCCCCGCCCCGCGCGGGGCTGAATGGAGCGGGGCGGGGGTGACCAAGGGGAGCCTACTCCGCTATCTGCCGCGCGCGCCGGCGGCGGGGCCAGGCCAAGCGCCGAATTTAGTAACATCGCCTGCGTCAATCACGCGCCTCGCGTGCGTCAGCGCCGCGCGGCTCCAGGTCCTGCTCACCACCGCCCCCCCTCCTCTTCCAGCCTTTGAATGGATACAATGTAGCAGCGCCCTCCTGCCTTCGGAGACTGGAGAGGAACGCGCCGGGGCGCCGGGGCTCGGTTCCTCGGCGCTAGGTCAACTTTCGGAGCATCCTCCCACAGAGGTCTCCACACCG
The DNA here is from genome assembly GCF_024711535.1 of Dipodomys merriami. Taxonomy (NCBI): domain Eukaryota; kingdom Metazoa; phylum Chordata; class Mammalia; order Rodentia; family Heteromyidae; genus Dipodomys; species Dipodomys merriami. The sequence goes on from NW_027202382.1 coordinate 19,444,849, forward strand.
GCAGCCTGCCTGGAGTGGAGGTGGAGGCGAAGAGCGAGAGACACACGCAGCCATCTATGTTGCTTTCAAGTTTCTGGTCCTGGCTGGAAGCTCCTTCGACTCTGAAACAAGTGGTGCGGACCAGCGGATCTTTCCCCTTCAACTCGGCCGTCCCCACCCGCAAAAGACCCGAACGGGTCAAAGCAATAAAAATGTCCCATCTGAGTCAAGCGGACCGCCCAGGGCTCTGTCTTGTCCATTGTTGCACTCGAAATATTTTCTCAGAAACCCATTTCTAAAAGGGACAGCAGCCTTCGCAATTAGGAAGCGTTAAAGGGTGACATGTTTGTTTTGTTTTCAGCAAGAAACTCACACTGAAATTCATCATTTCCAGGAAGATTTTTTTTCTCTCTCTCATACAGTCGCCCTCAGCCCAGGCTTTGGCCACACCATCTCCCGACAAATGAGTCCCAGGAGACCAGAGGCGGTGCCCCAGGGAGAGACAGAGTAATAAATCCTGTTGATTGATTCTTGAGATGTTTCTTTTGAGCAATGGAAGGGGAAGCATCTGCCACCATCAAAAAAAAAAAAAAAAAAAGTGAAAGTGCGAGGTGCGAGTTGCATTTCTGACCCGGCGCTGGGGAGGAGGAAGGATCTACAACAGCACACTCCTCTGTTCAACACGTGTGTGTGTGTGTGTGTGTGTTATGCACATTAAGTAGTTTCTAGGGGAGGGTGCAGGTGGATGAGAGATGTGCACTTCGTCGGATCACAATGTGTCCAGTTAGGAGACTCACACCATGAAATTCAAATAAAATAAAAATCCGTATCCCTTCGGCCATTAGCATCCCGGGGCGAACTCGTGCGCCCAGCCTAGGCACCGAGGGCCAGAAAGACGTACACAGTTTTAGAACCTTTCCACGAGGAAAGCGCAGCTGCACCTCGGGGAGTCTTCGGGCTGGTGGTGGGTGCCAGACTCCTTTCAGCCCTCGGATGCCAGATCACTCAGAGGAGCTGGCTGGCGGAGCTTTCCCTTACCCCCCTGACCCCCGGGCTCGGTGCCCCGGGGCAGCCCGGAGAACGCGCCAGCAGCACTGGTCCCAACTCTAGTTCCTCCCCCCCCACCACCACCACCACCCCGGCCTGACAGCTGGGCGGTCCCGCCTGACCCGCGGGGCGGGCTCCAGCACTCTCCCGAAAACGCACGCCCTAGCGGGCAGCGGCACCACCGCGAAGGGGCGGGCCGCGCCGAGCGCAGCCAGCCCTCCCACCCCACCTCCCCACCCCACCCCACCCCCGGGCTGGATGGGGCAACTACCGCTCACTTTCCATTGTGCGGTCCGGGGAAAACGCGCGGGCGCGCGCGCGCGCACACACACACACATAAGCACAAACACACACTCAGACACCCTCCCTCGCACACGCGGAACCGGCTGGGCCAGGGGAGGGAGGAGGAGGGTGACGTAGCGTCCCATGGCGTCACATTGACGTATCGCATTCCAGGCACTCTATGGAGAGGCCGCTAGGGCTCCTGTGGCATAAATGACGTGCCGGGAGAGCAGGCGAACGCGCAGCCGGGAGAGCGGAGTCTCCTGCCTCCCGCCCCCCACCCCTCCAGCTCCTGCTCCTCCTCCGCTCCCCATACACAGACACGCTCACACACCCGCTGCTCCCTCACTCGCACACACACGCACACACACTACACACACACACGCTCGGCGCACACACACTCTCCACTCTTTCTCTCTCGCGCGCTCACACCCCTCTCGCCGGTGCTAGTGCCGCGCCGCGCCGCGCCGCAGCCGGACGGCCCCTCCTGGCTCACTTTGAGACGCTGACAGCGCGGACAGCGGTCGTGGAGGTGGGAAGCGCGGCGGCCGCCTAACCGCCCACCCCTCCCTGGGTCGCCACCGGAGACCGGACGGCCGGCGGAACCTCTCGGCGGCGCTCTCCCATGAGTCGGGACCGCAGCATCTCCCCGCCAGTCGCCCACCGCTCCTGGGAGCCGCTGGGCTGGTACACCGCAATCCTCCCGGGACAGCAGCTGTGACCGGACACCCCCCCTACACACACCACCACCTGGCCTCCCAGTGCAGATTTCGAGGCAGCTCTCTAGAAACTCGCTCTAAAGACGGAACCGCCACAGCACTCAAGTACGTATGGGATGAGTCCAGCTTTATTTTTTAAAAGGCCGGGATGAGAGGGGGGGGGGGCTTGCTTGAAAGTTGGCGCGCTGGGAAGCGTCGCTCCCGAAAGGGATAACTTTTGAGTGTGGGGTCCACCACACACACACACGCACGCGCGCACACACATACACACTCGCGCACACACGCACGCGCCCCCCCCCCCATCTTATCCCCGCTTTATTTAGCCTTGCTTTGCCAAAGCGATCGGTGGTGGGCTCTGATGGGAAACTTTTCCCCGGTGAGCGGGGCTTTCGGGGACTCTGGAGCTTGTGGGATTCCTCTCCCCACCCCCGTAGAGGCGAAAAAGCCTCTAACAAAGAGGAGGACGGGGATTTGCGCTGTAGCAGTTCCAGCGATGTAATTCAGGGTATTTCGGCTCTAGTTGTCATGGTAATGATGCTCTCGGCGGCGGCGGCGGCGGCGGCGGCGGCGGCAGGGAGTTGCAAGCCGGGGTGATGAACGGCTGTAATTTTCCTGCCTTTTAAGTAGGATTGGAAGTAGGGGCTTTGGTGGGTCCGAGTGCAATGTACCTGAATGGTGGAAGGGAACTGGTTGTCTGGAAGAAAGCTTGAGACTGTGGGGTGGGAGTGGGGGGGGGGAAGCTTGGGGAGGGGGGGAGGAGAGGTCTTGGACAGCAGTGGCTAGAGTTTGCAGAGAAGCCCGGGAGATCTCGGGAAAGAGGTCCTAATTGTAGGAATGTGGCTTGTTGTATTGAAATGAGCCTGGGGCTCCGCGAGGCACGTCTGCCTGGCGTCGCCGCCCGGCCGGTTTAACACTTGTCTCTTTGGAGGTAATCGGGTTGTAATTGCTGACTCGCGCGCCCCGGCACGCGTGGGGACGGTGTCCCTTCTCCTGCGGAGGGCTTGGTGTTACGGTGTGGGAAGGACAGAGTTTACTTCTCACGGATAGAATTCGCGCTTTTGGAGGAAGTTTGCCGGGCGTGTTTTTCCTTAACTCTTCCGTAGAAATGAAAGTTCTCGGTGGCGAGAGGAGAGCGGGCCTGCCGAGCGCAGCCTGCCTGCCGAGACTGGCTTCCAAAGAAAGGCACCTCTCAAACCTGTTGGAATCTTCGGGCCGTCAGAGGGAGGAAGCTCTCGGCCCCTTGATTTCCAAGAACGTTCTTGGAGGTTGCCTTTTGTTGATGTCCCCCTGGATTACCTAAGAATTGCTGGCCAGGAGTTGAGTGATCGGAAATCTCTACCAGCTGCTATCGCAGGATTTGGGGGGTAGGATGGGGGATGGCGGGAGGAAGAGAGGTGCGGGGTAGTCCTTCCAGCGCGAACCCAATCCTAGATCTCCCCTCCCCACCACTGAGAAGTGTTTTGTTTTGGGTTTTTTAAAATAGAACCGGACTGGGTGGGGGAAATAGAATAGCTGCCCAACGCGGATCGTGGGCACAATGAATGAAAGTACTTTATTCGAGTTATTGTAGCGGAACACGATGCGCTATAACGTGACTCCCCCCCATCCCCCACCCGCATCCCACCCGGGCCTCGCTTCTCCCAAGCAAATCCCGCACCTCTTTCCCCGGGACCCTGCGCGCGCGCGCGCGCGCTCACAGAAATTCTCCCCGCGGTTTGTCTAGTCTCCCGAGGTCTTTCTGCGAATCTGCCTTCTCCCGGGCTGTCTGCTCCATGCCTCTTGCCCCCGCCCAACCTCCGCCCCCACTCATCACGGATGGAAACTCCGCGCCGGAGCCCGGGTCACAATGGTGTGTTTCACGGTTTCCTCCACACACTTCACCACCGGGAGGGGAACACGGGGGTGTTCCTTTCGTCTGCCCACGAGAAAGAAAGGGGCTTTGACAGAGGTAGTTATTTCTTCCTAATTTACAACCCCAAGGCTCTGTGCCCCGGACCCCGGCGGCCGCGAACCGCAGCAGCAGAACGTGTTTCCAGGCGCAGAGCCTTTGCCTAGGTAACCGGCGATTTGGGGAGGGGTGGAAGGGGGAGAGGAGAGGTGGGGGGGGTGGGGAGAGAGAGAGAGAGAGAGAGGAGAGAGAGAGAGAAAGAGAGAGAGAGAGAGAGAGAGAGAGAGAGAGAGAGAGATGGGGCGCTCGGCTGGTAGGAAGAGAGAGCCCCGGAAAACGCTGGGTTTCTGGACAGAAACCCCTTCCGTGGGGACACGAGACCCGCGCCCACGGGAGTTCATAAGAAGCCTCACCTTAGAAAAAGACTCTGCTTGTAAGGGGCCTCGGGAGAGGCAAGGATGCAGACACCCACAGTGGGAGGGGGGTGAGGACGATGGCTGGAAGACCCCCCACTTTTGAAGATGCGAGGAGACGAGTCTATGTTCTTGCGGTGGGAAAATCTACTTAGGGGCAGCGCTACAGTTTTCTGTGGGAGCAGCTTGGGTTGGGGGACGGAGGGAGGAGGGTGACAAGGGAATCCCCCAATTTCCTAGTGGTGGAGGGTTCCCAGGACCTGGTAGCTCGGAGCCCCCCCTTTTTTTTCTTTTACTACAAGCCAGAGCCAGACACCGGAGTCACAGGAGAGGAAACTTACACGACCTGCTCTCTCCAGCGCCTTGGAGAGGTTTTGTTGTTGGCTTTGGGATTTTTTATTATTGCTATTATGATTTCTTCCATCCAGTTCCTACCCTTCGAACTGTGCCCACCCGGAGCAAAGGGGGCGCCATAGGCCATTCTTTGGGGCAATCAGATCCTTTCCCCTGGCCAGCCCAGCAGCGTTTTCAGCTGCAAAGTTTCGTTAGGGCTGTGCGCTGAGACCCTGGCTGGGCGAGCTGCTCCCGGCGCCCCCCGGGATGCGCCCCTTCAAAGCCACCGGCGCCCGGGAGCCTCAAAGCCGCCCCACCCTGGAGGACCCCGCCTGCCAAGGGCAGGGGACCTTCCTCAGCCCCACCAGTCGGGGACGCGCCGGCTGCCTCCGCGCCTGTTCCAGCGCGGCTGCTGGCTGGCCTTCTTTCCACTTTGCCCTTTTGTTTGTTTGACCCTTGGCCCCTGAAACTCGCGGCTAATAGAAGTGAAGCTCCATTAGCATTTAGAATGAAAAGCGCGGACTTTCTTAATTCCTCGAGGCATTCACGCATTCGTTCCAGCCCTGGTGCATTTCCTATGCAACGTGTAAAATTCGTATTTGAGGGGTGGGGTGAGGGGTAGAGTTGGAAAATAGCCTATGTTCCGCTCGTGCACACCCACGGACTCCCAAATTCCGGCTGAAATGGGTCCCTCAAGTGTTCACTTTTATTTGGTTGGGGTTTCCCGCCCCTGGATTTCGAGGGCTCGGAACTAATCATGGGGGGCAGAGATTAATTTGCGGGCGATGACAGGCTGCGGGGCTTTTCTCAGATCGCGTGCCACAAAGCCGCGGAGCAGTGGGCTGCTTTCCCCAAGACAATGTGACGCTCCCTGCCCTGGGATTCTGGGACCCCTTAAGCACCTTTCCTTCACCTTAAGAGCATCCTTTGCAATAATCATCATAATTTTTTAAACCCTTTTCAACCGGCTCCCGTACCGTCCTCCCCACCCACCCACCCACACGCACTCTCCATTTGCCCAGCAAAAGGGATCAGCGACCCAGCCTGGTCTCACCGCTCATGTGTGTTTTCTCCTTCTCGATGCCTGCAGAACCCACTGCGGGAGAACGCAGCCCGGCAAGCCCGGGCCCTGAGCCTGGACCCTCTGCAGAGCCTGGCAGCACCAACTCGCCTCGCGGGACGTCTCCTCCTCCTACACTCTCAGCCTCTGCTGGAGAGACCCCCAGCCCCACCATTCAGCGCACAAGATATCCTCCAGGTAGGTTTGAAAGCAGGACACCTTAACCTTCAGGAGCCAGGGAGAAGTGGGTGGGAGAACCACACACTCAGCAGGCAGGCTGGTCAACTTGCCCAGTGCCAACTCAGCGGCTGCTGGCCCTGTATTTCACAGCGCAGGTGGCTTCCATGCACGAAGCTCCTCTGTATACCACACCCTGTTGCTACCAAATGGAGCAGCCAGATAAAAACTAAGCGCTGCATTTCTCAAAATTACCTTTTTCCTAAGAAAATTTGCAAATATTCCAGTAGCTTAGGATCTTGTATACATTTTCATGTCTTAATTTTCACTCTCCTCTTATATCTAGTATATTGGTTCAAGATGTATAGGATTACTTAGAGCACTAAAGAGCATTTGTGTTTATATAAAACCAGAATCACTTGGGTGATGAAGTTTGAGAGGTTGAGCTTCGAGGGAAAGGGGGAACATAATTGAACCAAAAGCCAATGCATAAATAGAAGTTTGGCAAAAAAAAAAAAAAAAAGAGAGAGAGAGAGAGAAGGCCCAAACCCGGTAGTTTGCACCACCTCCTTAAAAATATTACTAAGTGTTAGGCCTGGGTAGGCACCAGAAATATATGCAGACCAATTGAACAGAGTCCCCGAAAGCTCATCATCTTCCAGCTGGAAACTTCAGAGAGACACAAAAGAAATCAGTAGTGAATGACAGTAAAGACAGAAAAGACCAAGGGAGAAATCCCAGAGGCACTGAAGGGAGGGGAGAGGATGGAAGAGCAGTGTTCTTTCTATTAAATGATTAGCTTTTCATTTCATCCCAACAAACTGGACACTAAGATAAGTAACCCTCAACTTCAGATTAGTTTGTATGTATTTAAGAGCCTTTCTTGAAAAAAGACAGGCCTGAACTAGCCTTTCTCTTTCTCTCTCTCTCCCTCCTTCTCTTTCTCCCTCCGCCCCCTGTCTCTGTCTCTCTCTTCATCACTGCTTTTTCCAACAGGCCCTCCTCACCTTTTTTCAAGTCAAGATTGCATCCCATACCCGCATGACTCAATCAGATTTGGAAATGTGGGTAAGAGAACAATGTCAAAGGAAATGTGAAGAACTCACTTTTCTATTAGTCACACCTTTTACATCAGCCACTCCAAACAGACCAGAAGTACCTGGTTTTCCTTTGGCTCAGAAAAACCAACCACCAGAAACTGCCCATTTTACCACTTCTATTTAACTATGAAGAAGGAAAGTCATTAGATAGATCACTCACTAGCATCAATAATTCTCAGAACCTTTTCACCCAGTTCCTCTCTGAACAGCAGTAGTCAGCTTGGATACCAGTCTCTTTGGGGCTCCATGTAGTCAAACTAGCAGAGAAAGCAAATCTGTTCCAGAATTGCTTTCTTCTTTTCTATGGATCTAATTCTTTGATCATATGAAAATACCTACTTACTTGCCTATTATGAGTGAATGTTGTCATAAAACAGCCACTGATAGCTTATAAGTCCAAATTAGGAAACATATATGTGTGTGTGTGTGTGTGTGTGTGTGTGTGTGTGTGTGGAGTGTATGGCAGAGAGCAGATTTGGTGGGTGTGCTGTTGCAGCTGCTGATCTTTTTCTTTGCAGATGGCACAAACTCCCCCGAGTCCATTTCCTGGGCCTACATTCCCACTTCGCCACCTAGCTGGCTGAAGTCATCAACAGGGTCCAGTTTGTACAGGCTGCTAGTCTCGTGGAGAGAAATGGGAAAGGGGTGGGAAGCAACCAACCACCAGGACGTGTGTGGGCAGCCTCAGTTGGCACTTGTAAAATGTTACAATGTCACCATCTCTCTTGGCCAGTAAGTCCCACATAGGACATCTTTTTGACTAACTGGTAGGTTTACAAATCAGTGTGTGTGTGTGTGTGTGTGTGTGTGTGTGTGTGTGTGTGTGTGTGTGTGTGTATTCGCGCGTGCGCGCCATGGAAGAACCAATAGACTCTTTCTCCTAAAATTAACCAACGGAGCATTCACTGGCTTTCCTTTTGTCCTCCTGCCTTATGGCTGAGGAGGTCACTACATTAAATTTATAGGACTCAAAGCTACTTGTAACAATAATAATTCATCATTAATAATATCATCTCTGGGTTTATGAGAGAAGACAAGTTTCCAGATCTGGTGGAGAATAAAGCAAGGAAGAGAAGATGGGTGCAGACATTCTGGGTAGGCCAGCTTCTGGTGTCCCTCAGCCTCTTTGTTCGCTGGGGATTCAGCTGTCTTGCCAGGGAGGAGAGAGTAAGCCACCAGAAGGAGGAGAGGATGTCACCTCCTCTGGCTTCCCACATTTAGACAGCAGTTAATTCCATGCTGCCTGTTAACCAGGAAAGAAGTGTGGCCTTGCTCCTGAGACCTTCTTGCCTGTCCCTGCAGATATGCCCTGCGTGCAAGCCCAGTATAGCCCTTCGCCTCCAGGCTACAGTTATGCAGTGCAGACCTATGGCTCGGAATACACCGCGGAAATCATGAACCCTGACTACGACAAGCTGGCCATGAACCTCAGCAGCACGGAGATCACGGCCACGGCCACGACGTCCTTGCCCAGCTTCAGTACTTTCATGGAGGGAAGCAGCTATGAACTCAAACCCTCCTGCCTGTACCAAATGCAGCCGTCGGGGCCAAGGTCTTTGATCAAGATGGAGGAGGGCCGCGCGCACGGGTACCACCATCACCATCACCACCATCACCACCACCACCACCATCACCAGCAACAGCAGCCACAGCCACAGCAGCAGCCGCAGCAGCCATCCATCCCTCCTCCTCCGTCTGGTCCAGAGGACGAAGTACTGCCCAGCACCTCCATGTACTTCAAGCAGTCCCCGCCGTCCACCCCCACCACGCAGGGCTTCCCCCCGCAGGCCGGGGCGCTGTGGGACGACACGCTGCCCTCTGCTCCCGGCTGCCTTGCTCCGGGCCCGCTGCTGGATCCGCAGATGAAGGCGGTGCCCTCGGTGGCCGGTGCGCGCTTCCCGCTCTTCCATTTCAAGCCCTCGTCGCCCCACCCGCCGGCGCACAGCCCCGCCGCCGCCGCCGCCGGCGGCCACCACCTGGGTTACGACCCGACGGCCGCCGCCGCGCTCAGCCTGCCGCTGGGAGCCGCGGCCGCCGCCGCCGCCGCCGCGGGCAGCCAGGCCGCTGCGCTCGAGGGCCACCCGTACGGGCTGCCGCTGGCCAAGAGGCCGGCCACGCTGGCCTTCTCCCCGCTGGGCCTCACGACGTCCCCCACGGCGTCCAGCCTGCTGGGAGAGAGCCCCAGTTTGCCATCGCCGCCCAACAGGAGCTCGTCGTCCGGGGAGGGCACGTGCGCCGTGTGCGGGGACAACGCCGCCTGCCAGCATTATGGCGTGCGCACCTGCGAGGGCTGCAAGGGCTTCTTTAAGGTGAGTTGCATGCCCACCCTGGACGGCTCCCCTCCACTCCCCTCGGCAGCCAGTCCTGTGCTGAAACACACATCCAGGCGGGTGCCCTTCTCCTGAGAGGTGACTGTCACATACCCTTCTTCTGAGAGGTGACAATCACTTACCAGGGGCCTGTGTATAAGAAGCTGCCCAGGTGAACTTGAGGGCTCTCCTTCTGACCTTGAGATGACCTTAGGAGGGTCACCTCCCGACCCCCACCCCATGGCAGAGCTTTCAGTAGATGCTCGGAACGATCTATGACTTTAACAATGCAAACCCCTCATGGCAGTACTGTCTGTCCATCTAGGCTGTCTGAGAGATAGGATCTGCAGGGCAAACTCGGGATCGCTGGGTCTCACTTAATCCTCCCAGTAAGAAAGAGCTGGGACTCTTAGATAGACCTGAGATTGAGTAGATTGAATTTTGGTCACTCACCAGCTTTTTTTCTTTTTCTTTTTTTGTTCACAGTATCTCACAGGTAGATAGTGGTGGTCCTTGCTTCATAGATGAAGTGGAGGGTCTGAGCCAAAGCAGGGTGATTTAGACTGCCAAAGAGGAACACTTAGAGGCAAGAGGCTGCGGGCGTTTGTGTGCACCCACCCAGTGCACATGCTTTTCATAGTTCTGCAGAAAGAGATTCAGGCAACTACCTGGCTCGATGCAGTCTGGGGCAATTTCTTCTGTAGAAAATAGATGTTGGAGCCTCACCAAACCACTCTATTCTCTGACAACCTTCCCACACCTCTGAGCTACAGGTATTGCCAGATTTCAGCATTGGTTTGAAAGGACTAATTCTCCTTTGGTCTCATAGACCCACAGAAGAAACTCACACTGGGAAGGTCTTCATCCTCCCCATACACATGAGGAAGTGGAGCCCTGGGGTGCTCAGATGCTTGCCCAGTTTAACAGTTAGTGTAATGGGTCCAACTGGCTTGACTCTAATGTTCAGTGCTCTCACCACCACTTTGAGGGTCAGGATTGGGCAGTTGTCTCCTTTTCTTGCTGTTCTGCCTTTTGTCATTCATTCTCAGACTGCTTTAGGCATTTCTGTAACACCTTCTTCACTCCAACCTACTGCCCCTTCATTGTTTCAGGCATTTGCAGACTCCACAAGTCATACAAAGAAACAAGATAATGATGGTAACTAGGATCAGAGAGGCCAAGAGTCTCTATGAGAGCATGCTGGAATTGGAGTCAAAAGATTCAAATAGGAGCCCTAACCTGTCCCTTTCCAATAACACGAGATTAGGCATGATACTTCTTACTAGGCCTCAGTTTTCCTCTCAGTGTGTACACACACACACACACACACACACACACACACACACACACACAAGCACTTTATAATCTTTTACAGACCATGAACAGTACATTGTAGAATAAAAACTATATAGTATTTGTAAAATTAATGTTGTGGGTAGTTGTACACACCAACAAACAACAGTGAATTTTTAAATTTTAATTCATTTTTTATCATCACACTTTAGTTGTACACAGGGAATTTTATTGTGACATTTCCACCCATGTAAGTAGTGTATCCAAGTCATCCTCCCTGCCCCCACCTCTTCTCCCGAACCTCCTCCCTCTCCTTAAAGCAATTGCAACAGTCATTTTTTATGTTAATTGAATTTTCTATTTAAATGGGAAAACAGTTGCGGGATGATTTTGCAGCACATTAAGTGCCCTACAGGTATGTCAGATTATGATGTTTTCAATGCAAAATCTTGGGTTGCATTGAACCTGAATGTTGGCCTTTTTTTTTTTCTGTCTTAACTATTTGTGCTCTTTTAGTTACTTTCAAGTAACTGCATTGGTTTAGCAGGTGGATGTTACAGCATTCCAGTGGAAATGCTTAAGGGCAGTAAAACAGGCAGCAGAAAGGAAGAAAAGAAAGACACAAAGCTAGGAGAACTGTAATTAACCATCCCTCAAATAATTAAGGGTTCACCAAAAATATGGTGGAAACATATTCCAAACCTAGAAATGTTCGTGAAATATTTCCCCAGCAGCTTTTCCTTTTGCTTCAGTCATCCCTTGGAAACAAATCTATACTTGAAATGGAGGGGGTAGGACAGAGAAGAACCTACCCCACAGATCTGTTAATTAAGGGAATGGGAGCAGGTTTTACCCAGTGGCTTTCTACCATTAAATTGAATTCTTTAAAAATGTGACATGAAGTGCAGTTAATGATGGGAATTCAGTGATTGAACCGTAACGATCTCTCCCTGTCCTTAAACTGTGCAGGCACACACAAATGTGGAGAAGGCTTCAGGTTATTGGGAAAATGTATACCTGAAACAAAATGCCAACAGCATTTAAATTGGCATATCGCCTTGAAGATAATGGCAAGGAATAGAGTGTTAGAAATGACTGCATGTTCAATGAAAGAGGGCTTCATTCAGGAAAAACAACTTCCTATCCTTACAGGCTTCTGAGAACTTAAATGCTGGAAACCTGAAGTCTGTGTGTCTTGAAATTTTGCATTTTAGACTGGGAAGACATGGCTGAGATTTGACACATACATTACATTTTACATAAGCAATCCAGAAACTACATCCTAAAATGCAGTTACAAGAGGATACTGTCAAGATTGAAACAAGGGAATAAGGATGATGGAAAATAAAGGGTTCAAAGTAAACCCAGAATTTTGGACACAAAGTCCAAATTACCTACTGGTTTTTTTTGTTGTTGTTGTTGTTTTGTTTTTGTTTTCCCCCCCTTTTATGTAGCCCAGACATCCCAAATAAATTCTAACTTTCTTTCTATATGGGGTTGTATAGATCCAGGTAAATTTGAGCAATAAAAATGCATCCACTTGCACAAATGTTTTCAATTAAAAAGCAAGTATTCTTTTACATTTGGAGCATAAAATATGTTTAATTATCCTTCCATGTGTCACTTCCAAATCCTATGTGATTCTGAAAAATATGGGGTTATTTTTATATCCAAGCCCAAGTTTATGATATGTCTTTTACAATATGACTTGATTGGTTTTGCATCAATAGTCATTTACTAAACAACCTATTAATGGGAATATTCACTGAAAGTATATGACTTTCATATTTCTTTTTTCTGTTCTTATTTGCCTTTGAGGGTTTTCTTCCTTAGCTATGATAGTGATTTTTAGTGTCCAGTTTTAAGATTCTGTTTTCAAAGATTGAAAGTGGCTAGATTTCCATATTTATGCTTTAAAGATTAAATAAAATACATAGGTCAATGAGGTAAATTTCCTTTTGAATTGGAATATTATTCTTTACATGTTTAAGCATGATAAATCCTGATTCTTTTTTTTTATGATTTCATCTCTATTGGGTAACAAAGCCAGCTACTGTGGTATTTGACTTACAATAGTGATAGCATGAGAAGTACATCTCAGATAATTCTGATTTTATTTTAATAAGGTCAGCAATAATCAGGGGAGTGAAACAAGTAGAAAATTGTTCCCAAAGGGATATTAAAAGTGAAGATAATCTAATCCTCCAAGGTATGATATGTTGACCTGGTAATTTCAGATATGATTTTATCATTCAGAGTTGGGTGTCTCATGAGACTTGCCTCAGAACAATCCAAGATGATTTTCATTGTCAGCAGCTAACACTAATAAAATTGTTTTTCCTGCAGGCTAGCGTGTTAGGAAATTAAATTTATCTAATTATACGAATTGCACTGTCGCTTTTCACATTGTAATTAAAATACATCTTGTCAGGTCTTACCTCTTTCCAGAAACTAGTAGTTGACTATCTCTGTATTGTCTTTTCTCAGAGAACGGTGCAGAAAAATGCAAAATATGTTTGCCTGGCAAATAAAAACTGCCCAGTAGACAAGAGACGTCGAAACCGATGTCAGTATTGTCGATTTCAGAAGTGTCTCAGTGTTGGGATGGTTAAAGAAGGTATGGATGTACTGCTTTTAACAGTTTGCTTTGTGTGTTCTCAGATATCACTAACAACTGCTAATATTTACATTGGGGCATCACATTTTCTCAGTTTTTTTTCTTTCCAAGATTTTTTATATGTTTACATTTTATGCTTCATATTTACATTTAAATGTAATTGAAGACTACTTATTGTAATTTCTCAAAATCAGTAGAAAGCCTGTACAATGCCTCTTGCTTCTATTGAATTCCTTACCAAATGTAAGTATGCAGTTTCAATCCACATTAGATTTTCATTACGTATTACTCCAAACTTATGACCACTTTCAAACGGTTGATCTCATTAATTGCTCAACTCTGTGTTTAGGTTCCTTGGTGTGATTTATGCCTATTCAAAACATAATCTTGAAACATGGTTTTCTTTTTCTCTCTCTGCATCAGTTGTTCGTACAGATAGTCTGAAAGGGAGAAGAGGTCGGCTGCCTTCCAAACCAAAGAGCCCACTACAGCAGGAACCTTCTCAGCCCTCTCCGCCTTCTCCTCCTATCTGTATGATGAATGCCCTCGTGCGAGCTTTAACAGACTCCACACCCAGAGACCTTGATTATTCCAGAGTAAGTTTTATGATGTCCTGCTTTCAAATGTATGAGCAGAATGTCTATTCATGATAATAGCAATGAGAGTTGATGAGCTTTGTGCCTAACATCATGCTAGACAGTTTTCATACCTTTTCTTATAGTTCTCATTTCATTTAGCAATTTAGTGCACCCATTATACAACATAACTTTTGCCTTATTGGTTCTCTAAATGCCTTAACAAATGACCCTGACAGAGATGCACCTGTTATACCCATTATTGCAGGAATCTTGGTAGAGGTGCCAATGAAAATCTGCCCAGGTAAACTACAATCTGTAGATTCTCCCCTCCCCCTCCCCACATGCATGCATACACACACACATACATACACACACACACACACAATCTAGACAAAGTGACTTCTAGGTTTTTTGTGTGTTTGTTTTATTTTCATATTGTGATCAAACCATTCGAGTGGACCTCAAGTTATCCTTAAGCAGTTTAGCCAATGGCATCCACATTGATTGGACCTGCTGCTTATTCAGAGGGATTAGACCATTGATGGAGAGGAGTAAGCTCTGGCCCTGACATCAGGGGTCTGGGGTGGAACACTGCTTCTGCTGCTCCCTGCCTGTGTCACCTGCTCTCGCTCTTGGCTCTCTCACCCCTACAGTGGAGATGATTACAATATTTAACTCCAGAGGGGTATTTTGAACATCAGTCACAGGAATATGAACACATTTGGAAAAACCAGAAATGATCACTAGTGTTGTTATTTAACTCAACCAAAACATATCAACATCATTATTTCATACAGAATGTAGTGAAACATCACCATTTGAATTCTGCAAATTCCCACCCCCTGCCACACTTGAAAAACACAAAGAGCCATAAGAGAATTTTCTGAAAAATGTACAAATGTTATTCTAAGGCCACCATTCTAATCCTTTCTTAAAAGGGATTTCAAGAAGCAAACTTCTAGTAAAACAGAATATAACTGAAGAGCACAGGGAAGGAGTAAAAATCATAATTACCATGCAGTGATATGTCGTGTGCTACATTGTTTCATTCATCCTTTAAAGAAGCACAGGTTGATGGGACTATTATCCTCACTGGAAGACAAGAAAACATAGTCACACATAAAGGGACCAGGGCAGAGGTAATAACTAGTGGGCAATGACAACCACATTTTGCTTTCACCATCTCTAGTCAGCATTTTAAGCTTCTGATTGACTGTGTGGCAATTGATATAAGTGCATCTTTGCTGTGTGCCCTCTTTTTAGGCTATGGTGTTGACAGCAATGATTGATATACTTGCTGTGATCCTCTTGTCCTCATACTCACCCTCATTATAGGCTGTGAAATCTCCTCTCTGCACCTGATCACAAGACTCCATGAGAAGCATAGTGGATTCTTAGCACCAAAGATTGAGGACTCTTATTCTGATTACAAGTAGTATCTCTTGACTACAGTCAGGTCTCAAATACTAGTGTAGCAGAATAATACAGTGGTGAAGAGTGTTGGCTTTGGAAACCTGCAATCCTAGTGGAAAAGCCCCACACCACCACTTACTAGTAGGTGACTTTGAGCAATTGGGTAGACTGTTTGATGCCTCAGTTTCCACATCTGTGTCATAATATAATAATATCTACTTCCTGGAGTTGTTTGTGAGCATGAAACATACTAATATTTGTCAATGAGTTGACACTGTGCTCTGTATGTTATCTTTTTCCTTGCTTTTATGCCAATACTGGGGCTCAAACCCAGGGCCTCGTGCTCTTTCTTGCTTAGTAGTTTTTGCTCAAAGTTAGTGCTGTACTACTTGATCCACAGCTCCTTTTCTGACATTTTGCTGGCTAAAACAAGAGTCCTCAACCTTTCAGATTTGTCTTCTGAGACTGGCTTGGAATTAGGATCCTTAGATCTCAGCCTCCCAAGCTGCTAGGGTTATAGGCATGAATCACAAGCACCCAGCTGGTAGTTATCTTTATCAGACTTCCTTACTCTGCCAGTTGTTGAATGTGTTAATGAGCATGACTATCACACACATCAGGTACTGAGCATCAGTTACACCATGAAGATAAGCGTTACGTTCTCCACTGTACTGACAAAAGAAATTAACACTAGGCGAAGCTAAGGAGTTAACTTGCCCAAGATCATATAGCTAACTCACACCTGAATACAATCATGTGTCTGAGACATTATACCCAAAACCTGTGCTCCCTAATAACCAAAGCTCCATCACCTCACTTGTTTCAGTAAAAGTAGGTGCTAGAATTCCCAAAGACTTTTGAGAATGAAAACTCTGCTCCCCGAAGTACCCTAGCCCCTGTCTATACAATACAACAGCATTGATGAAGCTAGTAGACAGTGCCTTAGCTAGGGTCAGGCACACAATCTGACATTGTTGAGAGTATTTAACATCACTGTTAATGGTCAATCCAGAGAAGTAAGACTCCAAAAGAAATACCTTGTTCCCAAATTATCCAATTATCCGTTTTCTGCCTTAATTACACATTCAATGGCAGAGCCTCCCAGCACTTTGAGTTGTCCCAGCTGGGAACTGTCTCCACACTGAAAAATCAATCCAGTATGTTTGTTTGCCTCTGCACCATTCAGTCTGTTAGTCTAGTGTCATCCTCCTCATCAACAAACATTTATCCAATTTAATTGTTAGCTTTGTCCAAAATAGTGGATTGACCATGTCACAGTCTGGGTCACACTGATACTACCTTTGGGGCCTAGCTCCATTTTGCACAGCATATTTATTTTAATTGCATTGTTTTTGGAATCAGGTTGGACCTCATAGCTTGGGTTTTCCTGCTTTCAGATAGCTTTTCCAAATTATCCAGAAGTTGGACCCAAATCAACTAAATTAAAAGACTTTTTAAAAAATACAGTGAGTTTTTCATCAAAAACTTGGATGAAGGCACAGGAGCATGCTGATCACATTTGCAGATGACAGAAAGCTGGGAGGGATTGCTAATCTGATGGATGTCAGTATCAACATTCGGAGTGATCTCGACAGGTTGGAACAGGAAGGGCTGAAACCATCACGGAGAAAGTTAACAAAAATAAATGTGAAGCTCAGTATTCTGATTTTTTTTAAAAAAGGGAGAGCGTTGGCTTGTCAGTGGCTCATATTAAGAAGAAACTCAGGAGTTTATCCCATAGACACTCAATATTATCTGACTAAATTACCTGCAGCATTAGCAAGAGTATGGAACCAGAACCAAATTCCACATGCTTCCATAGACTCTGTCCCATCAGACCACCCTTCAAAGACAGAGTCCAGTTCCAAGATGGGATTTAAGAGGAACATAGATTCACTGTTCCTAGAAGCTTATAAGGGATGTTTGGAGAAAATGGAAATATATAGATCAGAAGAGAGATTTGGTGAAATTAGGTCATTCTTGCTCTATGAAAAAAGAAAGAAAAAAAGACTGTTGTTTCCCTTGGTAGATCTAGAACGATAAGGGAGGGGTGTCTCTTCTATTTCCATCTTGCTCTGAGAATAGGCTCTCTTAAGCCTCCTACCTATGGTAGGAGTGAGATCAGAAACACACGAAATAATCAAGGAGAACATATATCGATTCTTCACCATGGGAAAGGTTATTGTAGATGGCAACAAGCCCTTCCTAATGTTAAGATTTTATAATCTTGAGGTTTTCGTTTTAAATGCAAGTTTTATATATGCATAAGATTGTACCTAGTTCAGTAACATGATATTTACCAAGATTAGGATTTGTTTTGTTGTCTATTAGAACAGGACAGAAATGGAAACAAAATGAATTTGAGTGCCTACTTTGAACCAGGCACCATCACATACATTTTTATAGAATCCCACATAAGCCCCCAAGTCTTTGAAACATAATTTGTGATTTCAGTATTTTGTTTAAAGACTATCATTTATTGAAACAAAATTTTCATCATATTTTCTCTTAAAATTTTATACTTACCAATTCATATAACTGGAAATGATCTTGAAATCACCCAACCTCTGTGTTGAGAGGAGTAAATGAAGGCCTAAAGGGGTCAGCTCACTTGCCTAAGGTCTGGTGGGGTGCTGGGATGAGCTCCAGATCACAGCAGTCAACGGTCAAGGTTTGAAACCAGCCCAGGCAGGAAAGTCCATAAGCCTCTTATTTCCAATTAACCACTAAAAGTCTGGAAGTGGAAATGTGGCTCACGTGGTAGAGCACTAAGCCTCAAGCAAAAATGCTAGCCTTGAGCAAAAGAAGCTCAGGGACCAAGCCCTGAGTTCAAGTCCTAATACTGGCATGCGTGCATGCACACATACACACACATACACACAACCATATGTATGTGCATATATATATATATATATATATATATATATATGTTCGTGTGTGTGTGTGTGTGTGTGTGTGTGTGTGTGTGTGTGTATTTGCCAGGGCATGGTCCCTGAGCTTCTTTTGCTCAAGGCTAGCACTCTACCACTTGAGCCACAGTGCCACTTCTGGCTTTTTCAGTTTATGTGGTACTGAGGAATAGAACCCAGGGCTTCATGCATGCTAGGAAAGCACTCTACCACTAAATCACATTCCCATCCCCACTTATTATATTTTTAAGCATAATAATAGTTATAGACACTTGCTTTTCTAAAAGGCCAACAAGTAGATACAATGAAAGACACTTCAGTTTTCATTTGTACCTACCTCATCCCACTCTACAGCAGTAACTAGTGTTAACATTTTAACATATATTCATAACATATATGTGTATATGTATATTATTGTGCCAGTCATACAGCTTGAACTCAGGATCTAAGGCACCATCCCTGAGCATTTGTGCTCAAGGCTAGTGCTCTGGCACTTGAGCCACAGCTCCACTTCTGGCTTTTTTCCCCTTTCTTAGTTAATTGAAGATAAGAATCTCACAGATTTTCCTGCCCAGTTTAGCTTTGAGCCATGATCCTCAGATCTCAGCCTCCTAGTAGCTATGATTATAGCTGTGAGCTACTAGTGCCCAGCTATATTTAAATAAATATTTGAAATAAGAATTTGCCCTGTCCAGTTTGAGTCAAGAGTGGGTGAGCCAATACAATATATTTATGGGGCTGGATTTTCTCAGTACATCAGATCAATAAGAGAAGGGGAAAATACTTGTCAGCGGGTGTGTTTTAATCTTCTTGTCACAGCATATGCGCCTGGAAGGTCGAAAGTACACAAGCGCCTCTCTCCCTGCCTGTGGGAAAGGAAAGAGGTTTGTTCCAAGTCACAGAGGGAATGAATGTTTCACAAGGCCAGAACGAGTGCTCCTGAGCTCGTGATGCATTCCTGGCTCTGGGTCCTCCACTTCTCCTTTGGGCCAAACTTCTCTCCCTCAAAAATGAGCTCAGATCATTGTACATCAGCGCAGTCAAAACATGTCATGTTTGATTTGTTTCTCTTCAAAATGCTGCTATTCCCTGCCTCACAGTTGCTTTTAATTTAGTAATACAAGTATATATAGACTTCGGGCTTGGCTTCAGTGCCTGCATAATTACTAATGAGAAAATATACTTAATATCCTCATTAGTTGGTCATTCCAAGTATTTTTTTTAGCACATTTGAGTGTTTTCTGATCATTGATGCCACTTAGTGTAGAAACAGACTGCAAATACAAGAAATGTTGCTCAGATAAAACCGAGCACCAACAAATGCCATTTAAATGTTAACAAGATACCCTATAAGCAGCAGTGTGGCAAACACATGTTAGACCTACAGAGTAAGCAGCATGAAAACTACAGAGCGATTTCATGAAGCTTCTGAGGAGATACTTTCTAACTGCCCTTGATTAATTCCAGTGATCTCTTTGATGGTTCTGACCCTTCTGGGTGCCACAGTTTCCTCATCAGAATAGTGATGAAATTGGACTAAATAGAAGCTTATGGTACTTTCTTTCCTTATCATTCCCTGGCCCTCTATGTGTTATACCTGCAAGAATTCCACCATGAGAACAGGTCTGCATCCCCTGGCTGTGGTATATTGCCTCTATCCAAAAGTGCTATAGTGTTTGCTGTAAATACAGATGTCTGAAACTGAGCACCATTGGCTCATGCCTGTAACCCTAGCTACTCAGGAGGCTGAGATCTGAGGCCTGTGAGACTCTTATCTCCAATTAACCACCAAAAAAGCAGGAAGTGGTGATGTGGCTCAAGTGGTAGAATGCTAGCCTTGGGCTTAAAAACTAATGCCTTGAGTTCAAGCCCCAGTACTATCTCACACACACACACACACACACACACACACACACACACACACACACACACACACACACACACACACAGAAAACAGATGTCTAGTCCACACCCAGACCTACTAAACCAGGAAAAAGGAGGCAGTCAGGAATCTATTTTAACAAGGGCCTCAGATCATCCATTGGTACACTAAGGCTAATAAACCTCCACTGTAATTTGATAATGACAATTTTACCTTGAATTTCCCAGTTTTTGTTGGAGTTGAGAAAGAATAAGCAATAAATTATGATGCAATTTTCCAGAAAGAAATATTAATTCATTGCACAAATATTTTTTGAATGGCCTTTGGGTGTCAGACACTATTCTGATACCATGGACACATTGATTGTTGAATAAAACTAATCTCTTGTCTTCAACTGCCAGTGAAAGAGAAAGAAAGTAAAATAACCTACAGTGCTGCCATTGGTGGCAGGATGGCAGTGTTCATTCTTAGGGATTTTGGGGGAAGTGGGGAAATAGAGAGATAGCAGATTACAAAAGATATTCATTGTCAATTCTTTTCACTGCCAATATTTTTAAATACTACTTTCTAAGGTGTAAAAACTGAAGAATATATGTATATATATAGTTTGACTCATAGAATGGTCACATCTAAAATTTTTAGAAATCTAAAAGATCCAGTGGAAGCAGGGGGGGGATTATACTAAAGGGAGAAATCTTTGACATATTTATCCAGGGCTGGAAGTGTGATAAATATTCAATTTCACTCTGCTATTAAAATATCACATGGCTCATTTACTAAGGCTGGTATTCCACCTTCGAATTACTTACTTGTGGCTTTAGCCATGGCTGAAGTCTGGTTTGTACAGTTGTACTAGTGCCATATGAAACACACAGACCCATTGACGCTTAAATAATATTCACTGCTTTCGTTTGCAGCTCTGGGTTACCCCAGGGCTTTGGAGAAATCTCTGTCATGCCTTGGCTGTCTGTGAGTGTAATATTCTTTCTCAGAAAGGCCAGATGCTGATAGAACAAGAATCCTTAGAGGCTACGAAGTTGTTTTTTTTTTTTTAATTCTCATAGACAAGGAAAAAAAATTGTTAAAAATCTTTCTGTATCTAACTGTGTTGAATGGGCATGACCGATAAGCAAATGTTTAGAGATTTTCTTTGGTGAACCCAAATCTGCCTTTCCTAGCAGCCAACAATAGTCAAGCCACCACTGCAGGATTGGGGGTCCCCAAACTGCTAGGCCAGGCAGAGAATCTGCCTACCTTTGTTCTGTTTCTTTAAATAGTACGTTCTGCAGAAGAACTGATCCTTGTTGCCATCCCGGGATGCTGACCCACCAGCCACCCACAAGTTACTGGTGGCTCTGGTTGAATCCAGTTTGGCTCTAGAATGCTGGGCCTTGGACCAGAATCATTGCAAGTGAAGCCCAGAGGGTCTCTGGCTGCAGGCTGACAAGCCAGGTCTGCCTGCTTTCCTCCTTGCTGGGCTCTGTCAGGGAGAAGCACACACGTGGCTCAGGCAGGGACTTCCATTCCCAGATTCTGAAGGCATAAAATGTGAGCCCAGCAGGGGCTGAGGCCTACAGGGAACCCTGCCTTGCGTGAAAACTCTGTGCTCTGGTACCTTCTGAGTGAACACTGGAAAGAGAGCAATTGTCCAATTGTGAGGAGTGGTTTCAGGGAGGTCTGTGCAGCAGAGTGCAGTTGTTAGGTCTATTCCCAGGAGGAGTTTATATCCTTTTAGCCTTTCTCTCTCCACTTAGCTTAATTCTAGACAATAACATCTAACTGTTACCTTACTGAAATCTTGCTATTTAGCCATGTTTAGAATTTTTGAGTGCAAGAGCTGGTAGGAATCATAGGGATCAGCTAAGCCAGTCTATTCCTTTTTCAGAGACAGAAACAGACTCAGAGAGGTTAAACATAGACTCAATGCCTAAGTCTGGAGGAGAACTCCAGGTGCTGCTACCTGGTTCAACATACCCATCCTCCACTCGATATCATCGCATGTAACGTTCTCAGCTTTAATTTTTTTAATTTATTTAAAACTCCTTTTTATTCTCTGTGCCAGTCCTGAGGCTGAACTCTGGATCTTGTACTCACTCATGTCTAACACTTCTGGTGTTTTGGGTTTGTTGTTTTTTGTTGTCGTGGTGGTTTGTTTTGTTTTGTTTTTCTGGTTTGGAATGGAGATCTCAGCCTTCAGGGTAGCTAAGATCGTAGATGTAAGCCACTGACACGAAGTGCTGTCAGCTTTTATGGGGGAGGGGATGAAGAGGGAAGGTGAGGAAGGTGTTCTGCCCTTACAGAGCATGTGGAATTACATTCATGAAAGAGAATTTTTTTTAATCTTCTTGACCTACTGTCCAGTTAAGAGTGTGATGAAAGAAGGGGGTGGGGAGAGTCGGACGCAGCAGGGACATGTGACAGCTTTGAACATGCTTGGCCATGGAGCTGCCTCCTCTGGCCTTTGTTTTCATGGCCTCTGTCATTGCACAAAATCAAGGACTTCATAGAATCCTAGGTCCTTTGTGAAAGTGAAGGGAGCGGAGGAGCCAGGGCTCTAAACTGGACTCAGTGCTATCGGGTCTTAGAAAATCAAGGTGAAAACTATAGCTTGTTGCAATCCAGTTTCTGTCCAAGACAAACAGAAGCTGAAGAGGGTCAGAACTCTTACCAGAGCTCATACTGCCAGTTTGTTAACTCATTCTCCAGGTCAGCCTCTTCCTATATGTTACTTGCCTTTAATCACTTCAACAACATCTAGAAGATTTTATTATCCCCCTTCTCCATAGGAGAAAATGGAGGCTGGGAAAAACAAAAAGCAGTCTCTTGTTTCTCTTGTTTCCCCAAATAGGGGCCAGAATAAAAGTAGGCATAAAGTACCTAGACTCCCTGACTGATGTTTCTTCCGTTACATCTTGATGCTTCCTGGAAAAACACAAAGCAAAGGCTAGACTCCGTGATGTCTAATATCGCCTTTCCTCATGCTTAGATAGTTTTACAATGAACACTTACCAGCTTATTGGCTAGTCCTTATCAGCTGTTTCTCTCCAACCTGATAGGCATTGTGGCACATCCAGGCTCTTCTGTGATTATTCTTTCGTTTAAAAAATAGTCAACAATTGTTTATTGAGGGCATGTTATATGGCAATCACCATGTTATTGACAGAAGCATGGGACCAGAGAGTACCTACCTGGAGATTGTTCATCAGAATGGAACAAATGTTTTCGAATAGATCTCAAAAGCCATCTCCAGACACTAACTAGTAGCATGAACTTTTGTTTTTATGCTGGGGACTGAACACCAGGGCCTTATGCCTTACTGCATCAGGAGGTGTATGGCTTATAATCCCAAGGCCAGTTTAAGTCTTGATTTAACCACTGCTTGTTATTTAACTCAGGAAAGTTTCTTAGCTTCTCTGAGCTTCACTTTCCTCACTTATACTAACAGGGATTTAAATCCTTTCCCCATGGGGATTCCCTCACAATAGGGTTACAAAGTCATTCTTAGTCAGGGCCTGGGCACTGTCCCTGCATCTCTCTGTGCTCAAGGTTAGCACTCTACCACTTAAGCCACAGAGCCACTTCCGGCTTTTGCTGCATCTGTGGTACTGAGGAATCAAACCCAGGGCTTCATGCATGCCAGGCAAGCACTCTATCACTAAGAACATTCCCAACCCTCATCCTTAGTCTTCATAATGCAAAGCAATGATTTTTGTGCATACAGATGTATGTTTCTGCATAGCACTTAAATCTTTGTGTGCTGCATTGTCCCTTGATTGTTATCTTGCAAGAACAGTCTCTCTGCCTGAAGTGGAATTTTTTTTTCTTTGTCAGTAGTGGGGTTTGAACTCTGAGCCTGAGCACTGTCCCTCAGCTTTTCAGCTCAAGGTGAGCGCTCTACCACTTGAGCTACAGCACCACTTCTGGTTTTCTGGTGGTTTATTGGAGATAAGAGTTTCACGGATTTTCCTGCCCAGGCTGGCTCTGAACCTCAGTCATCAGATCTAAGCCTTCTGAGTAGCCAGGATTTCAGGTGTGGAGCCACTGGTGCCCGGTTTGAAGTGGAATTTTTTTTTCCCCTCCAGTGATTCAAGCAAACTTGTGGTTTGACCAGAATATCCAAAATCTGAGTAGAAACTTCATTCCTGGTTAGACTATTCTAGTTTTAACTTTTTTTTTTCTGGTCAGTCGTGGGGCTTGAACTCTGGGCTTGTGCGCTGTCCCTCAGCTCTTCAGCTCAAGGCTAGCGCTCTACCACTTGAGCTACAGCGCCACTTCCCTGGTTATACCATTCTAAAGCTGTGCTGTCCAGAAAAATCTTTCTACAGTGATTTCCAAATGCCTCTATAGCATGTTTATCTATTGAGTGCTTGAAATATGCTATAAAGTATATATAATGTGAAAGTGAATTTTCAGTGTTTCTTAATGTAAGTAGCCACAAGTCCTGAATCTGTTGCACCTCACTGCCTGGATTTGGCCAGGAGATTCCCTGCCTCCCTTATCCTTTGATGGTTAGCTCACAGAAATCAATCAACAGCAAGCAAAAATCATTCTTTTGTCCTATTGGTTAAATTCTATGATTCTCCAACTCTAGGATCACCTAGAGGTCTTCATAAACCAAATCTGCTAAGCCCACTCTCAAGAGTTTTTGATTAGGATGGCTTGAGTGGGACCTGAGAAGGTCATTTCTAGCACATTCCCAGCTGCTGCTGTTATTGCTGTCCTGGAAAGAACACATTGAGAAGTACTGGCTAAAGTAGCATCTTTTGGGGTTGGATGCCCTTGGGAATCCGCAGGGGAGCCTTTGGCATTCCCAATGGCCACGCTTTCATTGGGAATCTCTGAGGGTAGAATCCAAACAAGAGTTTTCCTAAAGCTCCCCCAGATGATTGCAATGCACTGTCAAGGTGGAAACCACTGTACTGACAAAACCTTAGTGCAGTTGTCTTCTAAAAAATAATGGGAAATCACTTTATTTTATGTCACAGGACTATTGGGAGAATCACATGAGACTTGTCTATGAAAGATTTCATAGACAGTATCAGGATGTGGGCCCTGACTGTCTGGGAAGAGCCAGCTACACATGATGATGATATTTCCATGGGACCAATAACCTTCCTGTCTGTGCTTTGCTTTCCAGTACTGCCCCACTGACCAGGCTTCTACAGGCACGGATGCTGAACATGTACAACAATTCTACAACCTGCTGACAGCCTCCAT
This sequence comes from Dipodomys merriami, assembly GCF_024711535.1. Taxonomy (NCBI): domain Eukaryota; kingdom Metazoa; phylum Chordata; class Mammalia; order Rodentia; family Heteromyidae; genus Dipodomys; species Dipodomys merriami. Next base: position 19,470,065 of record NW_027202382.1, read on the forward strand.
TGATGTATCCAGAAGCTGGGCAGAGAAGATTCCAGGATTTACTGATCTCCCCAAGGAAGATCAGACATTACTTATAGAATCAGCCTTTTTGGAGCTGTTCGTTCTTAGACTTTCCATCAGGTAAGTACGAGTATTTTATTTTCCTTCACTTCACCCCTTCCTTTAAAGGATTAACAGCCTTCATATTGTAACCAATTCCACAGGGAACAGTTTGCTCAAAAAGCAAATATGAGCAAATATGTATGGTGACTCATGCTTGTGGTTCCAGCTACCTGGGAAGTGAAGGTAGAAGAATCATGGTTCAAGGCCAACCCAAGCAAAATTTATCAAGGACCTGTCTTAAAAAAAAAAAAAAGCTGTGTGCGGTGGCTTACATCTATAATCTCAGCTATGTAGGAGGCAGAGATAAGAGCATCCTGGTCTGAAGTCAGCCCCAAATAGAAACAAAAGAAAGAAAAAGAGGAAGGAAGGAAGGAAGGAACGAACGAACGAACGAACGAAGGAAGGGAGGGAGGGAGGGAGGGAAGGAAGGAGGGAAAGGGAGGGAAAGAAAGAGAAGAAAGAGAAAGAGAGAGAAGAAAGAGAAGAAAAAGAGAAGAAAGAAAGAAAGAAAGAAAGAAAGAAAGAAAGAAAGAAAGAAAGAAAGAAAGAAAGAACAATAGCTCGGAATATAGCTCAAGTGATAGAGTTCCTGTCTAATAAGCACAAGTTCTGAGTTCAAGTCTCAGGACCAAAAAAAAAAGCAAATATGAAACACAATCAGACATTTAAAAAAATCATCAGAGGGTAATGGGAAGAACATTGAGGTGGCAATCAGAACTCCTAGTTTTTCACTAAGAGTATTCACTAATCCTAGCTAGTCAGGAGGCTGAGAGCTGATGATTGTGGTTCAAAGCCAGCCCAGGCAAGAAAGTCTGTGAGACTTTTATCTCCAATTAACCACCAGAATTGGAGTTGTGACTCAAAATGGTAGAGCACTAGCCTTGAGCAAAAGAGCTCAGAGACAGCACCTAGGCCCCAAGTTCAAGCCTCACAACCAACAACAACCACCGCAACAAAAGAACTAGTTTTATCCCATTTCTAATACAAATAAGAAACTCTCTTCTTTGTAAGACAAGGATGGGGTGACTTGAGGGAATCTCTAAACTCCCTGGCAACTTCAATATTCTATGGCTCTGTGAAGAATCTTCTACCATATTCCCCAGGAATGTAGGGCACTGTAATTACCATGTTACTCCATTTCATAAGTAACAGTCCATGTATATCCAATAGAACTCTGAAGACTTTCATCCTCTGGCATTTACTCCTAGAGAACAGTTCTGGACCAAATGATTTGGTCTAGCCCCTTACAATCAGTAATACTAACTACAAAGAAGAAGTAATTTTTCAAAGAATTCAAACATGGGACCTAATTCCTCTCATAAATTGCACATGTAACCTTTAAATAAACAAACAAACAAACTATATTAGTTTTTACACACAGTATTGTTTCCTTCTACCCTTCTTTCAATGATATATTTTTAGGACATTGAACTAACATTTCACCAAATATTTTAGCAAAAAACTATCCTCTTTCTCTTCCTTACTACCCTCTCCACAATAGTTCCAGAAATTCCTCCTTAAACTACAGACTCCATGCCTTATTCCCTTTTATGTTTTGTAAGCTAGGGGAAAAGTCCAGAAATCCGAAGTTTTAATTGATGCTGTCTCAATGCTGATACCAGCAGATACTCTGATCCTCAGAGATCCATCTTTCAGCTCTGAGATTGGATCATTCTGTCTTGGGTATACCTATGTCGCAAAAATCAGTGGGAGGGACAAGTAGAGTGTCCATCGCTAGTTCAATGTCTAGCCAACCCAGTGGACACTAGAGCCCAGCAGCAATATGACTGTCATCTACTAAGCATTCAGCAGAGGATTAAGTAGACAATAAGCTCCATGCAGGTGGACACCATTCCTGTCCTATTCACAAAGTTTTCTCTGGTACCTAGCTCCAGGAAGAACATAGAAAATACTTGCTGAGTGAAGGGATAAAGGAAGGACAAGGAAAGAGATACTACCTTGTGAATGCAATAGCCAAAACAGACAAATGGGTAGTAAGATATTTTAAAGTTAAAGGAAAACAGATTAAAGTGAGGACCCTATACAATTCAGAACTAGTTCCATTTACTCCTCTGGCATCCTCTTTCTAGGTACTGTGCTTTCAAATCCTTTCTTTTATTTAAGTCCCTCAGCCTTCTTAGGGGGTAGCATTTAATATTTCTGTGCTAGGAATAGATAAGGGGGATAAGGGAAAAGAAGTCCAGAGAGATTAAAGGTGTGTCCAGGGTCAAGCTGCCAAGTGAGGATGTCTAACAGGAGGTTCTGGGGTTCCTCTCATAAGGAAGAATGGGATGGTTATGTACATAAAAGAAACTATCCAGACAGGTTTAGAAATAGCCCTCCATTGCCCCACTGTTTGAAGTCATGAAAACAATACAAAATAAGGATTCATTTTTATGTTAGCCCACTTTTCAGTTCATAATTGACTTCTGGTACTTGCATAGAGTTCATGCCTTTTGTGTTTGAACAGTACAAGGTAGTGTCTAACCTCTGCTTTTGTCAGCCTTTGACATTTAAGAAAATAAGGGATTCCAGGTGCTGGTGGTTTATGCATATAATCCTAGCTACTCAGGAGGCTTCATGCCTATAATCCTAGCTACTCAGGAGGCTGAGATCTGAAGATCACAGTTCCGATGTCAGCACAAGCAGGAAAGTCTGCGGGACTCTTATCTCTAACCATCATAAAACCAGAAGTGGGGCTGTGGCCTAAGCATTAGAGTGCTAACCTTGAGCAAAAAGAACTCAGGGACAGTGTCCAGGCCCGGAGTTCAAGGCCCACAACTAAAAAAATAAAAATTAAATAAAGAGCTGGGAATGTGGCTTAGTGGTAGAGTGCTTGCCTAGCATGCATGAAGCCCTGCTACATATACAGAAAAAGCCAGAAGTGGCACTGGGCTGAAGTGGTAGAGTACTAGCCTTGAGCAAAAGAAGCTTCAGGAACAGTGCCCAAGCCCTGAGTCCAAGCCCCAAGACTGGCAAAAAAGGGAAAAAGGGAAATGGGGCAGTCCTAACTCAAAAGCCCTTGAGTTCATTGCAGAGAGAGTCAGTGCCCTGGGCTTCATCTCTGTGTTAAGTGCTTGTTCCTCATTGTTCTCATCAGCAACTGATTCAGCAATAAGACAGCAGGTGCCAAGCCCCATCTTTATGCAGGCTGATCTTCCCCAAAGACATTAGCACAGCCAAGTGATACTGACTGTTTATTCCTAAGAACACAGACTTGTTCATTGCAAACATCCAGCCATGCTTTATGGCAACATACAAGCCCTGTGTGTGAGTGTTACGATAGCTATCATCAGATTAGTTAGATCAAATGGACCTGTTTAATGCATCTCCTCCTCCTTTACTCCCCAGGTCAAACACTGCTGAAGATAAGTTTGTGTTCTGCAATGGACTTGTCCTCCATCGACTTCAGTGCCTTCGTGGATTTGGGGAGTGGCTCGACTCCATTAAAGACTTTTCCTTAAATTTGCAGAGCCTGAACCTTGATATCCAAGCCTTAGCCTGCCTGTCTGCGCTGAGCATGATCACAGGTAAGCACCACCTGGCCAAAGCCAAAGCAATTGCATCTCCTTTCTCTCTTCTCCTGCATCAAAGGCCAGAATCATACACACCAGAAAAGGAGGGAAATGGCTTCCATTTCCCCCCTGCCCACCCCTGAAATATGCTAAGCTTAATCTGATGTATAGATAGAGGCATGCATCTATAGCTTGTTGTCATGAGCTTCTAGGAGAGGGGAGTCCAAGTCTATCATCACTTTCAACAACCCTACTATGTGAAAATCTAAGTCCACAGGAGCTCCCTTGACAGTTGGACTAGTCTTACAAGGAAGATTCAGTTAACCACCCCATTCATGCAAGACATGGAAAACAAGCTATCCCTGTTCCCAATCCTCGCCTAGAAACATAGAAACAACTACAGACATATAAAGACAAGGTGACTTACTAACTTTAGGAGATGGTTGAGGAAAATGGCTAGTGATAAAAAAAAAATGGCTGAACTTCATAGTTGTTAAAAGAATCAGAACCACAAAACATACTGTTTCTATATGATCCCATCCCCCCTTTAGACATCTCTCCTTTTCTGTCTTTTGGGAGATAATGGATCCCCAAGATCCATATTGGGCAGGAGAAGGCACTGCGCCCATCTCCCTGTGGCTGCTAAGGCCCAGATCCTTTTGCCCCTCATACTGGCAGAGTTACTTCTACAGTCAGACTGGGGTGGTGTGGGCACAAGAGGGGGTGGAGCTCTGGAAGAAGCTACCCAGACTTGTGGCTCATCCCTGTCCTTTTGGTCAGATCGAAGCACAACCTGCTGTTGCTTGAGGGTCAAGTTCCACTTAGATATGCCCATGGCTGGAGGAAATGTTTTTTGGACAGAGGACAAGTGCATATCCAGAGGCCTGAGTGCATCCTTTGGGACAAATGGTCCTTTCCTTCTGATACAGCACAGATGAGGGGTGGTTTGTCCAAGCATTGGATACTGGGGTAGTTCATACATAAAACACAAAGTAAATGCATGTGCTATATAGTTAGGAATGAGATACTAGGGTTGCTCTTTTGGCCTTCTAAGTGGACTTTCATGTGGTCTTTGGTCCAGGGTTAAAAATTTGCTTCTTTTATTACAGCTGCCATGAATTCCAAGAGGGCTATTAATGAACCAAAAGCAAAGGCAGTTTCAAAGAGGGTGGATTCCATTTAGAGGACTTTGTGATGGCATATCAGAGCATCAGAAGAAAATAAGCACAGTTAAGGCCCAAATGTATCACTCCAGCAGTACTGAAATAAAGTTGGTCCTTTAGCCCTATTTCATAATCACTTAGCTTTTCCTAGGACAGTTAAATATTCAAATCTGGAAAGCATGGAATTTAGTTCACTTTAAACAGACAAAAAATAAAAACAAAAGCTAGAGCCAGTCTTGGCTTTCTGCAGAAACAACCAGCCCATGGCCATATCTCTATGGAAATGAGAATTGAGTCTAGTTAATGAGCATGTTGTTGACCTGGGCACTGCACTACATGTCCCTAGGTTTTTAGAGATGATGACATACATTCCTGAAAGAGACAAATGTGCAAATGAATGTAAATGTTGCAGGACATTGAGGGCCACGTGGAGATTGAAGAGTAGAAACAAAGGACTGAGCGTCCACAGGTGGGTGTTGGTCTTCTCAGAAAAGATTACAGGGGCTGGATGTGAATGAAAACAGAAAATAGTTGCAAGTTAAAATGGAATTTTGCTAGAATCATGGAAAAATTGAAGCTGACATCATTTTCAGGAAAGAAAACACTTAAAATTAGAGGGCAGATGCCTCACACTTGTTAACCCCAGTAAAGGGGTGGAGGTAGGAAGGGAAGAACATGAAGAACCAATCCTCCACACCTAGGTGAGATATGTGACATTTGTCTTGAAAGCTGAAGGCAGCCACACCAAGATCACAATTAGGCTTGTTTTTTAAGAAAGATCTACCCTGACTGCTGGTTTGAGGACAAATCAGGGCAGGAAACAGAGTAAGAGGAAAAAGGCTTTAGGTCCACCAGTGCAAGAGCTGGGACTTAAGAGGAGGCTGGCTTTGGAGGCCTGTTATCTTTTTCCCCCTCTTTAAATGGGAACAAATGGACAGCTAAAAGAGTAGGCATTATGGGCAACAGACAGTCCTCACCTGGAGAGATGGGCAGCTCAGTACAGCACAGAGTAGGAAATGGGTGGTGCTAGTCCCTGTTTCCCACTTGCTGTGGGCTCTGTGGTCAGCACTGCTCAGCCGACTTCCCGTTTATGTGGGACTTGCTGGAAGAGGTAAAAAAAAGCACATACATTGGAATCCAGCTTCTCTTTATGAGTCCAGGGCCCTAGGTTTAACATGTATGTACTTCTGAGTATTGTACTTCATCTTCCCAAACCGCAGTTTGCACACCCATCATTTTGCAACAAGGATAACAGCGTTCCTTGCATGAAGCAGCCATGTAGATTACAGAAAACTGTGTTTGTGAGTGATGTAGCCAAGGCTACAGCAGAATAACCATTTGATCCACTCATGCTCCTTCTTGGAGTGATGATGACAGGCTCACACATACTCAGACATATCTGCCCATTCTCCTTGGAAACCTTGGGTGGTCCAGAATCCATCTGTGTTGTGAGGAAACAGGTGGTTGCCTTTAGAAAGTAATATGCTTGATAGCTTATTTTCTTACACACTTAAGAGGAAGGACTCAAAGGAGGATAGGATTGAAAAGTAATGAAACTATCCTTGCAATGGGCATCGTGATGCCCATTGGGTGCCCAATGGGTGGTGTTGTAAAGTTTACTTCTTCCCTCCCTCCCTCCCTTACTCCCTCCCTCCATCCCTTTCTTCCCTGTCAATCCTAGGACTTGAACTCAGGACTTAGGCACTGTGCCTGAGTTTCTTTTGCTTAAGACCTAACATTCTATCACTTGAGCCACAGTAGTGCTTCCAGCTTTTTTTTTTTTTTTTTTTGTAATTTATTGGTGATAAGAGTCTCATGGATTTTCCTGCCCCCGCAGGCTTTGAACTGTTGTCCTCAGCTCTAAGCCTCCTGGGTAGCTAGGATTACAGGTGTGTACCTCGCTCTGTTTTAGGATTTTCCACATGGGACAGCTTCAGGTCCTGTTCTTACTCCTATCAGCCAGTTCAGAACAGGCTCTTAAAGGTACTGAGGTTCTAACCCACAAAAGAATATTCCACCGATCTCATTTCTGCAGCTCACAGCACTGTCCTGGGAGACATTGTCTGTAAGAATGGTTGAAAGGATCAAAAGCATCAGGAAATGGCAGAAGAGGAAGGGAGGCCTGGGAAGCAGTGTACCCTGGAGTAGAGATACTCACTTTCATTTGAAAGTTGATTCCCATGAATGCTGGCTTTTACAAAATCTCCCCCATCATCAATAGTGCCTATGTAGCCAGGTGCTGGTACACCACGCCTGCAATCCTAAACTATTCAGGAGGCTGAGATCTGAGGCTTTCCATTCAAAGCCAGCCTAGGCAGGGAAGTCCGTGAGACTCTTATCTCAATTAATCACCAAAAAGCTGGAAGTAGAGCTATGGCTCAAGTAGTAGAGCTCTAGCCTTGAGCAAAAAAAGCTCTAGGACAGTGTCCAGGCCCTGAATTCAAGCCTCAAGACTGGCACATACAAATATATACAAAAGAGTGATTGTAGAATATCAGCTAGACTATTAGTAGTAGAAAATTCATGCCCAAGGCCAGCCTTGGTGGTTCATACCTATAATCCCAGGAGGCAGAGATGGAAGGGTTGTGGTTGGAAATCAGCCCAGGCAAGGGAAACACTAGCAAGCCTTATCTAAAAAACAAACAAACCAAAAAGAAAAACAAGGTGGTCATGGTTCTTCATACCTATAATCCTAGCGAGGCTGCACTTAGAGGTAGAAGGATCCAAGGGTAAAAGCTTGAGAGAATGTTTGCTAGAGGACTTGAGTAACTACTATACTACAAATAGATAGATAGATAGACAAATTTATCCCCAAATAATTTTCCTCTCTTAACAGGGATGAACTCATGAAAAGACAATCCTAGAAGTTTAGTCAATCTAAGTCCTGGCATGGTAGTACATACCTGTAATGACTGATAAGCAGGAGGTAAAAGTTTGAAGATCACAGTTGGAGACCAGTTTAAGAAAAAGTCTGCAAGAGCCATTGACAATCAATAGGCTGGTTATGGTGGTCCACGCTATGCAGGAAAGATAGAAGAAGGGTAGAAGAAGATAAAAGGATAGTCTAAGCCAGTCTGGGTGGGGGGATGTAGGACCTTAAATGAAAAACAACTAAAGAGAAAGAAGGGCTGGGAAGTGACTCAAGTGGTGGAAACCCGAGTTCAAACCCCAGTAGAAAATAAACTGGATAGTAACTGGTAGGTTAGCTCAACACAGCTTTCCCTTCCCCCCAGTTCTTTTCCTTCCTCCTTGTCCTCTCTCTAAGCCCTCGTGAAAAACTAGGTGACAAGGTGGGGCAGGAAATGGTTTCTTTCAGATCACTCTCCCTTCCTACAGTCACAGGGAGTTCCCCATAGTTGTGGGTTTCATTTTTTTTTTTCTTTTGGTCTGCAGTTTATCTACCTAACCACTGCCTCTTACTAATGCTTTGTCTCTGAAGTGATGGATATGTTTTGCTTCTGATAAGATAACCATTGGGTTCGTATCTGGTTGCAATTAATTGTATTTAATAAACAAGAAGTCCTTTAAGGAGAAAGTTAGTGTAAACTTACCATCTTCTAAACATTTATTCACTAAATGAGTGCTAAAGGCTCATGTATGGCTAGGCCCTGTGGGAATGAGCTAGTATGAATTCGGCTATCAGGAAGTACATCCTCAATCAGGAAGTTATATATAAGTGTGATTTTAAAAAATGAACCCAATCTATGTGATTCATGCTCAGGCCCTTATAAGAGACAGAGTGTAGGAAAATCCAGGTAATTGCTAACTTTTGTGGGGTGAAGAAAGGTAAAAATGGTCATCAAGAACTTCTATGGTAGTAGCACGTAGATGTGGAAAGACATAAAGGACATTTCAGATCAAGGAAATAAGATAGTAAGGGTAAAAAAATAAGATAGTAGGGGAAAAAATGGGGGGAAATCATGTGTAGTGGAGTTGCATTATGCATGTATTAATTCACATCACCATGAATAGAAAGAAGAAAAATTTGATTGTACATTCTAGAGCAAGCATGACAGAGAAGATCTCAATCCACTCTGGGCCATCATTTCCCTGCCTCTAGAGGAGAAAGCTGAAAACAGAACTCTGTTCAGGGAAATCTAAAAGATTTTCATAGAAACAATTGACTATCTGAGATATTTAGCATGACCTAACCCTAGAATAAAATGCATTTCCCCCATAATAAAAGGGGAAGAAGAATTGGAAAGGTTGTTTTGGGTCTCGATGGCAAAGGGGACCTTGAATGTCTCAGTGTCATTTGTGAATGACACTGAAGGAATATTGCCCGGGGTTTCTTTTCCATATTCAGGTTGTCAAGTAAGACAATGACTCTTCTCTCTATGGTTGTTTTTGTCTTTTTTTTTTTTCTGGTCTTATTGCAACACAACCTCTAAGACCAAAGAGGAGATAGGCAAGTAGAACCCGGAGCAGAAAATGCTAACAGTAACAGATGCCTGCTCCTGCCATGCCCTCCACCACCTGTCTTTCTACAACTCCCCTACTCACCTTAAGTGGCTATCTAGTTACTCTGTTTCTGCATCAAATATTACTGTCGGCAACATTGGAAGCAAACTAAGTGTAAAACATGGAAGGAGGATATCGTTGGGGGAGAGGGGGCAGTTCTAACATTTGGAGATTGGAGATAACAGTTTAAATGTTTTTGTTAGTTTTGCTTTTAGTGGTACTGGGGATTGAACCTGGGGCCTTGTACTTACTAGGCAGGCACTCTATCACTTGGTGCCATGCTCCCGACTTCTTTTTACATTGTTTTGCGGTTTGTTTGTTTGTTTGTTTGGGGTGGGTCTTTATGTCCATATGGCCTGGGTTATAATCCTCCTCTATTTATACTTCCCTGTGTGGCTGGGATGACAGGCATGTACCACTGCACCCTATCATTGGTTGAGATAGAGTCTCATGAACTTACTTTTCTATCACTTGACTGGTCTCAAACAGAGTGAAATCCTCTCCTATTTCTGCCTTCCAGATACCTAGGATTATCAGCTTGAGTCAATGCACTCTGCTGAATTTAAGTTTTTATTTTTTATTTTTGGGGGGGGGGTCCGGTAGTGGGTCCTGAACTCTGGGCCTGGGCGCTGTCCCTCAGCTCTTCAGCTCAAGGCTAGTGCTCTACCACTTGAGCCACAGCGCCACTTCTGGCTTTTTTCTTTTTGCTTATGTGATGCTGAGGAATCGAACCCAGGGCCTCATGCATGCAAGGCAAGCACTCTACCACTGAGCCACCTTCCCAGCCCTGAATTTAAGTTTTTAAACAGGTCCCTTCTACCTCCTAGCTGAACATTTTTAGTAATTCTTTATCCATTTTCTCATTTATCTCAAGGATAATACCTTTATCTATTTGGGCTGCTAAACAAAAATTCTATAGGGTGTTAGAAATAACAGAAATGTATTGCTCACACTTCTGGAAGCTAGGAAGTCCCAAATCAAGGCACCCGCAGATCTTGTAGCTAGAGAGGTCTTGCTTTCTTCTTTGTAGGTTGTGCCTTTTTGCTATGCCCTGGTGTAGCAGAAGAGGCAAAGAAGCTCCCTCTGGCTTTTTTATAAAGGCAATAATCACATGCATGAGTGCTGTCCCTTATGACTGAACCAACTCCCCAAAGGCTTTGCCTTTAGTGCTCTCACATAGAAGGATTAGGTTTCAGCACAAAAATCTGAGCAGATAATGACGTCTATTTGTAATTGATAAACATTGAATGAATTCATGCATACTTTTCAGAGAGGAAAAACATTTCAGACAAATCTTCACTGTTATTAATTCCTAAATGTCTATTCGTCTTATACACTTTCAGGAAGAATGAGTTCTAAGAATCCATAAAAATTTTCATGCTTTCCTAAAATTGCATACATGTAGCACTTTAAGGAATTTCTTTGACTTCTTAAGGTCAGAGAGAACCTTTTTTCACATTGTTAATGGTTTGGTTTATTTTCCTTTAGTCTGTGGGGGTGGGGAGGTTCATGTGTGCACATGTACAGCTAGTATTGAGTCTTGAACTCAGGACCTCGGTGCTGTTCTTTAGCCTTTTTGCTCAAGGCTAGCACTGTACCACATGAGCTATAGCTTTACTTCTGTGATTTTGGTGGTTAATTAGAGATGAAAGCCTGAGGGATTTCCTGCCTGGGCTGGCTTTGAACCTTGATCCTCATATCTCATCGTCTTGAGTTAGGATTACAAACAGGAGCCACTGATACTTGGCTTTCTTTAGTTTTTCAAAACACAAAAATCCATGTATTCCTTTTTCTTTCAACAAAACTGTGTTTGTGACACATGCCCAGTCTCACAGTCTATTCTTACTTTTTTGTCCATGGACTGCATTCCAAATATTTTTCCATGTCATCATTTTCTGTGGAACTGAGTGTTCCATCGTTTGTTTTAAATGAACGTTTAAATGAAGCTCATTCTAGGCATTTGGGATGTATATACACTGGTGTCCAACTAAAAGTATGAGGGCCAGGAGAATCTTATTCATCTTTAAAATTATTTTAGCACTTAAAGGCCCTAGCACGTAGCAAATATTGGTTGACTTGAATGAGTTAATAGTGACTATCCAAACATCTCATAAATCAGGTAACTCTGAAACCATTATTTTTAGCCTATCATTGTTATTAGAAAACAATCTGAACTCCTGAGAACTTCCTTGTTTCAATTCACATGAATTCAATAAAAAGCATTTTTGAGCATCTGCTCTTTGCCAGGCACACAGTCCCTTCCTCTCATAAAATCTATGGTCTTCTTGGAGAGACACACAGATACTTCCTCAAAGGACAGTCACACTGAAACATGTACTATTACACCTCCACACAGGCTTCTGACTGACTTGTGGCTTTAAACCTGTGTGGGCCCCATGTGTCTGGGGCTGCCTGTCAGTAAAGCACATGGCATATGTGTGACATGAGAAGGAGCAGCGACATGACTGCCCAGAGAAAGAGGTGGAACTCGGGACAGGAAGTCCTGTTTGGGGTGTTCAGTTGCAAGCCCATGTCCCTTCCAAGAGCTGGGCTGGACTGCATTTTTTTTTGTCTGAGTTGGCCTATGCCTAAGACCTTCTCAAAAAGAGAAGCTACTTCTCTGACCTGATAGCTACTAGCCATCCCTCTCCTCACTCCCTACTTCCTGTCCTGAGGGAAGAGAATTTGATGTTTCTCTTGTGGGCCCCAAGGGGGCAGAACTCGAAATTATAAGATAACAAAATTTAGCTCAATAGAAGAAACTAAGACAGAACTACTTGATATTGGAATGAGCTCCCTTGGGGAGTAAGTTCTTCTAGGCAGAAGTATCTGAAACCTGGAATAAACTGCTTTGGGGAGTGAGTTCCTGCCTTGAGGACTGAGGCTTACAAACAGACTGGATGAACCTGGATCTTAGCATCTTAGCACTAGGATTGGCTGAGGCAGAGCTTTATACAGTTCATACATCACTGGACATCTTGTTAAGATGCTGATTCTGATGAGAATGGGTCTGGGGCAGATCCTGAAACTGTGAATCTCTCTGAAACTCTAAAATCTCCCAGAGGAAGTTGATGCTGTTGGTCTGGAGTCTGTTCCTTGAGTAAGGAACCAGAGAACCTATTGATAATCTGGATATTCTGAAACTAATTATAGCTACTATTTTTAAATACTCAATGCCAAGGGATCCGCATGATTATTTTTTATTAATGTTGGTTAGTAAATTAATTTGGAAGTACCTGGGATGGATTTTAGTGATAAGAAAGCAGAGAGATCCATCAGAAGCTATTAAAAAAAAAAACTAGTAGTAGAATTTGAAAGTCTGGTTGAGAGGCCGTTGGTACTGAAAGGAAGACATAGATACAGAAACAGTGTAGGGCTGGTAACTGAAGTTAATTTAAATTTGGGTTAATAATGGGTTAAATTAATTGATGGGCCACAGGAATACAATTCTTTGAATTTTTCATGAGGGGTGGGGAAGACTGTGATAGCATTGATAGCTGAACTCAGAGATGTGGCTGATTTGAAAGGGAAGATAACAGATTACATTTTAAATATAGAGGATATTTACAAATATTTATTCAATGCTTGCTATATACTAAGCATTATTCTAAAAACATGGTATAACTCACTCAGTTCTTAAAAAGAAACAACTCATGAGGCATCTACCACTATTAGCTTGATTTTAAAGATATGGAAAGAGATCCTAAGTCACCCAACTAATAAATAATAATAGAGCTAGGACATACAGGGAGGAGATCTGTTCCTGAAGCACATGGTATGCAAGGCTTTTGAGGATGCTTTTGTTCATTTCACCATTATAAAGTTCATAACAACTCCACATGCATTTATTTAACCAGAGCCTCTAGTATTTAATCATTTTATTCTATGTCCTCCATCCTCCATTTGTATATTCATGTAACAGATGTGTGTTGGGTGTTGCTGATGTACTAGGCTTGGTGCTGGAAACACAATAGTGAGCAAATCCTCTCTGTTCCTCAGGAAACGTGCATCTCATGAAAGAGACAAGCAACTGTCCTATGAATATCAGATTTCAACCTCTCATGTCCTGCAAAGGGAAAGGTTAGAGTGCTATAGGAGAGATGATCAATACTGGAGGCAAAGAGAAAGAAGCTTCCTTTGAGACATATTGTATCTGAGATCCAAAGAAGGAATAGATCTTAACCCAGCTAAAGTGGGTAGAACATGAACACAGACCTAAATGGCTGTGTTACAACAATTTCCTTCCCCCCTCCTCTGCCTCTTCCTGTCCTTTTACCTGTGATATCAGTTGCTCAAATGCTTTAGAAATCGAACTGCATCTTTAGATAGTGACCCTGTGTAGCTATAACATTGCTAGACACGGAACAGGTACTCAATGAGTGTTTATTCAAAGAAGCAATTAGCCAGTGGTTAACCATTGGGCATGCAGAAAGTAGGGAGGATGTGAAAGGGAAGCCAGTATATCTTGGGATGAGGAGAAACTTTCTGCTACGTTGAGATCTTTTCAAATGGCCGCTCTGATATCATATACGTTTTTCTGATTTTGGTGAGAAAGTAATCAGCCACCTGCTAATTCTGACCTTGGACAAGTCACTTAACTTTTAGGCTTAGCCTTCATAGCTATTAATTAAAGGGGATAATTGTCCTGTCTAATTCACAGGGTGGTTGTAAGGGTGGGATAAAATAATTTAAATAACAGTGCTTACTATAAGGTGTATCAAATACAGACTGAAATAATGAAACTCCCTGTATCAGCTGATGCCTGAAATTCTCTATAGACACCCCCCCGTGGAGAATCTTCTCTTAGATGGGGATGTCAATCAAATGAATTAAATCTCTTCCAATTTATACATACAATGAATGTGACCCATATATCAATTACTTAACTATTTCTGTATGTTGTATTCTAAACTTTTGAACATATAACGCCTCAGTTAAAATTCTAAAGTACAGAGTATATGTTAGATTGATAATATTATATTCTGAGTATATTATACATATGTATATATAATATTTGTTTCGTTTAATGGCAGAGGAAGGCCTTAAATGAAAATCTTCTAGGTATAATTGTCTAACAAAAGAGAAAAGCCAAATGTCTCATTCCCCTTAGAATTACAAACCCTTTGCAGCTCTGTTTGCCAAGCTGCAGGAGAAAGGGTAAGGGGAGGAGGGGGGGTTCAATTAAATGTCAGTGATGGAGGTTTTAAGGATTTCAAATTACTGGTGAGGTCCCAGACTTTTGGTGGCTCCCTGGTGATCTGAAAATCTTGCTGGCTGCAGGCAGGAGTCTGCCCAAGACTACATTTTATCTTAGCTCCTTTGGAAAAGTAAAGAAACCACAAATTCAGTGGCTGTTCAAAACAACAAAGAAGGTTTGAGGTGTCTTTGGTGTCTAACAGGAGTGTCTCTGAATTCCTTAAGGAATTCCAGGCCTAGGGTTGATCCAGCTGGCAGGAGGTATCGATCTTCACTTGAATTCACTGAATAAATAATGGTTGCCATAGTTATTGAGCAGTCACAACTGGCTGCAGAGCAGAGAAAACTCTGCAGCCTCTTCTGTGAGTTTGGCCATGAGAAAGTCTGGCTGCCAGGTACCACAATCAACCCCCTCTGGAAAGGCAATGTGATGCTCCATTTCTTCCTTCCAATGATGAATAAAGAATCTCGATTATCGTCCATAACATGAGGCCCTGAAAGGAAGGGAAAGCTTAAATTAATGACTGGGCATTTTATTCTTAGGAAAGCTTCTCTCCGTAGCTTGTGAAGCTAATTTGATATAGCTCCGTATTAATAGAATTCAGTAACCAGCAAGGTAGTGTTTGATCATATTACAGGTACTCCAGGGCTAATCAAAGGGCAAGCTCCCATCTTCTTGTGTTTTAACATTATTATATAAAACAGCACTAACCTGGCAATTTCAAAAGAAAGAGAAAAGTGTTATCAATCATTTTATAAATATTTTGTCTCCTTTCATTCTTCTGTATTTGAGGAACAGAATCACACTTAGATACTATTTAATATTCTGCTTTTTATTCAGTACAGCAAGTAACTTTCCGTATTACCTCACAGTCTTCATATTGTCCTTTTAGATGTCTGCAGAACCTTCCATTATATGGACATACCATTATTTTCTTAATGGGTCTTCATCTCTTTATCTTTCCTAGTGTTTCTTTGTTTGATTTTTTTTTCAGGGAAGTTGGTAATAGATAACACAATACCAAATGTTCTCATGCGTGCAGTGTCACTTTTCTGTTGACTTTTTCCTTTGGATAAATTCCCAAGAGTGGGATTACTTGGTCAGAGGATATAAACGTTTTATAACTCTTGAAATTTACTGCCAGCTTTGCAGCCTGCTTTCATGCTTTGGGGGATGGGGAAGAGAATAAAACTTTAGGCAGAATACCACTGCAGGCAGGATCTTTTCCTGAAGTTCACCCTTGGGTGCTTCTGAGATGGAAATACAAGAGCTATGTGTTTAGTAAAGATAAACCAAAATGGACAATGTTGGCACCTGGGTTGATTAATGAGTAGTTTTCTAGAGAAGGCAAAATCACTCACTGCATAGGGTAGAAATTATGGGATGTTTTGCCTTTGTTTGATCTCACAGTTGTTAACCACTGGTAAAATGCCATCCATTGCATTATCCCAGGATATAACAGATGACAGAATGACAGATGGCAAAATACTGTCATATAACACTATTTACTTGAACCTCACAACAGCCCACAGAAGTGAGTTTTATCGTAGTCACACTTCTTTCAATTTTTTGTGTGATACTTAAGATGAACAAGAAGAATATAGAGGGCTGGGAAGGTGGCTCAGTGGTAGAGTGTTTGCTTTGAATGCCTGAGCCCTGGGTTTGATTCCTCAGCACCACATAAGCAAAAAGAAAAAAGCCAGAAGTGGCACTGTGGCTCAAGTGGTAGAGTGCTAGCCTTGAGCTGAAGAGCTGAGGGACAGCACCCAGGCCCAGAGTTCAGGCCCCACGACCGGACCCCCCCCCCAAAAATAAGAAGAATATAGCAAAGACTTGTGTATCTACCACTCTATAATCCCCATTTCTCTATTCAGATATTGACCCTTAGTAAAATCAGGTCACATAGATAGTAAGTTACAGACCAGAATTCAGATTTGCCTCCAAACCCAGTACCCCTTTCTCTACAGACGATTTTCTTGGTTGATTTTTTAAAATACAGTTTAGCACATCAGATATGAAAAGAGACCTGAGCGGTCATTAAATCCAACCTCATTCATTGATAAAGTCAATGAATGTATTTGACAAGGTCAAATACAATTTAGCCAACCAGACATGGCTAGCTAAATTCAGACCTATAATCCTAGCTACTAAGGAGGCTGAGATCTGAGAATCACAATTCAAAGCCAGCCCGGGCAGAATAGTCCCTGAGACTCTCATCTCCAATAAACCACCAGAAATCTGGAAGTGGCACTGTGGCTCAAGTAGTAGAATGCTCACCTTGAGCTGAAGAGCTGAGGGACAGCACCCAGGCCCAGAGTTCAAGACCCATTACCACCACCACCAACAACAATAATAATACAATTAGCCTAGCTAAGGAGAATGTTCATTTCCTGGTTCCCAGCCCTCTTTCACTTGAGACAAGAAAAGAGAAAAAAAGTATCAATAATTGCTCCCTTTTTCTGATTTCAGGTAATTACATTTTGCTTTAGGAAAACAACTTTGCTAGCAAAAATATCTCCAACTAAGAAATGAAATCTAATAGAAATTGGGAATTCATTTCACAGTAGAAGGATATCATCTATTGCTCAAGAATTATGACTTCAGCATGATTTCCTCTCTCATAGACTGAGAAAGGAAAATGTTGAGAAACAGGTCAAGTTTTCCCTTCGAAAAAGAGACTTTGTGACCCACAGTCTAAAGGAGAGCAGAATGGTTTGTGTTGAATGTCTGCAAGAACAAGACACATTTTCTTTCAAGATAGTTTTCCAGTCTCAGCTCTTAGCAACTGTAGGTTGGGAAGAATCACTCAACCTTATATACCATGAATATACCACGGATATTTTTTTTTCTTTTTCCAGGGCTGAGGACTGAACCCAGGGCCTTGTGCTCACCAGGAGGGTGCCCTTCTGCTGAGCTAAACCCCCAGCCCCACAAATATTTTTTTCTTTTTCTTTTTATTGTGAAAATACCGTACAGAGGGGTTACAATTACATGGGCAAGATAATGAGTACATTTCTTATCAAGCATTGTTGCCTCCTCCTTTGTTTCCCCTTCTCATCTCCTCCCTCTTTCCCCCCGCCCATGCCAAAGTTGTAAAGTTCACTTTCAACATAACCACTTGTACATCTCTTTGTTGCAATGGGTCCACCTGTATCCCTATTTAAACTATTTGTTTTTGCCCTTCCTCTCCACAAATTATACCAGCATCAAATGCCGTGAGAGCAGGGGTTATACCATGGGGGAGGGACATACAAAGCAACAAAGAAATATCTTATAAATATGTTAGAAACAATCACATGAAAGAAAAAACGTTTGAATACTTATCTAGGGGTTCATTTCACCTAACATCAACTAATCTGACCGTTTCTGCTTGACTCATACATATACTAGTTATCACAAATAAGGGAAACCATGGGACCTATGTTTCTTTGGGCCTGGCTTACTTCACTTAATATAATTTTTTCCAAGTCTTTCCATTTCTTAACAAACAGGGCAATGTCATTCTTTCTGATGGAGGCATAGAATTCCATTGTGTATATATACCACATTTTCTTGATCCATCACAAATTTTTTAAATGAGGATGCTCTTATATATTGTCTTATACAAGTGGTATTCATGTCTTTCCACAGCATAAAAGGCCTGCACCTCCTCCTTTCCTCTGTGACTTTTCCATCTCCACAGCAGGACGACAGTGTGTTTTTGTAGAGAATCAGGTGTAGGTCAATAGGTGTTTCAAGGAGAGAAACAAAACAAGGAAAAGAAAAGCTGGATTCTTTCCAATGCTGATCAGTGTGAAAACATAAGAATACACTTTGGGTGTTAGCAACTAGAGCATGCAGCCTCCCTACCTTCTTCAAGTGGAGTCTGTAAGGAGGGGTCATTAATTCACTAGCCCGGATGCGTTTCCATGTCACTCTGGATGAAAGTTGTCTAATGACAGGGCTTTTGTGAAAGCTTGGCAGGATCATGTGTGCACAAGAATGTGTTCCGTGCAACTGTGTGCCAGGGACTGTTTGCCTCCAACTTGGTGTTAACCTAAGTTCAGAAACACTGAACTGGATCTGACCAGTGTCATCATCTCCTAAGGAAACTGAGGCTTACAAGGGTACACAACAAGTTAAATGGCAGGTCTGGGATTCATTCTATCTCTCAGCAGGGTGCTTTGATTATATACTGTCCTCCATTGGCAGGAAGAGACACAGACATTGATAAGGGGTTCCAAGTGTCTTTAGATCTGCCTCCTAACCGTGTCCTTTATTATTATTCTTTTTAATCCTTCTGCAGAACGACATGGGTTAAAAGAACCAAAGAGAGTGGAGGAGCTATGCAACAAGATCACAAGCAGCTTAAAAGACCACCAGAGTAAAGGACAGGCTCTGGAGCCCACCGAGCCCAAGGTTCTGCGTGTGCTGGTAGAACTGAGGAAGATCTGCACCCAGGGCCTTCAGCGCATCTTCTACCTGAAGCTGGAGGATCTGGTGTCTCCGCCTTCCGTCATTGACAAGCTCTTCCTTGATACCCTACCTTTCTAAGTGGGAAACCACTTCTTTGCAGGCAACTGGGTTAATCAATCAAGGGATGGGTCTGGACACCAACTACTTTCTATCCTTTGTTCAGAGGAAACGCAGTTCCTGTAGAAAGCAAAGACTTTTTTTTTTTTTTTTTGGTCCTTTCTGGCACATTTTCTTTACAACCTAAAGCCAGAAAACTTTCAGAGTATCGTGTTGGGATTGTGTTTTATATTTAGCCTTTGGGAGGGTGGGGTGGTAAGGGGGTATAATTCATGAAGGTTTTCTAAGAAATTGCTAACAAAGCACTTTTGGACTATGCTATCCCAGCAAAGAAAAAAAAAAGATAATATAAGTGTTTAAAAAAAAACTTTCTGGGGAATACAATTATGGTTGCTTTGTATTTAAAAACAAGAACAGCCAAGGGTTGTTTGCCAGGGTAGGATGTGTCTTAAGATTAATCCCTTACAAGTACATACATTTCTGTATCAAGGGTGCATATGTGGTGCAGACAAGGCAGAAATTCCCTTTCCTTAATTTCTTTCTTCCTTGATTTTATTTTAACAAATGGTGAGAGATGGAAGATTACCTACAAATCAGACAAAGCAAAACAATAATGGCTGTTCGCTTCCATATACAAGTGCAATTTTTTAAAGTGCTGTCTTATTAAGTCTTGTTTATGAACTCTCCTTTATTTTATATGGGGGAAAAAAAGGAAGACATGTAAATGACATTCTGATTTTCCTAGCAAAGGCTTGGTCTACCTGCCCTGTAGAATTCTTTGTAGGTAAGGCCCATCTAATAAGACTTGAAGGCCATTCTCAATAGAATTAGATCCCTGCTGACTCTCTAGGTGTTATGAATTGAGGAATCAGACTGTAAAGTGAATAACATACAATGGGTTTGGTTGTATTCTATTAATATTCTATTAACCTGGACAGCATTCTCTTGCTTTAGTCATAGAAACTTACTGATGGATGCATTTATTCAGAAGTCCAAGGTATGTTTGGTGAATCATACAATTATTTGATCTTCAGCTGAGAAAAACATGAAAATAAGTAGGAACTGGGTCATACAGGGTAAGCACCAGGGAGGTGAAAAGGATTTATATATATATATATATAATTTAATTTTTGTTGTTGACAATTTTGGAGAGCAAGCAAGTCTTCTTTAAAAAAATAGTATTAATGTGAGTACTAGACAAGATTAGTAGGCTATGTTTCAACATTCCATGTTCGTACACACTTTTGTATGTTTATACTGTTAATGCCATATTACTATGAGATAATTTGTTGCATAGTGTCCTTATTTGTAAAAACATTTGTATGCACGTTATAATGTGATAGCTTTGCCTGTATTTATTGCAAGACCACCAGCTCCTGGAAGCTGAGTTACAGAATAATCAGATGGAGTGTTCACAGTGACTTGGATACACCAGTTAGAGATTAAGCAAAAAAAAAAAAAAACACAAAAACTATATATATATATATATATATATAAAATATAGCAGGTTACATATATATTTATAAATGTGTCTTTTTATTAACCATTTGTACAATAAATGTCACTTCCTGTGCCGTTATTTTATGGTTCATTTGCAGTGACTTTTAAGGCAGTACTGTTTAGCACTTTGATATTAAAACTTTTGCTTATGTTTTGCTAAATTCGAATAATGTTTGAAGATTTTTAGGTCTAAAAGTCTTTATATTATATATTCTGTATCAAGTCAAAATATCTTTGGCCATTTTGCTAAGAAACAAACTTTGAATGTCAAACTGATGTCACAGTAGTTTTTGTTAGCTTTAAATCAGTTTTGCTTTAGTCTTTTTAAAAGAAAAAAATAACAAGACTATGCTGTTTATATTGTCATTAAATTATACAATCAAACAGATGCCAAATGAATTGCCTGATTGCTGCAAAGTATAACCCAGATAACAAATCATATCCTTTTTTTTCAAGAGTCATTCTGATATTTGATCATGTATTATGTTTGTGTGAGCATTTATGCAAGATTATTATTTTTATATCAAGATGATAGGGTCTGGAATGTTAGCATGTTGAAACATTAGACTTGGAAGGGGCCTGGCTTGTCAACAAGTTCAACTTCTTGAAATTCAGCAAGGAGAAAACTAGGGCCCGTTGAAGAGTAGACTTATTCAAGGTCAAATGGTAACAAAATCAGGACTAAGACATAATGCACCTTTCCATCCTCCTTTTTCCTTGCTGTATCTATAAGTCAATAGGCATTTAAACATAACCACTAATATTAACATTGTACCTGAAGATAACCATGAATAAAGTAGTACTTTTGCATTAATTTTTTGAGCTTATATGCAAACATAACAAACATTATTAAATATCAGGAAAGCTAACATTTTGTACAAGATAGCTTCAGACCGAATTCAAATTGAATTTGAATAAATTAGAAGTACTGTGCATACATAACCTTCTTTTGCACCATGAGTATTTGGAAAGTTAATCCTTGTTTTTGTCATGTCTGTAAAGGAAAATTGAAGCAAAACAAAAAACATAGCCCTAGGGAAATGCTGTCTCTTGATTGTTTTTTTCTGTCATCAGACTTCAGGAGAAGGACATTTTAGCAGTCCTACCTATTGGTTTGAAGGAATGAAGAAGCTTTTTAGCTATAGGTCCAGACACAAGTGCTGAAAATAAAATTTAGAGCCAGTTTTCTTCTGTCTTCCATAGTTATTACAACTATGTGAGCCTCCCAAGTCCTCTATCAATTAAACTCTTCCTTTTTTTTTTTTTTGTCTTAATGTTGAAACGCAAGCATATACAGAGTGGATGACTACATTAGCTCAGAAGAGGACAAGCATTAAGCAGGTGACTCTTCCCTTTGCAGGGAGAGCTCTCTTAGTGGGAACGTGGGCAGAAATCAGGAATCCACCAGCTGTTAACAGGGAGTGCCTTGCTTTTATTTCAGACAGCAGAGTTTCCCGAGTTCCTCTGCACCTCAAACAGCATTGCTCTTTTGTGTGTGTTAACCTGTGGTTTGAAAGAAATGCTCTTGTACATTAACAATGTAAATTTAAATGACTAAATTAAATTACATTTTACCAATGGCTACTGATGTGTGGAATGAGCATGCTTCATTTAACAGTTTTCTCTTGATCATTCATATCATAATATAGGTTGTGAGCTCTTTTAAACATATCCCAACATAGATTTTTTTAAAGGCCTGGTAAGCCTGAAAAGTTAATAGGCCTTCTGAATTGGAAATAGATTAAACTTCACTGATTGGAAAGAAGGACACTCTAAATTCAATAACCATTTATTGACTATTTCCTGGGGGCATGGCACTGCAGGAGGTCTGAGGACATGCAGACGTGCAGTATACAAAACTGTTTCTCTTCCAACTGTACATGGCATAAGTGGATCTAACAATGTGTGGCCTAACAATAGTCTTCAGAGACATTTAAGGATTCATAGAGGATTTATTTTAGTTTACTTATTCATTAAGGATATTGTTTGTTAATCAAACTTTACCAGCAACAGGGTTGTAGTTCTCCCCAAGACTGCCAGTGTGCTTGCCTTTTTGTTTAAGGTACTTTAGCTCCACTTCTGACTTTGGGCTGGTTAACTGGAGATAAGAGTCTCACACATTTTTCTGCTGGACCACCAATCCTAAGCTCTCAGCCTCCTGAGGAGCTAGAATTATAGGCAGGACCCACCAGGGCCTGGCTTAAAGCCTCTTTCTTGTAGGGAATACAACCAATTTTTCTTCATCACTACCCCAAACATCATATATGCTCAGTTAGTATGGTTTCTTTGCATGTCAATGGTTCAAAGGAAGAAATGAAAGAGCTCTGGTAATTGGGTTCCTCAGTTCACGCCTCAGGTATTTTGGGAGACATCTAAGAACAATGTGTGGTCAAGCAGTCAGACTCTTCTGGTTCTCAACAGAATTTTATCTCAGCTATAAATATGATTGGTCAGAAAAGAAGGAGAGATACTAGATCCCAACTAGCAATTGAATTAAAACACAGCTGGCTGACTAAAAAGAGAAAGTCAAGGCCATTCTCTGGGGGCAATAGGGATAAAGGCCTGTTTTGAATGAAGAGGAAGACCAGAAAGGGCAGGGCTAAACAAGGTACACATGCTTGCGATTGAATTTCTATAAGTTAAATGAGATATTGACGATAAACACAAGAAGCTAGCTCATTGTTAGTTTTTCTTGTGGTAAAATACACATTATACAAAATGTACAATCTTAACCAACTTGAAGTATGCAGCTCAATAGTGCAAAGTGCAATCTCTGGAAGTTTTCATCGTGAAAAACTGAAATTATATCCATGAAACAACAATTCCCCATTCCTCTTTCACATAGGCCCTGACAACTGGATAGATACCTTCCATCACTAGGATTTTGACTATATGATTTGTCTTTGTGGCTGGTTTATTTAACTTAGTAGGTGTCAGAATATCTTTTTTTTAAGGCTGAATAATATAGCACTGGACATATCCACCACATTTTACCTGTTCATTCATTAATGGTT
Source organism: Dipodomys merriami (assembly GCF_024711535.1). Taxonomy (NCBI): domain Eukaryota; kingdom Metazoa; phylum Chordata; class Mammalia; order Rodentia; family Heteromyidae; genus Dipodomys; species Dipodomys merriami. The sequence goes on from NW_027202382.1 coordinate 19,493,529, forward strand.
ACTTGGTTTCCTTGTACCTCTTGACTACTGTGAATAATACCGCAATCAACATGAGTATTTAAACATGTCTTTTCTATTCTTTTGGCTAATTGTTGACTTTTAAGTTGATGTGTGATTTAAGTACTTTCCAACAGTCTTGATTATATATGGGTTGTTGTTACTGTTGTTTGCCTCAGACACTGATTTCAGAGGATCCTTATTTTCTCCTCTCAGGAGGCACCTGGATTGTTTCATGAGCAAGTATGTTGATAAACCTTTGTTCTAGGGATAGACTAAAAATCTGAAAGGACCAAACCTAGGAGGCTTAAAACTTGTCCAAATATTTTTCTTTGAAAAGGCTCAAGCAGTTGAAAAAAAATTTCATCAAGTGTCAAAGGAATGTTGTATTTCTGGCAGTTTAGGAGCCTAGTTTACTCCTGTCTTACTGCAACCATGTGAATAACAATTTGATATTAACACCATTCACCAGGAATAAAGTTCTTCAAGCGATGCTTCAAGAAGTTCTTTCTCAGAGTTACCTCTCAGAAATGGGTAGCATTTATGGGAAATATTTTGGTCTGTGTGTGCGTGTGTGCATGTGTGTGTGCATGCATGTGTGTATGTGCACGTGTGTGTGCGTGTGTACGTGTGTGCGTGCATGTGTGCATGCGTGTGTATGCATGTGTGTGCTTGTGTGTGCTGTGTGTGCGCATGTATACATGTGTGTGTCTTATCGTGTCCATCTCAGTCTCACCTATTTCGTGGCTTCATCAGTGGCTCCTAGAATAACCATTTCATGCTCCTATCTGCTGCTGTGAGGCTGCCTACCCCCCACCCTAGGCCTTCAAGAGTATTCTAGCCTGGCGTTGATGGTTCACGCCTGTAATCCTAGCTTCTCGGGAGGCTGAGATCTGAAGGTCATGGTTCCAAGCCAGCTGAGGCAGGAAACTCAGTGAGACTCTAATCTCCAATAAACCACTCAGAAAACTGGAAGTGGTGCTTGTCTCAAGCAGTAGAGTGCTCACCCTGAGCTGAAGAGCTGAGGGATAGTGCCCAGGCCTAGAGTTCAAGCCCCACAACCTAAAAAAAAAAAAAAAAAAAAAAAGTATTCTATTTGTTGGGAAGAACACAGAGTACCTATTATTACCCATAGTCTCCTTTGATGCTTTCTACTTCCGTCACTAATTTCAAAGTCACTGGGTCTGGGAGCCAGAGAGTTCTTGGTCTTATCAGAAAAAGAATGCAATGGTCAATAATATCAGAGGAGATTTAAGAAGAAACAGATGTATTAATGCAAAGCACAGCCACAGGGCATTCTCCAGTTTGAAAAGTAGGCAGGCTCAAGCAGTTCCCAAGATATCAAACTTCCATTGTAGACACGGCATGGTCAGTCCTAGAAAACTGAGTTAATGTTTCATTGACTTCTGGAGAACTGGGTCATGTGTCATTGACTTCTCCCATGTGCAGAGGGGAGTTCTTGGTCAGACTGGGGGCTGTCATTTCCCATGGGATATGGGAGAATGGGTCAGTAGGATCTTGCTGTATGTCACAAGTCATCGAGTTAATGTCAGCAGCCCAGGATATGATTCCTTACCAACATCCAAGTCATTGTTCTCAGCCATCAGGTTTCTTAACTCAGGTATCACTTCCTAACTCAGGTATCACTTCACAGATGATATAGTTATCCTGTCTAAAAGTGAGCAAAGAAGCTAGAATCCTATAACATGTAGAATTTTACTCTTAGCCCCTAGTTCCTACTATAAACACAGGATCAGCTAACCTCAGCTCCTTGCTCATCAGCACATGCTAAGAACTACTTGGGCATGAGCCACTAGCAATGCTCATTTATCCTGTCTTGCTAATTCCCTAGACTCTCAGGCTCTCGCCATTTGCCCCTCACCATTCTGCCTTCATGTTTCTCAAACTTGGTTCCTCACCAACCTTTGAGCTACTGAGCCATGTAATAATAAGGTGTTGCTCCACGTTTGGCATCCCCACTGATGCTTCTCTCTCTAAACATGAATTTTCCCTGAGTGGACTCCCATCGTTTCACCTACCCTTCATTACTCTTTTCTGCTTCTAGCCATGATCCCAGTTTCCAGGGGATTTAAAACTTCTACACAGGTTCTTGAGTCAAAAGCTTCAAAATTGTCTTCCATTTGGACTAGGAAAACACCTCCCCCTCCCCTTCTGGCCAGTCACCAGACTCTCTGAGACTACACCTGCCATGCTTGAGATCTGTTTTCCTTGTCTCTGCACATAGCTGCAACCATGCTTTCTACCTTTTGTTTCTAAATGCCTCTATCAGTGGTTTCATGAGATTATGGAGGAGCAGGAACTAAAGGACATCTTATCAATCCTACTGTCTTAGCATCATGCCTTGTTCACATGTTTGCAATGATGCTGGGGTAAACCAAACTACTACATTGCCAATAATACAAAAGAATAGCAGTACAGTTATGTACAATACCTGATTCCTAAAAATAACTGTTATTGATTTCTCTGTTTATTTTCTGTATGTACTTGCTACCAATGTTTTGGAGTAATCTCCTTCTCCCTATATACAAAGTTTATTGTACAGCACTATGCATGTTAGGCCAGCAGCAGCCACACACATCTCATATTTACTGTGTGTCCTCTTTGGATCAGAGCCATATGGAGTGGCTGACCTACACATCTGGGTTTGTGTAAGTATGCTCAGTGATGTTTGCATAATCGACAAACCATCCACAGATCATTCCCAGAATGCATTGCTCTCACTAAGCAATCTGTGCACATGCGTGCACGTGAGTACACACTTACACACACACACACAATCTTAATATGGCTGGTTTCATATTTTCTGGTCCATATAGACAAATTTAGAATTGTTTCCTTTTTCAGAAAAATAGCAATCCTTATATTGCACTTTTGTTTGTCAAATTGTCTAGATTTCACTAGAAATTAAAATAATATATTAAGAATATACAACTGATTGAAAAAGAAAAGAGAAAAAATTCACATATACAGACAAAAATAAAACACTTAAAAGCAAAAAGTAAGTAAAAATTATTTGTACAAAAGAATAATATAACATTTTAAACTTAAGCCACCCAATTCAAATACTCTCCAATTATATTTTCCTTTTCCTTCACTATTCCCAAGATTGGCTTATCGCTGCATACCTATGTACTACTGAACAAATTATTGTTTAGATTTACATGTTTTTAATTTTACACTAGAAGTATCTTAGGGTATATAGTCTTCTGCAATTATTTTTCTTTGCTCAAAGCAACATTTGAGGTTTATCTACAATTTTGTTTGTTTACTTGCTTGTTTTGTCAGTCATGGGGCTTGAACTCTGGGCCTAGGCACTGTCCTTGGGATCTTCCATTCAAGGCTAGCGCTCTACCACTTGAGCTATGGCACTTTTGGTCTTCTGGTGGTTAATTGGAGATAAGAGTCTCACAGACTTTCCTGCCTGGGCTGATTTTGAGCCACAATCCTCAGATCTCAGCCTTCTGAGTAGCTAAGATTACAAGCGTGAGCCACCAGTGCCTGGCTTATCTGTGACTTTGTATAGCTCCATTGGTAAAGTTTCACAGCTTTAAAGTGCCTATCTCAGTACATTATAATTCTTTGTTCACTTTCCTGCCAATGGGTATTAAGGGTGTTTCTAAATTCTTTCTATTACAAGCAAGGAGTTGTGAACATTTTTGAATACATCTCATGAACATAGGTAAGATTCCCTTGAGGTTGGTGGTCTTCTAAGTGTAGTCTGAGGCAGATAACATTAGCATCATCTGGGACCTTTTTCTGGAAATATGAGTTCTCAGGATCACCTTTAGCCTACTGAGTAAGTGGGGAAGGACTTAGCAATCTGTGTTATAACCAGCTTTCCAAAAATCATAATGTGTGCTAAATTTTGAGGTTCACAACTGTGAGACTACCAAGAAGTATTTCTAGGTTAAGGGTTAAGAAAAATCATCTTCTGGGGCTGGGAAAGTAGCTCAGTGGTAGAGCGCTTGCCTTGCATGCTCGAGGCCCTGGGTTCAATTCCTCAGCACAACATAAGCAAAAAGAAAAAAGCCAGAAGTGGCGCTGTGGCTCTGTGGTAGAGCGCTAGCCTTGAGCTGAAGAGCTGAAGGACAGCACCCAGACCCAGAGTTCAGGCCCCACGACAGGATTCCCCCCCCCTCAAAAAAACCATCTTCTTCCCTAGTGATACCAATGTTCCTCAAAAAAAAAAAAAGGTTGTACCAGTTTCCATACCCACCAATAATGTGTGAGATTCTTACTGTTCTATTTCTTCTCCACCGTTTGAATTTAAAGAATGTTTTATTAAAACTAATCCAGTGGTTATAAAATAGCATCTTATTGTGCTTCATAATTAACTTTTTAGAGAACAAGTTAATATGCTCAAAACAATATATCCTTCTTACTTTTCAGAACCAGTTCTTTCTTTTCCTTTCCAGCAGCCCCACTGCTGAGACAGCATAATTTTTTTTTTTTACCACCTTGAAGGCTAAAAATCTGTATTGTATGCGTTATATATTTCACCCTCTTCTAGCTGGCATTTGAGAGTAGCCTTGCCTTCTAGAGACAACATTGCTTGGAACCTTATGTATGAAAGAATTAGCTTGGGGAAGATTCAAAGGTAGTGTTATGGTAAGTGATAGGAGGATGATATAAATGCAGGATGGAGCTTAGAATCTATCTACACGGTATTGTAACCCCTATGTTAGTTAGGGCTTTCCCCCTTAGGATGCAGAGAAAGTTATCTTAAACATAGTCCAAAGATTTCTTAATGATATACTAAGTATTGCATTAACTCTGGCTTTGGGCTCCCGCTTTTGTTTGACCAGCTCTGTTGCTGGTATTAAGTCTGTTTCTGCTGTTGCTCTATAAGACTCAGATATTTTCCCTCATGAATCGTGGATAAGATTTTGTCAGATTCTACAAACCTATATTGAGTGAGAGTTGGTCACTCATGACGATTTCTCCCGCTGTTTTTCTTTATTATCTTATTTACCCTTCCATCAGGAACATAGGTGCCACCTTAGACCATGGAGGAAAAGGTAGCCCTTATGGGTAGTAGAATACAAGTTGGAAGCAATTGGTTTTATGAAGAAGATCTACCTCACCAGCTCTGGATTGCTTATAATTATACTTTTCATGAGAAAGAAATGAAATCCTTATTAAGTCACTGTTACTTTAGTTTTTCCATGAACTCAAAGTTGAACTTTATACCAATTGGGACACATGGGGTACAGAAACACGGCTTCTCCACGGCACAGGGGAAAAAGAGTCAGACATATTAAGGACAATGACTCACTGTGAATCACTCATGTTTTCAAGACACCAAAAAGCACCAGATATATCCAAATCACTATTACTTCTGTCTTGTTTAGTCCTTGGTCCATTTAACTTTGGTAGGCCTTGTTTTATTTTGGTTTTCTCTTTTAGGGTCTTTTTGGTAGTACTGAGGTTTGAACTCAGGGTCTCATATTTGCTCAGCTGGTGTTTTACCACTTAAACTACACTTCAGCCCCACTATTGCTGTTTATTTTAGAGACTGAGTCTCACAAACTTTTCTGAGTGGGTTGGCCTTTGATTCTTTCGGATATCAATTTTGTAAATAGCTAGGATTACAATATGAGCCAGTAGCATCCAGCTAGGCCCTATATATATATTTGGGTCCGGTCGTGGGGCCTGAACTCTGGGCCTGGGCGCTATCCCTCAGCTCTTCAGCTCAAGGCTAGCACTCTACCACTTGAGCCACAGCGCCATTTCCGGCTTTTTTTTTCTGCTTATGTGGTGCTGAGGAATCGAACCCAGGGCCTCACGCATGCAAGGCAAGCGCTCTACCACTGAGCCACCTTCCCAGCCCCATTAGGCCCTATATTTTTAATGCCTCACAAACTCATTGACTTGGTGATGCCTGTCCCCCTAAAGTCTTGATTCTTTAAGTCTTGTGTTTTCTGTCTTATTGCCTTCTAATTTCATCTTTATTCCTAGCTACTACACCATTCGGCATTTTCCAATTCCTATACCTAAAAGAGAAAACCCCATTGATCTAGCCCAACTTTTCATGCTAGGTCACAATGTAGAAGCCTGAACAATATGGGGGTTAGGTGCCCTTGGGTTTTTCTCTAGTGCAGTCAGCAGTGGCTGGGGAAGAACACACACTAACCCTTCAGAAAATGTCCTGACTGGAATAATTTCACCCTAGATAAATTTATCAGTATGACAATTATTGTGTGTAACAGGATGACAGTGGAAGCTTCTTTTGACTTAGGGGATTAGTTTAGAGAAGGCAGGTTCAGTGGAATCATTTCTTCTTAATCTTCTGAATGCCTAGCACAATGTTTGGCTTTCTGAAATTCTTTTAGAAATCTTGCTGAGTGGATTCATTGATGGGGGTATATATATATATATATATATATATATATATATATATATATATATATATATATATATATACACATATATAATATTAGATATATAATTCCCAACGACAGAGACCATGTCATAATTTCAAAAGATGATATCCAGAGCCATAGGGTCTAGTTTTATCTTTTCCAGAACTCCAATGTCTGTGTGTCGAGAGTGAGAGAGAAAGAGAGAGAGAGAGAGAGAGAAAATCAACACAACCCCAAGGAAGATTTGTTTTTTCCTTTCCTTTAGAAAGCAGCTGTCAGTTTAACTTATCCCAAAATACTGTCAGTGATGAGCATGACTGAAAATGCATTTTATCTGTAATTAGAGAGATTACATTAAACACTATTATTTGCAGACACACATTGAATTAACCCTAATCGAGGCTAGCAAATAGTACAAGCCTGCCTATTTTTTGCCTCAAAATTTTTAGAAAATTGTGACAGTTGACACACAAGGGACAATGCTGACAAGATTTCTTTCCATCTAGTGTGAGACAGTAATTGTAATTGCCTTTAAAAATGTTTTAAGCAGTTTCGTCAGTAAATCAGAAGTTGCCACAAATCACGTTGATAGTTTCTAAACATGGGGGTTGTTGACTGTGCATTCCAATATGAGTTTAATGAATTGATTTTCTAAGGAATTTAACTTTGCATCTGTTTTCAGATGCAATTAATTCACTCTGATTAATGTGATTAGCATGGATATCAGCGGATTACACATGATGCCCTCTTATTTATTCACTTATTTCTAATCTGCCTTGATATCTGTTGGGAAATAATTATATAAGTGATTTGGGGGGACAGGTCTCACTGGTGACTCTGATCACAGTGGATTTCTGCAAGGGGAGAATCCTGGTAGGAATTCACTGATTATTCAGACTGCAGCAAGTTACCTCTGTTTGAAGGACATTCACATAGTCTCTGCCTTTCAAGAGTTTATAATTCAGAGGGGAAGATGAGATAGACATTCCAACGCAAGTCACAGGGAAGAGTTCTTTTTTTTCCTGTTCTTTTTTCTGAGGACCCCCTCCCTAGCTCACCTGAAAATGGTCCTCCTCCATCCTATTACTTCTCCTTCTCTTGAGCAATATTATACATGTTATCAACTACACTTCCAAGTCAATCCTTTCCCCTGAGCTCAAGGCCTGGGAGGTTCCAGATGCCCCTAGATGTCTTCATCTGTAAGCTACTGCAACCTCTCAGATCCAAATCCATGTTCTCTCTCTAAATTCACTCCTCTTCTCCCCATCCTCGGGAGATGGTGCCTCCATCCATTTATCCACACTAAACTGACTAGCCCGTCTCAAGACAGAAAAGCATTCTTCTATTTTTGTGGTTCTCAAACTTTCATATTCATCACTAGCAATCATTGGAATCATTTGGAAAAAGTGTCTTTAAAACACAGTTTACGGATACCTATGCCCAGAGATTCTGATTCAGTGTTCTGGAGTGCATTTCTAACAAGCTTACAGGTGGTAACATCATCATTGGGCCTACATTGAGGCTCACTATTGTGAGCCATAGTTGGGGAACCAATTCCCTAGAGAATGAAAAGAATGCAGACACATTTCCACAATCTACCAAATCACTCCTGTGTGAGCAATCAATACTAGACAATGAAGGCCGGGGAAGCAAATATTCCCCATAGAGAGTATCTCTGCATCACCCAAATCTCTTCCCTTCCAGGTACAGTACTTAGCACTGGGCTAGGCTCTGAGACACAACACTAGGTAAACTATGACACAATCCATGTTTGCAACCTACTTTTCATTGAGCCCCAGCTGTCTCACCTACAAAATGGGAATAACAATGTCATTATATATAGACTTTATGAAAGGAATCAAATAGGGGATTACATTAAATGCCTAGTTCACTGGCTGACACATTTATTCTCAAGAATCACACATGGTGATAAGTTCTTATTTACCCACTCTTAACGTGCAAATGCTAACCCTGTATTAAATTTAATTAATTTATTTTTGGTGCTGAGGATAGAATATGAATTATTCAGATTTCAAAATAATTCTGAAATGTATCAGGACTAGAATTACTTTGGTCATTGGATGGATCTAGGGAGAAATTATGAGAAGAGGATGGGAGTGAAATCCTGGAGTCATTTATGACTTTGTCACTTGATATCAGTGGGATCTTGGACAAGCTACTTTTCCTTCTTTCTCATGCTCAGATTCTTTGAGCATGCTAAACATATGACCTATTACCAACTTATATTCCCAGCTTCTGTGATTATTTTAAACATTCATATGTCATGAGCTCCCATAACAACTTAAAGAATAACTTTACAGCCAATCATGAACAATGTGAAGAGCCTTCAGAAACCTGATGAAATGGTGAAGTCTGCAGAAGCGGAGCTGCTTTCATCGTTTAAGGTTGTTGGGGCTTGGGTATTAAATAAGAGTTTCCATGTTTTCCTCCTAAAGATTTTTTTTTTACAAATTTATATAATACTTTATTATTTGAAATTTTTATGGTAAATTATAATTGGCCTAGAAACCAGAAGAGCAACAAACTCTGATTCTTCCTAATAATTTCTAATATTTAAAATGTCTTTTCAGAAAGAAGTACAGGTGAGGATTAGAAAATTCCTATTTGCTGTTAAAGACTAAATGAACTATCACAGTGGGATGTTACCGAACTTTTGAAAATGATTTGAATTTATTGATAGAGAAAAAGAACAAAGATACAAAACATCAGAAAGCAGTATGTATACAAGTCTCATTTTGAAAGTTTATTTATGTGTACATATATAGAAAATGTAGAACGATATGGTCAAATTATTAAAAGAATTTCCTTCTCTGTGGCGTGATTAAAATTAATCCCAAATATTAATCTGTGATTTCCAGATCGTTATTCCATGACTCTATATTGATGTAATAAGCATCTGGGAAAGGAAACACCAGAATGAGTCCACAGGTTCTACAGGAACAAGTTAGTGGTGGAATCGCTGAGGCCATGTTTCTCAGAGCTGGCATGTGTATCAGCTCCACGCGGGAGCTTTTAAAACATCTAAGTGATCATGCTGCTTCCAAGACCAACTAAATCAGAATCTCTAAGGCTATGTCTCAGGACTCAGTAATCTTTTAAGGTCCCCAGGTGTTTGCAATGTTTAGCCTAGGGTGAGAATCACTGCTTTAAAAGACTGTCCTAAAGACTGGTTTATTGAAGGTCTTCCATGGATTCTCACAACCAAACTGGTCATCCAGAGAAACACTAGTGTTCCTCAGCTCCTGATATCAACATGGCTTTATTCAGATTTCAGAATAATTCTGAAATGAATCAGGACTAGAATGACTTTGGCCACTATATGCATATAGGGAGAAAAATGTGAGAAGAGGCGAGCAATGGCATCTTGGAGTCCTTTGTATCTGTCCTCTTAGAGCCACGCCATGTTCTTTTCCTTGGCACCTCAGATCTTTACATTTCTGCCTCTCTGGGTTGCTGTTTAGATTAAATCAACTAAAACCATGAAAAGAGTTTTGTTAAGTGCCAGATAACGTGCATTATTATTTTGCAAATAGTAACAAAGAGTAGGGTGAGAGGATATCTGAAACAAGACAAAACTTAGTCTTCCCAAATAGGCCTGGGCCTCGACAGGGAGACAGAAAGAGAGAGACAGACCTAGGTTCAAAGAGAATTCAGTAAGGGCCAGATCCACAGACTGAAGCTACAAGCAACCTGACAGGCCAACCCGAAGCACTTCTTTCTCAGAAATCTGGGGAAGAGACTCTGAGAAAGATCTTCCCTTTGCTTTTCTGATGGCTTCCAGGAATTTATCCCGAAGTAGTGATGTCCCAGAATAAATAGGTTTTCTTCTCATAATTAAGCCAGAAGTTCTGGGAATGGGCTGAGCACAAAGCTTGAATTCATTACTGAGATTGCTTGCAATTTAATTCAGGTCTCAAAGAGGTGGTTCTTATGTGTCACCAGAAAAGAATTCTTTCATCAAGACAACGGTCTACATATGTCTCTAGATTGACTTTGAAATGGGGACTTATTTTTCCTTCCACTTAATTGTTCTCTGAAAATAATAGGCCTTGAAAGGAAATTTACTGCCGTGCTGTTTTATGGGAGGCACACAACATCAGGTAGGCCCATCTTTGATGTCATTCAGTAGAAGTAGTGACTGAAGAAGACTGAATGCCTGTTAAGAATGGAGACCATGAATTTTCCATCTCTGTATGCCCTACATGTCATGTAATCCTGGGCTCAGAAGAACATGGTGGATCATTGCTTTGGACATTTCTCACTATGCACAGTTCCTAGTGAAAGAGGAGAAATTAATAAATATCTGTGAAATGCCACCGGTACTGCTATCAGGTCTGAAAATACCTACAGTTGTGCAAGAGTATTTTGCTTTCCTTTGTCAGTCCGTAACCAAATGCAACTTCTCCATACAAATAAGCCATACAAGTAAGTTGATTATCCATATTCAGATGGGTTTATACTGCAGATAAATCATATTTGCATGGTATGTTCTGATTGCATTACATTGTTAGAGCCTCACAACTTCAGGAAAAATGGAAATTTCATTCTTCCAGTCAAGAGTGGGCATTGAGGAAAAAGCATTCGTTTCATCAGTAGCTGCCAGAGGATATGTTGTTTTGCTTCATCGAAGAATGCACATCCGATATACCAGGGAATGCAGTCAGGAGGACAGAGGGCGGAAAGCAAAGGCAGTCTGGAACTTTCTGGCTATGCCTTGCGACCTTTGGTTCTGCCCATCACATTAGTGCTGCTGCTTTATTTCATCTTTCATATTTGTGTAAGTTCCTCTTTGGTGCTGAGTCTAACCATGACTCACAGAGCCAGCAGAATACTAAGCTGGGAATCCCAGCTTAACCAGGTTGACCTCAGGAAAGCTTGAGGGGTTTTGTTCATGTTTGCAGTACTGGGAATTGAATGAAGAGCCTTGAAATTACTGGGAAAATTCTCCACCACACAAACCTTTTCCACAGTCTTTTTATTTTATTTGATTTTCAGGTAGTGTCTCATGATTTTGCATTGCCTGGTTGGGACCAGGATCTTCATACCTCCAGCTCCTAAGAAGCTAGGATTATAGGCATGTACCACCATGCCCACGTATTTGATGTATTTTCTTATTATTTAACGTATATTATATATTATTATATCATATAACTATATAGTCTATATTATGTTATATATATATCATAAATAATACATAATATACATATTTATGCTTATAAGTATAACATAATGCATAATATATAATATTACAATCATATTATAACATAATGTGATATTATGATATAATATGATTGTAATATACTATATTATGCTATTATGCTATATAATATGATATTATGATATAATATGATTGTAATATATACTGTTACATTATTACAAAATAATATATAGTATATAATGTTTATTAAACATCTAAGTATTATATATTGAATGCTATAGATTGATTATATAATGTATTATATATTAATTATATAGTGCATATTATACATACTCATTCTTTTCCATGCATGATTTAGTTCACATTTTAACAGTTAATTTTAAAATGATGTTTAGAAGTTCTTGTAATAGAGGGAGATAGTTCTTTGAAAAATCATTTATACTGGGAAGAACTATGTTTGATGCATTCATACTCTTTCTTTCAAACAGGATTTTGTGTGTGTGTGTGAAAATACTGTACAGAGGGGTTACAATTACATGGGCAAGATCATGAGTACATTTCTTATCAAGCATTGTAGCCTCCTCCTTTGTTTCCCCTTCCCATCCCTTCCCATCGTTCTCCCCACCCCCCCACCCAATCCTACTCCTCCTTCCCCCCCACCCCCCGCACCAAAGTTGTAAAGTTTGTTTTCCACATAACGACTTGTACATCTCATTGTTGCAATGGGTCCACCTGTATCTCTACTTAAACAATTTTTTCCCTTCCCCTCCACAAATTATACCGACATCAAATACAGTGAAAGCAGGGGTTATACTGTGGGGTAGGGGCATACAAAGCAACAAAGAAATCATCTTATAAATGTGTTAGAAACAATCACATGAAAGAAAAAAACATTTGAATACATATCTTAGGGTTCATTTCCCTAACATCAACTTATCTGACCTTTTCTGCTTGACTCAGACATATACTAGTATTGCAAATAAGGGAAATCATGGGACCTATGTTTCTTTGGGCCTGGCTTACTTCACTTAATATAATTTTTTCCAAGTCTTTCCATTTCCTAACAAATGGGGCAATGTCATTCTCTTTGATGGAGGCATAGAATTCCATTGTGTATATATACCACATTTTCTTGATCCATTCATCTACTGAGGGGCATCTGGGTTAGTTCCATATCTTAGCTATAGTAAATAGTGCTGCAATAAACATAGTCGTGCTGGTAGCTTTAGTGTGGTCTTGTTTGAGAACATTTGGGTAAATGCCCAACAGTGGGATTGCTGGGTCATAGAGGAGTTCTATGTGGAGTCTTTTGAGGAACCTCCATACCACTTTCCAAAGTGGTTGAACAAGTTTACACTCCCACCAACAATGCAGTAGGGTTCCCTTCCGTTCACATCCCTCCAGCATCTGTTGTTATTAGAGTTCTTGATTATAGCCATTCTAACTGGGGTGAGGTGGTATCTCAATGTTGTTTTGATTTGCATTTCTTTCTTTTTTGGGGGGGGGGGTCGTGGGGCCTGAACTCTGGGCCTGGGCACTGTCCCTCAGCTCTTCAGCTCAAGGCTAGCACTCTACCACTTGAGCCACAGCGCCACTTCCGGCTTTTTTTCTTTTTGCTTATGTGGTGCTGAGGAATCGAACCCAGGGCCTCATACATGCAAGGCAAGTGCTCTACCACTGAGCCACCTTCCAAGCCCTTGCATTTCTTTTATGGCTAGGGAGGTTGAGCATTTCTTCATGTGTCTATTGGCCATCCTTCTTTCCTCTTCATAGAAGTTTCTCTTTAAGTCTTTAGCCCACTTATTTATTGGGCAGTTGTTTCTTTGAAGATTTGTTGTTGGGGGATTTAATTTTTTTGGGTTCCAGGTATATTTTAGATATGAGACCCTTGTCCGTTGTATGGCTAGTGAAGATCTTCTTCCAGTCCGTGGGCTTTCTTTTGATCTTGCTAGCTATGTCCTTTGCCATGCAAAAGCTCTGCAATTTCATGCAATCCCATTTGTCCAAACTTTCTTTAATTTGTTGTGTTTCTGAGTATCTATTAAGAAAATTTCAGCCTGTGCCAAGAAGACCTAGGGTTTCTCCTATTCCATCCTGTAATGTTTTCAGAGTGTCTGCTTTGACTCCAAGGTCTTTGATCCATTTGGAGTTGATTCTGGTGCAGGGTGATATATAAGGATCTAGCTTTAGTTTTCTATAAATAGTTAACCAATTTTGCCAGCACCACTTACTGAAGAGGTTGTCTTTCTTCCATTCTATTTTTTTTAGCTCCTTTATTGAAGATTAGATGACTATAGGTCTGTAGGTTCATTTCTGGGTTTTCAATTCTATTCCATTGGTCTTGAGGTCTGTTCTTGTGCCAGTACCAAGCTGTTTTGATTACGATGGCTTTATAGTAGAGTTTGAAATTTGGTATTGATATTCCTCCAGCACTGTTCTTTCTGTTGAGGATCATTTTTCCTATTTGGGGTCTTTTATTGTTCCATAGGAATTTTTGGATTGGCTCTTCTATTTCCTTGAAGAATGAGGTTGGAATATTGATAGGTATCGCATTGAATTTGTAGATAGCCTTGGGACGTATTGCCATTTTCATGATGCTGATCTTTCCAATCCAGGAGCATGGGAGTTTTTGCCACTTTCTAAGTTCTGCCAAACGGTATTCTTGAGTGATGAGAATGAAAACTGGAGAGAAGGGTGGGCAATGGGGAAAGAGGCAGTCTGGGATAAGGTGAGTGAGTGTGTAAGAGAGTGAAGATTGTTGCAGAATTCATTAAATTTTGAAGTATGATTTTGTAATGGAGACCTCTTCCACTAGTCCCTCGGAATTTTCAGTGAAACACTCACTTGAAAGGAGCAGAAGGAATGGCCTTTAGTAGGAAAATGCCAGAGCTGGTATAGTTTCAGTGGCAGGCCAGGAGCAAGTGCTCTGGCTCTTCCCAGGAAACCCACCACGCTCCAATGACAGAGCACCAGAAAACAATACGATGCACTGTTATCAAGGAGCAGTGAGCAGTCTGCCTGCCAAGAAGATCATTTCCAACAGATTGTCCTTTGTTTCAGGGAAGTAAAACCCAGGCTTGTCCCTGTAGTTACACAAATATAAGACAAGCTTCCACCTCTTCTTCTTGTGAAGATGTGTGATGTAACCTAAATGCAGATATCTCAGCCTGGAAAAGCTAGGAAACTGTTCTTTATTATAAATTGCCCTGGCAAGGTTTTAGCAGTTCTGTGACTATAGACTCTGTTGCTTCTTTGGGAGACATGATTCTTTTCTCTATACAGAAGCAAACTGGATGGTCTTCACCTGGAAACAGTTTGCTTCTTGCTTGTAGAGACTTATGCCCCTTAGGTGCAGAAATGGGGTCATGCAAGTGACATCTTCATCTTAACCTGAAATAGTCACTTGAGAGACTGAACTCAGCTTGTGACACACCAGCTTTTTAATGTTCTATGGTATTAGGGGCTCTCTAGTTAGACCACAGCCATCTTGCTACCACTTATAGATTCTACTGATTTATATAAATTACCTAAATTTTTGGTTCATTTTCCTCATTTTAAAAGTGGCCAGGAGCCAGGTATGATTGCATACACCTAGTGCCCCAGCACTTTGGTGGCTGAGATAGGAAGATCAGGAATTCAAGACCAGCCCTGGTAACATAGAAAGCTTCAGACCAGCATGGGCCACATAGGAGAGGAATGGAAGATACGAAGATTGTAGGAGGACTGAAAGAGGCGCATTCAGGAGTTTAGTACAATACTAGTGACATAGTACTAACCTCATAATTCTTAGATATTGTTATTATCTTGGGATTAAAGCTGAGTAATCTAGAGAACACTGACAGGGAGAGTCATCCATGATACAATTAGCTTGCTGATACCTGAGATAAAACCATTCTTCATTTGAGTAGGTTAAAGTCTCTTAGAAAGAACTACAATTCCCAATTGACACCTGTCTCAAAAAGATGTAATTTCAGGGTCAAATAACAGATTGGGAACTCAAGGATAAATCACATGACAAGTGACCCCAAAGTATGTGAGACAAACATACTTGCAACGAAGTTCTAGAGAAATAGTCTTTGAGATAGATGGTGGAGCTTTAGGATGCCAGAAGTCAGACAGAAGAGCTGAAGTTCTGATGGAGAGAGATTCTTGAAGATGACCAGGAACTTATGTTTGAGGTAGAAGGGAGTTGGGGTAGGCATCATTTTAACTTTGCTGCAATTTGTGAGGCATACACCAAATAGGATACAATGGCTATTGCTGTCTAACAATAACAACAACAAAACTCTAAAAATGTAGTGGTTAGCCTGGCACCGGTGGCTCACCCCTGTAATCCTAGCTACTCAGGAGGCTGAGATCTGAGGGTCATGGTTCAAAGCCAGCCCGGGCAGAAACATCTGTGAGACTCTTATCTCCAATAAAAAAAAAAAAAACACTAGAAAACTGGAAGTGGTGCTGTGGCTCAAGCAGTAGAGCACTCACCTTGAGCTGAAGAGTGCAGGGACAGCGTTCAGGCCCAGAGTTCAAGCCCCATGACCAACAACAACAAAAAAAAATGTAGTGGCATAACACAATAGTTTTCTCCCACTCTTGGTTTCTGACAATCAAGAGTTTGGCCCGATCCCACAGGAATGGTTTAGTTCTGCTCTCTGATATCTGGACCTCAGTCAAAAAAGCATGAAGGCAAAGGGATTTGGGCTGGGGTCACAATCATTTAGAGGTGTTTGGGGATTGATGTCAATTGTGGCTGGGATTGCTGGACTGCAGGCTGGAAAAAGTATGAGTGACTTCTCTGGATTGTGTCTCTGCATAAGTTGGTTTGAGTTTCCTCACAGTTTGGTGGCTAGGTTCCAAAACAGAGCATCCCAGGACAGCCAAGCAGAAATGCTCATCATTTTTTATCACCTAAGCTTAGAAGTCATAGAGCAACACTTCTTTCAAAGTCATAAACCCCATAGATTCTAAGGAAGAGAACACAAATCCCACTTTTCTAAGAAAGGGCAGCCAACATAACACTTTTGGAAAACCATATGGAAGCCAGGTCTGATGGCTCATGCCTACACACTTTTAATCCTAGTTACTCAGAAGGGTGAAACCCAAGTATCCAGGGTTCAAGCCAGCCCAATCAGACAAATCCTTGAGACTCCGATCTCCAATCAACCACTACAAAAATTATAAAACACAAGTGGAGGTTTAATTCAAGTGGTAGAGCACCAGCTTTGATGAGGGGGAGGGGAGGGGCAGGAAGAGCTAAAGTAAAACATGAGGCCCTGTGTTCAAGCCCCAGTTCAACACACACACACACACACACACACACACACACACACACACACACACACACACACACACACACAAAGTGCATGCAGAATCAGAATACTCCTTTTGGTCATCTGTGGAAAAATATAATTTGTCTTGGATGAATGCATTACTACTGAACTTCTCTCTCTTATCTAAATCTTGGAGAATTCTTTGAGAGATAGCTTTACTTAGAAGTTTGTTTCTTGAAAAGTTGAACTAGACAGGCTGGATGATAAGTTAATACCTGAGAGTGGAAAGACAGGGAGAAGACGTCAGTTTAGATGGTGAAATAATAAAAGCCTGACCTGCTTGAGGAGCTACAACAAACACGGTGACTGACTAGAGAATAGACAGCAGTGGCAGACCAAAGAAGCCCAAAAGAGGAAAACAATTGACTGGAAATGTGGCTTAGTGGTAGAGTACTTGCCTAGCATGCATGAAGCCCTGGGTTGGATTCCCCAGTACCATGTAAACAGAGAAAGCCAGAAGTGGTGCTGTATCTGTGACTCAAGTATTAGAGTACTAGCCTTGAGCAAAAGAAGCTCAGGGACAGTGCCCAGGCCCTGAGTTCAAGCCCCAAGATTGACAAAAAAAAAAAAAAAAAAAGAAAAGGAAAACAATTTTCTCTGCGAAATATAAATAAATGTTGGCCAGACTTAACCAAATTTGGCCAAGCACTGATTGTTCCCATCTGTAATCCTAATGTTATTTGGGAGGCTGAGATGTAAGGATCACATTTGGAAGACAGCTCAGGCAAGCAATTCTATGAAACTCTTTTTTTTGGGTCCGGTCATGGGGCCTGAACTCTGGGCCTGAGCGCTGTCCCTCAGCTCTTCAGCTCAAGGCTAGCACTCTACCACTTGAACCACAGTGCCACTTCCAGCTTTTTTATTTCTTCTGCTTATGTGGTGCTGAGGAATCGAACCCAGAGCCTCATGCATGCAAGGCAAGCGCTCTACCACTGAGCCACCTTCCCAGCCCAATTCTATGAAACTCTTATCTCCAATTAAACACCAAATAGCCAGAAGTAAGCTTTAGTTCAAGTGGTATAGCAATAGCTTTGAGCAAAAAAAGGTCTGTGACAGCACCCAGGTCCTGAGTTCAAATGATGGAATGGACACACACACACACACACGCATACACACACACACACACACACACACACACACACACACACACACACACACACACACAAATCAAAGAAACAATTTAGAATGAATAGGCAGCAGACTTTCTTCCGTTAAGGTATCCATTTACTGAGAGAAAATATTTGTTGTTAATGTGTATTACCATTAAGCAGTCTGCCATATTTGGCAGTACAAGATCAAATGAGGGCCAAAACTGGACCATACACCTGAGAGATGGTGATTTACTATTATTATTACATCTTATAAACTTGTTACAACAGGTATACCACCTTCATCATTTATTATATAAAACAATCTATGCCTTTTAAGGTTGACGTTTTATATCCAGCATATCAATCTAGGCGATGTTTTCTAGAGTTTTTCAAACTATCTAGTCATCTCTTCCTGGAATATTTTAGCACCAGGTGGCAGTAAAATCTAATGGCTAAGATACAATCTTGGTTTTTTGTTTTGATTTTTGTTTTTTGTTTTTTTGCCAGTCCTGGGACTTGAACTAAGGGCCTGAGCATCATCCCAGTTTTTTCTGTTTATGTGGTGCTGAGGGATCGAACCCAGGGCTTCATGCATGGTAGGCAAGCACTCTACCACTAAGCCACATTCCTAGCCCCATAAGGAACAATCTTGGTAAAGAAGAATTTACTGCAAGCCAGGCTGCTAGCTACTTGGAAGGCAGAGATGTGAAGGATTGCAGTTTGAGGCCAGCCCAGCTATAAATGTGAGACCCCATTCCAATCAAGAGCTGGGGAGGGGTGGCACACAACGGTCCTCCTAGCTACATGGGAAATTTAAATAGGCAAATCAGGGTCTGCGCCCCCAGAACATAATACGAGACCTTACATAACAAATAATGAAAGCAAAAAAAAAGGGCTAAAGCCATGGTCACATAATAGTGCACCTGCCTAGAAAGTGGGAGAACCTGAATTCAACTCCTAGTACTGCCCCCCCCTCCAAAAAAACATTACTTCAGGCCTCAGGAAGGTCAGTAGTTAGCTAATCTGCATACCCCTTGCCCTTCTTTCTCTGAGTGAGTTAACAAAATGTGCATATACCTTGCCTATTCCCCCCTCATCCTGCTTTGCCACCAACATTCAAGTATGCCCTAGCAACACAGAGACAAGCCAGCTAGCCAACTGGATTGCATTAAAAGTTAGCTTCAGAAGTGCAAGAACCACAGTAACCCTGCTCATTGACAGCTCCTAACTCTGCTCATAGACATAGACAGCATAGACAAAATGGGAACCTGTCAGGAAAATTCAGGATCTAGAGACACAAAGCTCCTTAAGTTCCAATACCCAAGGGTATTGGAAGCAGAACCAAAGTTGGATAGCAAGTGTCAAAGAAAAGAGATAAAGCAAAAAGCAGGTAAGAAACCTAACAACTCACCTTTAGAGCTCACTGGGGGCATGTGACTGGTTCTTTTGAGCTGCCCTAACGATAGAGAAGGAAGTGATCTCATGGTGTCTTCTTAAATGGAGCCAAGAGTTGAACACCTCAGCTTTACAGAATTCTCCCTTCTATCCAGGCTGAGCAAATAGCTTTTCTGGTTTCACCCTGTACTTTCTGGGTGATCCAAACTGGCTTGTTTGACTCCCTAGCTTCTGGAGAACAAGTGCTAATATAGGCTTGCAGGAAGACATAGTCATGATTTGGAATGGCAGGTCCAATTTACTCTTGTTTAAGAAGCAATGCCTTAGTCACTTCAGATTTTTATCTGGCCAGAGCCTAGTACTTAAGCTGTCAACCTGGATAAAGAGGCACACTTTCTAAATGAAAATACAAGATCATTTGAAAGTCTATATTCAACACACTTTTTTAGTTGGAGAGTAACTCAAAATTGCCAAGCAACTTTATTTTTTGATGCTTCCTTAATTATGACATGGCTCCAAATGGAGCCAATTCAATAATTACATTTTGCAACCATCTTTTAAAAAATGGGAATTTTTTTTTTAATTGGGCATTTTTCAGTCCTTTCTCCAACTTCTTATAAGGTTTTAAGATTTGGTCTTTGAAACATGTATCAGACTCTCAAATTAAACACCATCATTTAAAGAAACCCTAAAAGGTTTAGAAAGGGGGTCTATTGTAATCTTTATTTCTGAAGCTATCTGCACAGCTGCATATTTCACTGAATGGCTTTTAAAATGGATTTTCTTGTCATACGCCTAAAGAAGAAACAACAGTCTTTGTTCTGTGGAGCGTTTCAGAAGATTCACAGGTGTTAACAGGTGGAAACATTCCAGCTTTTGCTCTCAGGAAGAAAGACCTATTGTGGTCAGTAACTGCCTCTTGAAAAGTAGCTGTGTTTATTCCAAGCCTTGCAAGCCAAGAAGTGCACTGTCTCCACAGAGCAGGTATCTGTAGACAATTAGCAACAAGATGGAGTCAAAGTAACCCATGGAGAAGGGTTGGAGGTGCCCATGAAAACCTCAAAGAGAGGCCTCTAAATAATCAGAGGGCTGATTATTTAGCAGCATGTTAAAAAGCTGATCTCTTTCTCTCTCTTTCTTTCTCTCTCCTCCCCCTCTCTCTCCCCTCCCTCCTCCCTTTTTTTCTTCCTCTTCTCCTCCCTCCCCTCTCCCTCCCTTCCCCCCTCTCTCCTTTGTTAACTTCTAGGTAGGGACCCAGATCCTCTGGTAAATATACTCTTCGTTTATAGACAGATCTATACATAAAGCTAATTATTATCAAGTCTGCTGCATATAAGAATAGACTAGAACAAGGAGAAGTGATGCATAATTCAAGTGTTTAGTAGCTTTATTTTTGCACAGGGTTTAAATTCACAGCCTCGAATTGCTTGGCTGGCATTCTACCACATGAGGTATATGTCCAGCCAAGCTTTTTGCTGGTTATTTGGGAGATGGAGTCTCACAGAGTTTTGATGGGGGAGAGGAAGGGGGACTGGGCTGGCTTATGAACTGCAGTCCTCCCAATTTCAGCCTCTTGAGTAGCTAGGATTAAAGGCATGAGCCACCAGTTCCTGGCTAATAGCTTTATCTTTGATACAGTTCAACATACTTGTCTCTGCAAAGAAAGAGAGTAAATCCCTTTCTTGTTTCTTTATCAGTACTTAAGTAATTCTAATTCTGACATTTTATTCTCAATTTCAACTTGATTTCCTTTCTCCATTTGGACAAACCACAACAGCTGAGAACCGTGTCTCAGGATCCTTGAGAAGGAAGGAAGACTGCTTCTAACTACTTTCTATGACTGCAAGTCTTTAGACCCAGATAGCTTACCTCACAATGTGTAAAACGCAAGAAATCAGACAAACAAACCCAGCTTCATCTTTTGAGATATTTGGTGACATCATCAAGATGAGAAGAGAGCTATAGATCCTACAAACAAGCAAATACTGCCCTTTCCTAACTAGAGAAATAACAGGAAAATAAGTTCAAGGTAAACCTCCAGAATAGTCTAGGCAGAGGTGGGGGGTGGGGGGGAGTGAATGATCCCTGAGGAGAAATTCTAGGTTACAATTTGTTTTCCAGACTGGGTTATTAGCAGCTTTATTTCTAAATCAGATTTAAGAGCAAGCCTATATTTAAATCACAAAATCAACAAGATGGTATTTCACTTGCTTTCTATGTCCTAAGTCAGTTTATATAGCAATGAACTACTTGCTCATCAAATCTGGGTATAATTCTGTTGTGAATCCATTCCACTCATGCCTACAACAGAAGCTGAAATAACCTTTCAATTCCAATAAGATTGTCGGATGCTTTGTACTCATATACTGTTTTGTAGAATGGGAACTTCTTTGTACAACTACTTAAAGATAATTAAAAAAAGAAAAAAAATAAAGAAAATAAGGTTCATATACAAAGTTTTAAAAGATATAAGTATAGTATAACTAAAAAGTGTGGAAGTCAACCCTTCCAAGAAATCAAATAAAAAGAATTTCTTAGTATTTTAATGCATACATTTAACTTTAAAAGTAAACTTGAGGGCTGGGAAGTTGGCTCAGTGGTAGAACGCTTGCCTTGCATGCCTGAGGCCCTGGGTTTGATTCCTCTTAGCACCACATAAGCAAAAAGAAAAAAGCTGGAAGTGGTGCTGTGGCTCAAGTGGTAGAGCGCTAGCCTTGAGCTGAAGAGCTGAGGGACAGCACCCAGGCCCAGAGTTCAGGCCCCACAACTGGACCCAAAAAGAAAAAAAGAAAAAAAAAGTAAACTTGAATAATTCACTCAAATTACATTCTGATCATTTCATCTGTCTCCTTTCTTGTTGAATGTGATCTTTATAATATCTAATGCTTCTTTATCTTTTAAAGTTATTAAAATGTTTAAGATTTTTTAAAAATAAAAAAGATTTCCTTTATTTTGGAAATTTCTAAATCCCTTCTTTAGAATTCCCTTTTGAAGTTTACTTCTTTCTTCCCCCATAAGAAGTCATTGCTCTTTAGACAATGAATGAATTTTGAGTCTTTTCAGCAAAGTCTTTTTTTTTTTTTTTTCCTTGTGCCAGCTCTGGGACTTGAACTCTGGACCTGGGTGCTTTCTGTGGGCTTCTTTTCCTCAAGTTCAGCCAAGTCTTTTTAAAACAAGTAAGTAAATAAATAAATAAAGATGCATTAGATAATTTGGTCAATTAAATGAAAATATGTGGAGAAGGAAAGACAAACACATAAACCAAGAGTACTGATTTAGTTGTGGGTCTTGTAACTTGATCCTGAAAGCAATCTTTAAAAAAGACACTTTAGAGGCAGGCATTCGGTGATGGTTCACATCTGTGATCCTGGCTAATCAAGAGGCAGAGATCTAAGCATCCCATTTTGAAGCCCTGTAGGGCAGGAAAGTCCCTGAGACTCTCATCGCTAATAACTACTCTGAAAAAGCTGAAAGCAGAGCTGAGCACTACCCTTGAGTCAAAGAAGCTCAGGGTTTGTTCCGAGGCCCAGAGTTCAAGCCCCAGGATGGAAAAGAAAAAAAGAAAAGAAAAGGATGTGTTAAGGAAAGAAAATATCCTTAATATTTTCAAATTATTAAACATTATCTTTTTTTTCCAATGTACAAAAATGCCAGCTTAAAATAAGGTAAATTGGATATGGACTACTATATGTCTTTTCTTCTGGTCTAGCAATGTGATCCAAATGGTATAAATATATTTTAGTAACAGGACAGATTTTATTCTATTTCAAATTTATTTTCATATATATGATTTTTTAAGCTGGGCTAGAAAGTTTTATCTTGTAATTTCCTGCTAGGCTATAAAGCTTAGGTCTATTTAAACAAATATAATTTTTAAACACATAGGAACAAAAATTTATGTGTTTTGGTTTGTTTTGTTTTACTTTGTTTCCAGTTCTGGGACATAAACTTAGAGCCTTGGGGACTATCCCTGAGCATTTAAAAAAATTTTTATCCATTTTTATTATTTTATTATATTATTTATTTATGTTATATTATATTTTTGTTATAAAAGTGATGCACACTTACAGTTACATAAGTCAGATAAAGAGTGCATTTCTTTTTGAACACTGTCACCTGTTCCTTCTCTTTCTGTTTTTCCCTACTGTCACCACCCACATGTTGTATAGTTCATTTTCAACATAAGGTCTGGTGAGTACCACTGCTTCCTTGCTCAAGGTTAGTGCTCTACCATTTGAGCCACAGCTTTACTTCTGGATTTTTGGTGCTTAACTGGAGATAAGAGTCTCATGGAGGGGCTGGGAAGTTGGCTCAGTGGTAGAGCACTTGCCTTGCATGCATGAGGCCATGGGTTCAATTCCCCAGCACCACATAAGCAAAAAGAAAAAAAGCCGGAAGTGGCGCTGTGGCTCAAGTGGTACAGCGCTAGCCTTGAGCTGAAAAGCTGAGGGACAGCGCCCAGGCCCAGAGTTCAGGCCCCACGACCGGACCCCCCCCCAAAAAAAAAAAAGAGTCTCATGGATTTTCCTGCCTGGATTGGCTTCAAACCTCAATCCTCACATCTCAGCCTCCTAAGTAGCTAGGATTACAGGCTTGAGCCACTGGCACACAGCAAATTTAAGTATTTTAAGTTTGCATCTTTTCTTAAACTATTTTGAAAATAAAACTGAAACTTTTACTCTAAATGAAAACAAATTTAGAAACAACAAATTCCA
The DNA here is from genome assembly GCF_024711535.1 of Dipodomys merriami. Classification (NCBI taxonomy): domain Eukaryota; kingdom Metazoa; phylum Chordata; class Mammalia; order Rodentia; family Heteromyidae; genus Dipodomys; species Dipodomys merriami. Next base: position 19,517,616 of record NW_027202382.1, read on the forward strand.
ATTATATTTAAATATCTGTTGTACATGAATTTCACTGCTTTTTTTTTTTTTTTTTTTTTGGCAGTCCTGGGGCTTGAACTCAGTGCCTGGGCCCTGTCCCTGAGCTTCTTTTGCTCAAGGCTAGCACTCTACCACTTGAGCCATAGTGCCACTTCTGGCTTTTTCTGTGTATGTGGTACTGAGGAATCAAACCAAGGGCTTCCTGCATGCTAGGCAAGCACTATACCACAAAGCCACCTTCCCAGTCCCCCTGATGCTCTTTCTATTTTCTCTAAAAACATAAAAAGTAATAGTTACTCAAGAGATCACCCCACCGATGAGCCACAACTCCACTTCTGGCTTTTGGGGTGGTTAAGTGGAGATAAGAGTCTCACAGACTTTCCTGCTCAGGTTTGAGCCATGGTCCCCAGATCTCACCCTCCTGAGTATCTAGGATTACAGGGATGAGCTACTGGCACCCAACTGAAAACTAACTTTTTTTTTTTCTTCTGTCGGTGTGGGGCTTAAAATCTGGGCTTGGGCACTGCACTGTACCTGCGCTCTTCAGCTCAAGGCAAGCGCTCTACCACTTGAGCCACTTCCGGTTTTCTAGTGGTTTATTGGAGATTAAGAGTCTCAAGACTTTCCTGCCCAGGATGGCTTTGAGCTGTGATCCTCAGATCTCAGCCTCCTAGCTAGGATTATAGGCGTGAGCCACCTATACCCGGCCCAAAAACTAACATTTTTAAGGTCCATGCTTTATGGCAAGTGCTGAAAAAAAAATGTAATAGATAACACTTCTTTACCCTTTCAAACAACTTGTTAAATTTCACACGTACACACACATATACACATACCCTAAAACAGCCAAAATCTGGAAATAAATTACTTATTTACCTTCCCTGTGGACACTTTAATAGTGAAAGAAAAAAGCCTCATAATACTGTGAAGATGCTGACTTCCTTTTTGAAACTCTTACAGTCTGTCTGGAGTGTACCATGTCCAATCAGTGTGTTAAAAACAGTTCCTTTAAGAGGACATTATCAGTCTGAAAACAAACAAAATTTAAAAATAAAACTTCAGAGGAGATTTTTTTTTTAACAAGGAGGCTATTCATTCCTTACCTTGTCTCAGGATGAAGCTCCCAGTCAGAAGAAGGTTAGAAGAGAGAACAAAAGCAGAGGTCAGCACCTGAGTTTTCCCAGCTCTGAGAACAAGAGCATCCTTGTGCCACGAGGTAGCAATGCACAATTCAGGAAACTCTCTTCACATGGGACACAAGATGTATGGTGTCTCTGGAGCTGTTCAACCTGGGGTCTCCGCAGTGTCCCTCTGTGTGCCCAGTCCACTGAACAAATGTTATACAAGGACATCTGTCCTAGTGCCTAGTTGCTAATTGCACAATACAACAGGCAAGTTAACAAGAAAATGGATTTATTGTGATGCTCAGAAGGCCATATCTGCTTGATGTCCTTCTTTCAGAGTTCCAAGGTTAGCATAGCATCCTCAGATCTCCACCTCCTGAGTAACTAGGAAAACAGGCGTGAGCCACTGGTGTGCGCCTCTCCCTCTTCTAATACAGCCACAGGATATACAAACTTGGGAACATTACCCTGAGGACCTTACTTAGTAGTAATTGCTCCATGAAGGGCTTATCTGTGTATACTTTAGATAAAGTTCCCACTCTCTAAATACTTCTCAATGGGGATTGCATTTCAAATCCAGTTTTGGGAGAAATAAAAATCTCCTCCATCTGAATAGGAGACCCTCTTCCAAATAGGAGAGCCTCCAGGGAACCCTCAAAACTTCTTAACACTTGGTAAGTTTCATAACTTATTTGGTGCTTGACATTTTGAGTTTAGTTTAGTTTATGGCTTCCTGGTAAAGACATTTGTGAGAGGGAACACCAGGATTCTCTAGATAGACTGAGTGTGGGGTAGTGGGGACGAAGGTGAGTGTCATGCCCACAGTGTTACTCAAGCTCCTTCATAGCAAAGATTTCTTCAGGAAAAGGTCAATTTCATCCGGGCTCTGAGACCTCCATTCTTTTAATTAGGGTTTCATAGGCAAAGCATCCCCCTTTGAGAATATGGACATGGTGGCTGCTTCCCATTTGTCCTTTCAGTCTGGAATTCTCAAAACTAATACTGCTTTAGAATTATCTACAGAATTCATAAAATGAACCTTTTCCTATCTGGTGCTACAGTTTAGATCTGAAATGTCCCGCAAAGGACATTCTTCCCTAGAATAACACTTCTGGGAGGTGGTAGAAACTTCGTGAGTCCTACCAAGATGCTGGAGGTCATTAAGGGCACACCTGCCGAGTGAACTGAAACCTCTGGCCTCTTCCTCCTCTTCTCTCTCTTTCTTTCCCATCCTAAGGTGAGTGTTTTAGTTCCTTCATGTGCTCCTTGTTAGGATGTGCTGTCTCACCACAAGCTGAAAGGCAACATGACCAACCAACCTGAATGAATTCACCCTCCAATATTATGAACATAAATAAACCTTTTCACTTTATAAATTGATTCTTACTATTTGTCACAATAATGGAAAGCTAGCTAATACACCCAGTCTCTCATCCAGACCAAAACAAACAAACAAGCAAACCAGGATGTATGAAGGTGAAGCCTAGACAACTATATCTTTTAAATGTCTCCAAATGACTTTTCTGTGCCTGGGCTTCTGTCAAAGCAAGGAACAAAGGTTGAAGTCTGTGCCTTAGTTTTCTTATTTATCCTTTGATTTCAGCCTCAATGACAAACAACTTCCAAAGTTTTGCCCAGCTGGGGGAACTCTGTTGTCAAATTAGAGAAGACACCAATGAGATCATAAAGGTCATGAGACAAACACATCACCTAAAGCAAATGTTTATTAAATTCTGCATTCTAGATGGTAGGAACACAAAATAAAGAAGAAAAAGATCTGGTCCTCAAACAGTTTCTGCTCTACACAGAAATACAGATAATAATGTGAGATTAGTGCAAACGCAGATGTTCTGGAAACACTGGCTTGGGAAAAAGAAAAGGGGTTGGATCCTCAGGAAGTGACTTTGGTCAATGGGAAAGAGACCAGAAAGACTCCGAAGGATGGAATAGCTGGATTAAAGACACAGAAGTTCAAAAGTGGATAGAACATTGGGGAATTATAGGAATCTGTGCAGAAGATGGCCTATGAGGCTGGAGAGTTAAATTAAAATTTGGTGAAGGATCTCAGAAGGCTCCACAAGGAATCAGCAGGCATCATGGAAGTCAGTGAGTGGGTATAATATGTTTCTTCAACAGAGACACTCAAGGGCTTGAAATGAAATAACCCCATACACATAGCTGAACTAAATACAAATGAGATCTATATGAATTCTGAGGTAGTTACTCTTCCTGCCTTCTATTGGTCTTCTCTCTGTTGAATCCCTTAGCACATCCAGGCTTTCTACTATTAAGCAGAAAACTGAATGGACAAGAAAATAAAATTAATCTTCCTACATCAAGTGGAAATGAAGAGTCTGGTGTTCTTGCTCCTCCCGCTCCTCCCTCTAAATATACCTTTGTTGACTTTTTGTGCTTTCTACATACATTCTCTCTGTTGCAGATGTTCTTTCTTTGCTTCTCTGATAATTCCAATGTACTGACCAAACTCTAAGTCACCAACTCTGTCTATAGTGCTTATTAATTATACTGTATTTATTGCTATGTCTATCTGTCCCTTCAGACTAAGAGTCTCTGGTGGAAAGGATTAGGATCTTTGTAAACTTTTGGCCACCAGTGCAGGCATGTCATAGTGTTGAATTGTTAGATGTTAGGAAAGCTCAGACTTATGCCCTTTCATGTATAAGTATAGGAACTCAGAGATTTTTCTTTCCATATTCAAGACTATTCACTCAGGATCTAAACACTGCTTTTCTGAAATACTCATGTACAGAAGCAAAAACGATAGCTTTTGAACCTGTCCATTTATTTCTATGGAACAAGCTCTAATGTCCCTTTAGTAATAATCTATCAAAGGAATACTAGAGTTAATATAGCTTTGGCTAGAGCAAATATAAATATCACTCAGAAAGCTTTCTGCTAAGCATGGAAGCCCATAGAAGCAGGGAAACATTCCCTGAGGCGCGTGACAATGGGATTTAGGACTCGCTGGGCTGCTAAGGGGGAGGGTAGACCCTGGTGGGTTTGGTTGATTGTCAATTCCTTAAATGTATTCCACTAGTTGGAGGATTAAAAGGTTTACTGGTGAGAGTGTCAGTTGTCCAAAGACTGAGGATAGATTCTATAATCCTGTAAAAGAGCTCTGGAAGCTTTCTCCTACAGACAGGCAGAAATATTTGGTGTCTCAGAAATAATTTTGGCCTTTGTTATGCTCACTTTGTTTTTCTATAATAATTCTGCTGCCCCTGGAAGAAATGGAAAGGTTCAATGACTACATTTTTGCACTGTTGCTCTTGTGCTTTATTGGTAAAATACTGTCAATTTCTCTTTGCAGTTCTATTACTTTTTGCTTCAAATATGTTGATACTCTGTCGTTAGGTGCATACACATTAAGGATTGTTACCTCCTCTTTTACTTTGAGTAATGTGCTTTTCTTCATTCTTGATAATTTTGCTTGCTTTAAAGTCAGCTGCTTTTGAAATTAATGTAGCTGTTCCAGCTTTCTTTTAATAGTATTAGCATGTACTGTGGGCTACATTATGTCTTTCTCAAAAATTCAAGTGGTATGTAGAAATGTAACAAAGAATTCTCACCCATTTTTTTAAAAAGTGATATGTGTAGTATCAACCTGCTGCACCAACAATGTAACTATATCAGGACACAGTTTTTAAAAAGGTAATTAAATTACAATGAGGTCATTAGGGTATTATTACTAGGAAAGTTAAAAGGCTGAAAAGCACTTAAGAGACAAAAAATACACAGTTACTATAATAAAATGTAGACAATAATGTATTTTAAACTATGTTCACATTACAACAAGGTGATCACTTGGAAGAAGGGGCATTAAAACGAGATTATAGAAATATTAGCAAGGACACATTTGAGGACATGGAAAGATGAGTAGATTTAGATGAGCTAAAAAGGAGCAATTGGTGGAGAATGTTCCAGATGGAAGGTACAGGCAGGAGTGGCATAAAGAATCCCAAGAATTTCAATTTGAACAGAACAAAGAATGTGGGAAGCTATGTCCTGGGATCTAAAGTTAAAGAGCAGGCTCATGCCTGTAACTCTAACTACACAGAAGGCTGAGACCTGAGGATCACCGTTTGAAGCCTGCCCAGATAGCAAAGTCTGTGAAACTCCAATTAAAATACCAAGAAATACGCTCAAAATGGAGCTGTGGCTCAAGTGGCAGAGCACTGGCCTTGAGCAAAAGAGCTCAGGGACAAGAGAGGAAAGGAAGGAAGGGAGAAAGGGAGGAAGGGAGGAAGGAAGGAAGGAAGGAAGGAAGGAAGGAAGGAAGGAAGGAAGGAAGGAAGGAAGGAAGGAAGGAAGGGAGGGAGGGAGGGAGGGAGGGAAGGAGGGAGGGAGGGAGGGAGGGAGGGAGGGAAGGAAGGAAGGAGAGAAAAAGATAGGATTGGAGCTACTCAGGAGGCTAAGATTCTCCCTAGCAGACAAATAAAAGACTCTAATCATCAGACAACCACTGGAGCTGTAGCTCAATCAATGGTAGAACACTAGCCTTAAGTGAAAAAGCTAAGGCATAGTTCAAGTCTCCCCAATACTGGCAGAAAGAAAGAGAAAGAGAGAGAGATAATGAGAGAGAGAGGGAGGGAGAAAATAAGAGACGAGAGAAAGAAAGAGAGAGAGAGAAAAGAAAAAATGTGTTGGCCTTTGTAGAATTTCTACTTCCCTTTCTACCGTACATCTACAAAATCCAAAGCACCTTGTAAATTGCTACAGCTTAAATAAGATTTAATATGATTTAATTGCTAAGTATATTTACTATGTTCTAATATCAAATGCATATAAGGTATCTTAGAGGGTGATTTGGGAAGAAAGGATATAATTAAAATCAGTGAATACAGTAAAAGTTACATAATCAAACTTACCCTTGGAAACTCTGTGTGTGTGTGTGTGTGCGTGTGTGCACGCATGTGTGCATGTACGTGCGTGCTTGCCCTGTTCTGGGCTTGAACTAGGGCCTAGGTTCTCTCTGTCTTTGAGCTTCTTTTTCTCACATGAGCTATAGCAATTTGGGTAGTTGTTTGAAGATAAGTCTCACAAACTTTCCTGCCAGGGCTGGCTTTGAACTGTGATCCTCAGAGCTTAGCCTCATGAGTACCTACAATCCTGATACTCAGCAGTTGGCTTGAAAATTCTTTAAGTTGCTTGTTCATAAGATTCATCAAGCATGACTTTATAAATATTACATTATGCATGAATTTTTAGTTAAGAATTCTTAAGTTAAACTAGTGCATCTAAATCTCACAAGGGGAAAGGGGACTTCTTGCCATTTGAGCTATTTTTGCATGTAAAATGTTTTACTAAATTCCTACATAATACATGGGAGATGAATGGAGTATCCTACTGTTTCCCTATGCCTATGGTGTTTACTTCTAACGGCATAGTAGTTTTCAATCAAGAATTTGTTTTTGGATTTGTTTGTTTGTTTGTTTGTTTTGTTGGTCGTGGGGCTAGAACTCTGGGCCTGGGCCCTGTCCCTGATCTCTTCAGCTCAAAGCTAGCATTCAACCACTTGAGCCACTGTGCCACTTCCAGTTTTCTGGCAGTTTATTGGAGATAAGAGTCTCAGGGACTTTCCTGCCTGGGCTGGCTTTGAATCTCAATCTTCAGATCTCAGCCTCCTGAGTAGCTAGGATACAGGTGTGAGCCATCAGTGCCCAGCAAGAATTTGTTTTAAATCAGGAATTGTTAGCTCTTTATTTTCCTTTCATTAAGGTAAACCTGCTGATAAATTTTTGCATATATAATCTTATCAGATCAATATAGGGAACATTTCCTGCACCCTAGATAACACCCTATGCTAGTCCCACCCTAAAGGGTCTAGTAAGGTCCACTTCTTGGTAAAGTCTCAGGCCAGTATCTGCATCACCTAGGTGACTGGCACACCTGAAGGCAGTCACCTCCCCCCTCCCCAAGATCATAGTTGCATCTAGTATGGCCACACCTTCTTCCCAGCCACTGGCCTTGATAAGTCTTGGTCCTAGTGTGGTTCAACCCTTTTTGTCTCGGCTGCGTGGGCTTCCAACTTGACCTGAGGCAGCCTTCAGCTCAAAAAAGAAACCTTTCCCCTGCCTGAATACCATGTGCTGCTCTCTCTTTCGTCAGCTGCTGATTTAATTTACCTAAGAGTTGACATAATGATGCAATCTGCCACAAAGAAGCAGAACACATTCAGAACAGGAGTAAATATTTCAGTAATTCATGGGTAGAGAAAGAACCTAGTAAAGGAATTGGCTTTACTTTATTTTTAAAAACATGACCTACAGTTAGAGAGACAGAGAGAGAGAGAGACAGAAAGACAGAGGGAGAGAGGAGAGAGAGAGAGAGAGAGAGAGAGAGAGAGAGAGAGAGAGAGAGAGAGAGAGAACCAGTGCATTATGCATGCTTGTCAAGCACACTAAGCCCCATTTGCAGCCCCTCCCTGATCTCTTTTGCTCCGTTAGCACTCTTACACCTTGAGCTACAGTTCCACTTTTGGTTTTTGAGTAAATTGGAGGTAAGAATCTCACAAGGACTTTTCTGCTCCAGCTGGCTTTGAACTGTTGATCCTCAGATCTTTGCCTCCTGAGTAGCTAGGATTACGGGCGTGAGCTACCAGCTCAGTTCTTTCTTCATATCACCTGTCTACAGGTATAAATAGGATCTATATACATGACTTCTCCTCTGATCGTTGTGGAGGAAAACTTTTTCTCTTAATACCTTATCGAACTGTTTCAATTCATTCCCATGAATACTCCAGAAAATCATATAAGAGATATTGATATATATAGTCTGTAGTGGGGCTTGAACTCTGGGCCTGGGACGCTGTCTCTCAGCTCTTCAGCTCAAGGCTAGCACTCTATCACTTCAGCCATAATGCTAGTTCTGGTTTTCTGGAGGTTTATTGGAGATAAGAGTCTCACAAACTTTCCTGCCTGGGCTGGCTTTGAACAGGGATCTTCAGATCTCAGTCTCCTGAGTAACTAGGATTATAGGCGTGAGCCACTGGGGCCCGGAATTTTTTTTTTCTTTCCCAAATGTACACTTTCTATTTGGCCTTACTGGGATCAGGTAAGGATCTAAGGAAAACTTTGTCTTGCAGCAGCAGGCATATGTGCCAAGTTGGAAGAAAAGAAAGAAAGAAGCCAGATACCTACTCCCTATATCTAAATATTTGAAGATTATAAATCAAGCTAACCAACTGTTACATTAAAAATATTTTATCCTCCTACATGACACACCTAACTTATAGCAAACATACATGAAACCACCTAGAAGATCAAGTTCAAATTTAGAATATTCAAGAATCACACCTCCCTATTGTACTTTAGGCATCCTTCTCAGGGCTTCATGCCAATAACAAATACTTGAAAAGATTTGTTTGTTTGTTTGTTTGTTTTGTGCTGATCCTAGGGCTTAAACTCAGGCCTTGGGCACTCTCCCTAAGTTTTTCATTCTCAAGGCTAGCTAGCACTCAACCACTTGAGCTACAATTCCACTTCCAGCTTTTTTTGGTGCTTAATTGGGAGATGAGAGTCTCACACACTTTCCTGCACAGGCTGGGTTCGAACTGAGATCCTCAGGACTCAGCCTCCTAAGTAGCTAGGACTACAGGCAAGAGCCACTGGTGTCCAAGAAAAGATCATGTTTAATTGATTCTTGAATAAACTTTCCACCCAGGCCTCGGCGTTGCTTAATAATTTAATGTTTCTCCTAGACTTAAGATTCAATGAGTACCTTATTTCTTGGCTAACTGTAACATAAACAAATATCTCCCTCAAAGAAAATTCAAATTGTTTAGTAAATGTTATTGATAGGGTAAATTAGACTTTGCCAGAGAACCACACAGACATTCAGGTACAGAGAACAAAGAAAGGTTTATTGCCAGGAAAGGGTCTGGCAAGACCCCTTCTCACAAGGGAGAAGTGAGAAGAAGCACCAGCTATTGTCTGAGGTGACCTATATAACCTAGGAGGTTTAGGAGGGGCTAGAAGGGGCTAGGAGGCAGAGACCCTGGTGTGGATGTGTGGACTAGGGATTTCATCATGGTGGACTAGCATTTATGGCTGTTGTCCAAATAGTAGATAAGGGGCCCTGCAGCTGCCCAGGTCTGAAGATCACTCTAAGGGGCTCCTGTTGCCTTATAAGGTGGTAGCTGCTCCACAGAAGTGCCATCCCAAGGTAAAGGGGGCTGGAGGCTGATTATTTACTGCCTTTACTAAATGGGCCTAGTGTTGCTAGGAAGGGAGCATGCTAACCTATGGAGAGGGGAAGGAGTGGACTAAGCTATGGGAAGGGAGTTTATTTCACTAACAGTTATGCACTATGCCTCTCCCTTACCCTACCCTACCTTACTTGGATGCTGCTGGGGATGGAGTCCAGGCTTGGTAAACTTATACCACTAAGCTCCAGCCTTAGCCCTAAATAGTCCACAATTTCTATCTCCACTTCCATTCCAACTTTTCTGTCTGGGCTGGCTTTGAACTGTAATCCTCAGATCTCAGCCTCCTGAGTAGCTAGGATGACAGGCATGAGCACAGATGCCAGGCTCTGTCAGACTTTTGATAGCAATACTATCCGTGGATATTCTAAGCAAGGCATCTAAATATTCAGATACATATTTTAAAAGGGCTGAGTCTTGGAGCTGGGAAGGTGGCTCAGTAGTACAGTGCTTGCCTTGCATGCATGAGGCCCTGGGTTCAATTCCTCAGCATCACATAAGCAGAAAAAGCCCGAAGTGGCGCTGTGGCTCAAGTGGTAGAGTGCTAGCCTTGAGCTGAAGAGCAGAGGGACAGCACCCAGGCTCAGAGTTCAGGCCCTATGACGACAAAAAAAAAAAAAAAAGGGCTGAGTCTGAACATTAGACTACTACCTAGAGATACCTATGACCTACAGACAACTTTAGCAACTGGTCTAACTGGAATAACTCAGGATGGAAATCAAGAAAACAAAACTTGAGAGTCTAGCTTTGTCACAAACAGGCTGAGCTGGAGTGAGTCACTCAAAACTACTGAGTCTTGGAGTCATTATCTATAAAACTAGAATAAGGATGTTGTCTCAAGTTTTAAAAAATCACAACTTGTCTGTTGTTAAGACACCTCTGCCTTTGACCACCTCAAGGGGCTTTGGGACAAAGGGAAGAAGGCACAACCTCTCTGAACTTGGGTTTCCACACATGTTAAGAAAGCTAAAAATACACAGCAAACTGGCCAATAAAATTCTAGGAAGAACGGAGGAAAATGTGCAAGGAAACTGCAAAACGCAGAGTTATATAAATATGAATTGTCTTAAACTACAGGCCTCCCTCAGCCCCTGACAACCCCCCCCCCCAAACCCATCTTTCCCCTCCGCACATCATCTTTCTAATAACAATAAAAATAAATAAATGAAAATTACACTCATCTTTTCCTGACTCCGGTATCCCAACCCCATATAAAGTAAAATTACTTAAAAAACAAAAAAACAAACAACTTTGCCGGTCGTGGGGCCTGAACTCTGGGCCTGGGTGCTGTCCCTCAGCTCTTCAGCTCAAGGCTAGCGCTCTACCACCTGAGCCACAGCAACACCTCTGGTTTTCTGGTGGTTAAATGGAGATAAGTGTCGCACGGACTTTCCTGCCCAGGCTGGCTTTGAACCTCGATCTTCAGATCTCAGCCTCCTGAGTAGCTAGGATTACAGGCGTGAGCCACCGGCGCCGGCCTAGGTCTCCTTTTTAAAAGCTTTCGGTGACCCAGAGGCTCGCCCTGGTTTGCTGGTCCTGGGCACTCTCCGCAGTCCTTTACTGATAGGGCTCCTGGGACCTCCCCAGGGGGCGTGGCCAAGACGCCCCGCCCCTGGCTCCTCTCGTTTTTGGCGACGCCCCGCCCCTTCCCTCTGGCGCCTGCGCGGTGCGCACGACCGGCCTAGCGAGCCCCGGCGGGAGGTAAGGGGTTCCCGGGAGGACGCGTCGCGGGGGCTTCTGGTCTTGACCCGCAGGGTGGGCCGGGCCTACCCGCGCGCGGGGGAGGAGAGGAGCCGCGCGGGAAGCGGGGCCGCGGGGCAGGGGATCGGAAGTGTGGACGGCCCGGGGCTCCTCCCGTTTCGGTGTAGGAGAGCTGGTACCTGCTCGCGGGGAGGCCGCCGACCCGGGAAGCTGGATGGCCTCCCGCGCTGCAGGGCTGAAAAAGTTTCCGGGCCTGCCGGGCCCCGGGATGCCGGAGCGCCCTGGGGCTGTCAGGGTCGCCAGCCTCGGCCGGGGGCTCGGGCGAGCAGGGCGCGCCCAGCCGTCTGCTGGGGGTGGGCGTCGGGCGTGCGTGGCCCTGGTACGCGGGGGGGGGGGACCCCGGGAGGATGACGCCATGTGCGGGACGGGACGGGAAGCGGGCCGGGGTGTCCTGTCAGCGGGACTGGGGGTGTGGGGGCCCCCGGGGTGTCCTGTCAGCCGGACTGGGTGTGTGGGGGACCCCGGGGTGTCCTGTCAGCCGGACTGGGGGTGTGGGGGCCCCCGGGGTGTCCTGTCAGCCGGACTGGGGGTGTGGGGGGGCCCCCGGGGTGTCCTGTCAGCCAGCCAGGCCTGGAGGTGGTCTGCGGAAGCCGCCCCTCCTGGCTGCCTCCTCGGTTTCCGGACGCAGCGTGGGGACAGACCCCCGTGTGGACTGAGGGTCCGGACTGCGCTCCCCCGGTTCTGTGCGGAGCCACGGCCCGGGCGGCGCTCGAATCATCCCTAAGCCCACGGAGGTGGTTAGGACTTTCGGAGTTTGCCCGCTGTTTTCTGGGACGTGGGGCTTTGAGTCGTTTGCTTAAGCTCTGAGTCCCCTCCGGGAGCAGGAGGGTTGTCGGGCACCTGGCACGCCTCCCCGCTCCCCGCCCCATGACTGGCCCGGCAAGTTATCGGTGGCTGCTGTTCTTTGGTTTCTGAATGTTCCTACCTGTCCTCCATGAAATAACAATTCTTGTACAGGAAAAACAACAATCCTACTTGTTTTGAAGTAATTTTTATAACCACAGAAAATCTGCAAAAGTAACACGGAATTCTGAATAGATGCCCTTATTGCCAACATGTGCCTTACCACCTTACAATCACTAAAAGCAAGGAACTGGTATCAGAACAGTGTTGTCAACTGAATATGTCTTCTGAGTCTATCATTTTTCAATGGTAATACTCCTTCTGTATTCCAGGATCCAGTTTAAGACCCTACACTGCATTTAGTTGACATGGCTCTGTCATCTTTTCTAATCTGTGGTGATCATTTCATGTTTCTTATGACATTTACTTTTTTTTTTAAACGGGCTCAACCACTTAATTATGTAGCCTGTCCCTTAAATGGTGTTTGTTCCATGGTTTGTCATGATGTGATTAAGATTATATATTTGTGTGTGTACTGTTAAAGCTATCACAAAAATGTATGTGCCTTTTTTTTGTTTATCCTGTTAGAGTATATGCTATGACTTATTGCTTGGGATGTTAATCTTCATCACTTGGTTAAGGAAGTGTCTTTGGGAATTCTCTAATACAAAGGAACCATTTCCTTCATAATTTGTATCATAGGGAAACCTTTAGACTTTGCAAACATCCTGTATTTCCTCGAACTTTCCCTTGCTAAATTTAGCATCCACTGGATCTTGCCTTCAGTCATTTTTGCTCTGGTTTTCTAATGGTGATTTTTCCATTTTTCTCCTTTATTAATTGGAATTACTCTGTAAGATGGGACTGACCATTCTCTCCATTTATTTTTGTTTTTGTTTTTGTTTTTGCCAGTCCTGGGGCTTTAACTTAGCCTGAGCACTGTCCCTGAGCTTTTTTGCTCAAGACTAGCACCCTACCACTTGAGCAACAGTGCCACTTCCGGCTTTTTCTGTTTATATGGTACTGAGGGCTTCATGCATGCTAGGCAAGCACTCTACCACTAAGCTACATTCACAGCCCTCTCTCCATTTATTTTTATTCAGTTATTTACTTCTCCAGTATAGACTCATAGTTATTGTTCTTTTCATTTGTTGTTAGCTTTACTGCTTAAATTTTGGGGATTTTGATAATTGGCAATAGCTCCCCCCACCTCACCTTTACTTTCTGTATCCCTTTGGATTAAATGCGTATGTCCCTTTTAAAGAAGTTTTTTTGTTTTTTTGTTTTTTTGTTTTTTTTTTTCTGGCCCCACAAAAAATTTTCTCCACTTAGTCATACAAACAAACAACCACTTCTCCAAGAACCTCTGGTCTGGTCTTGTTTCTGTTTCTTTCTCTCTCTTCCCCTCCCCTCCTCTTCTCTTTTCTCCCCTTCCTTTCTCCTTTTCTTTCTTTTTTGTTTTACTTCTGGAGAATGGTCATTAGACACCAAGATTAGCATGGTAGGTGAGCTCATTGCTATTGGGGTGTTATTACTTTTAGAGCCTTTCAGAAGATAGCAGTGTATGTATAGATATATCCAAGCATATAGCATTGATATTTATTTCTGAATTTATTTATAGGTATATTTTTAAAAATAACAAAATGTCATTTCAGTAACTCTGAATCTATTCTAACACTACCAGGTTAATTCTAGTTTGTCCCTTATTGGTAACTTCTTTCTTTGACGGTGAAGTCTGGCTCTCTGTGAAGTATTTCTTTATTTACTCAGTCCCAGTATATACATAAAGTAATTTCAAGATTCCTAATCTATAGCCCTGACAGAAGGTTTTGGTTTGCTTTACAGTATTCAAAAAGAAATTTGTTTGCTCAAGTTATGTAAGTTACTTCTCCACTTATTTCCCTATATAATGCACTCTTATTTTTGATAGTTTATATTTCATTTGGGGTTTTTCCCTATATCCTGTTGTTTTAAATTTTTTGTATACATTTACTTTTAGTGAATTTACATGTGATTTTAGCCGTAGTCACTTTTAGTGAATTTATATATGATTTTAGAAGCATCCACTCTGTGGTATACAGCTCTATGGGTTTTGACAAGTGAATATAATTAGTTGTGTGTGTACCGCCACAGTCATGATGGCAGAATAATTCCATTACCCCAAATAGCTTATACTTTTCTGAATATTAAAAATATAGCCACTTCACAGAAGCTTTGGACATTTTTTTTGTAGATTTTATATATTTTGTCTTTTTCTTAAACTTATTTAGGGGAGATCTTAATGTAAGTGTGCTTTTTAAACCCTGTGTTTTAATTATAATCAGAAATATATTCTAATTTTACTACTGAAAAATCAAGAAATGCTGGCATATACATTCATTCATTATTTAATCATACTTTCTTTTGTTGTTATTGTTGTGCCAGTACTGTTTGAACTCGGGGTCTCATGCTTTCCCTCGGCTATTTTGCTCAAGGCTGGCACTCTACCACTTGAGACTATTTTTTCCACCAATCAAATATGTAAGAAGAATGATAAAGCCAAGTAAACTGGTTGGAATATAGATTAATGAACAATGTGATAATTGCTGGTGGGAATGTAAACAGGCACAATCTTGTACTATTGGGAATACATATACTAAAATAATATTTTTACCTGAGCCAGTAGTAACTCATACCTGTAAATCGTGCCTATAATCCTAGCTACCTAAGAGGCTAAGAATGGAGGATTGAGGTTTGAGGTCAGCCCAAGTATAAAAGTTTCTCAACCCACAGCTGGGTGCAGTGGCTTGTGTCTGTCATCACCCCAAGCTCCAGCAGAGTCTAAGATGGGGAGGAGCATAGGGCCAGGCCCACTCAGGCAGAAAAGTCCATAAGACTCCACAGAAGGGAAGCTATATGTGGTGGCATACTCCTGTAATCCCAGTGGTGTTTGGAAGCCTAAAACTAGGCAGGTGAGAGTCAGGTAGATCATATCAGGTGAGATCATATCCTAAAAATAACCAGAGATACACAAGAAGGTGTGGTTCTACAGTATCATACAAACCTATCAAGAGCAAGACCTTGAATTTAGAAACCCAGTACCACACAAACACATGTATTTATTTAATATTTATATTTCTAGGTATTTATTTTAAAGAAATAATCATAGGTGACAGCATGGATTTCTGTGTAAGAAGAGTACATACACTATAGTTTATACTAGTGGGAAATTGGAATAAACTGAAGTAGCTAACAATAGATGATTAAATTATGAAGCACATAATTTAATACTGTGCTGCTATAAAAAGCTGCATAGGAGAAAATCATTTACATGGAAACATTTTTCTTATGCTTAATCATGTTATTCAAAAATCCTTTCTTTTTCTTCATTTGTTTTATCCAGTAACAGTTGAAGTGTAAAGAAATAGAAATTAATTACTCTTGTTATTTCATTCCCTTGGATTTAATTTCTCTATTGTTAAAATATGCCCTTTAGAATGATTTATAACATTTTATCTGTTTGGTGGGGGGCAAGGGAAAATTCAACCTTTCAGTAAATATTTAATTGACCACTTATTGCCTACCAAATAGCATATTAGACTCTAGGGATTCCATAGTGTAACAAAATGAAATGAAGACTCCCTAGTTAAAAGATATATACATACTTATATATGCCTTTTTTAGTACTTCTTTTGATGAGTAGCTTGGTAATAAGCTTAGTCTTTGTACGTCAGAGATTTATTATTTTGCCTTTACTGTAACTGATAATTTTCCTGGGTTTGCTCCAACCTCCTCTTCTTAGCACTTTGAAGACTTTCCTATCTTTTGATAGTCTAATCTTTGGTGTAAAATTCCTTGCTTTTGTTCTTTTCCTTAATCAGCATTGTACTTCTGGATTGCTTTTTATGATTTTTTTCTTTATCCTTAATGTTCTGCAATTTTCTTTCTTTTGGGTTTAGTTAAGTTTGTTTATTTGGAGTTTTTTTACCTGGAGTTTATGTGTCTTTTCAGTGTGAGACTTTATATCATAATTCTCAGCATACTCTCTTTGACTAATTTTGTTATTTCCTTTTTCTTTCTTTCTTTCTTTCTTTCTTTCTTTCTTTCTTTCTTTCTTTCTTTCTTTCTTTCTTTCTTTCTTTCTTTCTTTCTTTCTTTCTTTTTAGTCGGTTCTCGGGCGTGAAAACTGGGCATAGGCACTGTCCCTCAGCTCTTTAGCTGAAGGCTAGTGCTCTAGCACTTGAGCCACAGCACCACTTCTGGCTTTTTCTGCTTATGTGGTGCTGTGGAATCGAACTCAGGGCCTCATTCATGCTAGGCAAGCACTCTTCCATTGAGCCACCTTCCCAGCTCCAATTTTGTTATTTTCATTTGTTTGTTTTTTTCTCTCATTATTTTCTATTTTTGTTGATCCTATTACTTTATAATGTTTTAAATATACTTTTTATCTTTTTATTCTTCAATGTCCTGACAACTTCCACTATGTACTTGCTTGTTTAGCTCATTGTTCAAAGTCATTCTAGAATTTTCACTTGGTTTATATTCATATTAGCCTGTTGTTTCATAATATTACCTAAAATTCTTCAGTATCTTTGGATGTTTAAAAATGTGTTTGCATTGCCTTTTTAAAGATGACTTTTTTGTCCATTTCTAGTCCAGTTTTGGTGGATGATTTTTTTTTTTTAAATATATAGCCAGTCCTGTTTTGTTTGGTGTTTCTTTTGACTTTGGCAGTTTTAACAGCTGTGTTTTTAGTGTTTGGAAATTTTCTGTGTTTACTTGTGAGCTTGTGTCTTTTATGACCAACACTTCAAAATTTTCAACTATGTAAAGAAAGGGAAAATACAGAACAAACATTATTTAGAGATGTAGTTCTTCATTTGCAGAGTGATAGTTCCCTTTGAGAAACTTAAAAACAATTAATCCTAAAAATTCAGAAATTTATGAAATTGATTTACAATATTGCTGTGAACCCTGGGCTAAGAAATTATAACCCAGTGGGATAAACATGGTCAACTTATTGTTATTTTTAGTATGGGAGAGCTCCTGGCTAATAAGGTGATATAAAGGCATGGTGCGCAGCACTGTTCTTCAATTTTGGCAAAGTGATGGAGCCCAATATTCATAAAAGGCTGAAAAGCAAATGAACTCGAGGAAATGGAAACAGGAAACTTTTTTTTTTTTTTTTTTTTTTGCTGTTCTTGTCCTCTTCTCTTTTGGTTCTGTTTGTTCATTTATATGTCTTTAGGAGAGTAACAAATGCAGCAGTGGTAGTCATTGGCCACTCTGTTGAAAATGAACTACACAACTTATGGGTAGAGATCAGAGGGGAGACAGCAAGGGAAGGGATGTCGTCCAAAAGTAATGTACTCTTTACAAGACTTACATAACTGTAACCCCTATACATCACCTTTATAATAACAATTTTTTTTAAAATCTGAAAAGCTCAGTTTGTACAAATAGATGTAACTTTTCTCCAATTAAAGCCAGTGTGTTGTCCTGGAGACTTGGTTGTTCTGGAGTGCTGGTAGGAAACTGGTGAAGTAGTAAGGGAAAGGGAAGTCAGAAAGGGAAGATAGTGTAAAGGACATCCATGAGAATAGTCCCATATATTTGAAGTTTAGAATTAAATAGTTGTTATGATGACGTTAGACGTAGCGTTTGATAAAAGCCAAAATCCTAAGAATGAAATTTTCCCTTCAATATTTGACATTTGACACCTTTAGAAAAAAGGTTGTTCAGTATTCAAGGTATTGGATTGTATACTCCTAAATTTTAAAAAGATTGGATATTTACAGAGAGGGTGAAATTGACTGGAATACATAGAAAACATGTGGAAAGAGAGCAGTGAAATCTCCCTTTCTCCCATATAACTAATACAAGCTAATAACAATTATTTTATTTTATTTTTGTCAATGTTGGGGCTTGAACTCTGGGCCTGGCCACTGTCTCTCAGCTTTTCAGCTCAAGGCTAGCGCTCTGCCACTTGAGCCACAGTGCCACTTCCAGTTTTCTGGTGGTCTATTGGAGATAAGAGTCTTATGGACATTCTTGCCCAGGTTGACTTTGAACCACAATCCATAATCCTCAGTTCTTAGCTAGGATTACAGGCATGAGTCACTGGTGCCCAGCTAATAATGATAATTTTAAAAACATAATTACATACTGACATAGAAAAGTCTTGTGAGAGACATTCATCGAACTATTGAGTAGTTAACTAAGTCTGTGGACATCATTGTTGGTTTTTATTCTTTTCATTTGGTTATATTTTTCTAAATTTTCTATTGCAAGTAAATATAATTTTATTAAAAGAAAAAGATTTTAAAGCACATTTTCATAAAGAAAAATGTCATTAAGTTCAGCATTAAGTCAAATCTTTATTTAGAATAGATTGTAATAAGCCTAATTGTTGATTTAAAAATAGTGGGAGCCAGGTGCCTGTGACTCAGGCCTGTAATCCTAGCTACTCAGTCGAGATCTGAGGATTATGGTTCAAAGGCAGCCCCTACAGGAAAGTCCTTGAGACTCTTATCTCCAGTTAACCACCAGAAAACCAGAAGTGTTACTGTGGTTCAAGTGGTAGAGCACTAGCCTTGACCTAAAGAGCTCAGGGACAGTGCTAGGCCCAGAGTTCAAGCCCCACGACTGACTTAAAAAAGAAAAAAAGGGAACTGATTTAAGGCACTCGTAAGAAGGAAATATTTCTGTTTTAGGTTTTTCTGTGTGAGTGGAGAAGTGGTAGTGACAACATTTTTTAGGATGTCTGAAGATGAAGAGAAGGTGAAGTTACGCCGTCTTGAGCCAGCTATCCAGAAATTCACCAAGATAGTCATCCCAACAGACTTGGAGAGGTTAAGAAAGCACCAGATAAATATTGAGAAGGTGAGTCTTTTCATTGCTCCCACAATAAGCAGTTCCATAATCTGATTGGTATTCATTTGAGCTAAATTGAGAATATCAGACAAAAAGGTTTTCTAAAAATATCCAGGTCCTGTTGATTTAGCATAAGTGATGCTGGAGCATTTAAAGAGGGGGAAAGAGTCATCGGGTAACCAAGTCCTGAGGCTTGAACTCAGGGCCCGGGCACTGGCCCTGAGCTTCTTTTGCTCAAGATTAGTACTTGAGCCACAGTGCAACTTCCAGCTTTCTGTTTATGTGGTATTGAACAATGGAACTCAAGGCTTCATGCATGAGAGGCAAACAAACTACCATTAAGCCACATTCCCAAAACTGGTTATTCTTGTTGAGTGCTTTGGCTAATGGGAGGCTGATTCTTGTAGCCCTATAGCAATGTAGAAAGAAAATTCTTTAATTTTGATTGATCTTATCTAGATGAGAGATGTATTTCAAAATTCTGATCCTTATGTTAAAGTGGCTATGGTCTGCTAGAGCCATTTCTTCCCTTTATTGTTCTACTTTTAAGACTTGGCATGTCATAGATTTCCCTTTTCTTATATTTAGTCTATGCACAAATGCCTGCTGTTATTACCTTCAAATCCTGTATGATCCAATCAGTCATCAAGGGAAAAGCCAGATTCTGGGAGAAAGGTCATCGGGGATAGGCATAGGTTTATTGCTGATTTGATTATTTGTAACAGAAGTCATAAGAAAATTATCTCAGTTATTAGTCCATTGATCCCATTATGTCTGAACATTTTTCCTTTGGCATTTTGTCAGATTTTTACTTATTATAAAATGTTTAGACCTTATCAGAATTATTTTATTTTGCAATGTAGGTGATATTGTCTTAAGTCAAGCAGTTAAACTCATCCTTACCTATACTTTATATCATGTCCTTGATCATTTCACGTTCTGCCTATAGTATTTCTAGTTTAATTATGAAAGTAACATTTTCCCTACATAGGATTATGTGGCCTATTTTGATATCTATATGGTGACAGTGTAATACCACATATTTAAAACTGCAAGTACTCACTCTAGACCAAAGAGTTAAGAGCTATCTTTGGACTCCAGGTGTTTTAACAGGGCCCCACTTTCAAACAGATATATTCTTCTTGGGGGAAAGGTGTAGAAAGATACAATATTTATTATGTTGGCCATCAGTCATCCAATATGAATTTAAAAGAAGAAAGTCAGACTGGAGGGAACTTGAAGGTGAGCCTTAGCAGAGTAGTTCTGCAGCAGCTGAAGACAATAGGAGTAGTGTGCTGTGGACACCTGGGGCTGTGTTCCATAGGTCCTTCAGCATGGCCATTTATTACACTTGAGAAATGTGGTTAGCAGGTAATCCTGACATTTGAAGGGCTAGCACTTGGCTAAAGTAGGAGAGGCTTAATCATAGTTCATAGGAAAGATGAGATAGTAGGCTTGTAACATAAATTTCTTTTCTTTTTTTTTTTTCTTTGCCAGTCTGGGGCTTGAACTCAGGGCCCGCGCACTGTCCCTGAGCTTCTTTTGCTCAAGGCTAGCACTTGACCACTTGAGCCACAGTGTTACTTCCAGCTTTTTCTGTATATGTGGTACTGGAACCCAGGGCTTCATGCATGCTAGGCAAGCACTCTACCACTAAGCCATATTCCCAGTCCTGAAACATAATTTTCTGTGTTTCATATTGTAGGGCTTTGGGGAAACACTTACTAAGAGATAGTTATAGATGATTAAAGTATAAGTGGTAGAAACCCACAAATGGTATCTTAAATAATGTAGAGTTTTGCTTCTCTTTCATTGCTCATGATGATAGAATTGGTCCAGGGTTGCAGTGGAAGCTCCACAGTCACTAAATACTCAGGCTCTTTTTATCTTGCTGTCACATCATGAACTTATTATTTCTGCCTTATGTGTAGTACCAGCTATCATATTTACATTTTACCTTAGAATAACTAGGATCATACTTTTTCTGTGGTTTTCTCTCTCAATTCACTTATACATGTGAGCATACACACATTTCTCTTTTTTTTTTTTTTTATTGTAGAGATACTATACAGAGGGTTACAGTTACATGAGTGAGGTAATGAGTACACTTCCACTTCCTCTTGAACATTGTTACCCCCTCCATTGTTTTCCCCCTACCATCCCCTCCCTCCCTCCCTTCCCCAAGGTTCTTTTTTTTTTTTTTTTTTGATCGTGATTAAGTGATTACTTAATTTCCGGAAATTCACAGTATTGTGGAATAATGATGCTCATTTAAAGTCACAAGTTCATTCTAACTTTCCTGGAGCAAATTGTCTATCACAGTCTGTAATATATAACGGTGCTCATATGTTATATACCATATATGTGATCAGCAGCATGGGGATATTTAGTAGTGGTTCAACCAGATGAGTGGGAGTTCTTTGTTTCTTAAGTCCTGTTAGTTTTGTCATATCACCTAACCTTTTGGATTCATCATCCACTTATCAGGGAGACCATGTACTGTTTGTCTCTTCGTTCTTGGCTTACCTCGCTCAACATGATTCCTTCTAGCTCCATCCATTTCCCTGCAAATGCCATTATTTTGTCATTTCTAATGGCTGCATAATATTCCATTGTGTATAGATACCACAATTTTTGGATCCATTCATCTGTGGTGGGGCATCTAGGTTGTTTCCATATCCTAGCTATTGCGAACAGTGCTGCAATAAACATGGAGGTGCACGTGTCCTTGTATATTGGTTCCTGTTGTTCAGGGTAGATGCCTAGAAGTGGTATGACTGGGTCGTAAGGGAGGTCAATCTTTAGCTTTCTAAGGACCCTCCAGACTGCTTTCCAAAGTGGTTGTATGAGTGTACATTCCCACCAGCAGTGTAATAGCGTTCCTCGTTCTCCACATCCCCTCCAGCATTTGTCGTTGGCTGATTTGTGGATGTGGGACATTCTGACTGGGGTAAGGTGGTATCTCAGGGTTGTCTTTATTTGCATTTCCTTCACCACCAGGGATGATGAACATTTCCTCATGTGTTTCTTTGCCATTTTTATTTCTTCATTTGAGAAGTCCCTCTTTAGTTCCCTTGCCCATTTAGTAATTGGTGTGTTGGGTTTGGGAGGGATTAGTTTCTTGAGTTCCCTGTATATACAGGATGTTAACCCCTTGTCTGATATATTGCTGGTAAATATTTTTTCCCAATTAGTTGGTTGTCTTTCTAGCTTGGTTGCGATAGCTTTATCTGTGCAGAAGCTTTTTATTTTAAGGTAGTCCCATTTGTCGAGTCTCTCTCCAATTTGTTGTGACCCTGGGACTCTGTTCAGGAAGTTCCTTCCTGTGCCTATTAGTTCAAGTGTCTCTCCTACTCTGTCCTGCAGTAGTTTCAGAGATTCAGGTTTAATGTTAAGGTCTTTAATCCATTTTGAGTTGATGTTGGTGCATGGTGATAGGCTGGGGTCCACTTTTAGTTTTCTGCATGTGGCTGCCCAGTTTTCCCAGCACCAACGGTTGAAGAGGCTGTGTTTCTTCCATTGTATGTCTTTGGCTCCTTTGTCGAATATCAGCTGGCTGTAGGCCTGTGGATTTATTTCTGGATCTTCTATTCTGTTCCATTGGTCTTCGGGTCTGTTTTTGTGCCAGTACCATGCTGTCTTTGTTATTATAGCTCTGTAGTAGAGTTTGAAGTTCAGCATGGATAGCCCTCCCATATTGTCTTTATCCCCTAGAATTGTTTTGGCTATTCTAGGTCTTTTGTTGTTCCATATGAATTTTTGGACTGTTTTCTGTATTTCAGTGATGTACGTCATTGGGATTTTAATAGGAATTGCGTTGAATTTGTATATTAGTTTTGGAAGTATTACCATCTTTACTATATTAAGTCGGCCTATCCAGGAGCATGGGAGGTCTTTCCATTTCCTAGTGTCTTCTGCAATTTCTTTCTTTAACTTTTTATAGTTCTCATTAAATAGTTCTTTTACATCTTTGGTTAGGTTAATTCCTAAATATTTTATTTTTCGGGAGGTTATTGTGAATGGGGTTGCTCCCTTTATTTCCCTCTCTTCCTGTACATTATCTGTGTATAGGAAGGCAACTGATTTTTGTGGGTTTATTTTGTATCCTGCTATTTTGCCAAAGTGATTTATGATTTCTAAGAGTTTGGGGATGGAGTTTTTGGGATCTTGGAGGTATAGTATCATGTCGTCTGCAAAAAGGGATAGTTTAACTTCTTCTTTTCCTATGCGGATCCCTTTAATGTCTTTTTCTTGCCTTATTGCCCTGGCTAAGGGTTCTAGGACTATATTGAAGAGGAGTGGAGACAGTGGGCATCCTTGCCTTGTTCCTGATTTTAGGAGAATTGGTTGTAGCTTTTCCCCATTAAGTATAATATTGGCTATTGGTCTGTCATAAATGGCTTTTATTGTTTTTAGAAATGTTCCTTCTATTCCTATTTTCTCCAGAGCTTTTAGCATGAATGAATGTTGAATTTTGTCAAAGGCCTTTTCTGCATCTGTAGCGATAATCATGTGATTCTTGACCTTGGCTCTGTTGATAACACATTTCTCTTTTTAAAAAAGAATCCTCATCTCTCTATGGTTGCATAATTATTATTATTTTTTTTACTACTCATACTATTATTATTATCTTGTAGTACACATCTGCAATAGTGATGGTGATGAATTCTGTCACCTTTTTTTTCTTTTGCTAGCCCTGGTACTTGAACTCTTGTCCTAGGCACTGTCCTTAAATTTCTTTTGCTCAAGGCTAGCACTCTACCACTTGAGCTACAGCTCCACTTCCAGGTTTTTGTTTTTTTCTTTGAGTAGTTTATTGGAAATAAGAGTCTCACAGAGTTTCCTATACAGGATGGCTTTTTTTAAATTTTATTTTATTTTATTTTATTTTTGTTTTTGTTTTTTTGGGTCCGGTCGTGGGGTCTGAACTCTGGGCCTGGGCGCTGTCCCTCAGCTCTTCAGGTCAAGGCTAGCGCTCTACCACTTGAGCCACAGCACCACTTCCACTTATTTCTTTTTGCTTATATGGTGCTGAGGAATCGAACCCAGGGCCTGATGCATGCAAGGCAAGCGCTCTACCACTGAGCAACCTTCCCAGCCCTTTTTTTAAATAACCTTTATTTGTGTTGGCAGACAAGTTATTTTATTTATTTATTTATTTTTGGGTCCAGTCGTGGGGTCTGAACTCTGGGCCTGAGTGCTGTCCCTCAGCTCTTCAGCTCAAGACTAGCTCTCTACCACTTGAGCCACAGTGCCACTTCCGGCTTTTTTTCTTTTTGTGTATGTGGTGCTGAGGAATTGAACTCAGGGCCTCAGGCATGCAAGGCAAGAGCTCTGTCACCTTTTTTATATTTCAGAAATCTCTTTGTTTTGCCTTCATTTATTTGGGTTTAGAATTCTAGTTTGAATTATCTGTTGCCTTCTAGTATTTTTCATGACTGTTCCATTGTCTTCTATCTAGCATTGTTTCTCACAAGAAGTGTTCCTCTCATTTCTATTTTTGGTCCTCTGTACTTCAGGTATCTTTTTTCTTCCCTTTAGCTACTTTTAAGGTTTTCTACTATTTGTTCAAATTCAGATTTTAGTTTTTATGATTTATCACTGTCACTGACATATATTTTGAATTCCTCATGTATAATATAAAGATATATAAAGGATGCTGTTAATCTTTTCATTTTTTGCTTCTTGTTATATTCCTGTTCTTTATATTTTTCTACCTTCAGAGAGTTTGTAGTATAGACAAAATGTATATTCTTTTTTAGTAAACTAAACTTTCTTATTATCTCTAGAATTTTGTATATAATATTCCTAAAAACATTTCTTATTTATATGAACTTTGGAAATGAACTGCCACCACTAAATCACTATTTTCTTCTTTCTGGTAGTACTCAGGATTGAACTCAGGGTCTCATGCCCCTTTTTACATCGGTTATTTTCAAGTAGGGTCTGACTTTTTATGCTTAGGCTGTGATCCTCCTACTGTGCTTGCACTATCACTGGGGATGACAGGCACATAGACTGCACCAAACTGTTGTTCTTCTCCCCTTGAGTGAGATGATCTTGTGAACTTTTGTGCCAAGGCTGGCCTTGAACCATGATTTCCATCTCTCATCAAAAATACCCAAATAGTATTACAGACTTGAGCCACCATGCTAACTTAAATCATTATTTTATTTAACTGGTACCTTTACATAGTTGAGTAAGGATTTTGTGTATGCGTGTGTGCGTGCGTGCGTGCGTGCGTGCGTGTGTGTGTGTGTGTGTGTGTGTGTGTGCTGGTCCAGGGGCTTGAGCTAGGTCTGGGCATTGTCCCTGAGATTTTTTCACACAAGAATAGTGTTCTACCACTTGAGTCACTACCACTTCCATGTTAACTTTCCAGCCCAGGCTATCTGGACTTGCTTCAAACCATGATCCTCAGATCTCAGCCGCCGGAGTAGCTAGGATTACAGGTGTGAACCACCAGCACTCAGCAAGTAGGTGTGTGTGTGTGTGTGTGTGTGTGGGTGTGGGTGTGTGTGTGTGTGGTAATTGGACATTATTTCCTGCTGATGAAAATTTTAAGACTTCTTTCTTTCTCTTTTTTTATAGTATCAACGATGCAGGGTTTGGGACAAGTTGCATGAAGAGCATATCAATGCAGGACGTACAGTTCAGGTAAGGCTACTGTCTTGTTTCTGGTAAGTCATTAAAAACATAATTTTTTTAATGTTGCTAAAATAAGACAAGTTGAGTATCTTTTACTCCAAATGCTTGTGGTGAAAAGTGTTTCAGATGAGATTCAGGTTTAAATGAAATTAAATGATGCTTCATGCAGACCTTTAGCATATAACCTGAAAGTAATTTTTTTTTCTTCTTCTTTTCTTTTGTCGGTCGTGGGGCCTGAACTCTGGCCTGGGCGCTGTCCCTCAGCTCTTCAGCTGAAGGCTAGCTCTCTACCACTTGAGCCATAGTGCCACTTCTGGCTTTTTCTGCTTATGTGGCACTGAGGACTCAAACCCAGGGCCTCATGCATGCAAGGCAAGCACTCTACACTAAGCCACCTTTTCAGCCCCTGAAAATAATTTTTGATATTTTTAGTGGATCTGTTTTTTTGTTTTTGTTTTTTGTTTTTTCCAGTCCTAGGCCTTGAATTCTGGGCCTGGGAGCTGTCCCTGAGTTCCTTTTGCTCAAGGTTAGCACCCTACCACTTGTGCCACAATGCCACTTCCAGCTTTTTCTGATATTAGTTGGAAATGAGAGTTATATAGACTTTCCTGTCCTGGCTTGTTTCAAACTGTAATCCTCAGATCTCAGCCTCCTGAGTAGTTCGGATTACAGGCATGAGCCACTGGCGCCCAACTTGGTTCTATATTTTAACTACAACCTACTACATGAGTTTAGGTGGTATCAAGTCTTCTTACATGTGCTATGGGGCAATAATACTAGTTAATCGCTATTTATTCCTCACCCCCACAAGTATATTGATGGCTTTTTCCAGGTTATGGAGGATTTTAGATTTGGAATTTTTGAATTAGGGATGTACAGGCCTTTGTAGCTGAACCTTTTTTATGCACATTTGTTATTGTTTGTTTTGTTTTGTTTTGTCAGTAGTGGGACTTGAACTGTGGGCCTGGGCATTGTTCCTGAGCTCTTCAGCTCAAGGTGAGTGCTCTACCACTTGAGCCACAGTGCCACTTCCAGTTTTCTGGTGGTTAATTGGAGATAAGAGTTTCACGATCTGGGCATTGGTGACTCATGCCTGTAATTCTAGCTACTTGGGGCTAACATCTGAGGATCGCAATTTAAAGTCAGCCAGGGCAGGAAAGGGGATGAAATTCTCATCTCCAATAAACCACCAGAAAACCAAAAGTGGCTCAGTGGCTGAAGTGGTAGAGAGCTAGCCTTGAGCTGAAGAGCTGAGGGATGGCACTCAGGCCCAGAGTTCAAGCCCCATCACCGACAAAAAAAAAAAAAAAAGAGCCTCATGGACTTTCCTGCCCTGACTGGCTTTGAACCATGATCCTCAGATCTCAGCCTCCTGAGTAACTAGGATTACAGGCATAAGCCACCTATCCTTGGCTGTTTGTTTTTTTGGGGGGGTCCGGTCGTGGGGCCTGAACTCTGGGCCTGGGCGCTGTCCCTCAGCTCTTCAGCTCAAGGCTAGCGCTCTACCACTTGAGCCACAGCGCCACTTCCGGCTTTTTTCTTTTTGCTTATGTGGTGCTGGGGAATCGAACCCAGGGCCTCAGGCATGCAAGGCAAGCACTCTACCACTGAGCCACCTTCCCAGCCCCCTTGGCTGTTTTTAATGGTATATTTTAGTAGTAATTACTGACACATGTCATGAGTGTTTGTGTATTGTGTGTGTGTGTGTTGTGTGTGTGTGTGTGTGTGTGTGTGTGTGTGTGTGTGTGTGTGTTGTGTTAATATCAGTGCTTGAACTCAGGACCTAACACTCACTTGGTATTTTCACTCTTAGTTGGTATACCACTTGAGCCACACACCCACTTCTTTTTTTTTCTGTATATATTTTTTACTATAAAAATACTATGCAGAGGGGTTAGTTACATGAGTAAGGTAATAAGTATGTTTCCTATCAAGCATTGTTACCTCCTCCTTTGTTTTTCCCCATCCCTTCCCTCCCTACCTCCCCAACTACTTCCTTCCCTTCCCCACCCCAAGTTGTAAAGTTCTTTTTCAACAGTGTCTTGTACATCTCATTGTTACAATGGGTCAACCTGTATCCTTGTTTCAGCATTTTGTTATTTTCTTTCCCTTCCCCAAATTAGAAAAATGTACATACAAGATGCAGGGCACCAGAATCAAACACTGAAAACAGGGGTTATACCATGAGGGAAGGACATACAAAAGAAACAAAAAAATCACACGGTACATTATAAATATATTAAAAACAATAGCAAGAAAGATAAACCACTTGTGTCCCTATCTTGGGGTTCATTTTGCTTAGCATCATCTTACATGGTCATATGTACATAGCTTTTGAGCTTTTCTGCTTGTCCTAGACACATTCTAGTTGTTACAAATAATGGAAACCATGGGACCTATGTTTCTTTGAGTCTGGCTTACTTTACTTAATATAATTTTTTCCAGGTCTTTCCATTTCCTAACAATGGGGCAGACACACCCAGTTCCTGGTGGGCTTTTTTTTTTTTTTGGTTGACTAGTTGGACAGGCTGGCTTCAAACTGGGAGTCTCAGATATCAGTATTCTAAATAGCTAGGCTGATAAGCACCTGTAAATGCATATTTAAGAAGTATTGTTTCATGTTACCAAATTACCTCACAAATGATACCTTAACTTACACTATCATAAAAAGTGTTTTCCATGGGGGGAGGGGGGAGGCGGGGAAGGGAAGTGAAGGGTAAACAAAGGAGGAGGCTGCAATGCTTGGTAAGAAATGTATGCATTATCCTGCCCATGTAATTGTAGCCCCTCTGTACAGTATGTTCTCAAATAAAATAAAATACAATTAAAAAAAAAAGAAGAAGAAAAAAAAAAAAAGTGTTTTCCAGCCGGGCGCTGGTGGCTCACGCCTGTAATCCTAGCTACTCAGGAGGCTGAGATATGAGGATCGTGGTTCAAAGCCAGCCCAGGCAGGAGAGACCGTGAGACTCCTATCTCCAATAAACCACCAGAAAACCGGAAGTGGCGCTGTATCTCAAGTGGTAAAGCGCTCGCCTTGAGCTGAAGAGCTGAGGGACAGCGCCCAGGCCCAGAGTTCAAGCCCCACAACCGACCCAAAAAAAAAAGTGTTTTCCAAAGCTCTTACAGTATTGACATTACCCATTTTTTCAAATCTTTGTATTAAGATCATTTTACTTTTAATTTTTTTGCTTTGAAAAGTGAAAGTATTTTTACATTTGCTGTGAGCAATATTATTTCTTAATTGCTGTTTATGTTCCTCATGTTGATATCTTTTGTAAGAGCTCTTTTTAATTTGAAAGATACATGTCTTGGACTTTTGGTATGTGTTAGAAGTACTCTACTACTTATTTACCTTTTTCTTTTTTCTTTTTTTTTTATTGTGAAAATACTGTACAGCGGGGTTACAATTATATGGGCAAGATAATGAGTACATTTCTTATCAAGCATTGTAACCTCCTCATTTGTTTCCCTTTCCCATCCCTTCCCATCCTCCCCTGCCCCCCCATCCTCCCCCCCCCCCATATCTACCTTTTAAAAAGTTAAATTTTAGGGCTGGGAAGGTGGCTCAGTGGTAGAGCGCTTGCCTTGCATGCATGAGGCCGTGGGGTCGATTCCTCAGTACCACATAAGCAAAAAAGTGCTGTGGCTCAAGTGGTAGAGTGCTAGCTTTGAGCTGAAGAGCTGAGGGACAGTGTCCAGGCCCAGAGTTCAGGCCCCATGACCGGACAAAAAAAAGTTAAATTTTATTCTTTTAAATAATATGTGCATAGTTTAAAAAGCCAAATACCATTTGAGGTCTTATAGCACCCTACTGTTTTCCCTGTTCAAGTCCTGACAGGAACCATTTGGTCATAGTCCCCAGCATTTATTTATTACTAAGTAGTCATATAGACTGCTATTTCCTGAATAATTGTGTTTAGATATTATCTCCTCACTTCTTGCCATGGCAGATGGAGCTCTAACTTTCTATTTTGCTCTCCTTTCCGAGAGAGAGAGAGAGAGAGAGAGAGAGAGAGAGAGAGAGAGAGAGAGAGAGAGAGCGCATGCGCATGCACATGTATAATCTTTGTTTAAATTAGTACTCAATATCTCATTATTTTGATTATGAAAATATTGTTTTATTCTAAGCCAAATAGTGAAATACAGTACAGCCCTTTACTGTTTTCTATGTGAATAATTACTTCATTTTTAAATTGACTGAATTTCTGAGTTTGTGATTAACCTTGTTAAATGTGAGGTATCTCTATTGCATGTGGTCAGTAATATTTTGCATTTGTTCAGATATATCAGCTCTGTTTCATATTTTGAAAATTCCTTCCCAAATCCCTTCTTCACTCAGTTCTAGTGTGCACTCACTCCTTAGGTTGACTGCACAGCTACTAGGACTTCTCTGTGTGTTCCTCTGTGTTCCTGGGTATCATGTCTCCCTCCTTTTTTATTTGTTCATTATTTGGTTGGAATAGTACTTCAGGACCTAGGAGACAAACATTTTAGTAACTATGTGCCTAAAAATGCCTTTATTCTTCCCTCCCACCCAATTGATAAATCTACTAATATAGAATTCTATTTGGAATTCTCTTTCAGTATTAAAGTCTGTCCAGCTTTTTGTGTTCTAAAAAGCTGGAATCGTCTGATTTCCAGTCTTTTCATAGGAAGCCTTTTCTCTCCCTCCCTTTGGGAACTGTCATGATCTGTTTACCTTTGGTATTCTGAAATTTGATAATTATATGCATTGTGTTAAACCCTTCAATCTAAATAGATTTTTTTTTTTTTTGTTCATTAGTTGTGGGAAATTTCCTAAGGTTTTTTTTTTTTGGTTGGTTGTTGGGCTTGAACTCTGGGCTTGGGCACAGTCCCTCAGCTCTTCAGCTCTTCAGCTCAAGGCCAGCACTCTACCACTTGAGCTACAGCCCCACTTCCAGTTTTCTAGTGGTTTATTGGAGATAAGAGTTTCATGGACTTTCCTGCCCGGGCTGGCTTTGAACCACAATCCTCAGATCTCAGCCTCCTGAGTAGCTAGGATTACAGGGGTGAGCCACCAGCACCTGGCTTCTTAAGGTTTTTGTTTGTTTTTAAATAGTTTATTCTATTGTATTTTCTCTCTTTGCTGTTTCAATTTTTACAAGATATTTTCTTTTAAGAGTCAGCAGACTATGGCCATATTTAGATTTATTTGTTTACATTTATCTTTGGCTGCTTTCGCTATGGAGGCAGAGTTGAGTAGTTATTGCAGAGACCATATGACCTGCAAAGCCTAAGCCTTTGTCTGTCTTTAATGACCTCTTTAATGACTTTTTCCCTTTTTTAAATAATATTTTGTCCATAAGTGTAATTAATAGCTTCTTATATTTTTCTTTCTGTTTCTTTTTCTTTTTCTTTTGTCGGTCATGGGACTTGAACTCTGGGCCTGGGCGCTGTCCCTGCGCTCTTCAGCTCAAGGCTAGCGCTCTACCACTTGAGCTACAGCACCACTTCCAGCTTCCTGGTGGTTTCTTGGAGATAAGAGTTTCACGGACTTTCTTGCCTGGGCTGGCTTTGAACTTCAAGCCTCAGATCTCAGCCTCCTGAGTAGCTAGGATTACAGGCGTGAGCCACCAGCACCCGGCTGGCTTCTTATATTTTTCTGAGCCACTCAAAAGCTGATTGCTTGTCTCCTGGTACTTGTCACTTAAAGTTGCTTCTTCAAGCTGGTATCTACTTGGCAGTGTCCCTGAAAATCAACTATCTGGAGGTTGCCCTGATTGAGAATGAATTCCTCATTCCCTCTCTAGGGCAGGTACATCTTCATCTTTTCAAACTATAAAAAGTCTAGATGAAGGCCATCAGGCTTTTAATGTTCAGTACAGGCTTTTTCACAAATCCATTTCTACCCCTGTACCTAATGTTTCTGAATGTAGAGTTATTGTCGAAAGACTGCAGTCCCCTTCACGTTAGTATATCTGCAGTATGGTGAACACATTGAGATGGGCTCACTAAACAAGTACAGGTAATCATTAGGAAAGGTTACCAGTTTAGGAAGATATTAGTATCTTAGAAAGTGGGAAGAGATTGATTTGAGATTTATATGAAAACATTGAAAGATTGATTTTGAGATTCAGAGGAAAACATTACTTATCTGTCCATGCATATATTTTTACTGCTTACAATTCAATTATAGGCCTAAAGAATAGAAACTATGTCTGTCATTCCACAAAACCTGGTACCAGTCAAGATTCAGTGTTTATTGAGTGGTATTTAGTATGTTAATGTTAATAACATTTTTACCATCTTCACTGCTTAATATATCATTAAAAATCACATTTGTTTGAGATATTGGCTATAAAAAATTATTTGCTTACTGTTTTAAAAAGTATATATTACATTATTAATCTCCATCTAGCACAAAAGATTTATTTGTACCATTAAAATAATGAGATCAAAACCATTGTTTGATATAGGTATTTGCTTAGTTTTATTCATGTTGCTTCTGAATTTTATACAGGCTTGTTCTTTGCTAATTTGTGCAAAAGCTATTTTTGCAGAAATAATTTCATGAAGTTATTGTAGATTTTCCAAATTTGTTATTATTATTGGATTTATGTAAGAACTATGTTTTCACTTGTGTTATGGCCTTTTTGAGAAAAAGAATTTTTCTCAACTTAAATGCAATCTAATTTGTCTGTCTTTTATGGCTCTCGTGTGTGTGTGTGTGTGTGTGTGTGTGTGTGTGTGTGTGTGTGTGTGTGTGTGTGACAGAGAGAGAGAGAGAGAGAGAGAGATCTTAGGAAATACCCTAAGATCAACAAAAAGATAAACAAAAATTTTCTTTATTTGATTAATCGCTTCTTAGCTACCTTACAATCTGGAGAACAGAGCAAGAAGAGAGACAGAGAGACAGACAGACAAAAACAGACACAGAGACACCAGAGCGAGACATATGGAGTAATTATACTATCAATACCGTAGAGTAGTAGATAATACAAATAAGAACAGTCTAGTTTTACTTTAATTAAATAATTATGACTCTGGAACCCTTAATAGCGAATTATATGATGTCTAGAATGAGTTTACTCTTCACTATTTAAATGTTTACAAGTGGACTTGTACCCTGTGTTTGAAAAGAAATCAGATCAAATTAATTATTATAATACCAACTGTTTTCTGCTATACACAATTTGCTTTCAGAATTACTTGTTGTAAAAACACATTAGGAATCTTAAGTCAATATTTAACTACAGCCAAGATATGCATAGCCACTCATCTTTTAATCATTAAATACATAATTAGCCATTTTTAGAATTTTTAATTAACTTAGAATAATTACTTTTTATAATTATCATCATTATATGTAGGTACATATTTGAATATGTTTTTTAATTTTTAGACAGGAATTTGAGGATATATGTGAGAAAGAATCTGTAGTCATTAAATTATGAGATAGAGAGAATTGTCCTTATTTTTTGAAAGTTTTGCCACAATTTACTTTATTTACTGTAAAACTTATTAACACTGAGTTTATGTACTTTCTTTTTTAAAGTTGAGATATTGATCTAACTTGTGGATACTTCAGCAAATATTTGAAATTTGGTATATCTGCTTTTGTGGTCCTGTTATTAAGAACAGAAACATACACATTTGCTGTTCAAGTAGAAATACGGCTATGTTCAAAGGTAAATTTTTATTCTCATAGGTCTTGTATTTGGAGAGAATCAAGTACAGAGATTAGGGATTTTATTTTTTTGTTAAAATATTTTTATCAACGCATAATACTTGTACATTTTTATGGGACACTGTTTTGAAACTGCAAGTAAAATAGGCTTAACAATTCTTTTCTCTGGAAAAAGAAAAGATTGCATAAAGGAAGATTTTTGTGATCAAAATTTGAAACTAAGCAAAAGTATTAGGAATTGTTGCGTTTGTAATTCACTGAAGAACATTAACTGGGCTTTGTAGAAATCCTTGCTTTGTCTTCGAAGTAGTGATGGTGTGCACCTTGTTGAGAACAGATTTCTGATATATTAGCTCCTGATTTAGTAGATATCAGAACCACATTTACAAAGATGTTGCAGAGAGACTATCCAGTTTCATAAGTATTATAAACAACAATAAGATCAGCCTTGGAATTTATGACTTTTGTGATTTTTACAAGGAGAAATATAGAACACTTGAGCTATCTATTTTTAATTTACAAGAATGTATTTAAAAGGGAATAGTTAGCCAGGTGCTGGTGGCTCATGCCTGTAATCCTACCTATTCAGAAAACTGAGATCTGAGGACCAAGGTTTGAAGATAGCCCAGGCAAGAAAATCTATGACTTTTTTTCTAATTAACTGGCAAAAAAGCCAGAAGTGAAAATTAAAAGATTTGTATGATCTGAAGAGAAAGCAAGAAAACATACTAGATGTTTAAAAAAAAACAACACTGTGGCTGGGAAGTTGGCTTAGTGGTTGAGTGCTTGTCTATCATGCATGAAGCCTTGGGTTAGATTCCTCTGTCCACATAAATAGAAAAAGCTGGAAGTAGCATTATTCTTGAGCAAAAGAAGCTCAGGGATAATGCCCAGGTCCCGAGTTCAAGTCCCAGGACTTGCAAAAGAAATACACCGGGACATGATAAATTGTACAGGTCTCTAGGCATTCACACACAGTGAGACCAAAGGAGGATATTCTTAGGAGAGGATCACAAAGGAACAATATCTATGTGCATCTGATCATATAAATTAATATTTATCTAAATGAACTCCAGGAAATGTCTCTGTCTTTGTTGCTGTTTTTGTTCTCATTTCTTTTTGTCTTGTTTATCTGTCTTTGGGAGGGTAAGGAGGGGTACAGAAATTGTGGGACAAAGAGTAAACAATGTAACCAGTTGTTCTCACTAGTCACTGTGTTGAAAAAGAACATTACAATTTGTGGGTGGATTTAGGCGGGAACATCTAGGAGAGAGGGAGGGAGGGGTCACTGGTTCAAAAAGAAATGTACTCGAATGTGAGTTGTGTAATTATTACCCCTCTGTACGTTACCTTTACAATAACAATAAATAAAATTGAAAAATATAGAAAAAAGAAAAGGCCACGGGGGGCAGAGGGGGAGGAGGAGAAAAAGAAATGTATTCATTATCTGATTTTTGTAACTACTCTGTGTGTCACCTTTATAATAACATTTAAAAGGTGCATTAAAAAATGCCAGAAGTGGAGCTGCCGCTCAAGTGGTAGAACACCACACCCTTGAGTGGAAGAAACTACATCACAGAGCTCAGGGCCTAAGTTCAAGCCCCAGTACTAGCACACAAAAATATCAATAAAATTAAACAATAAAAGGGAATATTGATGAGAAAGAGAGGCAATGAGGAAGAGAGTGAAGAATAGTAGTAGGATCTAAGATAGAAGTTCAGAAAAAAGAAGAAAAGATTAGGAGAATAAGGCAAGGAAGAGAATGGAAGCAAAAACTAAAGTGTAAATTCCAAAATAAGTGTTGTTAAATGTAAATTTACATTTTTAGATTATTGTGAGCTTCAGAGAAATGTAGTTCCTTTCAAATCTTATTTATTAATTTTTTGTGAAAGTGCTAGGAAAGTTGATTAGGAAAAAAAATACACTTTCAAAAAACTGAAAGTAGGTCATCTTTATGAGCTGAATTTTTAAGATTTACTGCCCTGGGACCTCTTCTACAATTGGCATAGGTTCTATGGAATCTTAGGGTAGAAATAAAATCTAAGGCACTATCAATTGTAAAACATACCATTATTTTATGTATCTTTAAGACAGAAAAAGGAGCCATAACTATGGAACCATGGCTTGGTTCTTTTTTGTTTTGTTTTGTTTTGTTTTTATCATCTACTGTAAGACATATTCCAGTTTCAGTGATGTTGAAATGTGGAAAAGATGCTTTCTAAAATAGATGAGATACAGTATTGAGAAGGGTTTTCTTTCCTAATCTATTCTTTCTATTTAGTATGTTCTGTTTTCACAAGATTACTTTTCAAAGACGATTCTAATCTCTTCTCCTTCATGAACCCTATCTAAATTCTTTATAGTAAGATACATTTCAAGTTTCCTTTGAGCTTGTTTTGTTTCATGGCCCATTTTAATTTTAAGTTTCTCCTTAATAGGAAATCAAGAGTAAAATAGGAGTTAAGCAGTTCAGCTTTCTCGGCATCATCTGTTAACATTATACCATCTGCCCCAGCAGTAGGCCAAACCTTCTTTTTTGTTCTTGCTCTACATGTAGTTTTTAAAATCCTTTTTATTGTTCTTAACATTTCCACCAGCCTCCGCTCATTCTGGTTATCTTTACTTCCATGATTTTTTCTTTGTTTCACACCACTCTTTTGTATTCACATGTCTTTCTTTTCATCCAGACCTTCTTTTTTGGACAAGCTTTAAAACAAATTCTCAAATTTCCTATAGTATATTTTACATTATCATATTAGATTCCGCAGATGCCATTTTTTCTTTCTATTGAGATTAATTTGTTTTTATAGTGCAGAAATTCATATTTTAGAAGCTGAAACTCTTTAAAATAACCCTATCATTAAAAACAAAAAAAGGACTGGGTGCCGGTGACTCACGCCTATAACACTACCTACTCAGGAGGCTGAGATCTGAGGATCATGGTTAGCAGCTGGCCTATGCAGAAAAGTTCCCAGGAGACTCTTATCTCCAATTAACCACTCAAAAACTGGAAGTGATGCTGTTGCTCAAGTGGTAGAGCCCTAACCTTGAGTACAAAGAGGCTCATGTATAGCACTAGGCTTTGAGTATAAGCCCCACAGCTGACCAAAAAAAAAAAAAAAAAGAAAACATGGTAATATAATTTTTTGTTATGGCATCATACAATGATTATTCTTTAAACTTGATTAAATTGACTTTCTCACAAAATCCCTAATCCCAGCATACCTTTTGCTAACTGTTAAGCTAGATGACATGGTGCTTTCTTGTAAGAATCATTTCTTCTTCACTGTTTTATGTTCTTGTGTTAGAGAATTAATTTGCAAAGAGTAATGCCTTTCATAACTCCAACTAATGAAAGAAGAAAGATTTCATGTGCTAATGACTACTACTATGACCGTATAAGAATTTTAGTGGGTTTTTGGGGGCTGGGAAGATGGCTCAGTGGTAGAGTGCTTGCCTTGCATGCTCAAGGCCCTGGGTTCGATTCCTCAGCACCACATAAGCAAAAAGAAAAAAGCTGGAAGTGGCACTGTGGCTCAAGTGGTAGAGCACTAGCCTTGAGCTGAAGAGCTGAGGGACAGCACACGGGCCCAGAGTTCAGGCCCATGACTGGACCAAAAAAAAAAAAAAAAAAAGAATTTTAGTTGGTTTTTCTTTGTTTTTGTTGGTCAGGGGCTTGAACTCTGGGCTGGGCACTGTCCCTGAGCTCCTCAGCTCACGGCAAGCACTCTACCACTTGAGCCACGGCACCACTTCCTGTTTTCTGGTGGTTAATTGGACATAAGAGTCTTACAGCCTTTCCTGGCTTTTCCTGCTCCGGCTAGCTTTGAAATGCAATCCTCAGATCTCAGCCTCCTCAGTAGCTACGATTACAGGTGTGAGCCATTGATACCCAACTTTAGTTGGGCTTATAATAGCTCATGATCCCTTTTTTTTTGTTGGCTGGTACTGGGATTGGAACTCAGGGCCTTATACTTCTGAGGCAGGTGCTCTTACTGCTGAGCCATGCCTCCACAGCCCTGAATTTTGCTAGTTATTTTTTAGGTAAGTGTCTTGCTTTACTGTCTGGGCATGCACCTAAATACAATCCACATATGTTAAACTTCCTGTGTGGCAGAGGTAACAGGTGTATACTACTTGTCCAGCTTTTCATTGAAAAGGAGATCTTGAAAACTTTTCTGCCCAACTGGCCTTGAACCTAAATTCAATCTTAGCCTCCTAGATGGAAGTATAGTGAGATACCAATGCCCAGCCAGAATTTTCTAGTTTCTTGAGATAGATATTCACTTTACTAACTCCTACTTTTCTAATGTTTATGCAGTTAGATACATTTCTTTTTTTTTTCTTTTTTTTCTTTTTTTTTTTGTCTGTCATGGGGCTTGAACTCTGGGCCTGAACGCTGCTCAAGGCTAGCATTCTACCACTTAAGCTACAGCACCACTTCTGGTTTTGTGGTGGTTTATTGGAGATAAGAGTTTCACGGCCTTCCTTGCCCGGGCTGGTTTTGAACCGCAATCCTCAGATCTCAGCCTCCTAAATAGCTAGGATTATAGGCATGAGCCACTGGCTCCCAGCAAGTTAGAGATATTTCTAACTACTGTTTTAGCTGGCTACAAGTTTTAATATGCATTACTATTAATATGTACTTAATATGCATTACTTTCCATTCAGTTGAAAATATTTTTTATTTCCATTATAATTTTTTAAATTTTTAAATTTTTATTATAGCAGTGATATTGAGGGGTTACAGTTACATAGGTTAGGAAATGAGTACATTTCTTTCTGCGCAGTACCATCTCTTCCCTCATTTTCTCCCAGTTTTTTCCCTCCTGAACCCCATCCCCCACAAAATGTAGAGTTCATTTTTAGCATATCCAGGGAGCATCACTGCTGAATTAGTTCACACTTTATGCCACCATTTCAGTGCTTCCTCTTTCCCTCCCCCAGACAGATAAACTGGTATGCAAGATAAAAAGCATAGAAATAAAAAACAATGACAAAAGGGGAAAACAAAACAACAAAAAACAAAAAGTAAAATAAAACCTCTTGTTTCCATTTTGTAAAGCGCATTTCAATCAACACTTTTTTTTTTTGGCCAGTCTTGGGGCTTGAACTCAGAGCCTGGGCACTGTCCCCTGAGCTTCTTTTGCTCAAGACAAGCACTCTACCACTTGAGCCATAGCACCACTACTGGCTTTTTCTGTTTATGTCATACTGAGGAATGGAACCCAGGGCTTTATGCATGCTAGGCCAGCCCTCTACCACTGCGCCACCTTCCCAGCCCCAACGTCATTTTATATGATCATCTACACATAGTTATTGAACCTTTGTGGTCCTCTCCTAAGACTGTCCTCCTTTGGCCTCACTGTGTGAATGTTTAGAGTCCTGTTTAATTTATCATGTCCAAGTGTTTATTTGTAGATTTATAGGCACATTCTAATGACTACAAATGAGGGAAACCATGGAACCTATCTTTCTTTGGGTCTGGCCTATTTCCCTTGCTATAATTTCTTTAGTGACTTATGTACTATTTATAAGTGTTTTCCTTTATATAGGCAAGTCATGTATGTAGATATATTTTCATTAATTATTGCAAGTTTGGTTTTATTATGGTCAGATTACATGGCCTGCATAATGCTAATATTTTTTAAATTTGTGAAATTTTAAGACAAATTAATTTTTATACATTTTTACATGTATATTGTATGTTCTTTTGTTGTTCCATGTAACTTACATCAGGTATATGTTCATTTTGTTTAGCCCATGTGCGCTGCTAATTACTGAAAGGTGCTAAATAAAATCTTTGATTTTAATTATGGATTTAATTTTTTTCTTTGTAGTTTTGCCAACATTTGTATTATACATTATTTTTATATATTATTTATATATACTTAAATATAAATTAATATATACATATAGCGGCTATGCTATTAGGCATGATCAACTTCAGAATTATATATTCCTGGTAAGGGTATTATTATTGTTATTGTAAAGTGATTCTTCTTTATTTCTAGTAATATTTTTGGCTTTAAAGTCTATTTTCTATAATAT
Source organism: Dipodomys merriami (assembly GCF_024711535.1). Classification (NCBI taxonomy): domain Eukaryota; kingdom Metazoa; phylum Chordata; class Mammalia; order Rodentia; family Heteromyidae; genus Dipodomys; species Dipodomys merriami. The sequence continues at coordinate 19,556,767 of NW_027202382.1, forward strand.
TAATGTTGCTATAGCAAGTTTTCTTTGTAGAGGAGTGTTCCAGTTTATGTAGCGTATCTTCACTCATTTACTTTGAACTGTTTGGTGCTTTTAAAAAAAACCTTATAATGTTTTATTTCTATGAAGCATCTTGTAATTCAGAGGTATTAATTTGTGATATACTTTATAGAAAATGTAGCACATCTGCCATGTATATAGTATAAAAGTCATGTGTACAGCACATATTTGGTGCTCATGTCATAATTTTAAGGGAAGCCAGTTTTCCTAATTTCCAAGATTCTTTTCTAAGTTGTTAGAGGTTAACTTGTTTCTTTCTTTTTTTTATTTTATTTTATTTTATTTTATTTATCGGTCATGGGGCTTGAACTCTGGGCCTGAGCGCTGTCCCTCAGCTCTTCAGCTCAAGGCTAGCGCTTTACCATTTGAGCTACAGCACCACTTCCCGTTTTCTGGTGGTTTATTGAAAGTCTCATGGTCTTTCCTGCCCAGGCTGACTTTGAACCGCGATCCTCAGATCTCAGCCTCCTGAGTAGCTAGGATTACAGGCGTGAGCCACCAGCGCCCAGCAGTAACTTGTTTCTTTCAAAGCAGTTAATACAACATTTCTCAAAGAGGTTTTGAAAAACACCTATACATTTTAAGAGGTTTTAAATGATTTTTTTATATAATTTAAGGTAATAAGACTTTGATTTGAAGACTAATCCCAAAATGATTCAATGATTCAATGATAGAAGATTCAGCAAAACTGTAAAGTCAAGGACATATCATAGTTCTGACCTTTAGTGGACTCCCATATAAAATAAGAAGCCCACTTCTCCCCCCTCACAACAGTAGTTAAAGTAAGATAATTGGTGCTTGTTTTATTTTTTGTTTTTATTTTTATTTGTATTTTTTGTCAGTCATGGGGCCTGAACTCTGGGCCTGGGCGCTGTCCCTCAGCTCTTCAACTCAAGGCTTGCGCTCTACCACTTGAGCCATAGCACCACTTCTGGCTTTTTCTGCTTATGTGGTGCCGAGGAATTGAACCCAAGGCCTCATGCATGCAAGACAAGCACTCTACCACTGAGCCACCTTCCCAGCCCCTAGTGTTTGTTTTAAAAGCACCTCATTTTTTAAAAATGTCACCTTTTTTATTTTATTAGTTATACAAATGTCTTTCAACTTAACAAGTCAGATTATGGGTAAAATGCACTTTGATCAATGCCACCCCTTTCATCATTCTCCCCCATCATTTGTTTTCTATTTCACTCTGAAAGTTTTTTTTTTTTGTTGGTGGTGGTCGTGGGTCTTGAACTCTGGGCCTGGGCGCTGTCCCTGAGATCTTCAGCGCATGGCTAGCGCCCTACCACTTGAGCCACAGCACCACCTCCAGTTTTCTGGTGGTTTATTGGAGATAAGAGTCTCAGGGACTTTCCTGCCCAGGCTGGCTTTGAATTGCGATCCTCAGATCTCAGCCTCCTGAGTAGCTAGGATGACAGGCGTGAGCCACCAGCGTCCAGCCTACTTTTTCTTTTTTTTTAAACATGGTCTTATACAGTTTTCTCCACAAACTTATGCTTGTTGGTTTTCAGAGAGGGCCTCACCATAAATCCCATGCTGGCTTGGAACTTGCTATATATCTCAGGCTAGCCTTGAACTTATGATCCTTGTGCCTCAACCTCCAAACTGTTGGGGTTCGGGCAGGAGCCTCCGCGCCACTTTTACACAGTTTCTTTAGATTTACTTTTATAGTTTCTGGGTTTTTTAAACACCTTAGACTATACCAAAAAAACTCAATTTATTGAATTATTTCCTTGGACACTTACCTTAAAATTATACGGTGCTCATTGTTTTCTTATAAACTTTATGTTGCGGTGTGTGTCTGTGTGTGTGTTTCCGTTGGACACTTACCTTAAAATTATACGGTGCTCATTGTTTTCTTATAAACTTTATGTTGCGGGTGTGTGTGTGTGTGTGTGTGTGTGTGTCCTGGGGCTTGAACTCAAGGCCTGGGTGCTGTCCTTGAGCTTTATGCTCAAGGCTAGCGCTACCACTTGAAGATTTTTTTTTGTTTTTTGGATGGTTAATAGGAGATAAGAGACTCTCTGGCTTTCATACCCAATTTGGTTTTAAATGGTCATCCTCAGATCTCAGCCTATTAAGTGGCTAGGATTAAAAACATGATCACTGGTGCCTGGCTCTTTCCCTATCCCGTCAGTCATGGGGCCTGGACTCCCGTGGGTGCTGTCCCTGAGCTGTTGTCTTCAAGGCTAGCACCCTACCACTTTGAGCCTTAGCTCCACTTGCCATTTTCTGGTGATTAATTGGAGTTAAGAGTCTCACAGACTTTCCTGCCCAGCAGTGCCTGGCTCTTTATGATGCTTTTCATCATTCCCAATTGTGAAACTCTAAGGTTTTATTGTTATATCTTTAAACACAAAAAGTTTGGCTTTATAGACCCCATTTTTACTTCACTGTATCAGGCACCCATTTTTATGCTTCTATTGTCCATTTTTTTCTGCTGTTTAATTTGTGTATGTTATATATTGCCTTATGTGGTTGGTTCTCTCTGATTGGTGGACATTGTATTTGAAATTTTATTTGTAGAGATTGAAATTAGGGGTGAGATTGTCTCTTGACAGGATATTACTTAGCTTCTTTTAGCTTCTTTTAACTTTCTAAGGTTATCTTTATATGGTTTGGAGTGTAAAGTTTTTGAGCACATTATAAGAAATTGGAAATCAGTCTTCAGTTCATAGAAAGGCTGGTTTATGTCAGGATATGATAAAATTCCAACCTAAAGCAACAAGAGTCTTATTCTTAGGATATCTTTTGTTGTTGTTGGTAGCAGGGCCTGAACTCTGGGCCTGGGCATTATCCCTCAGCTCTTCAGTTCAAGGCTAGTGCTCTACCACTTGAGCCACAGGGCCACTTCTGGTTTCTTCATGGTTAATTGGAGATAAGAGTCTCACGGAGTTTCCTGCCTCAGCTGGCTTTGAACCTTTATTCTCAGATCTTAGCCTCCTGAGTAGCTAGGATTATAGGCGTGAGCCACGGGCACTCGGTTCTTAGGATATCTTAATATTGAATATTTACTCCAAGTTTTGTGAGTTTGCACTCTGGTATGAAAATGTGGCCCCAAAGTAAGGACTCATTTTTCTAGGTTCCATTTTTGCCCAATTCTTGTCTTAAAAATTACCTATTGTCTTGTTTGCTTCTTGATGCTTTTGAATTTTTTTCCCTTTTAATTGGTTTCATGATTTATCTTATTTAGCATTTTAAGTAGTCATTTGTAAGAGAGTTAGAATTAGTTTGAGTCACTTAGTATATTATTTCCAGAAGCAGAAACATTTTATTTTCCTCATGAACAGTTTTGTCATCCTGGTTATTCTGTGTGATTTTAGAGAGACTCTGTAGCTTTGCTATTCTTTCTGTAGGATCTCTATAGCTGTGCTATGGAGTACTACTGTGGTATCTCCTGGTTGCTACTACATTTAAGCACTAAAATGTAGCTAATTTTAGTTGAAACATGCATATATATATATATATATATATACACACACACACATATCTATGTATACACACACAGGGAGTGTCTAAAACCTACTACAAATGAAATGTTTAATTAGGGGTTTTTATATCTATTGCATATTGAGCTAGTATTTCAGATACACTGGAGTAAAGAAAATATATCATTAAAATTAATTTTATTTTTTCTGTTTTTGAAGGAAACACTTTAAAAGTAAGTAATTATATAAAATTACGTAATTTTTTCAGTATGGCTTGCATTTGTGATTTGCTTTTGTTGTTGTTGTTGGATAATGTTATTATAATTATTACTGATATAAGATCTGTGGCCTGGATTTAATTCTTGGTTATATTATTTATTCGTAGAATAATGGTGGTACTTTTTTTTAACTTTCTTTGATTTTTCTCTTCTGTAAAATGAAAATAGTAGTAATAGTAATAATAGTAATACTCAATATTTCAAAGATATATTGTGAAAGTAAAATAAAAGACAAGTAGTAAAGCACTTAGCTAAATATATAACTTACAGTAACTGGTAATAAAAATTAGCTATTAGTTAATTTTTTGTTATTATAATCTAATTTTATACTTGAATGGGTATGGCCTTTCTTTCCCTAGAACTTTTCTCATAGTCCATAGTAGGACAGTTCTTGCCTGGATATGATTATTTGAGTGAGGACATAGATATATGTACACATTCTTTAAAAGACAAAGAATATGTCATTTGATCTAGCTGTGTTTTTCTCTAATGCTTCTCCAAGTAGAATTGCCTGAATTATCACTATAGACTATGTAACAGCTATACAACCATCCATCATAATTGTATTCCAGAAAGAAGTCTGACAGCTAGAAAATGGTGATCTCTTAAAAACAGTCCTGTTCTGGGACTTGAGAGCCCTCATATTGCCATTTTGTTCATCTAAACTCTATTCTTTATTGTAGAGCCATCAGATTTTAAACTTGCATACATTTTACATAATCATACCTCCGTAATGATATACTTGGAATCTACATTTTTTTTTTGGTAGATCATGGGCTTGAACTCAGGGCCTGGGGGCTGTCCCTAAGCTCTTTTTGCTAGCTCTCTACCACTTTTAGCTATAGTGCCACTTCCAGTTTTCTGGTGGTTAATTCATGGTGACTTTTCAGCCTGGGCTGTCTTTGAACTATGATCCTCAGAGCTCAGCCTCCTAAGTACCTAGGATTACAGGTGTGAGCCACTGGCACCTGGTGGAATCTACATTTATTCCGAGGTGTTTTTTTTGTTTTTGTTGTTGTTGTTTGGTTTTTTAAGCTCATATTGGAATGGTAAAAGCATGGACATAAAGTTAAAGGAAGTAAAAGGAGAGTCATGGTAGTTAAGAGGCAGAATTCTTTATTCAGAATATTTCACAAATTGCTGTTCTTTGAAATTAAGTTGTTCTTTCCTGAACTGACCTTCATTTTACTAGAGTGAACTTGGACTTTTGATTACATTAAGGCACTGTATAGATAGGCATGGATATTGGTAGGATGCAAGCTAGGCTTCTAAGAAAATCTGATTTTGTAACCTCAGCTTTGCCACTAGATAACTAAGTAAATCCTGAATGAGTTTTGGTTGATTTTTTTCTCTATATGTAATAATATCAAATATAATGTTGTAATACTTCTTTCAGAGTTAACTTTTTAAGTTTTTTTAAACTAGTACTTTCTTTCTCCAGTATAGGAAACTATTGGGAAGGAGATTGGCAAAGAGGAGGTATGAAATTGGTTAAGTAGGAAAATCATTTTTCCTGTGTTTATTTAGTGTCAGATTTAGTGTGAAAATATATCTCATTTTTGTAGTCATTACATTTAATGTAGGAAAATTTGCTACATAAATCCAGTCAGAGATATAGAATATAGGAAAGAATGGTACCACATCTTTCGTTGTAAATAATATATAGGCATTGACATTCATAACTATTGTTAAAAATTACCTCTTAAAATAAATGTTTTATACTAAGAGATAGTACTGTTGTTGTTATCTATTACAGCAACTTCGCTCCAATATCCGAGAAATGGAGAAGCTTTGTTTGAAAGTCCGAAAGGATGACCTAGTGCTCCTGAAAAGAATGATAGATCCTGTTAAAGAAGAAGCATCAGCAGCAACAGCAGAGTTTCTCCAGCTCCACTTGGAATCTGTCGAAGAACTTAAGAAACAGTTTAATGATGAAGCAACTCTATTACAGCCTTCGTTAACCAGATCCATGACTGTTGGTGGTAGCGTATTATACTAATTCTTACTGATGATCACAGAATGCAGTTAATTAAAGCTCACATGTTCAGGTAGAGATTGCACATTATCTGTAGATCTAGGGATCACTGCTAGTCCAATATGCCAAACCCTTAGCCCCCAAGAGGGCAGGAAATGTGTACCCTAGACATTTTGCAGGGTATACTTTCTGAATTGGAGTTGAACTTCATGAATTCAAGTGCCCATTTTCCCATGTATTAAAAAGAAAATTTTAAAGATTCTCTAAAGATGATGCCATATGGTTTAACAAACACCATCTTACCAGCTGCTACAAGGGTCACCTATTTAAGCATGCCTTTTTTCTTCAGCAGGGGGAGTTAGATCTGTCTCAGTTCTGAATTTGACTGATAGCATAAAAAATCTTCAGTGAGGTCAACCTTCGTGAGAAACAGCCCTGTGACACTTGTCATTATCTTGTTTTCAAAGAATATAATTCATATTTGATCATATTATAGTAGTTTTTCATCTTAATACATATCTTAATACATAGCAGAATGTCAAAATAGCTGGTTATTTTTTTTACCTTACTGGTAGTGAGTGGAAGAACCACTAAGATTATCCTAATCAAGATGCCTACTAAAAAGCTTACAAAGTCAATTTTTAACCACTCAAGAATAGATTTTCAAAGTTCTATGGCTTTATCTTATAGCTGTTTCCATTATTTCCTTTTTTATTCTATTGTTAATCATTTAATTTACTCTAGTTTGTTTTATCATATATGTCATAAGATACCTTTAATCCTGTAGAAAGGGTATTAAAAATAAATTACGAATTAGAATAGAATGTTAGTGTTGCTATACCTGCCCAGTTTTTCTTTTTTATTTCCCAGGACCCTCCCATACCACACCCTATCTCCAAATCTAGGTTATTTTTAATCTAATATGCTCAGTGCTAATGATTGATTACAAAGAAATGAAGTATATTGAAAGAAGAAACTCCCAAGTCAACCTTCAGAGTTTTTAGGTAGCTTTACTTCCATTATATCCTTTATATGTAGCACAGAACTTTGCATGTAGTGAACCATTCATAAATATTTTATCAATATAAATATCTTTTCAGATATAGTTTTACACTCTAACATGCTGCAATCATTCTATGGATAACCACTGCCAAAATGTTTTAGAGAGGGAAAGTTAGTGCTCAACTCTCAGTTGCAGACTATTTAGGAATCCTGGTTTTAGGTAGTGTGTAGTTTCTGCTATCACTGTTCATTCGTGTGTAGTTGTGCCCTCTGTGTTAGGAGGAGACTGTTCTTCTTTGTTAATTTAAATAGATGCCTTAGGAATATGTGGGGAAACTGGACTTAAAGTTCCATGTTTCAGGCAGTTGTAAATGCAGGGCACAGGGAGATTGACTTCATTTTCTGGAAAGAGCAGTGGTCATCTTTTGCTGTGTAGCTTCAAACTGCCCATCAGCAGTAAGTTCCTATGAAGCATTTTGTTGCAATAATAACGCAAGAGTTTTAATTTGGGTATTATGATACCATTATTTGTGTTTCTGACAATAGAACTGTTTGTGCTCAACAAACGAGTTTATATGTCATCAGAGGAATTGGCAATGATTAGAAGAAGGCAGTTTACCCAGTTCACTGGCAATTATCTCTCTAAAAAGCAGATGGGTGTAAAAACTAAGGTTAACAGAGTTTGAAGAAGCTTGTTTATAGGGGAAATGAAAAAGATTAGGACAGAGACAGGGTATGAGGGAGAAGAAATACTAGGTGAAATTCATTTTGAACTCTGTCAGTGCTCAAACTTCTCAATTAATGGTTAGACCAAGTAGATTAAATACATAATTTTTTGTACTAGAGAATAAAACCCACAAAATCAAATCTCTGAAACTAGTACTGATTTGACTGAGACAGTTGTTCTTTCTCTAAAACCAGGTTACCTAGATTATCCCTAAAACAGAATATAGAATTTCAAATTCTGAATAGTCTTTTGATAAGGTGTGCTTTGACTATGAATCCATTAGCAACATAAAGAATTTAGAACTACTATCTCACCAAGAACTGAGTATTTTACCAATTGTGAGTTTCCACTAGAGTCTAGTGCCAGATACATTGTTAACAAATACTTTGAAGGATGGCAAAGGAGAATAATAATCAAGAGAATGCAAGTAACTGATTTACACAACGCTTTAAAAGTAAAGTAGGAATTTCCTCCACACAGTCTTCTTCTAGCTAGACTCTGTTCTCACATTTTTATCCTGTGCTTTCTCCTTTTTCTTATTTTTGCTTTAGAGTCTCATGGTATGAGAGTCTATACAGAAAACTATGTGTTATGTGCATAGAAGTTAAGTATCTTAAGATGCTTTTTTCCTTTACAAATCAGCTTCTAAAAAAGTTGATTGGAAACATCAGCAGAGATCCAGGAGCAATGTCACTACTTTTCTGTGTGGGAGATCAAATACAAAAATAGTTTTTCATTTACAGATGGAAGTAACAAGGAAAATAAGATGAATGAGAGAATATTAAGTTTAGGGGGAAGCTGTGATGATTTTGTTGTTTCTTTTGTCTAGGTTCTGAGAGTTCCAAAGCAAATCTGCTCTGCCAATCTTGCTTGATCTGAGGAACTCCTTCTTGTCTCAGTTCTGTGCCTAGCTTCATTTTTAGTATATTGCTTCCCACCAAGAGAAATGATGAGTCCACGAATACAATTTGTATTTAGAAAGGTGATTCAAGTCACACAGAGGGAATCAGTGCCTCTTTCCATCTTGTCTTTATTCCCAATCCAGGACACACACCTCAGCAGCACACTAGGGGTAAAAATCTTACTACATTTTAAACAAATATTCAAAAAGAATCTAATTTTAAAACTGCCAGGAAATTTAGACTGCATATTGAATTTGATAAAATATTAGGTTTTTATCTCAGGTATAGACATATACTAAACAACTTTATGAAACATGTAGGTAGTTTTGTATTGTATTATTCAGAAAGTATACTTTCTGTTGGTTTTAATTTCTTAAAAGTTCTTCCTTACAGTTAAACTATGACTTAGAAGTCATTGTATTTTGACAGATAAGTTTATATAGATGATCAATTAATTAATTTCATTGAAAGTCATAAGGGCTGGGAATGTGGCTCAGTGGTAGAGTGCTTGCCTTGCATGCATGAGGCCCTGGGTTCTATTCCTTAACACCACATAAACAGAAAAAGCCAGAAGTGGTGCTATGGCGCAAGTGGTAGAGCACTAGCTCTTGAGGGACAGTGCCCAGGCCCAGAGTTCAGGCCCCATAACTAGCAAAAAAATAAAAATAAATAAAAATGTAAATAAATAAAGTATGGGTTTGAATTATTGCAGATTTGTAGTGAAACATTTCTTAATCTAGTGAAGTTTAGTGGAAAATTTAGTTGTATTACTGGATATAGTACAGAATTCTTGGTAATTTGTTGGTGGAATTGGTAGAAAGAGAAGAAAAGAAAAGAGATAGAAAGAAGTCTTAAATTCATGTTATTTAGTTTATTTCTTCAGTTAAAGTGAGTCAACTGTTGATTTTAGTCACTTATTCATGTGCGTTGGTACTGAGGCCTGATGAGGGTCCCTCACTCTCTTTTGGCCTTTTCACTTACGGCCGGCACTTTACCTCTTGAGCAATGTCTCTAGTTCCAACTATTGACTTTATAGCCAATGATGTTTTAAAATGAATTTTGAGGTTAGAAAAATAGTGGTGAGTCACACAACAGATACACACACCCCGTATATGTGCCTATAGGTTTAACTGTCTGAGAGTGTTAGGTAATATGAAACACTTGCAATTTTTCTTCTCTGCACAGTCTGAGGTTCTTTAGCATTCATTCCTGTCATTCTAATCTGCCCCAGTGTTTTGCTTCAGTACATCCATAGAAGTAAGGGTTCAGAGTCAAAGGATGATCACTGTGGTATAAACTGAAGTCAATGAATAAGGAAGTTGTAGAGACTAAAAGGCTGCTTTCTTAACTGATAGGAATGCCTAGAGTTGATTTGTGATGTTTAGAAGTTGTGCATTGAGGCAAGGTCTCCATGGAAGAGAATAGAGTTCTTTGTTTTCAGTCTCTATTTGAACTAAGATACATACGCATTTTGGTTTCCAGTACAACGGAAATGACTTCAACACTTATTCCTTATCAAGGGAAATCTTTCATGCTTATTTAAAATGTCAAACATTTCCCATCTTACTTTTTAGATAAAGAATTTATATATGACAATCTCTCCTTATTTTGTTGTAAACTGGGATGTATGTCATCTGAATACTCTTTTTTTTTTTTTTTTTGTCAGTCCTGGCACTTGAACACAGGGCCTGGGCACTGTCCCCAAGCTTCTTTTGTTCAAGGCAGGCACTCTACCACTTGAACAACAGGGCCACTTCTGGCTTTTTCTGTTTATATGATACTGAGGAATTGAATGTAGGGCTCCATGAATGCTAGGCAAGCCCTCTACCACTAAGCTATATTCCCAGCCCCTGAATACTCTTTAATAGATAAATTATGACTTTAAAAATTGTTAGAGTGCGAAGAATATAAAGTTCTCTTTGCATTTGATCTGATAATGCAGTTATTACTCAATCTTCATTATTTATAGGAATAATAGCTGGAAGAAAGATCATAGCATAATTCATTTGTGTTGATTGAAAATGAAAATGAGTGTTTATTGGTGATGCTTAAAGTAAGTAGTAAATTATTTTAAAAGAAGACTATCAATTGTAATAAATCTAGAGTAATTCATCACCTTTGAAGGTAAAGTGATTGTGTAGTTTTATAAAATATCATTTGATTTTAAGCTTCATTGAAAAAGGAATTGAAAGAAAATATGCACTTAATAGAGTTTTATAATGACCAACTCTTAGGAATAGACCAGGTCATGTGTCATTTTGCAACCTGCTCATAACCTATTTTTAGCAAGTGTTCATTGTCTGACAGACAATGTCCAATGATTTCAACTGGTCAAAGACCTTCCTGATTATCTATACATCTTACAATTGTAGCTCTGTGATTCTTACTTTGTAACATCAACTGTTGATTTTACATTAGCTATATCTTTTCTGTCCTAATGACCTGTTCATTCTAGTTGCCCATCGAGAATGTAGATTCTTCTCTTCACTGCCTAGTAAAGTCTAACTTTCCAAGAAACCTTCCCATCAGCTACATACTATATCAGCCAAGATCAGGGGCTGCCTCCAAAATATTGCATAGATGGAGGGATAGATAGATAGATAGATAGATAGATATCAATAACAGACTCTCCTGTTGTTTCATGATTAATTTTTCTAGAATATAAGTTCTTCAAGAGTAGGTCCTATGTATTATTCACTCTTATTTTTGGTTGCAAACATCATACATAGTGGGTTTTCAGAAAATGTTTAGGTGGTATAGTAGGTGTTTTGAGCATAAACTGAGGACATAAAAGTAAAACATCAGCTATATTCCTGTTTCTGCTGCCAATGTTCTAGCACTGATGTTCATCATCTTGTACTGGACACATTAGAAAGTCTCCTTTCTGGGCTTCCACTCTCTGACTTTCTCACCTTTTAACTCCATCATCAATGTGTTCTTCAAACTACAGCTGTGGTTTCCTTTCTGAATCTAAAATCTGATTACGACAACTACTAGCTTCTCATAGTCTTAAACAGCTCCTTTTAATAAATAGGTCCATAGTGATAGTGTGTGTGTGTGTGTGTGTGTGTGTGTGTGTGTGTGTGTGTGTGTGTGTGTGTGTGTGTGTGTGTGTGTGTGTGTGAATGTGCGCGTGCACGTTCTGGGGCTGGAACTCAGGGTCTGGGTGATGTCCCTGAGCTTTTTTTTTTTTATCAGAGTTAGCGCTCTACCACTTGAACCACAGCTCCACTTCCAGCTTTTTGGTGGTTAATTGTAGATAAGAATCTCACAGACTTTCTTGCCCAGGATGGCTTTGAACTATGATCCTCACATCTCAGTGTCCTAAGTAGTTAGGAATACAGGTATGAGTCACTGGCACCCCACTTCGTAATGATCCTGAGAAAGACGCCTAGCCACCTGTTCATCCTTCTTTCCCTCCCTCCGTTCTTCCTCTCTTGTCCCCCTTTACTCTTTCAGGCATGTACTGTACCATTTGATTCAGGCCTCCTAGACCTTTTGCTTTAGGATTTTTCAGATAGGGTCTCATGCATTTTGTCCTGGCTAAGCTCCGAGGTAGGTCTCCTACCTATCTCAGCCTCCCCAGTAGCTGTGCTGGGATAGAGCCCAGGGCTGCATGCATGCTAGCTAAAACTATCTGACAGAATTACTGCTCATAGCCTCACTACTACTTTTGATACCTACTGTGGCTGAAACTTGTTACTAAACCAACCATGTATAAGGCTAGGTGTTTAGCCATGAAATGCCTTAAAAACCACTGTTAGCAGTGTGAAGGTTTACTGGGAATGGAGAACTGGCCAAATACTATAGTTTCCCTTTGGTGGTTCTTCCCCATCTAGTGCTGGTTATTCAGGTTGGTTGGATAGTATTTGTAGCTAGCTTTTAGGTGACTTTGTAGAGACAAAAATATGTATTAACTAACCTAGCTAGCCAACTGCTCAAGGATAAGTAATTCTGTTTTTATAGAATAATCAATTTACTTTTAGCCTGCATTTAATTACAAAACATTTTACATGGCAGCTGGTTTATGGAATCGATTCATGCAAGCTCCTTTCTGAAGAGCAAACAGTAAACACAGTTCTGTGTTCATCCAGGAACATTTCACAATTCTGAAGCTGAAGAGAGTTCCCAGAGTTTGACTCAGATATATGCTTTGCCTGAAATCCCTCCAGATCAAAATGCTGCAGAATCATGGGAAACTCTGGAAGCGGTATGTTACAAATTATTATGATGATTATTCTTATTATTATTATTGTAAAGGTAAGACATAAAACTATTTCCTTCTCTCTCTTTAAGGACTTAATTGAACTTAGCCAACTGGTCACGGACTTCTCTCTCCTAGTGAATGTAAGTATTTAACTGTTTGGGTCTCAGAACAATTAAGTTATCAAAATGAGAAACTTTAATGAGGTCCTGTGTTTTGATTAGAATTTTAATAGAAGTTATCATTTTAAGAGTGGTATTGAGACATAGATAAAATCTTCACTCATCACATTCCTTATCAATGGACTAAATATTTAATAAGCACCAAGTTAGTATAAGATGCTTGGCATTGGTTGCCTGACAGGGGTGGATAGAGAAATAAGAAGCCCACAGTCTGCTTTTAGGGACTCTATAGTGGGTGGAGGGAAGTTTGGATGTTTGAAACTGAACTTTCAAGTATGAGAACTATATGCAAGTAAAAGTATGAAGTACCATCGACTCCAGGAAGAAACATTTCGTTCCAAGGGATAGAGACGTGATTCATGAGGTGAAGAACTAAGGATAACATCACAGAAGCAGGTAGTCATTTCAAAAGGCTTGAAAAGTGAGTGAATGTTCATAGGGAGGGATAGGGGCAACATTTCAGAACAGTTACACAAAGACATTCATAGCAAAGTGAGTGCATGGCCACAGATGGTTAAATATTGCTGATAGCCAAAGCGTAGGCCAGCAAGGAAGTGAGGGCCACACTCTTGATAGCACTGAAGGCCACACTAAAGGATTGGAGCTTTCCTCTAAAAGCACTACAGAGCCATATAGATTTTTGAGTGGATTATTAAAGTCTGTACTTTAGGAAGACCAATGTTAGCAGTGTGAATAATGGCGGAAGAGAAGAGGTCATAGAGAGAAAACTAATTAAGAATTGGTTTTAAGGGTTTAATGTGGATCCATGACACCACCATTATAAAGGTAATGGTTAAGTCAGGCACAGTGGCTTACATCTTTACTCCTAGCTACTAGGCAGAGAGGAGAATTGTGGTTCAAGGTCAGGTCAGACAAAAAGTTAGAGGGGACCCCCATCTCAACCAGTAAAAACTTAGAGAGGAATAGTTGTACATACTTGACATCTAGTATGTGGGAAGTGTTAATGGGAGGACTATGATCCAGGTTAGCTTGGGCAAAAAGCAAGAACTTAAGTAAAAAATAATGAAAGAAAATGCTCTAGGGGTCTGATTCAAGTGGCAGAGCACCTACCTAGAGCATGTATAAGGGCTTGAGTTCAATCTTAGTACCACTAAAAAATAAAAAGATAATGCCAGGTGCCAGTAGCTAATGCCTGTAATCCTAGCTGCTCAGGAGACTGAGATCTGAGGATCATGGTTCAAAGCCAGCCCAGCAGGAAAGTCCATGAGACTCTTATCGCCAATTAACCACCAGAAAAACAGAAGTGGCGCTATGGCTCAAGTGGTAGAGCACTAGCCTTGAGCTGAAGACAGCTCAAGGGATAGCACCCAGGCCCAAACTTCAAGCCCCACAACCAACCCCACCCCCCAAAAAAAGAATAAAAAGATAAAGGACAAATGGGAAGTCTTTCTGGGATAGCTTTAGCAGAAATTGGAGAAAGAGTCAAGATAAGGAACAGCTTTATTCTGCATAATCAGGCCTGACTGATTCTGTTAACATAGGTTAGGGAGCATAAAGAATTTGGGTGGGAAAGATAGAATAGATTTTTCTATCATTTTTCTAAATGTTCTTATTTTTTTCTTTCTACGGTTATGGGGAGGTAAATGGTATGAGTGTGTATGTGTGCACAGGCATACACACACACATACAGAGACACAGGTACAGCCTGATTCTGCTCATGCTCTGTCTAGATTTAGTTCTTTGTTCATCAACAAACCATGACTTTAAGTTTGACTTCTCTAAAAGGAGTCCTGAGATCTGCCTGTTAAGTTAGAAGTTCCCAGGTCATACTATTTCATAATTGAAATGGGAAAAGACGTAAGAGGCCAACTGACGAATCTGACCTCTTTCCTCTTTGCTCCACCTTGTCAAATACATGATATTTAGCTTCTTTCTAGCAATTTCACTGGAGGGATATTTGATACTTCCGGTATGCCTCTTGGAGTTGTAAGTCTTCGAAGTTCCTCCTTATGCAAGGTCTGTTGTATCATAACTTCTCCTGGTATTATCGCCCTGACTGAACAAGTGTTTTATTTGTTTTTATTCCATGTAAGGTGTTCTCAAGATTTTAGAACCTTCCTCTCCCTCCCCTACCTAACCTGATGTTCAATTCTTAAGAACCCTTGATTTTCTTCCATTCTATGGTAGGGTTCTTTGATTCTCCAGCACTAGCCCCTTATTTGGATTATGTTCTAGTTTGTGGGTATTTTCTTGAACCATAATGACTAAAATTGGATACAGTAAATTGAGTTATTTCTGATGTGTCCAAATCAAAAGAAACAAAATATAGAAATCTTTAAATTAGATATTTGTAGAATCCATTGATAAATTTACATATAGCAAGAAATGGTACAAGAATCCCCAAAATATTTGCTGTTTTGAAATAAGATTACTTCAGTCATTATAACTAATGACCTCTGAATCTAGTGCAGTTTATAAAATAGATACATAGCTATCCATATATTTATGTATACAAGTATATACATTTGCCAAAAGCCATTGGTCTGTACACTAAAAATATGTCTTAATGTACATAAATTATTCCTCAATGAAGTTGATTTAAAACCAAGTAAATATGTAAAAAGTTCTTCTCAAGACAAATGTATTTCCCATCTGGTGGGATGGGCCCATGAGAGGAAAGTAAAAGTTTATAGAATGAACAGTTCCAGGTCCAATGATGCAACAGAAGCAGCTTCTAACCCCAGTCTAAAGAGGATTCAGGCAGGAAGGCTCTGGCTACTGCCACAACTCTATATAAATGTCCCATTTATTATAATCTGTGCAAGGATATGAGGCAGAGTTCTATTTGGCAAAAGTTCAAAGGAAAATCTGATTATTATTCCCAGGGTGACTGAGTTCTCATGACCACATGGCTAAGGACTCACAGAAGCTCCATTTAGGTACAGAATGACCTGGAACAAAACTAGAGTGACCACATCCTCTTGTCACATGGACACAATAATATCCAGGCAAGTGAAATGTGAACTTCAGGAGTACTTGCATGTACATGGCGCCATGCTAAGCCCTACGAGGACCAGAGAATAGTATCAAAAGAACTTAGAGGATAGCACTGGTGGTTGCACAGCATATCAAATGTACTTAATTCCAGGAAATCACGTGTTTGGAACTGGTTGAAATAGTAAAGTTGTATGCGTTTTACCAGAATGAAATGGGCTTACAAGCCATTGAGAGAACATGAATGGCCCAATAACTGTTAACAAATTAACACCTACAGGCAGCCTGCTCCCCCCTGCCTTTAGCCTTATCTTGCACAGGTGTTCTTTCTTTACAGCCCTCCCCTGCTATGACAGCATGTCACCCTTGCTGCTGATCCCCCTGTGATGTCTAGCTCTTTCCTTCTTCCTATGGGTCTTGAAAACCAATCGTACTCTGGATCCATAGAAACTGGATTAGATCAGCCTCCTCCACTGACTGCCTCTGGGACTGTCAGCAGTGAGGGCTGAGAAACTGACAGAGAGGCTACATGAGCAGACGTCTATTACTCCTTCTCTTCCTGCCACTGTTCCCCACTGCTTTCCTGCCTTTGTCCTCTTGGTTTCCTCGTGATTCCTTACCTAGAATTCAATTTTGGCCACTACCATTACCCTAAGCATGAATTAGTACTGGTGTTCCTGCCACCCCTTCTCCACTGCTGGCCCCTGAGGTCGGCATCCTACTGCTTAGTACTTACTCAGGCCCATATAATCCTACCTACATCTGACTCTAAATCCTGTAGTGTTCAAACTTGTTTCTAGGCTTTTCTGTATATGTGATTGCACATGATTAAGGTAGGGCTTTAGGGAGGAATAAAGGGAAAGTTCTAGCATTATCTTAATGAAATGCACAGGTTTCTAAGCACATCAGTAAGATTGCACAACTATTTCTCCAATGAACAGCATTATTATTGATGGAGTGCTGATGGAGAAATAATTGATGGATTTGGAAATGAACTTGTGGAATGTTTTACCAATATTTTATAGAGAGGATGCTGGGTCTACAAGTGAACAAAAGTTTTCACGGAAAAAGTAATCCCCTATTACTTAAAAAAAATTATTTATATATGTTGCATTCTTCTTGATAAGAATTAACTGAATAAATCACATTTTCTTCAGAATCTGAAGCTCCCTGAGGTTCCCATCAAGAGTCTGTCATTTTCAGGCCAATGTGGGTACCTAAATCAATGTCCCTTAAAAATAAATTTCATAGACATACCTTTAGAGTCTTGAGAATTGTTTTTCTTTAAAAAGAGATCTCTTTGTTATTCCAGTTGGAGCAACACTACAGTATCCCACATGGCTTAGCCCATTGCTAAAGAGATGCTGATCACACTTATTCATGCTAAAGAATAAAATGCCAGGCATGGGGCTAGAGGACTGTCAGATGTGGGTGGCCTGGGAAGATAAGACAAACATAAATCAGAAGCAAAAGAGGAAGTGAGCTGGGAGACAGGAGGTGGCCCTGAGCCCCACTGTTGCTAGGAACCTTCATAGATTGTTAGCCTTCTATATGTGTGTGTGTGGTTTAGGCCAGCACAGAAGGCCAAGGATGCAGTGAACAAATGGTGACCAGATTCATCTCTGAATGGAGTCTAGTTTGGCATTCTGCTGATACTGATGGACAACTCCGATGCCAGTTTAATGCCACCTGTAATTACTGTGGGTGTCACCCAGTCCTTGGCACCTTTGCTTCCATAGTCAGAAAAAGAGAGAAATTTTACTATCTGAGAAAAAATAAAAATGCAGTGAGTGAGTTCTAGGAGAGATGTAATAAGTGCCCTAGAATTGTCAGACATTATAGGGGGGGAAAGCTTTACCTTCTTGGAGAGATCAGGGGGAGTGTGTCCTTGACTACCCCTCATACTTTGTAGACATCTCATTTTATCCTACCACCTTTATTTGAAGTCCTGGCTTTTGAACTCAGGCATTGCTTTTGCTAGGTCGGTGCTTAAACCACACCCATAGCTCCTGTTTTAGTTGTTTTAAGAATAGGTTCTTGTGTTATTGTCCAGGATTGTCCTTTTCTTCCTTCCATATAGCTGGATGCCAGATAAAAGACATCATACACAGTTCATTGGTTTAGATGGGATCTCACTAATGTTTTTGCCTCAAACCTTAATCTTCCTGGTCTCCACCTCCTGAGTAGCTGGAATTACAGGCATGTGCTACCACAGCTGGCCCAGTTTATCCTTTCAGCTCTACCAGGCATAAATATCATTATTTGGTTGATGAGATTTACTGGCACCTAGAGAGCTTAAGAACTTGTTTAGGGGCTCAGAGTGGCTATACTGGATTTGAACACAGAACAGCTGGCCAAAGGTCATGCCTTTAGTCTTGTTGTGTATAACAGTGATTTTTAAAGTGTGAGAAATGGCAGTGACAAATCTAGCCTCACCAAGAAAGTTGTTAGAAACACAGGTTCTCCACTCTACCCCAGGCCCACTGAATCTGTGAGTGTGGAGTGGTCCACAGCAACTGCGCAGCTTTTCTGTCATCCTGGAGATGGAATTCAGAGCCGTGCTCCATCCCCTTTTGCTTTAGTTTGTTTTTAATAGAGTTTCATGCTTTTCCCTGGCCTTCAACTGCAATCCTCCTATCTCCACCTCCCAAGTAATTGAGATTACAGGTGGGCACCGTCTCCTGAGAAGCTGGGATCACAGATGTGAACCACCATGGGCAGCCACAATCTTAAGAACTGCTGCACTTTCCCCTGAAAATTATAAGAGGAGGAAGAGGGAAAAGAGGAGGAGGAGGAGGAAGAGGAGGGGGGGGGGAAGGAGGAGGTGGAGGAGGAGGAGGAGGAGGAAGAAGGAAGGAGGAGGAGGAGGAGGAGGAGGAAGGAAAGGAGGAGGAGGAGGAAGGAGGAGGAGGAGGAGGAGGAGGAGGAGGAGGAGGAGGAGGAGGAGGAGGAGGAGGAGGAGGAGGAGGAAGAAAGAAAGAACAAAAACCAGAACTAGTTGCTGCAGTGATTGTAATGGTGATTCCGTGGGTTTATGCATTGGACAGAACTCTTCATGCTGCACCATTAAAAAGAGTGCATTTTACTGTGCATCGATTCTACATCAAGTTGATTTGAAAGTTGGCAGTGTATGCCTGCGGCAAGGAAGGCACCCTTGTCCCTGGCAGTGTTAGAACAGACTCAGTGAGCACTGCGAGGACGCACAGTATGGCGTCACAGAGAGGAAGCTGCCGCTCCAGCCTCAGCCTTCCTCCCACACAGACATCCCAACATCACAGCAGCTGGATGGCAGTCACTTGGGGCTGGTGTGTGCAGGACACTTGTTAATACACCTCATCTGAAGTACTGTATCTTAGCTTACCACAGCACAGCGATTTTGTGGTAGCTAAGACCATATTGTAATCTGATTTCCTCAACATAGCCATTTATATTTATGGGATCAAGAACATTTTACTCTTAAAATAGTAAATTTGCTTATTTTTAACAAAATCTTCCAAGAAGGTTAGTTAAGAAAGTTAGACAGGAAAGTTAGGCATTTATGTTGTTTGATTTTTTTCTTCTTTTTTTTCTATCAAACCCACCAGGACAAGTAAATGCTTATTTGGACTTCTTTTTTTTTTTTTTCCTCCTGGAAAGTAGATTTATCTGGAGAATGTGGTGTGCATGCGTGTGTGTGTGTGTGTGTGTGTGTGTGTGTGTGTGTGTGTGTGTGTGTGTGTGTTTGGATGAATTTCAGTGTGAGAGACTTTGCTCTAAAGGTGCCACCCTTTTATTACTAATAATGAAGCCCCCCTGCCCTCCTTTTATCATGAAAGTGAATTTGTACTTTCGACATGGTTTATCAGATGCGATTAATGAACAAGGCAAGGCCCAGGTCCCCAGGTCCTGATTACAGGAATTAAAAAAGTGTGTGCTGTCCCCCTGCTGCGGAGCAGCGGGAGTGCTCACTCATAATTCCTTTGCATCTAGTCCCAGCAGGAGAAGATTGACAGCATCGCCGACCATGTCAACAGTGCTGCTGTGAATGTTGAAGAGGGAACCAAAAACTTGGGGAAGGTAAGATTCTGCTCCCGCTGACAAATCAATGCTGCTCCGGCTCCCAGGAACCTCCAGTATTAACCCAATTGATCCGCTCTCATTGGTGTGGAGGGAACCAGCAATTAAGGAAATAAGGAAGAAATGACCCATAGGTAGTGCAAGAAATCAATGGTTGTAATATTCTCTCGGACCCGTTCTACCAGGAGGAAAACATTTTTCTCAAGGAGAGTAAACCTCCATTCTAAGACAGTCAGGGCTCCAAGGTGCAGGGATCTGGCCAGACAGAGGTGAAAGATGCACAGCACAGATGGGCTGTGTGGGGTTAACCCCAGGTACCTAGCAAGGAGTAACTGTGGCGGCATCGGAGCTTTGGTGACTGCTAAAACTGCTTACATAAGCCAGGTAGCTGTAACGAGTGGCTTGATTGTTTCACAAGTAAAATCAATTCAGAGCGGTCCACTCTGAGTAGCTGCTTTCTGTAAGTTCTGAGATCCCCAGCAATTGTGATACCTGTGGAATACTCCCTCCCCATCCCCCCCTACCCCAGTACAATCTCTACTCTAAGGTTAATTATGCACCAAGAGTTAAAGAGGCATTGCCAGGAGTAATGAGAGGAAAATGTACATCACCACAGGCAGACAGTCTCAACTCAATTTCTAAATTGAATTTTTTTTTTTTTTACAGGCTGCAAAATACAAGCTGGCAGCCCTGCCGGTGGCAGGTGCGCTCATCGGAGGAGTGGTGGGGGGTCCCATTGGCCTCCTCGCGGGCTTCAAAGTGGCAGGAATTGCAGCTGCACTTGGTGGTGGGGTGCTGGGTTTCACAGGTGGGAAATTGATACAGAGGAGAAAGCAGAAAATGATGGAGAAGCTCACTTCCAGCTGTCCAGACCTCCCCAGTCAAACTGACAAAAAATGCAGCTAAACGCCAACTTCAGTCCCGGTTGGTGCCAACGGATCTGTATATCCTAGCAAGCACTCTGCTGCTGTTGGACACTCCCTCAGCTTTGGGCACCGTGTGTCAAGACAGTAGCGCTAGATGCCCAGGTGGTGTGGGCCCAGGATAGCGGGGGTGTTGATGGAGGAGTTAGAGATGGAGGAGCCCGAGCTGAAGGTGTGAAATGTCTGTCAGGTCAAGCTTAAAGACTTCCAAAGAACAAATTTTCTGCCTGGAAATGTGAAAACAGAACCTCTAACTAAGGACTTAAGATGTGTAGAAGTGAGTTGGAGATCTTCCGCCATGCCTCTGTAGATAATGTAGCTGTTCGGTGGAGGGAAGGATGGGAGCCACGCTATCAGGTAGGGAAGTGCGACCCAGCAAGAGGCCCCGGACAGCCTTGTGGCAGCCACTTGGTGAAGCCAATTGCATTTGGTCCAACTCTGTTTTCTGGTGAAGGAAACTAATAGCGTAAGGAAGTGGCAAAGGAGGCTGGCTTCTCTTTTGATGTGTCCAATCTCCAACACTGACTGGCTTCTTTTCTGAATTGTTTCTTGGCCTTCTATAAATAAAGAGCACAGAACTCCAGGGTAGGAGACTCTTGAGCCAGTCAGCAAGTTCACCGCCAGCCTTCTTCGCTGCACCTCAAAGCCCCCGTACGCCCTCACCTTCTCTCCTTTGATTTTTGAGCTGCTCTTTGTCTTGTGGGGTGCGATGATCACCCAGGTGTGATGAGTACTTTTCTCATAATCTGCCATTTTGTATTGTTTGCCATCACTGTTTAGCCCTTCCAGGAAGGAAGGAAGGAAGGAAGAGGAAATTTCCAAATATATCCAACGTTGTTAGAATTGAAAAGGATGGGGGAAGGGGGCAAGGTGAGGCCAAATCCTGGGGTACTTGCTGGTTTCCAGCAAGTACTGAGAGTCAGTCTTTTCTTCTTAGCTGGTCTTCGGGGAGCCCCGAACTAGCTTTCTACCTCACTGCAGTTACTGCCCTGCTTCCCCTGCTGTTCGCTCTTTGCACGCATTCCTTGCCTTCCACAGCCACCCTCCATCCCTAACGTGGGCACCATGCTTACCTTTCTCACACTGTAAACAAAGGCCAGCCAAGACTCAGACCCAATAAAGGACTTGTGGTGCTAATCCAACACGTGACATTTTGACAGCAAACAAGGTCTAGTCCAACCCTATGACTGTTAGAGACAACAAAAAGACTTTAACTTTTTGTGTGTGAGCCAGTCCTGGGACTTGAACTCAGGACCTGAGCACTGTGCTCAAGGCTAGCAGTCTACCATCTGAGCCACAGCTCCACTTCAAGCTTTTTGGTGGAAGATAATTAGAGAAAAGACTTTCACTGACTTTCCTACCCTGGCTGGCTTTGAAGCACAATACTCAGATCTCAGCCTCCTGAGTAGGTAGGATTACAGGTGTGAGCCACTGGTGCCCAGCTGAACACTAATTTTAAAGAAAGAATTTAAGGTTACAGGCAGCCTTGCCCTGTATACCCCAAGTCAATGGAAATAGGAAGAAACCACCTGTTTTTTGGTTTTTGGTTTTTTTGCCTTACATTGTCCTCTTCTGAGATCACAAAAGGGCACCTGCATCCCAGAGTGAACATCTTTCCCCAGGAGTCAAGGTTCCTCAGGGGACTGACTGACACTTGCAGTGTTCGATCCTTTTCTTTGCCACTGCATAGTATTCTACTCTGCTTACCCCAAATGGGCCACACTTGAGGCACCTTAGCAGTAGTGTGAGGGACTCGGGAGGACTGAGGGAAAGAGGAAGCCTAGATTTGAAGCTCACATTATGTTCTGGGATTTCACATTTTTATCGACCCAGTGTGGAAGCCTGTATGTAGTCCTCTTATCTTTTGGCATTCATTGTACCTTAGGATTGGTATGTTCCCTTCATGGTTAGGCAAGTTACAGTCCTTTAAAAACCTTTATAACTTGAAGTGTTTTTGAAATTGTACTTCATTACCTCATAGCAGAAACCAATAGCCGGCTTTTGTTAGAAATTGCTAGAAGTGTTTAACTATAAATGATACACCTGTAAAGCACAAAGTGCTTATAAGCTCAGTTAGTAATTACAACACAAAAACTGATTTTAAAATTGAATGTTATGCCCTATGGTGTCAAGGTAAATTTATCTTCTCCTTGCTTCATATTATCCAGGAACACTTTGACTAGAAGGCCTTAAACTTTGTAGGTACACGATTACATAAAGGCTGCATTCCTGGGGACTTTTTAGATGTAACATTCTGAGATTTTTTTTTTCAGATTATTATAAGAGCAGAAACTTAGCCATTTGGGGATGACCCATGATAAGAAATGCACACAAACTCAGCATCAGCACCATGCGGAATGATCTTCTATCATGAGCCACACACCCTGATGATTTTATTGTTTGAAGACATTCTGTTGTTCATTGCCACCTACTAAATTGATTTTGCAAATGGGTTGTGGCCTTTAATTTGAAAAGAAAAAACACTGATAGAGGAATGGATGTTTATGGAATGCAGTTGGCCAGCCACTGAGCTGGGCAGTTTATAGGGGGACAGTAAGTTGTGGGGAATTATCCAATGGCAAAAAAGTTGGTACCGGGCTGAAAGGAGATGATAAACTACAAGAAAACACACACTTCTGCTTTGACACAAAATTGAGGTGGGTCATCAGGCTTTGGAATCCCATGCACTGTTCATTTCCTCTCTCCCTAACCTTGTGATTGATTAACTTCCAAGCATCCAGCAGCATGAAAGTTACTTGGTGTACCGGGGCTTGAACTCAGTGCTGAGGCAAGCATTGCTATTTGAGTCACGCCTTTAGCCTTTACTACTATTATTTTTCAGATAATCTAATTTTTTTGCCCAGACTGGACTTGAACATGATCCTCCCATCTCTGCCTTCTAAGTAGCTGGGATTACAAGTGTAAGCCATCACACAACCTGGCCTCCAAATTTTTAACAATGGCTGTCACAGAAGAATGTAGTGCTAAATTTAGTCCTTATACTATAATTTTAAGAATCTCTGTTCTACCTTCACACATTGTTATATCCATAGGCTATCATCATTTAAATAATGCTTCCTATATAGTCTTAAGAGAAACTTTAATGCTTGTACAAACATCTGTCATAACTCATTGAATTAATGAATTCGTACCCTTTAAAAGGGTATCTTTGGGAAGCTCTATACTTCCTGATTCAAATATTACTTTGAAACTTCTTTTAGAATTGCCTTCAAAGACAGTCTGCAAATAAGAAAAAAGCTCACTCTGTTTGTGCTAGTCAGAGACCAACATTTCCTGGCCTTATGACCACTCTGCCCTTCCTTTCTTGTCTGCTGCTGGCTTAGCTTCCCCAGCCCACACAGGATCCATCAATCTAACAGTGCCAGAAAGCAGGTGTGGCCAGTGCTGGCCACTGTTTCCAAGCAGGGACTTGCATGAAAAACCCATGCTGGGCCACAAGCCCCCCGCCCCGCCCCAGCCCACACGCCTCCCTCTGAGGATTGCTGGCCTATCTTTAAGTGCCAAATTGTTTGACTAAACACACACCAGAGGTGGAGAAAACTTGTAGCATAAATGCATAACATATTTTCCACCTGTGAAAGAAACCAAATGATGCTTTGTGTTACCCTTAAATAGAAAGGTAATTCTCGGGGTCCTGCTGCCCTTCCTTGCTGCCTTGTGACATGTTTGGGAGGGTGAAAGGCAAAAAGCCTCTCTTGTCACACAGGACATTTTCTCATTAACAAATAGAATGCGGCTGTGGCTTTCGGGTGCTGATAAATGGTAGATGATCTTCTTAAGCAGTCAGAGGCCTAATAAAAGGGAGGGCATTTCTCTTCTGGCCTAGATTCCCATCAAAGTTTCACTTTCTGTTTGTGGGTTTGTTTTTGGTTTTTATTAACACTGTGTTTCTAGCAGGTGAGTCTCACTATACTCATTCATTTGACACTTTCGAGGGGAAATTTCTAGAGCATTATATGATTATAATGGCCAAAAAAAAAAAAAATCCAGTGTCTACATTGTCACCCTCAAAGAAATTATTGTGACAATAATACATCTGTGCAATGTTAATGAAGCAAATAAACTGAAATTAAAAAGGTGTCTAAGACAAATGATTTGCCAGGACCACCAAGCTAGTTTGTACAAGATCTAAGATTACAACCCCGGAGTAGCTTAGGGAAACAAATCCTTAAAGTTGTTTCACTGCGTTTGTGTGAGGACAACCACACATCAACATGTGCTGAGCCTTGGGGTTGGTCTTTCAGCTCAGCTTCAACAGTGCAAATCAGGCAAAAAAGAATTCCTTTTTCCCTGAAAGAAATGGCCTCCAGCTAGTCAACCTTCAAAGCAATGCTAGCCTTGTTCCCCGTGTAGCTGATAGCAAATCCTGAGGCTCCTTCTCCACAGCAGAGATCCTCCAGCCTTCACTGACCATGGGCCTACACCCTGCAAGAGGACCCTCACTAAGGGGTATCGAGAAGGATATTCAATACTACTTTTTTTCAAATATTAGAGAGCATTTCTTTTGAAAGATGGTTTACATCTGTTTAACCCTACTAAAATGTCTTCCATTTTATTGTTAAACCTTTGGTGTTGTCAAAGGTCAGCACAAGAAAAGGCTCCTGATGACAAATTTGCAAACTCCATTGCCTACTGAACTAACTCGTCTGTCATTTATTCTGTTGCTGAGGGGTGCTTGAATAAGAAAACATGCAATAAAGTCACTTGTTCAACAAGTATCCAACTGAATTCATGTGTGCGTGGCATGATACCATAATGCACAGAAAGATAGGAGACAAGATATTCAGGGCTGGGAAGGTGGCTCAGTGGTAGAGTGCTTGCCTTGCATGCCTGAGGCCCTGGGTTCAATTCCTCAGCACCACATAAGCAAAAAGAAAAAAGCCGGAAGTGGCACTGTGTCTCAAGTGGTAGAGTGCTAGCCTTGAGCTGAAGAGCTAAGGGACAGTGCCCAGGCCCAGAGTTCAGGCCCACGACCGACCAAAAAAATAAAAAAAGATATTTGCGGATACTTATTCAAGATAGAAGAAACTAACCTAGTAAGCCATGTGTTTACTCTAAGGCAGGTTAAGTCCCAACCAAACACCATAGTGTTAAGTAGCTTCAGAGAGGAATGAATAAATAAATGGCTACAATGGAAGAGACTACATGCGTAAGAGGGGTTTTGCGGGCCAAGGAAGTATTTGAGCAAAGCCTAGGAAAGATGCCTCATTGAAAAGGGGCACAGTGAGAACTGCAAGCAAACAAGGGTCCAAGACAAGGTAACTACTGAATTAAGGAGAAACCAAGGAATTAAGTGTAGCCACATGATGAAGCTGGTTGGATGGAAATACAGGCTAGGGTCGTTGGAGCTACTTAAAACATTAATTCTTTAAAGGAATCAATGCTTTGCATTGTGTCAGATCGAAGCAGATACAACTCGAGTTTCTTGTTTTGCTCTTGTTGCCAAGATGCTAATAAATTTCAAATTTGCTTGAATTCTTCCTTGGTTCAGTCTCCGCCTTCCTTTTCCACCTGTAAGAAATGATTTGTCACCAGGTGCGGTGACTCATGCCTACAATCCTAGCTACTCAGTAGGCTGAGATCTGATGAGGTTCAAAAAGCAGTCTGGGCAGAAAAACCTCTGAGACTCTGACCTCCAATTAACCACTAGAAAATGGAAGTAGTATTGTAGTTCAACATGGTAGAGCACTAGCCTTGAGCAAAAGAGCTCAGGGATAGTATCCAGGCCCTCCCAGAGTCGAAGCCATACAAGTGACACCCCCAAAAAAAGTCTTAAATTTGTTTGTGAGATCCTTTGTACAAAGTAGATGCCCGTCTTCTGTCTACTACTCATTCCATAAATATTTATTGGTAACCCACTGAGAAACACTAAGAAATCTACCCTTGTGTTGAACACAGTTTTCCATCTCCATGAATGAAATTCAGTGGCTTCCATTTTCATTTGTGGGTGATGATTTCATTGGTGGTAATTGGATCTCCTCAAGCAGATTGTATGCTTCTTTCATCTTATTATCAGTTTCTTGGAATATTCAATGCTTGGCATGCAAAACAGTGATGAGAGGACAATAGGAAACTACACTCTGTGGATGGTTCTCAGATGATGAGGAATGAGGCAAAAATCTGCAAGTCCTGTCTTCTGGGGACATCAAATGTGCAATAGCTTTCCAAGACATATCAAATCTTGGCTTACTACATGGAAACAAGGTTTTTCTTTTCTTCCCTAGTTGGTGGAGATGGTTTGTTGTAGTTGTAGTTGTTGTTTTATGTCTTTTGGGGAGGTAGGGGAACACAAATGGAGGGAAAAAAGATGAACAAATGCAGCAGTGGTACTTAGTAGACACTATGTTGAAGATGAACTATACAACTTGTGGGTGGGGATGGGATGGGGACACTGGGAGAGAACAAGGGAAGGGGAGACATTGTCCAAAAAGAAATATTCTCATTACCTGACTTAGATGGTAACTCCTCTGGGCATCAACTTTACAACAAATTTTTTAAAAATCTTGGCTTACTGCCCACTTTTGGAATGAAGAAGAAGATGCAATAGAAGAAATAGGGAAAACACATCTAGGAATTGGAAGTTATAAACTGAAAACTACAGAATTTGGAGGTCAACGTATTTCTCTTATACAAATTAAAAGTTATGATGTGAAACAAGAGTAGAAGACTTGAATTGCCAAAGGAATGCTGTGGACATTTTTAAATTATTTGCTCTCTTATCATTAAGAGTCTCAGGATTGGAGCAGTAGAAACCCAAGAAGGATTTAGTTATTGGATGGAAATTGAGTAGAGGCAGGAGTGTGATGGCTCTCAGGCACATAGAGGTGGAATTAGGCAAAGGCAAGCCAAAGTTAAGAGGTAGGCATTTGACAAGATTTGAGCCAGGTGTCTAATGCTAAGGAAGGTTCATATACTCCTTCCACCAACAGTCTTTCAGTTAGTAGGAATGAAAACAAAAAAATGACCCTCTTCACAGTTCCCTTTCCTCCATAGATTTTATTACACATAAAAGACTGTGAGCCGGGGGCCAGTGGCTCACGCCTGTACTCATAGCTACTCAGGAGGCTGAGATAGTCTGAGACCCTTATCTCCAGTCAACCACCAGAAAACCAGAAGTAGTGCTGTGGCTCAAGTGGAAGAGCACTCACCTTGAGTTGAAGAGCTCACGGACAGCGTCCAGGCCCAGAGTTCAAGCTCCATGATCAACAACAACAACAAAAGAAACATCATTATCTGGAGTGGGCGTCAACTCAGGATATCCTAACTTTCCCCCACCTTGCCTGTATCAGAGGGGTGGTCGAGGGGGTTAAAATAATGTCCAGAAGACGGGCGCTGGTGGCTCACACCTGTAATCCTAGCTACTCAGGAGGCTGAGATCTGAGGATCACGGTTCAAAGCCAGCCTGGGCAGGAAAGTCCATGAAACTCTTATCTCCAATAAACCACCAGAAAACCGGAAGTGGCACTGTAGCTCAGGTGGTAGAGCACTAGCCTTGAGCTGAAGAGATGAGGGACAGCGCCCAGGCCCAGTTCAAGGCCTACAACTGACAAAATAATAATAATAATAATAATGATGATGATGTCCAGAATGGTTCCTGGTTCATAGCAACTGTACAAATGTGAGTGGCTGTTACTATTATTCTGTGACATGACCTCTCTCAACATTTAAGGAAATGTGCATCAATAAAAGAGTGTTAAATGATGAGACAAAGGACAAAGGATGAACCAATCAATGCAACAGCAATACTCACAAGACACTATTCTAGAAATGAACTTTACAACTGGGGCGGGGAATGAAAATGGGAGAAAAAGGGGGAAGAGAGTAACAATGTTCAACAAGAAATGTACTCATTACCTTATATATGTAACTGTAACCCCTCTGTCTACCACCTTGACAATGAAATTAAATTTAAAATTTTTAAATTAAAAAAAAAGACCAATTAACTTAAAATCCCTGGGAGTGTGAATCCAATAAAGACATTAATATATATACAACTCTCTCTCTCTCTCTCTCTCATATATATATATATATATATATATATATATATATATATATATATATATATATATATATATATATGCGTAGAAATCTCTTTCACCTTCACTAAGAATGATAACCAAATGGTAACATATGCAATTTATGTCATGTGTATTTGACTAAACAGGCAACTGTGTGAGCTTTTATCTGAGTGTATGAATTGGGAGAAACTGCTGTTTCAGCCATTTTAGTAATACATGGTTAACCATTATAGTAAGAAATAGAAGAGTAATCATGTTTACAAATACAATTCTCCTGGAGGAGAGGAGCCTGATGTGGGTTAAGTGTAGCTCTTCTGATCCTAGGCAAGAATCCTCTTCCTCTTGGAAAGGCTCCAATACCCAAGGCTGGAGACTTCCTGTTCCCTGGGCTGACAACACAGCAAGGCCACTCCATTACAACCGCCTTAAAAGGTTTTTCTTCGTTCACCTTTTACCTCCACTTTAGTAGGGTAGTCTCTTTTGACTACTGTTGACTCTTGAGCCTGGCAATAGTAGTTCATATAGTGAATGAGAAAGCATGGTGTTTTTCATCTTGACCATGTCAGCACCCAACACATCAGAGTATTGGAACTGGAGTGGGCACCCTGCAGGATCCATGGAATCAGGTATCGCTGAACTGGTGGGTGAGCCAGTTATAGCACAGAGGAGACCCAGTAAATCCTACAGTGAACCACGAACGATGACCAAGGCTTCCAGGGACATCTGGTCCTGCCCATCCCTCATGAGTCCCCTCCAGTAGAGCCGACACTCTCTAGAGACTTAGATTGGAAAATAAATGTAGGGTTGTCACTGGAGGTTTCCCTAGAGCCCCACTATGCCTGACTCCCACTCTCCCGAGTCACCTTGAAATTAAGGAAATGACAGCACAGTCACAAAGAAATCAGCAAAGTGGGAAGCCTAAAAAAGTGTCACTGATTTTGATTTTGAAAGCATCATTTCTTTTTGCTAAATAAAATTTGTACTCAATGGTGAAAAAAATGCATGGTGTTTTCTAAAGTACATGTAGCATTTTTCTGTCAGCATACTAGGCATTTGGTCTACCTTACAGATAGTTTCTGAGAAAACTCCTTGCACTCCACATTGTCCAAGAAGGCACTACAGTGTCGTCCTGAGTTATATCCCTAGCACTGGAAGCTTTTAGTCTGGATAGAAATTCTTGGGACCCCCAAAACAGCTTGGCAAACAATACTAAAGGTGGCTGCATTCTCCCCATTGCTGACTGACAAAATCATCATATAGTTGAGATTTGCAATCCTGTCCTT
This sequence comes from Dipodomys merriami, assembly GCF_024711535.1. Lineage (NCBI taxonomy): Eukaryota > Metazoa > Chordata > Mammalia > Rodentia > Heteromyidae > Dipodomys > Dipodomys merriami. The sequence continues at coordinate 19,586,781 of NW_027202382.1, forward strand.
AATTCAAGTGTTCACTTAACATCAGAGATTTCCTGAGCAGTTCATTACCAAGTTGCCCAGAATACAAAGATTGTTTTGCTTTCTTTTCTTCTTCTATTTTCCAATCTACTTTCTTTACAACCTGCACTTACATGAGTTAGATCCTCTCCCAACCCTGAACTAAAACACCAAAACCTGTGGGACCCTAGGGTTGAGCTTGTTATGAGCACCGAAGGGTGAATAAGAGGTATCTGCTAGGTAAAGGTGGGATTGGAGAGAGGTAATTCTGAGGACTCGTATGCAGCACTTTTCTTCTTCCACAGTCCAACACAGTTTTAAACAGTATGTTACTGAAGAGGGAAGCGATGCTTCAATGAGGATAGAGGCTGAGTTGACTCCTCAGCCCATGGAGTACAATTAAATGATGTGGAAAACAAACTCTAAACCTGAAAAAGCTAATGATTCTGATCCTGCAGATGCTGAGTACTCACAGTACAATAGTTCTAACATCATGAAGTAGTAAAAAGTCAAATATAGGAATGTTTTATAAATATAGTTTTATTACTTGGAAATACATACAAAAATTTAAACACAGCTAAAAAACAATTCTAAGCAGAGGTTCTATCCAACCTGTTTTAATGAACACATAAATCAGTTATTATCAGCATTGAACAACTTAAGTTCTCAAACAATTTGCTTTCAGTCTTCAATATTGGGCTTAAAAACTGATAAAAGTGTTTTGTTCTTTATACCTATTTAAATCCCCACCTCCTTCAAACACAGACTGTTCACATTTCAGTTTAGTTCATGAGATGTTTATTTTAGAAAAACAGCTAAAGCCGTTCACATTTGGAAAACTGGAATACCATTTTCTAGGCTTCTGTCCTGTCACCATCTCTTCTCCGTGGTTTCTCCAAATTTCCTAGCACTTGTCTACAGAAAGCATGTGCAAATTCTGGGACACATACATGTGGCAAGGTTGGTTTTTTTTTTTTTTTTTCACTTTCCATTTTTGCAATTTGATGTCAGTTTTTCCCCAGCCACATTTTATCTCTTTGTCAAAGAAAATAAAAATTGCCTTCCTGTCAGTCCATTACCATTACTTTAGCCATTCTTTTTTTTTGCCTTGAATCCGGCTTTAAAAAAAAAAAAGCTTCCTTGACAACTTTAGGATTTTCTATCAATTTAAGTTCACCCTGAGCCTTCCCATTTCAAACACTGCTGTCTAGTTCACACTCCTTTTTCTTAGCATGCCGATTCCTTTCTTTGCACATGGTCCCTGACAGTTGGAGCTCTTCATGAGCTACTCCAGGCACCTATTTACTCTATTTCTTTGGGTTCAGTTAGCCTTAATTCTTTTCTATTTTTTTTTTTCCATGTTTTCATGGTTCCTCTCGTGACTGGAACAGTTTTTGAATAACTGAAAAAGGGAGGTGGTGAAAAAACAGAAAGGCCAGCTTCCGATTTTTTGCTACTCAACTTTTCAGTAGAGTCCGCCATGGTCTCCAACCCTGCTGAGAGTGCCTGAGGCCTGAGACTGGGGACACAGAGACTACTTCTGGAACATTCTCTGAGTCATATTTCTTTCTTATTTCCTCCTACGAGAACTTATTTTCTCCAGTGCACTATGCTGTTTCGTTCCTGTGTTAGGGTCTTTCCATCCATCCAGATCCCTTCCTCCTGAACAATACATATTCACCCTTTAAAAACTTAACATAATAAGAATCTCAGTGAGATCTTTGGCACTCACTGCCAGCAACCTGAACTGCTATTTTTTCCACCTTTAAACCTGTAACAGCTATTGCTTACACATCTTGGTAAGACTACATACAACTCTAGGGCAGAATTTATGCTTAATAAAGCATACTTTGTATCCTCCACCATATTATAGCACCAAAAAAACTTGCCTTGAATAGATGTCTACAGAAATCTGCCTCCCCATGACTATACAATCCTAGTTTAGTCCTTGGGATGCAGACGGACAATACCAGGCCTTCAAGTACCTATACTGCTCTCAGACCCAAGTCTTCTCTGAGCAAATCAGCGCGAACACTTACGTGTTAAACCTTTTACTATGCTAAGCTGTCTTTTTGTGGAATGCACTTGGGCTTGTTAAAGATGTTTTTATACAATTGGGTACCAAATTCTTATAAGTACTGAGCACCACGAAGGTACAAAGCTACCCAAGGCCACTTTATGTCCTATGCATTCCACAGACATTAGAGGATGACTACTGAAGTGCCCATACACACTTAGGCGCTAGATATACAGACAAAAAAGCTCAGCAAGGGGCTGGGAATGTGACATAGGGGTAGAGTGCTTGCCTAGCATGCATGAAGCCCTGGGTTCCCTTCCTCAGTACCACATACACTGAAAAGGCCAGAAGTAGAGCTGTGGCTCAAGTGGTAGAGCGCTAGCCTTGAGCAAAAGAAGCTCAGGGACAGTGCCCAGGCCTGAGTTCAAGCCCCAGGACTGGCAAAAAAAAAAAAAGCAAAAAAGCTGAGCATCCTTGTCCTCACTGGCTTCACAGTCTGGTATATGGTGACTAGGTTGGGATGCAGCCTAAGTCCCCAAGCACACAAACGCTAGAAAATGTCTCCTCAAATCCGCCTCTTTTAAAAAACACCACTTTGTCACTTACTTCCCCATCAAATGTGTGCTCCCTGGTTCCTTTTTCCTAATAACTACCCTCAAGCAAGCTCTCTGCAACGGAGGACCTGAAAGCTAACTTCTGCTGATCACTTTTCCTAACCTAATTACAGGATTACGAATTTATTCCAGTTAAGGGCATGTGTTGCTTTTGGTCTTGTGTGTTAGTTTGCTCAATACTTGGTTTTCATTCTCTCAGATGTGGTCCATCTTCTGATCTGAAGACCACAATTCTGACATCCAATGACTAATTACAAGCAATGAGGACAGAACTGGGGTCCAACCTCTACAAAGCTCTGGCCTACTTTTCGGGTCCAACATGGTAAAATATTCTAAACATGCCCTTATCACCTTGTTTAACATTTAATATTCTGAATTAAACTATGGAAACTATGGAAAGTCATGCATAAATAAGGAGTATAAGCTGCTTTTTAAAAATAACAATTATTAAATATCCATTATAAATATTCATTTTATTTTAAAAGGATTGGAAGATGTAACATTTATTACATACTATGTATAATGGCACAAGTCAACCTTTTAAGCTTAAAAATAATATTTCCCCAAACTGGGATTGATTTCTACCCTAAGTATAAAATGACCCTTGGTCTATATATAGCACCACCCAGGCCCAGAGGAAAGCCAACTTAGAAGCTGTCTGTCCTCCGGCATTGGGATTCCTGATATGACACTGAAGGGCCTCTCCCTCTGCTTTTACTCCCTGGCAGCATTGAGGCCCGGTGCAGGGACCATCTGACTGTACACTGCAGGCCCGTGCAGTCAGAGAAGCTGGAGGGGGAGGGTCCCTTAACAATTTTACAATGGCAAAAAATTAAATATACATGTTCTTTATCGTCTTTGCTTTGATCTCTACAGCTATAATGAGACTATAGATAGAGGGAAGTTTACAATGATTGAAATGAGATTTCTCGGTTGGTTTTTCTCTTTGGAAACTAAAGTCACATAACAGGAATCTAGTTCAATACTAGTCACCTGCTCCACTACTATCTCCCTTTCCCAGATTTACGTTCAATTCATTTAGAGTTCTAAATGCCATCCATATGCCACTTTTTTAGACAAACACAGAAATTTAATAATACTTTTCATTTTCTTTTTCTTAATTCATAAAGACAATTTCTGCCAAATGTTCTGGCTTATGGCTCTCCTCCTCTTCATATTATGTTTAAGTTGCACATTAAGAATCCAAGAAATACCACTATGGAATTTTCCTAAGTAATGCCCAACCAATCAGTAAAACACGGAGCACAGTGTGAAAGTTTTAATTTATTCCCCTCCCAAGTATCCAGAATATATATCCCCTTAGCTTTCAGAATATGATAATGAGAATACCAACAGACATGATCAGATGAGAAGAAAGAAAAGCACATTTTACACAGGAAACACCCTACATTTTCTCTATCCTAGTGGTGCGAGTTAATGGTATGTTTCTGGCAACGTTACCTTTCAGTTGGTTTATAAAAATTGTACAGCAAAGATTTAAACAGAAGATAGGCCTCTGGTTGTTGTTGTTTTATTATTATTCTTTTAAACCCTTGCAGTTTTTTTTTTTTAAAGAGGCTATATTAAATGACAATGCATTTTTAGTCAGGGGGAGAAAAAAAATTAAAAACCCAAAACTTCTTTCAGTTTATTCAAAATAAAAATACACATAGAATTATGAAAATATAGGTTTACTATTTCCACCATGTAAGTCGATGCTGCTGTTGAAAGGCTTGCAAATTGTTTTCAAGTTTTTAAAGCTCATCTCGATCCCTCAATAAAGTATACCTATATTCGCTGGGTGCTAGCTTCTGGAAGGAACTCTCTGGAGGACTGCTTGCGACGTCTTGTTCTTGCTACAAAAGAAAGAATAAAACAGCTTTGTATGAACATATTTTAAGGAGTTATAACATCTTAATACGGATCTTAGATAAATGGTAGTTACCCTATAATTGTTAATCAGCAAAAGATAGCAACTGTTGCCCAGGACACAGTTATGTTTGAGATCTTAATTTCCTCTTTTAAATTCCCTTTACAAGAGGTCCAGGGCAAGGCTCCTCAGGACCATCAACTGGGGCCCACAGCAATTTGCACCACCTTTGTGGGTCCCAAACACTTTCCTTTCATTACCGGGGTTTGAACTCAATGCCTCTGCTAGACAGGTTTTCTTACTGCTGAGTGTCATCTCCAGCCCCATGCCTGAGCTAGCCTCAATCTGTGCCTTCTGAGTAGCTGGGATTACAGATGTGAGCCACTGTACCTGGCCTCCAGCAGCTGCTTATCAATTACTTGCATGACAGAAATTATTTAAAAATTGGCTGAAATGAGGAGGAAATACATACTAGACTGAGAAAATTAATTTGTGTAATATTTTACATGTATACCAACAGTAGACAAAAATAGAATATAATGGAAAATGTGACTTTCAAGAATTCTAAAGAAAAGGCAATGTCATCTGTCCTTCATGGCCACATTGTGTGAGCAACTCTGGAGGTGGCCCAGAGTGCAGCTTTTCAATATCCTCTGTACAAACCGGGTGCCCAATGCATGTGTTACACACTTATACTAGAACACTCCCATGAAAATCGAAGCGTTGTGTATAAACATCCCCTTCAACTTACCATAGTCTGCTTCTCCAACATATTTTTAAAATTTTTTCTTCTAAGATACATTTGATATAATTAAGCTGAAATTATATTAGTATAAAACAAACATTTACAGTATTTGCTGCACAGGGGATATTAGTACACAAATGTGAATAAGGGAAGTACAAGACATTCATTATCTGTTGAAGAAGCTAAAATATATCTGGATTACACCAATAACAGTAAACCAAATCTTTTCCTAATCTGACAGCCTATCAAGCAAGCCTACTTAGGAAAATAATCACCATTAACTAATATGTCTCCTTCTATAGTTGCTTAATCATCAGTGACAAAACTGACCTCATTTCTCAAGGTAAAGCATGTCATCAGATTCCTGGAACTCCTGACTCTGAACCTAATTTGATTCTTAAGATAGGGGAAAATTTAGCTTTCTAACTTTTCCTTCATAAATAGAAGTTCTTTGGATAAAATAACAGATTTACGTTCTAGACATATAAAATAGAAAGGTTTCAGGTATATATCATTTCCTGTCTAGTCAAAGAATTTTATGGGAAGGGGAAGGGAAATAACAAAATGCTGAAACAAGGACACAGGTTGACCTATTGTAATAATGAGATGTAAAAGACACTATGTTGAAAATGAACTTTACAGCTTGGCAGGGGGGTGGGGGGGACAGCAGGGAGGAGTTGGGGAGGGAAGGGATGGTAGGAAAAAAACAAAGCAGGGGGTAACAATGCTCAATAGAAAATATACTCATTACCTTATAAATGTAACTGTAACCCCTTTGTACAGTATCTTTTCAATAAAAAAATATGTTAAAAAAGATTTTATGGGCTGGGAAGGTGGCTCAGTGGTAGAGCGCATGCCTTGCATGCCAGAGGCCTTGGGTTCGATTCCTCAGCACCACATAAGCAAAAAGAAAAAAGCCGGAAGTGGTGTTGTGGCTCAAGTGGTAGAGTGCTAGCCTTGAGCTGAAAAGCTAAGGGACAGCGCCCAGGCCCAGAGTTCAGGCCCCACGACCGGACCCCCCCCAAAAAAAAAAAAAAAAAAGAAAAAAGATTTTATATTACTTGTAAAAGAATTTATAAAAAAGAAATAGAAAATTGTCAGGCTTTTAAAACTATGTATCTATACATTTATACATATATATTAACTCTGAGAATACCTATCTGTCCATCTATATATTGTGAATCTGGATGTCAGTGGCTCACACTTTATGATCCTAGCTATTCAGGAGGCTTCAAACTGAGTGGTTTGAAGCCAGCCAGGGCAGGAAAGGCCGTGAGACTTTTATCTCCAATTAACCACTTAAAAACTGAAAGTGACGCTGTGGACTCAAAAGTGGTAGAGTACTAGCTTTAAACAAAAGAGCAGAGGGACAGTGTCCAGATCCTCAGTTCCAGCACCCAAGCCCAATGACTGATAATAAATAAGTAAACAAACATTTACTTATAAGTAAATATTAAAATATTAAGTAAATATATACAAGAGCAAATTAAAAATTTGACAAATACTCATCAAGCATTCTAAATCTGGAAACCATAATTAATAAGAACTACCAATACTGAGTTTGTGAAAGATCTTAGAATGGTTTAAGAATAACACATCATTGCTTTATCTACTGTGGTCAATCTTCCAGCCACAAAAAAAGGCTTAAGCAAGTTCTGGAAACCACGGATTTCATCACTGATCAAATCTGTTCCCAATCCCAATTTCCTGCTTCTACGTGAGCCAACTATATTTAACTCTTTAACATAATATAGAAATCACACTCAGTTTCTCTTTGTTCAGGTCATTAAGAAATGACATTATAATGCTTGGCAACTTTTTTGAAGGCCTAAAAATTTCAGTAATTAAAAGCACAAAGCATGCATACTTCCTATAGTCTGGTTAGAATTTCTTTACAAAGATATTGAGAAGCTAAAATTCAAACTGTAAGTAAGAGGCCATAGATCTTTAAAACTATAGAAACAAAGAGTTCCCACTGGAAAACTAGTAAGAGTCCTACCTCTCCCGGGGCAGTGTCAGTAGGGTCCGGTCCATGATGGAATTCTCTATGCAGTTTTCCAGAATGTAAGTCAAATACGAATTGCTTGAGTTTCCCAGGAATTCTAAAACCAAATATGAATTTAGATTAAACTGTTACACTTCATTTCTATCTTACCAAATGAAAACAAAACATTAAGAAAAAAAACTGTATTTATCATTCCACCAATCATACCAACAATCACAAGCTAGGTACATGTCAAGCATTCTTACAGAACTGAAATTATGATACCTAGATACTCACTCCTGTGTTCTAGTTTTGCTTTATAGAAAAAGTTCCTATGTTACTATTTTAACAGAGACAAAACAGTCTTGTTAGATGCTGAGCCCACTTACCTTCCTATTCTTATTGGTGAGCATTTAGATATTTTCTTTAATAATACACACATATATTTTATATTCTGTATTATAAAGTAAGTATAAGCTAAAACAAAAAAAAGTATGTTCCAGACAGGCACCAAGGGCTCACATCTATAATCCTATCTATTAAGGAGGCTGAGAGCTGAAGGATCATGGTTTGAAGCCAACCTGATAAAAATTAACCATTTAAAAAAAAAGGGGGGGGGGGCTGCAATGCATGACTTAAGCAATAGAACACAAGCTAAGCAAGCAAAGATAAGCAAGCATGAGACTCCGAGTTCAAATCTTGGTACCAGCAAAAAACAAACAAAATCTATGTCCTGAAAAACTGCATTAAGTTATCAGGGCTCAAGAACAAAATAGTTGTATAGGGGCTAATCATTTAATATGATATAGTTCTGCCAGGCACCAAGTGGCTCATAACTGTAATTCTACCTATTAGATCTCCTAGATCTCAGGAGATCAGGGGATTGTGATTCAAAGCCAGACTGGACAGGAAAGTCTGTGAGGCTCTTATCTCCAATAAACTCAAAAAAAGCTGGCATGGGTGCTGTGGCTCACTCAAGTGGTAGAGTGCTAGCCTTGGGCAAAAGAAGCTCAGAGACAGCGTTCCCAGCCCAGGCCCAGAGTTCAAGCCCCAGGACTGGCATTAAAAAAAAAAAGATAAAGTTAACTATAGTTCTACAAAGACCTTGTAACAAAAATACAAGCAACACAGAATCTCCAAAAGCATCTGAACCCAGTGCCAGTAGGTAGAGCCTTTGAAGGCTTAACTCTGAGACACAGGACCTTAGGGGCTTTCACTATTGGCAAGAATCAGTTTCATAGAATTTGTTTGATCTAGGGGATAGACTTTTGTTTTTTCCTCAGCACAGGGGGAAACATCTTCCCAGCTGCTGCAACCAGATGTGCAATTTTCCCAGCTGGCTTCACAGAGGAGGAGAAAGCACTTCTCAAGAGCAGTAAGCCAGCTTTTGTTTACACCAGGAAACACTTTCAAAATTTTCCATTATTTTGTTTAGTTTGGGGTTCTTCATAAGCCACTAAGGCATTCTCTTAACTGTGAAAAGTCACTCTTACATCTCTAAAACATTAAAATCAGGAACCTGATACCTGAAACCAATACAAAAACACTTTCTATTGACATAATTATGTATAGGCAAACCTGAAGCACAAAGACAGGATTGTAGAATTTACCCTACTGAGCTAAGCAGATTTATACAGTAGGTTTTCTTCTTTGTAAACTATTTCTTGGAGTTGTAGCTGATAGGGCCATTGCATTAAAAAGTAAGAATTTGTGACAAGGTATGTGAATTCCATCTATAAAACATTATGCTTTTGATAATTAAAATTTGTATTTCTTCAGAAAATTTGTATTTCTTCAGAAACTAAGCATTTTATTTCTGCTGCTGGATTTATAATACTGCTCATGAGTTGTCTGCCTTGTACCTTGGTACTTTTGAAAACTGGTTATACATATTTAAATAACAACTCTGGTTAAAATGTAGGTGTCACTCTTTAATGCTTTGAGTAAAACAGACTGACTTCTGCAATCATTTTTGGTAATCAAGAATAGCTTGGCGTGTGCTAATATCACCAGTTTCTTTCTTTACATCCTCTGTTGAGGTCCTGGAAAGTGCTGTTTCTTTGCTTCGATAACTCCCACTGAGATGTACCAACCAGTAACTTCACTGTACACCCATTTCTGGCTCCCCACTAGCTCCAATGCAACAGAGACCAGCAGGTGCCAAATGCACAGTTTACAAATACAAATGACTGTCAGGTAGCAGTATTGACAGAAGGCCTCTGAAAGGTTCTCCAGTGCTCCAATAATTGCACATGCACCAGAGACAAACATGGAGAGGAGATCAATTCAAATGTAGTCTGACATCACCCACAGCCACCCCACTGCAAAGTACAAAACAGTATCTATTCAATCTACAGGAATGCAAATGGTCTAGAATGCTTATGATAAAGGCTCTGCTTAGAGATCCAAAGATGATCACAACTAACACAACCAATTGTGTCTGCTAGTCAAGACAATTTAAGCATGATTAAATCTTAAGTGTCACCAGAGAACAGTGGCTCAAGCCTGTAAAGCTACTCAGGAGGTTGAGATCGAAGGATGCTGGTTCAGAGCCAGGCCTGGCAGTAAAGTCCATGAGACTGTCATCTCCAATTAAACACCAAAAAAAGCCAGAAGTAGGGCTGTGACTCAAGTGGTAGAACACCAGCCTTGAGTTAAAATAAGAAGCTCAAGGACTGCACCCAAGCCTTGCATTTAAGTTGCAGTATTGCCACAAACTAATTAATTAAAATTAAAAAAATTTTAATGTGACAAATGCATAGAAAGCATTTAAGACAGATTTTTCTCTACTTTATCACCTCCCACCCCACGGTTAACAGGCTACAAGTAAAACACACAGACAAGGGAGATAGGAATAGTCTGAACTGATGTGGTAGAAAGAGACAACACTACAGCTCTTACTGCGCATGTGCCAGAAACTATCCATAATTATCAGGAATCATTATCATTATCAGTGAATCAACAATAAAGTGTCCTGAAAACTAGACAACACGGCAATCTGCTAAAAAGACCCTTACCAATAATAAAATTTGTACCCCTCAAGGAACAATTCTTCTAGTTAGACTACCAATAAGTTTCTTTTGTATCCCACACACACTTTATTTAGGGGTGACAATTTTCCATTTTTAGGCAAAATTTAGACACAGGAAATGTACAAATGTGAGATGTATCATACACTTTGGCAAATACATACAAGGTAAGAACTCTTTTATTATTGAATAAAAATACTTACACAGTAGATAATCCACTGCTTTTAGGCTTAAGTTTCACAGTTCTAACATATGCATAGCCTGCTGCTACCATCTCTACACTGCTACATCCTCTTAAGCCAACCTCCTCCACCTCTGGCAACCACTGATTTGTTCATTAGTCTGTTGTCAAGCACATGCAATTAAACAACATGTAACCATGAGAATGGATAGTCTTCTCTTAGCACACTACATACGCTATTCATTTCTATTTGTTGCTGAAAAGCATTCCACAGAGGGATATAAAACAATTAGCTTATTTATTCAAGGACATTTGAGTTCTTTCATGATTTTGGTGACTAGTCAGGAGGTGGAGACTAGGAGAACAGAAATTTGAGACCATCCTAGGCAAAAAGCTATCAAGATCCTATTTAGACAAGGAAGCTAGGGTGGTGATAAATAGCTGTAATCTCAGCATGCAGAAGGCCAGAGGAGGATCTCAGTCTAAGGCCAGCCCCAGACAAAAAGTTGACAACCTAAATAAAAAATAACTAAAGCAAAATAGGCTGGAGATTTGACTCTTGTAGCACTTGAGTATGAAGCCTTAAGTTCAAACTACAGCAATGACAAAAAAGGGAGGAAGGGAAGGAGGAAGGAAGAGTGTGAAAGATAGATGGAGGGAGAGAAAGTGGAGGGGAGGCTACTACATACATTTGTGCACAGATTCCTATGTGGATTTTATTTCTCCAGAACAAATACTGAGGAAAATGAAAAGTGTATCTATAACTTGTAAAGAAATTGTTAAACGTTTTTTTCCAGAGTGGCTGTATAATTTTATAGTCCCACCAGCAATGTTTAAGAGTACAGTTGCTGTACATCCTCACAAGCACCCAATTTATTACAATCCTAACCCAGGTAGTCATCCAAAGATACAGAATGGTATCTTGTGGTTTGAATTTACATTTCTGAGACGGATTGACGATGCTGGGTACCTTCATTGTGTGCTTACCTGCCACCTGTGCATCATTTTTACATCCAAACAGTATCAGTCTCAGAAGGAAGTTTTCACCTTGATGAAAACCAACTATCATTTTTCTTTTAGCTTTTTTTTTTTTTTTTTTTTTTGGTCGGTCATGGGGCTTGAACTCTGGGCCTGAGCGCTGTCCCTCAGCTCTTCAGCTCAAGGCAAGCGCTCTACCACTTGAGCTACAGTGCCACTTCCAGTTTTCTGGTGGTTTATTGGAGATAGGAGTCTCACGGTCTTTCCTGCATGGGCTGGCTTTGAACCGCGATCCTCAGATCTCAGCCTCCTGAGTAGCTAGGATTACAGGCGTGAGCCACCAGCGCCCGGCTTCTTTTAGCTTTTGATGTACCAATGCCACTGTAGCCCCAGGTCACAACAACTGTGACCCCACTAAGAGCTGTCTCATATTGGAGATACTGATCTCATATTGAGATACTGATGAACAAAACCAGGTTCTCAGTTAAAATAGATCTTAATGAGCTGAGCACAGGTGGCTTGTGTCTGTAATCTTAGCTACTCAAGAGGCTGACATCTGAGAATTATGGTTTGATGTGACACTGAGCAGAAAACACTGTGTGACTCTTATCTCTAATTAATCACCAAAAAACTAGAAGTGGAGCTGTGGCTCAAGTGGTAGAGCACTAGCCTTGTGTTGAAAAATGGTGAGGGATAGTATTCAAGCCCTGAGTTCAAGCCCCAGCTGGCACACACACATGCACACTCATGGACACACACATGCGCGCACACATGAACACACACACCAGACCTTAATGGTAACCTGACTTACAAACCCTTCTGAGTTCTTTGTAATTCCATCTGAGTCCTAGTTCTCCCTGTGAGGACAAGAAGGTAGGCTAACTGCTGTATGGAGATACACATGCTCAAACACCATGATAGTTTGCTCCCACTGCCTATTTGCTCACCCATTGCCTTGTCATTAATACAGCCAATCAGCCATAAAATATCTCCACACTCAGTAGTTTCAGGAACTGTGACAATTTTCTGTGATGTGGTAGATATGACTTGGGCCCAGAGTTGGGAAGTCATTATCAATAGAGTAACTACTCCATCTGGGAGATGGTTTCTTTTTTTTTTTTTTTTTGGGTCCAGTTGTGGGACCTGAACTCTGGGCCTGGGCGCTGTCCCTCAGCTCTTCAGCTCAAGGCTAGCGCTCTACCACTTGAGCCACAGCCCCACTTTCGGCTTTTTTTTTTTCCTGCTTACATGGTGCTGAGGAATTGAACCCAGGGCCTCAGGCATGCAAGGCAAGCACTCTACCACTGAGCCACCTTCCCAGCCCTGGGGGATGGTTTCTGATGGTAACAAAAATCTTGAGAATGACCCAAATCTGTTCTGTGGCTGTTTTCTCCCTTGCCACTTAGAACTCCAAACATATCTAAGCACTGTTGGGAAAAGGAACCACTGTCCACCATTTTAGAAATGTTATCTTTCATGAAAGTCCTCCAAAAGACTTATGCCAAATGTATCATTTATTCTCTCGGAGCTACACAGCATTCCTAGAACTGTCCTAAATTCTGCAATTACCTCCATCTAAAACCTCTTCCTTGGGGCTGGGAAGGTCGCTCAGTGGTAGAGTGCTTGTCTTGCATGCAAGAGGCTCTGGGTTCGATTCCTCAGCACCATATAAGAAAAAAGCTGGAAGTGGCGCTGTGGCTCAAATGGTAGAGTGCTAGCCTTGAGCTGAAGAGCTGAGGGACAGCGCCCAGGCCCAGAGTTCAGGCCCCACGACCGGACCCAAAAAAATAAAATAAAATAAAATAAAACCTCTTCCTTTAGATCAATCAATCAAACAATAGGATAAAACAAGCATTTACAGAGCTATGATCTAGCTTGGGGATTAATTGGTAAATTGGTCTTTATCAAGTTGAAAACTTTCTTCTGTGAATGATACTTTTAGAATTGTAAAAGTATTAGCTCTCCAAACATCTTCCACGCTGATTTACACTTTTTTTTTTTTTTTTTTTTGTCAGTTGTGGGACTTGAACTCTGGGCCTGGGCACTGTCCCTCAGCTCTTCAGCTCAAGGCCAGGGCTCTACTGCTTAAGCCACAGTGCCACTTTGGTTTTCTAGTGGTTTATTGGAGATTAGAGTGTCAAGGCCTTTCCTGACTGGGCTGGCTTTGAACGGTGATCCTCAGATCTCAGCCTCCTGAGTAGCTAGGATTACAGGCGTGAACCACCGTCACAAAGCTACACTACTTTTTATAGGTACTAAAAATGTCACTGTTGTCATACAGTAATGGGGACCTAGGTCTTTGGTATTCAATATGTTGAGGTAAATCTTAGCTTTGAACCAATAAGCTGGTGGTCTTGCAAGTTATTTTACTTTACTAAAAGTCAGTTTCTCTGAAATAAATTAGAAGTAAACAAAAGATTGGTAGCTTCTGCTTCCTAAGGCCCCCCTCTGGCATGGGCGGGGCTGTGACCCTTAAATCTGCTATTCCTCTCTCATACAATTAATACTTCCTCCAGATGACCCCAGATATGCTGAGTTACTAAGTAAAAGAGTAATTATAGTAATTTATGAAAACTGCTTATCATTTAAAGGCTCAATTAGCATGCCACACAATAACAATTATATAAGCCATTAAATGTGTCAGATTCACCTTGCTGCTTATTTTATTTGATTTTTAACATTAACATCTATTCACAGATTCAGCATGTGCCTCTTCCTAAAAAAAAAAAAGTTAGAACGGTGCCTAGAAGGGGAATCACGAACCTAAAGAAGAAATATCTTACAATTTATTTAAAAAGCTTCAAATATAGTCATTTACAGCCTATAGCCTTCCTTATCAAAGAACTAAACAGTTATAGGATAAGGATCATGTCCCAATAGAGATCCCTCTGGAGCATTTTATTAACTCAGTTTTGCTTTTGCTTTTTGTTTTGAACAAGGGTGTAAATAGAATGCTGCCAGCTGATGGCTTCACTCTACTTGGGTACAAGCCCAATTCCTCATCCAGTGAGCCAGGGGTGGGGAGTAAATGGGCTGAGTCAAGTGATAAAGAACATGACCACTTGTGCTAGCTTGGGTTCCCTAGGAAGCAGACATCAAGTAAGGTCCAAAGTATTAGTGTTTTAAATCTGACTTGAGAATCACAGGAGAAAATTAAGAAGCCAAGCTGGAATTCCTCAATGGGATCTCCTTGATGTGTAACATTTGCAGGAATACAATCCAATACCAGTTGCTCACTGGTAAGACTAACCTGAACCAGCATCTTTCTGATTTCCACAAATAATCTGAGACTTCATAATTAGGGTTTTAAGCTTATTATAGTGAAGAAGTAAAACAACCACCTTTCAGATTTATTCACACTACTCAAGACAGGAAAGTGAACTGATAAATTTCATGTAAATGACACATGGGTCAGTAAATGACACACATCTCAGTACCAAGCAGACATTCTGCCTATAAATGAGCTCTAGCAAGTCCAGAACTTTTATCTTTCCTAAAAACCTCATCCCTTCAGCTTGAGTTTGCAGCTTCAGAAAAACAAAAACAAAAACAAAAACAAAACCTGCCTTTGAAATCATTAGAGGAAGAAGACACCTAATTAAGACAGGCTTGTAGTCTAAGGGCCAATGCCCATACACTTGCTAAAGAAACTATGCATTCCAATTGTTTTTAAAGTTCTTGGATGTTAGGAACCTGGACTGCTGGGTACAACTGTTCTTCCTTTTTATTTTTTTTAGATTTTTATTTATTTATTTATAAATTTTATTGTAAAGCTGATGTAAAGAGGAGTTACAGTTACATATTCAGATGAGTACATTTCTTTTGAACAGTGTCTCCCTCTCCCTCATTCTCCCAGTTTTCCCCTCCGCCCGACTTCCCTCCCCCCAAAGCTATATAGTTCATTTCCAACATAGTGTCTCCGTGGGTTTCACTGCTGAATTGGTTCACCCTTTGTCCCATCATTTCTGTGCTTTCCCTTCCTGTTCTTCCTTTTTAAATCCAATGCAATCCTGGCCTCTCAACTTGCCCTGACTTCCTCACTCTTAGCAGGTGATCTGGCCTGTTGGTGCAAAATGAGAATATTCAGTAGCTGTTACACAAGAAGTCCCAAACAAACCCCAGAGAAAAGCTGTGCTCTTCCTTTCTCATTAAAGAAGACTAGCAGATCTCATTCCGCTGTGCTCCCTATTTTGCTTTATCAATTAGCCCCCTTTTCCTGAATCAACACTTCCGTAAGCAATAAGACTTGATTCCATAAGCATTTAATCATGTTTAGTTTCTTCCACCCTTAGGGGGAGGGGGAATGAGGAAGGGTGGAAACTATGTCATCTGTGTGTCTCTGGATTTATCTCTCCCTCAATTTTTTCCCTTTAGAGAGAAGCTTCTTGTAAAATTTATTCCACCATCACTTTCCAGTTCATTGTTAGATTTGATCAAATCTAGCACTTTTTTCTTCTGGGCCAGTATCCTTTCTGTTTGAACTGCTCACCCTTCATTATCAAGATTATTGCTCTTTTCTGGCTTTTCTTTTGCCTGACTACTCTCCTCAGTTTTCTGCACATGGTCCTTCCTCTATCCTTCCCCACTAAGGGTAACCACACCATTCTACTCTCCATCTCTATGAGCTCAACTTCTTACCATCCTCACGTCATGAGGTTGTGTACTATTTGTCTTCTTTACCTGGCATATTTCACTTAATGCCCTCCAAGTTCATCTATGTCTTTATAATTTTAGGATTGCCTTCTCCATAAAGGCTGAATACTATTCCTAATGTTTATATACTATCATTTCTTCATCCATTCATCAGTTGAGAGACATGTAAGTTGATTTCATATTTTGGCTACTGAGAATAATAGAGCAATAGACATGGGAGAACAGATATCGTCTGAGCTACTGACTTCATCTCCTTGGGTATGATCAGTGGTGGAAGGTATGTTTCAGTTTGCTGCAGAACACCCATCCTGTTTACCACAATACCACCGGCACCCACAGCGCGGCTGCACTCCCTATTCTCACTAACCTTTGTTATCGTCTGATAACAGCCACCCTAAGAGGTGTGTGTACATTGTGCCTCCTCATGCTTTAATTTACATCTCTCTGATGATGATTGGTTTCGAGAATTTTTTCATATACCAATAGCCTATTTATATGGCTTTTGAGAAAATTTGCCCATTATTTTTATATCAGGCTGTTTCCTTGGTTGTACAAAGGCTTTTGGATTTGATATAGTACCATTTGTCTATTTTTGTTTTTGCTGCTTGTGCTTTTAGGATTAAATTTTAAAAAGTGATGCCTAAATTAGTGTCAGGGAACTTTCCCTTTCTATTTTCTTTTTTTTTTTTCTCAGAGTTTCAGATCTTATGTTTAGTTCTTTATTCCATTTTGAGTTGATGTTTGCATACAATGTAAGAGTCTAATTTTGCTCTTTGGAATGTGGATCCCTAGTTACCCCCTACTTCCTCACCATATTGAACAAACTGACTTTTTCCCCACTGCTTAATTTACCATAATGAATGGGTTTATATCTGGGCTCTCTAGTTTGCTGCTAGTTATTCAGTGCAGAATTTTTTCATCTGTGTTCATCAAAGATGACTACCCTGTAACTTTTTTCTTGCAGTATCCTTGTTTGACTGTGGTATCAGTCAATGAGACATGACCACCCTTTTTCAGTTTTTTGGTAGTTTGAAAAGAACTTGTTCTTTAAATTTTTGGTAGAATTCATCAGTGAAACTAGAGGTCTTACTTTACTGTTTTCTTTCTCCTAATGGAAGACTTCTTATCACTGATTCATTCTCTTTATTACTGATATATTAATTTTTTTTATTTCTTCATCATTCACCTTGGTGTGGTCTGTGGATACAGGAATTTGTCCAATTCTTCCAAGTCAATTTGTTGGCACATTGTCTCTTCTCTATATTCCTTAAGTATATTTCTAAAGACTGCTCTTTCCATATTAGTCTAGGCTAAAGGCTCTCCAACTTTATCTTTCCAAAAATTTAACTCGTTTGATTTTAATTTTCAACTAAATTTCTTTTGTTTTTCAAGTCCCCACTTCATTTTCACTCTGATTTTATTATTTTCTCCCACTAACTTTCATCTTAGTTCATTTTGGTCACTTACTGTTTTCTTGATTTCACTGAATTATTTCTCAGTATTTTCTTGAAATTGAGAGTTTCCATAAAAAAATTTTACTTTGATATACAGGAAACTCAAGAAACTAGCCCCTCCCAAATCTAACAAACCAATCATTAAATTGGCAAGGGAGCTAAAGAGAGACTTCTCAGAAGAAGAGATAAAAATGGCAAAGAAACACATGAGAAAATGTTCATCATCCCTGGCTGTAAAGGAAATGCAAATAAAAATAACACTGAGTTACCACCTTACCCCAATCAGAATGGCCCACATCCTAAATTCAGCCAATGACAATTGCTAGAGAGGATGTAGAGAAAGAGGAACCCTACTGCACTGCTAGTGGGAATGTACAGTAATACAACCACTTTGGAAAGCAGTCTGGAGGTACTTCAGAAAGCTAAATATAGACCTCCCCTATGACCCAGCCATACCACTCCTAGGCATCTACACTAAGCAACAGAAACAAGGATATAAGGACATATGTACCTCCATGTTCACTGTAGCACTGTTCAAAATAGCCAAGAAATGGAAACAACCCAGATGCTCCACTACAGATGAGTGGATCCAAAAATTGTGGTACTTATATACAATGGAATATTATGCTACCATTAGAAAGAACAAAATAATGGCATTTGCAGAGAAATGAATGGAACTAGAGCAAATTATTTTGAGCGAGGTAAGCCAAAAGCAAAGAGACAAATGGCACATGGTCTCCCTGATATGTGGATTCTAAAGCCAAAATGCAAGGAGGTATGACAAAGTAAACAGGACTCGAGAAACAAAGGACTTCCACTCATTATATTGTATCACTGCTAAATGATTCCATGTTCTTGACCACACACACACACACACACACACACACACACATATATATATATATATACATATATATGCCATATCTGTATGTATATATATATATATATGCACACATCTGAGACAAGCTAGGAGGACACAGAATCATAGGAAATGAGAAAACATACAACAGAGGGGCCCATCAGCTGCACTGGACATTGATGAAAATGAACTAAGCAACTCAAAGGCAGCGATGGGAGGAAGGGAATGAGAGGGAAAGAGGGAACAGCTTACACTAAGCAAAAGGAAAGAAATGTAAATACCAGTTGATGTGGAAGAAATAGTTGACTGTCAAAGTTCATAGAATTCACCAATTTTATAGACCATGATAATGACCATTTGCCTTGTGAAGGTTAAAATGTGTTTGTGACTTTAAGTATCACTATTCCACAATACTGGGAAATATGTGAAATTTATGTAGTCATCTAATCTCAATAAAAATTATTTTAAAAAATTACTTTGAATTCTTTTTTTTTTTTTCCTGGTCCTAGTTGAACTCAGGGTATGGTCTCTGTCCTTGAGCCAATCTGTGCTCAATGACAGTGCTCTACCACTTGAAACACAGCACTACTTCTGGCTTTTTCTAAGTAGTTTATTGGAGGTAAGAATTTCATGGGCTTTCCTGCCTGGACTGGTTTTGAATCATGATTCTCAAATCTCAGCCTCCTGAGAAGCTAGGATTACAGGCATGAGCCACTAGCACCTGGCTACTTTGAACTTTGTGGGCAATTTCTTGGGAAATTATTTGAGAGATAATTGTGTTTTTATTTTTTTTTCTACATTTCTTTTTTTTAATTTAATTTAATTTTATTTGTGAACACACTGTACAGAGGGGTTACAATTACATGGGCAGGATAATGCGTACATTTCTTACCAAGCATTGCAGCCTCCTCCTTTGTTTACCCTTCACATCCCTTCCCAGTTTTCTACATTTCTTGATGTTTTGAAACCTACACTTGTGAAGAATCAGGGTCCTATTTCTGTGCAGATACAGACTCCAGGTCTGTCTAGAACCAGGCCAGTCTCTGAAGCTCTGAGATTCCAAACCTGCTCTAACTCGAGGTGTAGGATCACTCAGCCCCAGCTTCCAGGTTTACCCAGTAGACTGTTTCTAGAACAGCCCAATTGCCAAAACACCCCCGTAGGTGTGAAATGGCCCTAGCAATAGAAATGGCCTCTACAATAATACTCATTCAACAGATCTTAACATTGGAGCAGCCTCCATGGATCTGTGCTCCAGGACTGCCCCTGCAGACAGGTTTTACTGTACTCTAACCTCTAGTCTGGCACCTGTGTACTCTGCTTCCAGGCCAGACCCCAGGATGCATGCTCCAACCTAGCACCAACAATTCTAGGCTCCATACAAGCCCTGGCAGACACAGGTTCCACAGTGCTGTTCTAGTATTAGGCCGGCTCCAGTCTCAGTAAACTCTAAACAACTGATTCATTTAAAAGAGCTAGATAAGTGTTTAATGAATTAGGAGGTTAAATTCTATCATTTCAGCATACATAAAATAAGAACTAGGACTGGGAAGGTGGCTCAGTGGTAGAGTGCTTGCCTTGCATGCATGAGGCCCTGGGTTCAATTCCTCAGCACCACATAAGCAGAAAAAGCTGGAAGTGGCACTGTGGTTCAAGTGGTAGAGTGCTAGCTTTGAGCTGAAGAGCTAAGGGTCAGCACCCAGGCCCAGAGTTCAAACCCCAGGACTGGCAAAAAAAAAAAAAAAAAAAAAAAACTAATTAATTAATTAAAAAATAAAAGTAAAAAAATTAAAAAAAAAAAAATTGAGCCGGGCGCCGGTGGCTCACGCCTGTAATCCTAGCTACTTAGGAGGCTGAGATCTGAGAATCGCGGTTCAAAGCCAGCCCGGGCAGGAAAGACCGTGAGACTCCTATCTCCAATAAACCACCAGAAATCTGGAAGTGGCGCGGTAGCTCAAGTGGTAGAGCGCTCGCCTTGAGCTGAAGAGCTGAGGGACAGCGCCCAGGCCCAGAGTTCAAGCCCCATGACCGACAAAAATGAATAAATAAATAAATAAATAAAATAAAAATAAAAATAACTAAAATCTAACATATCTTATGGTTTATAACACAACCATCATCAATGAGTTTAACTGAAGGAAAAAAAACCTACAATTTGTTACAACTTTATATTTGTAATACAACATCTTTCATTTATTTTCATACAAATCTCATTAGGAAGATGGTACCATTAACCACATTTTAGACATGATGAAAGAAGAACAATGAAGTTATATTCTTGCCCAAGGCAGGAATCAAATCTAGGCTTTCTTTCTTGTTCTGGTACTGAGAATCTTCTATAAAACAATCAAACCTCTACTAAAATATTTACCAGTATGTGAGGTAGTTTATTCTGTGATAGGATTATACTTTAATGATTATACTCTAAATTATACTCTCAAATTATTCAATAATCTTTTGGGATAAAAATTTAAAGTTTAATTTGAATTGTTTAAATTTGCACTGCTTAAAATTTTCAAATATTAAAAAAATACCCGCACTTTAAGTCATTGTATTTAACATCTCTACAAAGTAATAAAAATTTAGTATCTATAACAGTTACAAGGCTTACAAGTTTATTAATACTATAAATATCTGAGAGTAGAGTCAAGAAGCTTAATTGTTCCTGGAAATGGTCTAGCTTACATGCCATTAGAAATGCACAGTAATAGCAAAATTCTGGGTCATATATACATACTACTAATGTTTTTACTAGATGAAATCACAAGGGAACAGCAATAATACCAGAAATCCTTTAACTTGACTTAGGTTGTATTTTTCCATGAAGCAAAGACCAAACCCAATCAAGAAATTAGTATTTAATGTCTCACAGAACACAATTTTTCCCCTAGAGATTGATTTCCAAGCTATAGTCACCACTTAACCACCTAAATAGTATTTCTACATAAATATACAATAATTCTATAGTTACACCACACTATATTGTGAAAAGAAACAGAAACCACTCAAATTCTTATATCCAATAAACAAATACAACTTTCATAACCCAGGATTGAAATGTTCGAACAATTATTTAAATTCAATTTTCTTTTTTATAAAGTAAAAACGAATACTTACAATACATCCTTAAAGTCTCCAAAAACATACATATGCCTAAAGCTGTCGATAGCTATTACGGGGCAATCTGCTGGAGTTTTCTGTATATGCAGAAGAGGATGTCTAAATTTGTCACAATCTGCATGTAAAAAGTTTATTGTACCTTTGGAAGAAGCAGAATTTTGAGAAGTACATTAGAATTTTCTTGACTATATGAAGATTATAAACTCACAAAAATGAAATAATAAATAAAAAACACTAACGTTCTTTAGAGTAATATAGATCAGATAAAACTACAACCTAAACAGTGTAACAGTTAAAAGAAGTAGGATTTTAGTTCTCACGGCAGAATATAATTTCCTCAAAAATTATAGTAACACTCAAATCCAAATGCTATTGTGGATTTAATGGGTAATCATATGCTCTGCACATTACCCACATTCTGGGCAGCAAATTCCTCAAACCAATATACGAGCTGTTTTGGTGAGACCATCTTCATTGCAACCTCTTACTAAATGACTAACATGGGAAGCTCTATATGATGTTGCTGGCTGATTTTGATTGACTTGCTTCCCTAACAAAAGAGGCAAAGCTGTTAATG
Source organism: Dipodomys merriami (assembly GCF_024711535.1). NCBI lineage: Eukaryota > Metazoa > Chordata > Mammalia > Rodentia > Heteromyidae > Dipodomys > Dipodomys merriami. The sequence goes on from NW_027202382.1 coordinate 19,608,859, forward strand.
CCTCACATTCCAGAGACAAATTCTCAGTAAATCAGTAAGAAATAAGCAATAAGCAGGAACCTCTGGGAATGTGAGGTGTCACACAAGCGTTAAGTTGCTAGGAGAAAGTGCCCTAACTCATATAGTACTCATATAGTACTTTACTTTTCATGCTATTTGACTTTTTCTCTCTCTAAAACAGGCATACAGAAAGTAAGCAAAACAAACAAACAAAAAAAACCTTCCCACTTCTTTATATACCTATCAACATCTTCTCACCCCAATATTTGAAATGTTTCAAATCTCTGTTAAACTTTTAGCCCAAATACGTTTATGTGGATGTGAATGTGATGGAGGAAAAAGGAAGGGAAAAGCAGAGCAAGGAAGAATGAAAATAAACACCTTAACCTGTCTACCTTTTTCACTTATTAATTGCCGGGCCACTTCATTCTGGAATATGTCTAAACTTTCCGTATCCTCTTTCATGTGGAAGAGTATAAGAAAAGGCAGTCCTTCTTCTGTCAATTCCTGCAGAGAAGAATTCACTAAGAATTTATTGGTCTCTCCATTCAGTTCTAGTTATTTTTCAGATAAGAACAACTGAGTATCCAACCATGTAACAACACTGTTGCAAGATCCCAGGAAGAGAATGGTTAATGGCATGTGTATTAGCCTTACAGAAGAATGAATCCACTCTCCTCTCTACCCAAAGCACTCTAGCACATACCTCTCCATTTTCAAATGTTATTTCTCGGACAAGTGGAACACATTTATCTTGAATCCAATTGTAAGTCAGGTCAAAATTTGTCATAGACCCCAAGTACACCATGTCTGGAGCAGAACGCTATCCAATAAAAACAGAAAATAATTAAGCAAATCTAATCCATGTTGGCAAAAGCACATCTTAAAATCTTTCTACAAACTCATAAACTCCACAGAACATGTTTAAAAAAACATAAAAAAAACTTATAAGGAAAAAAGCCAAAAACAGTAAAAAAAAAAAAAAAAAGTTAACTGTGTTTATGAGGAACTTGCTAATTCAGTCTCTGATACATAAGTCTTTCCTTATATTTATAACAATTAACTTATTAGTATCTTCACCAATAGCAGGTGGGAATGTGAAAAGAGTAATTATCCAAATAAATTAGATTCCTTGTCATTGAAAATGTTACAAGAACATTTGGACAATGAAAAACTTGGAAAATGACAAGATGCTATATAGATCTCAGACATGTGATTTTAATATATTAACTACTTACAAATTTATTTCTGCATTTACTCATATTCAATATTTAGGAAATAGGCCTGTAGTAGGTACTTTCTACATGTTGATTCATTTAGTACTCCCAATGACCCTACATTGCAAGTCCTTTTACTATCATTCTCTACTTTTACTAATGATAAAAACTGAAGCACAGAGAGGCTAAGAAACTTTCCATGGTACACCATCTAAAAGGTGGCGAGTCTGACAGTTAAAGCCAGGCAGTATAAGAACAGAGCCTGTGCTATTAATCACCACCTTACATTGGAAGACACTACTGAATTTTGAAAATCTAGAGATGATGATACTTGTAAACTACCATTAAGGAAATTTACATACAGAAAATGCAGGCAGATATCCATCTGCTGTGATTTCAATATGGATTAAGCGTGTCCCCCAGGAGTTTATATGCTAGAAGATTGGTCTTGTATAGTGATAGGAAAAGTGGTAAAACTTTTGACAGGTAGAAAGTGAGAGGGGAATTAAGTCGCTGGGAACACTGCCCTTGGATTAATGTAGCTTTTGCAGTACCTCACTTAGTTTTATGACAGTGTGTTGTCATAAAAAGAACAAGACTGGCTGTCCCCTCATAGCTGGTTTCTTACCTTGCTATGGGACCCCTTCTGTTCATGGCCTTTTCTCTTTCTGACTCTCCATCATGTTGTAACATAATAAAAAGGGCCACTTTTCATGAAAGGCTAAACAGACAGGCCACCAGACTTGGGACTTTTAGCCTCCAAAAGTGTGAGGTATAAAGCCTGTTTTCTTTGTGAAGTTTCTAACCTCAGGTATTTTGTTACAGCAACAGAAAATGGCCTGAGTTATTATTTGAACAAGAAATGAACTTTTAAGCAAACAACAGTAATGATAATTCATCTTGCATAAAAATTTAGTGTCAAAACAACATTAAAATTAAAACTATGAGTTAAAAAAATAGGCATAGATTTCTATTTTACGTGGTCAGTTTGTAATGGTGTTTAGGATAAAACTATGATTTTTGCCTCTTAGTTGTAGCTACCATCATCTGAACTGAAGCAGGGACTTCTACATTTAGACTCACTTACAACATCTTAGCTAAGGGTTAACAAACTTAGCTATCCCTTATTATTTAACAAGTATGATGCCAATTTATATCCCAGGAAATATGGAAATTTGGTTGGAACATTACAGGTAAGTGTGACAAACATAGATCACTGATGAATTTTTAAAATTTGGCTCCCAGACTGCAAGCAAGAGGTTAGGGGTGGGGGTGGGGGTGAGGGGTGGAGAGAAAGGCACCTGAGATCTAGGGGATCTTTAATCCCAGTTCTGTCAATAAATAAATTCCTGTGTACTTTAGGCTTCTGTGATTCTATCTACACTTTGAAATATTTGGGTTAGCATAAAATGGTGTTTCAAAGTGCCTTCCTATTCTAAAGTTCTGTGATTTCACAAACATTAAAACAGAATTACTCATGCATTTGAGTATCTTATTATATACTAGGGAACAGCAACTTACCCCTGGTGGTTTGTAGATTATATTGTCTCCACTATATCTTTCTGGTTTTGAAATATCCCTAACAGGAAGGAAAAAAACTGTAATAATGGTTTTTTTTTTTTTAATAGAAAAACACTAGAGCAATATATCCAAAAGTCAAAGCAGAGTTAGCCATCAATTTTGAAATGAATGATATAAGGACTGTAATAAATACTACTCTATCATCTTTCCCACTGATGACTATGTAACACAAAGGAAAGTATTATTTAGGTAAGCACTCTATTCTGATTCATTCTAAGAGGTATGCATTTGAAAGGAAAATTTTAGTCTGCTACTTTTGTGACTAGCATTTTATTAGTTTCAACTAGCAGTGTTAGCATTAAGGCTATTTGACCTCAGACCATTTTCCAACTATGGACAGAGGATATTAGTTTGGTCACACTAACTAATAAAATACAGTCTTTTATAAGACAGACTCAGTCATTAATTTTCTGCTACTTACTTCTAAAGACTAATACTTGTAAAACAGACTAACTGAAATAACCTCTATCATGAAAATATAGTTCCGTAACAAACTTTTAAAAATTAGTCTATTGGGGTTTTTTGGTGCCTAGTATAGTATCTAGCCTCAAATATTTGATCTGGCACAGTAAACATTTATCCAGCACAATAAATATTTGGTTAAAGAATCCTATACCAAATTTTAAGTCCAATGGATAACTTTTTCCTTCTGTTGATAATTTGTAGATTAAATGAACAATTTATCAGTAGTTTCTCACTAGAGTAGTCTAAGAAAAGGAACAAGAGTTGCTAACATAAGCTGATGACAGTTGGACCAGAAAGGAACATGATCCATCTATCCACTTGCTACATGCTTCCTTTATATCAAGAATAGTGCTGGCACTGGATATGAAATAGTGAATCAACTAACAAAACCTTCTCTCTCATGGAGTTTATTTTGCTGAGGAAACATAGACCAAGGACACATGATTTTAAAAGAAGAGGGTCATGAGGAAAAGTAAGTGGTGTAAGAATGAAAACTTGAATAATGGTAATATTGCTTCCATAAGGTTAGAAAGTTCACAACGACTTTCTGATGCAATGACCTCTGGGAAGTATTTACAGGTATCAGAGCACCAAGGGCAAAGGCTCTACAGCAGAAATGGGCCAGCTCTTTTTGAGGAGCAGCAGCAAGGAGGTCGGAGTGGAGGGAGAACAGTGATATGAGAAGCCCAGGGTATGGAGAGTTCCCCATCTACTCTTGATTTTGAAAACTCATCGGTAATGCTCACAGGAACACACACACATACACATGCACAAACATATACATAAGATCTACAAATGCAGTGAAGTGAGGAGAAAAGTATCGTAAGATAGAGAGGATAAACTGAGCAAGAAATCTGGACCTTATTCAAGATAGTTACTGCAATTAAGCTCAGTAGTTATGAGTCAAAAAAACAAAAGAGAAAGACATTTCACGAAGCAAAGGGTAGTTGAGCTAATCTAGGACAGAACCAAGAACAGAATGATTATATTTGGAGGAAAAAAGGCCAAAAAAAAAAAAAAAAACTTAAAAAGAGAGAACGTTAAGAGAGGTTAGAGGTTAAGGAGCAAAGCAGAGGGATTCAATGTAAAGTGAATGTTAACACATCAGAGAAATGAAAGGGTAGATAAAGGTCACATCCTTCAGAAAAACTGAGGAGGATTAAAACTGGAAAAAAGTCTCTGGATTAGTAGGAGAGGAGTCATTTTGGGATTGTTTCATCAGAGACAAGTTTCATCAGAGAGACAGAAGTGAAGTCAGCTTCTGGGAGGTTAAGGGTTGTTACCAGTAAGAGTTTAAGAAAATCAAGGTAACAAAACTTAAACTAATATTTGAGAAATACGGGAATGAAAAGATAAAGATGGGATTAAAGCTCAAAAGATCAGGTCTGAAAGAGAAACTTTTTTGTAAGAACTTTATGAAAAGGATAAAGGTGAAAACATGACCAAGTAGAGACAACTGATGGATTAAAGCCCCAGAGGGACAGTAAGGAACACAGTACTGAAGAGGGTAGTCTCAGAAAGAAGAACTGTTAGGTTGGGGGCATATTTCAGGGGTAGAGCACATGCTTAGCATATGTGAGGCTCTGCCTTGCATCTCTAGCACAGTAATAAAAAAAAAAAGGAAGAATTATTATTGTGAGACAAGGAAGACACTAGAAAAGGTGTGAAGAGATGGAGATGAAGGACAACAACAAAGCCCAAGCTTTCTAACTAGAAAGATGGCATGTGCTTTCTATCAGAGAGTCTGGTAACTCTTCACAGGTGGGCATTTTGTCTGGCATGGGCTGAGTTGAACAAAAAGCATGAAAGAACTCAATGTTAATTTGTTTATTCTTTTCCTCTTATATTCCAAAATATATATACTATATTAAAAAATAAACACAGACAGGTGCTGGTGGTTCACACCTGTAATCCTAACTACTCAGAAGCTGAGATTTGAGGATCACAGTTCAAAGCCAGTCAGGGCAGGAGAGTCTGTGAGACTCTTATCTCCAATTAACCACCAGAAAACCAGAAATGGCGTTGTGATTCAAAGTGGCAGAGCACTCACCTTGAGCAAAAGAGCTCAGGGATAGTGCCCAGGCCCTGAATTCAAGCCCCACAACTGACAGACAAATAAATAAATAAATAAATAGTAAATTAAAAAATAAACACACACGAAATTATTTTTTTCCTTTTGTTTTTCCCCAGGGCTGAGGAACGAACCCAGGGCCTTGTGCACGCCAGGTGGGCGCCCTTCCGCTAGGCTAAACCCCCAGCCCCACACGTAATTATTATTAACCCTTAAAAATAATTCAAAATTAGGTAGGTACAAGGACTGGTTAGTGAATTTAAGAGAAATGGTATTGGGAGTTGGGGACGTGAGGAGGGAAGGGATAGTAGGGGAAAAAACAAAGGAGGGGGTAACAATGCTCCATAGGAAATGTACTCACTACCTTACTCAAGTAACTATAATCCCTATGTACAGGATCTTTACAACAAAAAATATAAAAAAGAGAAATGATATTATCTTTAAAGAGGTCATCTTCAAAAAGTGCCTAACATATCAGCCAAGCTACCCACTGCTCTCCATTAACATACTTACCCAAAAGCAGATAGGAAGGCACAGTCATCGTGTAAAATACTCGCTACTCTTTCGAAAACTCTATAATTGTCTGAACCCTTTTGCTCAAAATATCCAATGATATTCCTTTTGCTGCGCTGTGAAATAAAATATTTAATTATTTGCAAACATATATACCTCTACTAGCATGTTATTTCATTTATCCCTGCTCTAGTACACAAACAGCTCCAGCTGTTGTTCAATTATCTCCAACTGAAGTATAATTATAAAGGCATGTTAAGCTTTTAATACCAAGTCTGAAACTATTAAAGATTAAACTGAATTGAAAAACAGCACTGATTATAATAAAATCTAACTATAAACATTTCCTTCTAGCATTTGATTTTAAAATTTCAAGAAATATAATCAATGATCATCTTTTCTTAAATGACAGTCTAAAAATGTACTAAAACAGTTGTTCAACTAATAATTTACGGCTGCTAGCAGACACCTCTATCAGTCCTTTATGCTTCTAGATAGATCTTAACACTGACCACTCTCAACCTACGTCATTTCCAGGGTTGTGCTTGGGAATATATATATGACAAAAGCAGATTTCCACATTCTCAAACTCATTGATCACCTTCTCTAACACACAACCCATTGCACATACCCATCTATCTGGCCCTCTGTGTTACCCTCCACAGGTGCAAACATGTTCATCACTTGTTGTGATGTGAGCAATAAAGTCCCTTGTTTCTGACCCAGAATGTAGTGCCTTCTGACAGTATCCATGAAATGATAAATGGGCAACTTATTGTTTGTTAAGTATAGCAAAATGACAGCAAAATACTGTGATAAAGCCCAAACTCAATTATTTTTGCTTTTGTTGTACGCTATTTTTTTTTACTACTTAATACACAAGGAAAATTGATTAAGAAAGGTATTTGAGGACACTAAAATTTTGACAGCTGATTTCAAGTAATTAAAACAGATAATCTGAAGAATATCACCAAGGAAAATATATAAACTTTGGCTATGCTTGACCTTAACTTCTGTTTATAAATTAGGTTTCTCTTTCCCCTCAATAAAGTCAAATCAGTGCAATATTTTATCCAGAAATTCAATAAAATATTGCACTTTGAGAACTTAAGAAATATCTAAGTATGTACATTATAATAAACTATATAGAATATATAATTACACAGAATACCCAGACTCTTTGTTTACATTAGAATGTATTCACCTTAATTAAACAGGTAATGCTCATTTGATCTACTCAAAGTTAACTTACATCAAGATTGGAGATTTCTTCTAAATTCTGAATTTCTTGAATGGGGTTACTTTTCTGTTGCCTGATGTAATCTGCAAGTGCTTTCACTGAACGCTGACCCCTGTATTCTCTCTTCATCATCATCCCATTACGAAACAACTTGAGGGTTGGGTATTTGCTTATCCTGTATCTCTGGGCAATATCAGCTAGAAGAATTTTTTTTAAAAAATTAACTTGACTTCCTGAATCCATGAATCCAACAGTAAAAATCTTACAATTAATTACTTGGTGAGATATTTTTGGTTTATTCTTTTTCAGAGAAAGAAAAAAATACTGTCATACCTTGAGCTTGATCTGATTATTAGGCCAGGCTTGACTCCCATTGCCTGTGTTTAAATCCCAAACTTACCAATTTCTGTGTAAACTTCTAATTCACATAAACTATTTATGCCCTAGTTCTCCATCTAATATAATAAGGATAATAATTTCTATTATATAAGTTTATTTTATAGATTAAATGATAATACAAATGCATGGTATAGTAAGTGTGAAATATCTGACTACAAAAAGCCACAATAATTATGCCCTGTGAGGTGTGAAATACATTAAAATACATGACAGTGACACATTAGCATATAAGCTAGAGAAGAGGAGATATGCAGGAGGTAAATTATATTAAATACTCTAAGGCCTCTGCACTGCCCAGGAAGAGCAATAATATTTTGATAAGTAAAATTGTATTATTTTCTTTCCAAGACAAGCAGTAAGAGAATATTAGAGGAAAAGTAGAGGTTAAGTAAGGATAGAACATGGGGTTAGCAGAAAAGGGGTGGTGAAAAGCCTATGAAATTGAGATCATATAATACTCTGGTAAATTCCAGGTGGCTTCATAAAGAAAAAAATGATTCATTAATAAGATTATTTACACAGAAGATATGAGTAAACAAAGGGAATGCCTTCAGTCTCATACATGAGACTGAAGAATGCTTTATCCACAAAAATCAGAGAAATCTGAATTATCCATTTATCTTAATACATATTAAACTTAGACAATAATTAGTCTGATTTGAGCTGACATATCCTTAAACCAGATGATAGCAACTCAGCTGTAAGCCCTTTTCAGCTAATAAGTTATACTGAGAGAGTATGCCTTTGAAGTCCTACTACTATCTGAGCAAAGAAGTAATGAAATTAAATTGGTATTCCAAACTGAGGGGTAGTTTAAAGTCTTTTAAGTTACACAGGGACATTTGTAATAAGGCAGAGACTACAAGTCTTGGACTTACTCTCTATATAAAAAACTGGAAGAAAAAAGGAAGGAAGGACTTAACTTTCCCAATTGAAAAAATACATTTATTACCCAGTATATGCTGAAATATAATGTATTACAAAATAAAGTTTTCCAGTGCTACATGAATGATGGAAATTTTAACTAAAATGTTGTTAAAATGGGTTAAAGAATGCAGCAATGTTATGGCATGGAAAATGGGAAATATCTCTTATAAGTTACTAATCCCCCAAATGCCCATCAAAAGAAATTGTCTGAATAAAGTGTTGTATACTCACACATGGAAGCATTACGTTGTTACTGTTACATAAAGAAAAACTTCCTATATGTTGCTAAAGTGCAATGTTTTAAGATATACTGCCAAGTGAAAAGAGCCAGATGGAGAAAATGAAATTGTGTAGAGGATAGATTCTTTTTTTTTGTTTGTTTTTGTTTGTTTTTTTTTGTTTTTTTTTTGTGTCAGTCGTGGGGCTTGAACTCTGGGCCTGGGCGCTGTCCCTCAGCTCTTCAGCTCAAGGCGAGCGCTCTACCACTTGAGCTACAGCACCACTTCCGGTTTTCTGGTGGTTTATTGGAGATAGGAGTCTCACGGTCTCTCCTGCCAGGGCTGGCTTTGAACCGCGATCCTCAGATCTCAGCCTCCTGAGTAGCTAGGATTACAGGCGTGAGCCACCAGCGCCCGGCCTGAGGATAGATTCTTTATATAAGAAACAGGGAAAAGTCAGAGAAGAACATAAATATAGATGTACATACACATACATAAATATACTTGGAGTATTTGCTTGTTTGTACATATATACTTCCTTGCACCTCCACCTCCACAAAATACTAGTCGTGGGAAATGGTAGAAAAAATTTAGATGTCTTTACTGCATGTTTGACCACAGAGCTACTGAAATGTTTAACCTTAAGACAAACGTGAATTAAAAATTTAGAAGCTGCATTACTGTTTTGAAATTTAACATGCATATTATATTACAAAACACATAAATAATTATGCTAGTTATCATTAAAAATGAACACTTTCAGATTAAGAGAAAAAATTCAAAATTGAGAAAATGTTTCATGACACTGGACTAGAAAAGGATATTTCTGGATAAGAATTCAAATGCTAATTGGCAGAATACTGTTTAGCATGAAAAAGACACTGGGTTCAATCCTCAACAGTGACAAACAAATACATAAACAAGAAGAAAGGACTTCAAAAGACAAAATAAAACTAGATAAATAGGATTACCTTGAACCAAGGCTTTTCTAAAGTAAAAGAAAATCTACAAACTAAAGAGACAAACAATAGAAGCTAATAAGGATACAGCTAATAAGAATCAATATCCAAAATATATATGGAAATATACTTCAAAAGATGTGAACATCCTAATTAAAAAACAGACAAAAGTGCCAAGAACCAGTGGCTCATACTTGCAATCCTAGCTACTCAGTAGGCTGAGATCTGAGGACTTGCAGTTTGAAGTTAGCCTGAGCAGTTAAGTCATGAGATACTTATGTCCAGTTAACCATCAAGCTGGAAGCAGAGCTGTGGCTCAATTGGTGAATGCCAGCCTTGAGTGAAAAAGCTAAGTGACAGTGCTCAAGGCCTGAGTTCATGCTCTATTACCAGCACAAAGAACCAAAAACAAAAACAAAAAAAACATGCAAAATAAAAAATGGGCAAAAGCCCTGACTAGATATTTCTCAAAAGAAGACATACAAATAGTCAAAGGGTATATGAAAATATATTCAACACCAGTGATCATCAGGAAAATGCAAATCAGCACCATGAGAAGCTAGGGATATAGCTCAATGGTTGCATATATAGAGAGTTTCTTAAAAACTACAATGAAGTATCAATCACCTCAGTCATGTTAGGAATATCATCAGAAAGATTTTTAAAACAAGTGCTGGTAAGGATATAAAGAAAAGGGAGCCTTGCATACTTTCAGTGGGAATTTAACTTAATGATCAAGATGCATTGTACTCACAAACTGACATGTTGAATTGAAACCTCTTTGTACACTACTTAAATATAATAAAAATAAATTTAAAAACATTAATAGAAGTGCTGGGTGCTGGTGGCTCACACAACTCAGGAGGCTGAGGACTGCAGCCCAAAGCCAGCCCAGGCAGGAAAGTCCGTGAGACTCCTATCTCCAATAAACACCAGAAAACCAGAAGTGGCGCTGTGGCTCAAGTGGTAGAGTGTTAGCCTTGAGCTGAAGATCTGAGGGACAGCGCCCAGGCCCAGAGTTCAAGCCCCATGACCAACCAAAAACAAAACAAAACAAAAAACATTAACAGAAGAGACTTTTTTTAAGTCATTATAAAAAACAGTATTAAAGTTCTTCAAAGAATTCAAAATAAATATATTGATATATGTATATGTTGATACAAATTGATTTTATGTCCAAGGACATAAAATCTGTATGCAGAAATAAATCATGTTTATGCCAACACTATGCATAATAGTCAAAATGTAGAATCAACAAATGTATGAAAAATATGTAGTATATACACACAATGGAACATTATTCAACTATACAAAAGAATAAAATCCTGCTATTTGTCACAACACAAATACACTTGAGGATATTATATTACCTGAAATATACCAGTCACAGAAAGACAAATATTGTATGACCTTATTCATAGCAAAATCCTCTTAACAAATTGATCTCATAGAAATTACAATGGCGACTACCACAGGCCAGTAGCTAGGTAGGAGGAGGAAATAAGATGCAGATTAATACAGTTAGAAAGTAGGAATAAAGTTTGAGAAATTTTCATACAGCAAGGTAGCTATAGTTAATTATGATAATAGCTATAGTTAGTTGTGATAATGATGAACAATGTAGAGAGTAAGTGGTAGGTATTATATTTTCTCATCAGGAAAGCATTAACTGTGAAATGAGGTAAATTTGTTAATTGGTGGCTTTAAACACTCAACTATGTTCAAAACATCAAAATTCAAAACATAGGGTATACAATAAAAACATAAATTATTTGTTGTTTTTTTTTTTTTGGTCCGGTCGTGGGCCTGAACTCTGGGCCTGGGTGCTGTCCCTCAGCTCTTCAGCTCAAGGCTAACGCTCTACCTTGAGCCACAGTGCCACTTCCGGCTTTTTTCTTTATGTGGTGCTGAGGAATCGAACCCAGAGCCTCAGGCATGCAAGGCAAGCGCTCTGCCACTGAGCCACCTTCCCAGCCCCTTATTTGTTAATTTTTAAAGGGTGTCTAGGTAAAAAAAAAATCCTACAATATTTAATTTGAATTAGAAGTAGTAACATCTTTTCTATGGTACTGATTAAATGAACACGGATCCTTCTGTATGCTAGGTAAGCATTCTACCATCAACCTACATCCCCAACTTAGTATGAACTTTTAATGTGTTCCCTCTTTCAAGAGTGTGCTTTTAAAATCTTTACCATGATACTTCTTGCTAATCACTTAATGACAATAAGAATGGATATTTAAACAAAAATTGAAACATTTATATGAAAATATACTTATCAAAACTGCCCCTAGAAGAAATAGAAAACAGCCTTGAAACTAAATTGGTTTTCCATATTAGGAAAACCCCATTTCTAGATACCTTCACTAGATTTTACCAAGTATATAAAAGGCCAATAAGGTCAAGTTTCCTCAAACTATTCCATGGAATACAAAAACGAACTAACCCTTTTAACTAGCTTTATGGTCAACATAGTATTTTTGAAAAATCTGAAAGGAAATTATGAGAAAAAGTCTATGTTAATCTTATAAATGTAAATGTAAAACTACAAAGTATTAACAAAATTAATTTAACACTATAAATCAAGATTAATACATCATAAGCCAGATTTTGTTTAGCACTCCAGTTTAGCTTTATTTGAAAGCCAATTAATACACTGAACATTAGAAATTTTCTACAACCTCAAAATTAACAGAAAAACATCTGCAAACATTTAACATCCATTCTTGCTTAAATACTCTTAGCAGACCAAGAGAAACGGAAGAGAACTTGTTTAAGCTGATATTGAATATTTAGTTTTAAACAACTTGATAGTTAAACATGCAAAGCTTTGTTGCTGATCTCAAGAAAGAAATAAAGATGTCCATGATACCTCTCTACTTCTATATAACAATGTACTGAAGTTCTTAAGTGTAAAAAGGAATGAAAAAAGAAGTATATACATGAACAAAAAAATAAGAGTGGCATTACTTACAAACAATATTATTGGGGTCACTAAAAGCCAAAAAGGGCATCTATAGAAGAATTTCCACTTCCAAGTAGGATGTCATAGGTTTCGAATCTATTGCTATTGTTGCAACAATTATGACAAAGCAGATTACAAAAAAAAATTACATTTTGGGCACTAGTGGCTCATGCCTGTAATCCCAGCTATTCAGGGGGCTGAGATCTGAGGTCTACAGTTCAAAGTCAGACCAACCAGGAAAGTCCACAAGACTCATCTCCAATTAACCACAGAAAATCCAGAATGGATCTATGGCTCAAGTGGTAGAATGCTGCCTTGAGCAAAAAAGGCTAAGGGACAACACTCCAGCCCTAATTTCATGTCATGCTCAGGACCAGCTCAAATAATAAAATAAAATAAAATGACATCGTAAAAGATACCAGAGTGTGTGAAGTATGGTGGCTCTCACTTCTATAATCGTAGCTACTCAGTAGGCTAACGTCAGATGACTGGGATTCCAAATCAGCCTAGGCAGAAAAGTCCACAAGACTCCATGTCAGCAAAATACCAGATTATAGGAATGGCTTTAATCTAGTAGATGACAGAGTGCCAGCAGTGAGCAAGCAAACCAAGTGAGAAAATAAGGCCCTGACTGCAAGCCTCAGTACTGGCACCAAAAATAAGATGCTAGAAACCATGAAAGCCATGACAGTTAAATGAATAAAATGAACTGAAACCTCAGAAAGGGAAGGAGCAATTTTAGAAGAAGAAAGATCACCAGCTATTTTTTCCTATAAGTTTCCTATAAGTTTCAATGGTTTCATTTTCAAACAACATTATGGCAGTAAGTAAGCAGCATAATGAAGGTAGCTTTTAATAATTAAGAAGCAAAAACCTTAAAATTACCTTGATCAATAATCTCAGACATAAAGGTGACTTTTATAAGCTTTGGCCAAAAGTTACTTTAAGATAATTACAATGTGACATTTTGACAATATAACAAAGAATGACTTAAGGGTATAATAAGTAGTTTTTTTTTCTAGAAACTAGATTTGCAAGTGTAGATTTACAGGTAAGAATTGTGGCTGTAAAAGCAGGAAAAGGATGTCAGTGAAGCTTTTCATAGCTACCTGACCTGGGCGTTGTAGCATGAGAGGGCCTTGAAACACAAAGCCAGTTTCCAAAAGGACATTTACTAAGATGTACTGAGTACCAGGGTAATATAGGAAGCTGGAAACTGGGGAGGGGAGAACTGATGGGGGACAAAGGAACAGTAAAAACTTCTCTGGCTTTGTGGTGCTGACTTGTAGAAAGAACCCGAGACACTTCATGAGGGCCACAGCCCGCCAAACCTCTTGCGAGATTTTTAAGTTACAAAGGCCAAGAAGCATCCAGATGTTGGAGACCATGAACATTTAAGACAAAGTAAAATAAATATCAGAGATCAATAATTATATTCCAGTTAAAGAATCAGCTAAAAAAGGGATCACAAAAAAGATAAGGGATTAAAGATGACATTCAATTTATGAAATACAGATATTAAATTATCATCTGAATTTTTCTCATCATATCAGAGAAAAGAAATAATTTTTTAAAAACTTTTAAACTAAAATCAATCATATAAAAGCCCTATGGAGACAGAATAGTGCTATTAGAATCAGTTTAATTCCATACTGTTAGCAAGGATGTATCAGCTGAGCTGATGATAACTGAACAGCAGCAAGAAACCAAGAACTTTTTTTTTTAATTACCAAAGGATTTGGCAGAAACAGTATGAGATGGACAAGGACTAGTTTGGTAAGTATACCTGATTTCCATTTGTAGCTTAAGATCAGTATGAAAATAGATGCTTAAAAGTACTGCTAGAGACAATGCTATTAAACTTAATAAAACTGGTATAAAAAACAGTACACACAGTAAGAAAGCAGTATGCTAAGAATAAATATAAACAAACATACAATTGGAGTAGAATAAATAAGGCTAGAGAAGACACAGTGAGTCTTGAGTGATAAGTCAACAGTTTGAATTTAATCAGTTTGAGTTTATGACAAACAAGTACCAGAGTTATAGGTTTGACCTTTCAAAATATTCACCTGGCAGTAGCAGAGAACCAGGAGATCAGTTAGGAAACTACTATAATAATCCTCACAAAAAGAACTTGAGTCTGTTTACATATTTAAGCATTAAGACTTTTAGGTTGCCTTAAAAGTTCTGTTTACAGAACAAAAAAAAAATGAGTATCAATGGTTTCATTCTCCAACAACATGATGGTAGTAAGTAAGCAGCGTAATGAGGTAGCTTTTAATAATTAAGAAGCAAAAACCTTAAAATTACCTTGATCAATAATCTCAGACATAAAGGTGACTTTTATAAGCTTTGGCCAAAAGTTACTTTAAGATAATTACAATGTGACATTTTGACAATATAACAAAGAATGACTTAAGGGTATAATAAGTAATTTTTTTCTATTAACTGAAGAGATCAAATGTCAGAGGGAATTATAAATTTCAGAATGTTAACAATGCCACTGATTGAAAAATTAGCATGTACTTTTGCTTCAATAGTTACTTAGTTTTCTTTGATGGGCCCTTCCTACATGCTTCACTAATGCCCAGTAGGGTTCCAAATGGGGAAACTGTGTCACACTCCTGTCTAATCAATGGCCCTCTCTGCTATGATTAATTACCCATGGCAACTACAAAGAGGCAGATGATTTCAACAGCAAGGTCTTACTGTTCCTCTGGTTTCTAAAAGATGATCATTGCCATCTATATAGTTTCTTCTTATTCCCAAAGCATGCCTCCAAAAATCAAACAAAAACAACCCAAACAACAAAACCTAAACAGAAAATTTAAAGTGAGCCAAGAAGTGTACTTAAAACTCAGGTTTAACCTGATCATCCAAATTCAGTTTCATACATATGAGCTCTTTGTTTTATATTTTCTTGTTCTTGTTTTTGTGCTGGTCCTTGGTACTGTCCAGGTCCAGGGCGTAAATGATGTCCCTGAGCTTTTTGCTCAAAGATAACATTCTACCACTTGAGCCCATTTTTGGTAGTTAAGTGGAGATAGGAGTCTTATAGACTTTCCTGCCTGGGCTAGCTTCGAAAGGCAAACTTCAGATCTTAGCTTCCTGAATAGCTAGATCTACAAGGCATGAGCCACCAGTGCCCAACTATTTTCTTTTTTTTTAATGCAGTATTTAGGTAAAACTCATCTAAAAGCTTCTTGATTTCCAGCAAAGAAGGTTCAAGTTGAATTGAAGACCACCAGGTAAGAGTAACTGAAGGATATGGAAATATACTCTACCTAATTCAAGACAGCAACAATCTATGAAAAAGGCAACTTGGAGTCTGAAAGTTCTATACTAACCAACCAAATAACCTATAAATACTTCTTGCTTAGTGCCATGCAGCCGGTAACCACTGGAGGTCAGCAGAGAACCTGGTCCCACTGGGGGCAAACTGATGGAATCTCCTAAATCCGAGGCAACACCCAAGGTTTCAGAGCAATGACTTCTACAACAAACTGCAAATGAGGCACCTCGAAGCAAAGTTTGTATGAATGTACACATGTGTGTGCATGCATGCACATGTGTTACATGAAGAAATTTTAGGGAAAAAAGCAATTATGAAAAAGAAAAAAGAATTATTTGTAATTTCCACTGAGGAAAACCACTACTAAAATTTTGGCTCATACCTTTCTGACTTTGAATAAAAGCTACTTAACTACCAGTCATTACCAGTGACATATTTCAATTGAGAAAAAAAAAGTAAACTCTGAGGTTAACCAAAGAGGAAAGTGCTAGTATCAGTTCTTGAAAAATGCATTTCATCAGCTTGGAAGGAACTCCTAAGAACAGAGTAATGTTTTTTAATCAAGAGCATTATCAACATGCTAAATGATGGTATGGAGTCACTATTTTGCGGAAAAACATAAAAAAAAATGCACGAGCCAAACTCAGAATATGATGTGGTTATAGGATGGTTTGAAAAATTATTTTTCTTTCGAAGTACACAGAGTAATCATGATTTAAAGAACTATTTCTAAATGAACCTAAAATAGTTTTCTCATGATACATTAAACTTTTTAAGTAGCAAAAAAGCATTGTGAGTTAGGTGTGGTAGCTCAACCCTGTAATCCTAGCTTTCTGAGAGGCAGAGATCAGGGGACTTTGGTCTGAGGTCAGCTTAGGCAAAAAGAAGTTGTCAATGGCAGGGTATGGTAATATGAACGAGTCATCTCAGCTAAGAGCAAGGCATAGTAGTTGAGCTGAGCGGCAGGTGTCTGTCATCCTTAACAACATGGGGAGGCCAAATAGAAGGATCATTGCCTATACTGGCCTCAAAAGAAGTCCAGAACCTTTCTTGAAAATAACCAATATAAAAAGGGCTGGAGGATCAAACACTGGCTCTGAGTGCAATCTCTGATACTGTGCACCGCCCTCTCCCTGCTCCCCACCAAAGCACCACAATGAAGTTCATTTTTTTTTCTCTATTTGGAAATAAAATTGCACTTATAATCAATGAATTAGATCTGTGAAACACAGAAAAATTCATCTATACAATAACTCAAACTAAAAACCTGCATTTGCTAGATACCAATTCAGTTCTTGGGATAGAGGGATAAAAATGTTAACATTATAAATGCTACCTTTACTGCTGCTAATACTATTTTTAATTGTTTTCACAAGCTAAAATGTTAAATGAGATTCTTAAAACTCTTTAATATGAGCAGCCAGGTGCTGGTGGTTGGTGGTTATAAACCTAGCTGCTCAGGAGACCGAGATCTGAGGTTTGAAACCAGACTGAATGGGAAAATTCTATGAGACTCTTACCTCCATTTAATCACCAAAAAGCTGGGGAAGTGGAGCTGTGGGTTAAGTGGTAGAGTGCTAGCCTTGAACAAAATTCAGGGACAGTACCCAGGCCCCAAGTTCAAGCCCCAGGAATGTCACAAAAACAAACAAACAAACAAACTGTTAATATATAAATCACCCACCAAAAACATGTGCCAGTTTGGAGTCTCTGAATACACTGTAAGAGTAAATCAGATTCTTATCCTGTCTATAAGGTGTCAATAATGAAATGTATCCTTAGCAGAGATGAAGTTTCCTTTTATAGACCTTTCACATGGGAGATACTAAGAGAAGAATGTCAGATCTACAACAAAAACTAGCCATGGCCAGCTACTCTTCTCCAGGGCAAGTGAGGAATATACTATACCCGTTCTGCTGCCAGGACAGGCACAGAAATGGCTTCAGGCCATGGGGAAGAGATTATTTCTCAAAATGGTGCCCCTTTTCTGAGTGCTCTGATTTCCTTTTCTTTTTTTCTCTTCCTGTGATCTTGTAACGTATCTACCTACTCCCTACATAAAATACAGCAAATAAAAACCTTTGGGGCTCAAGGGATGAACTGTAAGCTTTACAACAGGATTTCAAAATATACACTTGAGCTTAAATAATTGTTAAGCTTCACTTGAGGAGTGGAGGAAAATGTACCAAGGTTTGCTATATTCTGTTTATGCAAAGAAACAGAAAAGCATACTGGGTAGAATGAGCTTGTTTTCCATTCCCCAAGTTCTTAGCAGACTGAGCTAAATCTCTCAACAAAATCCTAAGAAGGGCATATAGAGAATGACACAAAGATAGAGCAGAAAGTTCCACGAGATACTGGTAGGTAGAAGAAAAGGAGATAGAAATATAGGCAGGAAAACAAAGGATTGAGATGTACTGAGATGACATATCTAACAAATTGTCATAATAATAATTCTCAACATATTTTAAGGATGAGTAGGTTCACTGCCTCTTATAGATACTATTTTGAAAATACTCACTTGGGATGATTTATGAAATTAAGTGCTATTACATTTTTTATATCCTGTAATTTGGTGAATTATTGTATAATTTCTTGATTTTTTTTGGTGGGGGGGGGGTCCGGTCGTGGGGCCTGACCTCTGGGCCTGGGCACCGTCCCTCAGCTCTTCAGCTCAAGGCTAGCGCTCTACCACTTGAACCACAGCGCCACTTCCGGCTTTTATTCTTTTTGCTTATGTGGTGCTGAGGAGTCGAACCCAGGGCCTCATGCATGCAAGGCAAGCGCTCTACCACTGAGCCACCTTCCCAGCCCTAATTTCTTGATTTTTATGGTCTTCCCCATCACCAATTCCTAGTGGACTGATAAAAACAAAGTAACAGATTTTCAAAAATTGAGACAATAGATAAGGTTTTATCTGACAGATTTCGGAAATGAATTCAAGTGTCACCACAATTTGAGCTTACAGCACATTTATGATGCAATAAACAGCCAGTGGAGATTTAAAAATCAAATACAGCAAAAGTTAATTCATACATTTTGCCACAATAACTTTTTTCAAGAAATTGTGGATTTTAGCAAGTCTACTATCTACTGATAGAATTAGCTGGTTTTCCTTATTTTGTCTCTTGATAGATATATTTCAAGATTAAGCCACCTTTGTATTATTGGGATAAATTCTACTTGGTAAGGAGAAAATATTCACCAAAGCCAAATCAACATTTCTTAAGATGTTGTGAACTGATTCTGCTGCATCTGTAAAATGCTAAGTAACATATTCTAGGCCTTGAAAGCCAAAAATTCAGAAACCTACATCTACTACTTCTGTAGGAAACATTCTTCCTTTCTATCTTCTGGAAAAGCCTACTCCTTAGAGAAGAATTTCCTAAACTTGACTAAGACTCATATTACCTCATGGTATTTAACAATGTCTTTCATAATAGGTATCACAATACACAATTTTGTGTTTATTTCTCTTGCCTATCTGGATCTTGGTCTCTTGCTCTGTTTCTAGGGCTTCTCACATGACATTATGCATAGTAGGTACGCATTTGGAGAGGGGACTGAATGAATGAACATCACTGTATAATTCAAGCAACTGTGGTAGTCATAACAGAAATAATACATGTAAAAGCATGCCTAAATGAATACAAGGACTCAGGTGAATAGGTTTTTCCTCGGGTAGTTTGACTAGAAATTTACAGGAACTTCAAGAAATAATATGGATGAGAAGTATGCATGAAGTAGTGAATCAGAAGCAAAGTAGACATACTGACAGATAGATAGATACCAAACAGGTGATTAATAACAGAGAGACTTATAAGGATAGGATGTTATCTTGATTCTAAGGTCACCTTCTACCTTTGCTTAACAACCTTTCTATAAATCTTTTGCCCAATAAAAACTAATTCTAACTGGGCATTGGTGGCTCACACCTATAACCCTAGCTACTCAGGAGGCTGAGATCTGAGGATTGCAGTTCAAAGCCAGCGCAGGTAGGGAAGTCCATTATCTTATCTCTAATTAACCACCAGAAAACCGGAAGTGGTGCTGTGGCTCAAGTGATAGCATGTTCACTTTGAACTGAAGAGCTCAAAGACAGCACCCAGGCCCAGAGTTCAAGCCCCACAACTGACAAAAAAAAAAATCTAAAGCAACAAGTGTAAGAAAATACAGACCATAAAAAGTATAAAATTAAATTTGCATAAATTAAAATTGTCTAAATAGAAATGTCTATACAAGCCGGGTGCCAGTGGCTCACGCCTGTAATCCTAGCTGCTCAGGAGGCTGAGATCTGAGGATCGCAATTCAGAGCCAGCCCAGGCAGGAAACTCTGTAAGACTATCTCCAATAAACCACCAGAAAACCGGAAGTGGTGCTGTGGCTCAAGCGGTAGAGCGCTGGCCTTGAGCTGAAGAGTGCAGGGACAGTACCCAGGCCCAGAGTTCAAGCCCCACAACCAACCAAAAAAAAAATGTCTATACAGTCTTCATAAAGCTTGTTCAAACTTGGGGTTGGGAAGGTAGCTCAGTGGTAGAGTGCTTGCCTTGCATGCATGATTCCTCAGAACCACATAAGCAGAAAAAGCCAGAAGTGGCGCTGTGGCTCAAGTGGTAGAGTGCTAGCCTTGAGCTAAGTGCTGAGGGACAGTGCCTAGGCCCAGAGTTCAGCCCCATGACCAACAAAAACAAAAACAAAACTTGTTCAAACTTGAAGGAAATGATGAAAGGGGTGACTCTGATTATAAATGGACATGTTGAACTGAAACTCTTTTGTACAAATACTTAACAATAGTAATTAAAACAAAACTTGTTAGAACTAATAAACTAATATATAAGAGCAAAATACAAAAATTTATTTCTATATACTGGCAACAAAAACTACAAATTAAATGTAAAAAAATGCCATTTATAATAGCATCAAAAGTAAATATATTTCAAAATAGATAAAAGATATGCAAAGCCTAACAAAAACACCAGATGGTAGGGCTCTGGTAGCTTAAACCTGAGTGTAATCCTAGCTACTCACTAGACTGAGATGTGAGAATCACAGTTCAAAGCCAGCCTGGGTAATAAAGTCTGTGAGACTCTTATCTCCAATTAACAACTAAAAAGCAGGAAGTTAGGTGTGGCTCAAGTGGTGTAGCCTTAGCCTTGAGCAAAAAGGTCAGGGACAGTGCCCAGGCACGGAGTTCAAGCCCAATGACCAACACGGAAAAAACAAAACAAAGCAAAACTACCACCAGATAAGCCCCAAATCAGGAACACTCTAAATTATTTGATTAATAGTCTTCAAAACTGACAAGAGTGTAGAAAAATAATGAAAGATCAAGAAATGGTCAGAGAAACTAAGAGGATCAAAAAAACTAAATGTGAAATCCAGAACAGAAAAAAGATACTAGAGGATTTAAGGTCTGCCCCAGGGTCATGCAGGCTCGGTGCAGACACCTCCCTACCACGTGGCTCAGTTTTCCCCCAGTATCTGTATTACCTAGGTAACTGGTAACCCTGGAAGCAGTCACCTCCCGCTCCAGCTCCCCATCACATCCTGGGCCGCCTGTTCCCAGGCCCTGCTTCTTCACTATGCAAGGTGGGGGCCACAGTAAGGTAAATAAACTTCTTTTCCTACCTGAATACCACATAGTATTCTCTTCATCGGCTACCTAATGAAACCTACCTATTTAATATACCTTACAGGAATCAGCTAATAAAATTTGGAGAGCATGCAGATTTTAATAGCATCTTAGTTTTGACAATGTAGTATAGTAATGCAAGTATAAAAAAGTAATACAAGGTATATAGTATGAGAAAACTCAAATTTAAATATATAATTTACAATAGTATAAGCAACAAGAAATACTTAAAAGACAAATTTGATCTAAATATGCAGCTTTTATGGTGAAACATTACTCCCCTGCATCTCTTGAAAATTCTTAGTACTTTCAGGTTTTGTACTACACTTCTTCACAAGTATTAAGATAGACTCTTCCAGAGACACCCAAAAGAAGTTGGAATCAAATGCTTCCAGATTTCAAAATTTAGAACGAAGTTTTCAAAAATACCTCAAGACTGTTTCAAAATGATGTGGTATTAGCATAAAACACAAGAACAGAAAAGCCCAGGAATTAACTATCATATATTCAGTCAAATGATTTTCAACAAGAATGCCAAGATGATTCAATGGAGAAAGAACAGTCTCTTCAACAAATGATTTTGGAATACCTGGAGAACTACATACAAAACAATGTAGTTTAACCCTTTACTTTATTCCATATCCAAAAATAACTCAAAATGGACCAAAAATATTTAAATCATAATAAAAGGATTAATATGTAGAATATATAAAGCATTCCTACCATTCAACAATAAAAAAAAAAACTGGTAAGTGGAAGAATTTGCATAAGCATCATCATTAATTATTAGGAAAACACAAAAACAACCAAAATCACCTCATACTTATTAAGATGGCTACTAAAGAAAAACAAACTAGAATATAAGAAGTGTTAGAAAGTATGTGGCTAAAATGGAATCCTTATGCAGTGGTAACAGAAATGTAAAATGGTATAGACATAGTTTATGTCAGTTCTTCAAAATGTCAGAAATAAAATTACCATGATTTAGCAATTTCACTACTTGGTTATAGATAAAAGAACTGAAAACAAGGTTTCAAGGAAATACCTATACATCCATGATCATAGCCAAAAGATAGAAGTTACCCAACTGTCCATAACTAGATGCAGCCTGGAAATACTTTAAAAATTCCAGAAATAAAGTTTGTAAGTTTTAACTTGAGTACTATTTTGAGTATTATGATGAAATTTTACTACTTCTTAGCTTTATCCTGACCAGGAGTTACTTCATCCTTTTGTTTCCACACCAAATGTATATGCTATCTGCTCATTAGTCACTTATTTGCTCTCCGGTTATCAGATCAACTGTAGTAGTACTCCAATTGCTTGTGTTCAAGTAACCTTTATTTAATTCAATAATGGCTTTGTTCTAAGTATTAATTCTGGCAATCTGGATAAGCTAAACAAAATTATATGGACAACTATGACATGCACCCAATGGAATATTAGTCAGATTTAAAAATTAACGAAATTCTAGCAAATGTGCAACAAAGAACTAACCTTGAAACATTCTACTAAATGAATAAACCAGTCACATAGATCAAAACTGGATGATTCTACTTACGTAGGGTATCTAGAATATTCAAATTAATGAAAACAGAAAGTAGAATGGTTTCTAGAGGTTGTGGGGAAGAGAAATGAGAAGTTGCTTTCATTAATAACATTTCACAGATTGAAAGGCTTACCTGAACTGATAACTATTCTGTCATAGAAAGAAAATAATATGATGACCATTTCCCTCCCAATGACTACAAACTTGAGAGCCTAATTTTGGATATGTGTAAGTATAGTACAAGTACATCTTCTAGTTTGTACTATGATATCTAATAAATAATAGAACAATTTGAAAAGAGTGTCCACATCAAACACATCATGTTCTCTTGTCACTGGAGGAGGAAAAATCCAAAAAGTAGTGTCATAATATAGTCTCTGCTTGTGCTAACAATTTTTTATTGCTCCCTTCCTCGTATCTAGTTATGAATCTTAGCAGACAGAAATATGGCACATAGCTTATAAGACTTTGAAATGATTTGCTGTTAGAAAATTCTTTTCTGCCTGGCATAGCCTATACCAATAAATCCTCAAAATGTCTGTTGAACTGAAGAGAAAAAAACACAAATTGGTCTGTGAACACATCTGGTCAGGAGATCAGGATTCTAATTCTAGTATGACTAATACTGAGCTGCTTAACACTGACTAAACCACTAAGCTCAGTAAGGCTGGTTAAGCCACTTTATTTCCATTTCCTCATCAGTCAAAGAAGTTAGAATGTCTTGCACATATGTGATAATTCTAATCAGTAGTTTTAGTGTAAAGGATGAGTGGAAGAGAGCTCTTTATTCAAGCCAACTTACCAAAAACTCAATGCAATAGCTTTTAACAAGCAATCTCTATATTCTAAAACCTGATAAGCTTGAGATACAGAGATAAGTCAATTATTTAGTTGGTATTTAAAAGTAAAAGAAAAAGGGGTTCTTAACCTAAATAACTGAGACACCGCCCCAAATCAGAACTACCAAATATACTAAATTATGAATAAAGTACAAGTATAAGTGGGTTACTCAGAAAGAAACACCATTGCTAACTTATTGGCTCAAGGTAGAGAAATATATCGGTTATACAGGAAACTATGAGTATTTGACAAAGAATACTCCACTGAGAAAAGCAAAATCCAACAAATGACATATTAACTACTCTCAATAATTACACTCAATGATTATAACAAAATTACACCTCATTGATAGTCTAAGCCAATCTTAGTAGACTCCATAAAAAACAGAAACACAAAAGTCTACCAATCTTACTTGAAGTTAGATTTTACATGATTCTACCAGTTACAAAAATTCATATTTCCTTCTAAAACTGTTTCATTTTTATTTGCTGATTTTGGCATCTGCATTGGTAGGAAATACTGCTAATAAAACTTACTATCTGTATGCAAGACCTACTGTTTTAATGAAAACTGTAACAAAAAAATAAACCTTTCCCAAAGGCAAACTGGGAATTTGCACTATATATTCATGTTAAATATTAACAATTTAACCTATATTCTGGACTTGTGGGGTTTATACTCGACTTAAAACAGAGCATTGAGAAAAAAAAAAAAGAAAGGCAAAACGGCATGAGACAATTTTTTTCAGACTTTTTAGGGAGTTACTTACAGTGCTGATCACAATCAACTCGAGCAAACACTACTTGATTTTTATCTGGATATTCTTCTTTAATGACATCAGAAGCTTCCTCAAATATTGGGTGCAACATCTGGCTGAAACGACACCTATCCAAACAAGCACACCAATTACAAGTGAACAGTTTTCACCTATTAATATTTAATATATAAACAACAAGCAATTTCATTGACAATTTCAATGACATTTCATCATATCATTTAGTGGAAAAGAAGACAATTTTGAATTAAAAGACCATAATCTGATTCAAATAATTGCATAATTGAAGGAATTTTGCTTCTTTTACTTAGGATATTTGTCAGTATTAGGAAGCACGCAAGGGATCTCTTGCAGCGGCTATGAAACATACCTTCCTAGAAAACAACTGAGGTTTGAACATTTATGCAACAAGTTAACTTATTCTAGATAATGAACATAATTTTAGATTACTATACAATCTTGTAAGTTTATCAGAAATGTCAGACCAACTCATTCAGTATTTTGTATAAAATCTTATACCAAAATAATATTTATTATATAATCGTTATCCTCCCAAATGTTCTTGTTAAAATGGGCTTTCACTAAGTTTAGAAGCAAATAATTTAAATTCCTAAACAAGACTTCCTTTCCAGGTTTCTCTCTCTTTTTAAAAGAGTACAATGCTCACTTCAGCAGGCAGCACATACACTAAAAATGGGACTTAAATCACAGAATACCCTGGCACTTGTTACTCTTAATTCTCACGATCCCTTAATCAGGAAAACTATTCCACAAATATGCTATGGGTTATGAAAAGGACCTGAGAAAATAATGAGCACATTCATGTGACCAGTTGGGTTAGAATGACCATTCTCAGAAAGAAAAGGTATTGCGGGCATGTTAACAAACTGATTGCTATTGTTGCTTGCAGATTCCTTGTGCAGGAAGAAATTTACTTGAAAGCCTATGAATGCTTTAACCCACATATGATTAGTTCATACATATTAGCTATAACCCAATAAAAATATTGTAAAGCCTCTGAAAGGGTACAAATATTATACCTCCTTCCTATTTCTTGTATGAAACTCTTCTGGCCTACTCATCTGACTTCCTAAGGAGATGTCCTAGAATATATCAAGGAGACACAATCTGTATCTTCCACCTCTTGCTTTCAAGTAGTTCTTTCCTCTTTTAGCATTCTTAAATCTCTCCCATCTGGGATAGGTGGATAGGGTCTGTGGACATCATGGACCATGACTTATTTGACTATGTATTCTAAGAAGCATTTAATAGGTGTCTATTAAATGAAAAAGTGGATAGACCAGAAGAAGCACTAGGTGAGGACCCCAGGTTTATGCTACTTACAACCTGCTGAAGCCAGGATAGGGGAAGAAGGGAAGGCCATGGAGTAGGAACTTACAATTTCTTGAAAATTTTGGCTGTAGCTTAGTGAAAAATTAGCCAGGCTTCTGGTTTAAGGGTAAATATTCATATCAAGGGCCCCTTCTCTCTGGATTGAACAGTTTGATGCCCAGAATGTCAGGCACAGGTTCAGGATATGAAATAAGAGTTCAACTTGTGTCTTCCTATACAAGTGCCCACACACATGTAAATGCAATACATTATAAAAGTGATACCACTGGGCACACTGCCTATATCCCAGCTATTTGGGAGGTAGAGTTAGAAGGACTAGGTTGGTGGTCAGCCTGGTCAAAAATGTTCTGAGAGTCTATGAAAATAAGCAAGCTAGGCATGATGATTCACATTTGTAATCCCAGCTAACTGGGAGGCAGAGGTAGGAGGATCATGATCAGAGGCTGGCAAGAGGCAAAACCAAAAGAGTATCTGAGGGAAAAAAATAAACAAACAAAAGGAAAAACTAAAGCAAAAGGGCGAGAGCTGTAACTCAGGTGATTGATGCTTGCCAGCAAGTGCAGGCTAGTTCAAACAATCATACCAAAAAAAAAAAAAAAAAAGGCCAAAGATCCATTGAAAGAACCTTAGGGTCGGCTGAACCCAGTCTCCAATCCAGTACTTAAGTCAATCCTTGACAAATCAACCAAATAGGTAAACCTTTGCAAAGATAACTTTGGGGGACACTAACTAAGATGACTTAGTAGGAGAAAAAAACAAACTCTGGATTTGGAAATGTACCTGAATTTAAATCCTAGCTCACCATTATTAGCTGTATGACCTTTCTAGCCTCAATTTCCTCCATCTAAAATGGAAATTACAGTACCTACCTGCAGGGCAATACTGAGCAGTAAAAACACATATGTAGAATTTGTCACATACAGCATCATTAAGGGCCTCATATAGTTAGTACTCGCTAAAACATAGCATATTTTAGATAGCTCTATAAGAGAACTTCCAGAAAGAACTAAGCCTAGTTTTTCAGACTATAGAGAATATATCTTTGTCTTACAGCCAATTACTAACCAAGTTTTCTCAGTTGAATAAAAAAGTACTAATTCATTAACAGCTCAAGATATTTTTAGATAGTATATTTTCCAAATGTGCACTGTCCACCTTTTTGCAAAGGTCAGTAATATGTTTTCTTTTTCTTTTTTTCATAACAAATAAAATCCCTTGGAGCGGGGCACTGGTGGCTCACGCCTGTAATCCTAGTTACTCAGGAGGCTGAGATCTGAGAATCATGGTTCAAAGCCAGCCCAGGCAGGAAAGTCCATGAGACTCTTATCTCCAATAAGCCACTCATCAAACCAGAAGTGGCACAGTGGATCAAGTGGTAGAGCACTAGCCTTGAGCTGAAGAGCTGAGGGACAGAGTTCAAGCTCTAGGACTGACAAAAAAAAAAAATCCCTTAGAAAACTGCATTCTAGTATTTCCTCTGGCATAATCTGTTGCTACAACCTTGGCAAAGGACTTTACTCCTCTCAATTTAGTTATTTATAAAGTGGATTGAACTGTAAAATCTTCTACTAAACTTTGAGACTAATATTGATCCTAACTTAACACAGAAAATTCTGCCATTGTTGCATATTTTATAAATTGAATTTTCTCTGCAGATCTTCCACTTTTGACTAAAATTCTTTAATACTTATAGCATTCACATTAGTAACCATATCATATCACATTTGTTTAATATTTATTGTATAATACCATCCATGTATTATGGAAATACTTGGGAATACTGAAAATATAGTTATGGAAACTATTTTTGAAACACAAAGGATAGACTAGGAAATCATCAATAAGATCATAGCATACAATTATGATTGGATAGACTGGGGTGTTATGGGAAATACAGATGCTCCTCAATTTTCAGTGGGGTTAAATATCAATCTATTATAAATTTAAAATATTCTAAGTCAAAAATTCATTTATTATGCCTACTCTACCAAGCATAATAACTCAGAAACAAAGTCCACAACAGACTACTGGTGTTTCTGGCTTGACTAGAAGTTCGCCTGCAATAAATAATAATATAAAACTTCCTATGACTGGTCCAGGAAAATACCAAAATTTAAAGATCAAAATTTAAATTTCTATTCACTGTGTATCACCTTAATATAAACAGACCATATAAACAAAACAAAAAAGTCATAAAAGCCGGGTGCTGGTGGCTCACACCTGTAATCCTAACTACTCAAGAGACTGAGATCTGAGGATCATGGTTCAAAACTAGTCTGGGCAGGGAAGGCCTTGAGACACTTATTTCCAATTCATCACCAGAAAACTAGAAGTGGAGCTGTGGCTCAAGTGGTAGAGCGCTAGCCTTGAGCTGAAGAGATAAAGGACAACAACCAGGTCCAGAGTTCAAGCCTCATGACCAACAAAAAAAAAGTCATAAGCTGAATGACCAAGGTGTGGACCACATGTTTAAGAAGGGTTTCTATTCTGACTTGAGGGAAGAGCAAACAACGTAGATTGATCTAGGAAGATGACATAAAGCAAATCATATTTAATTCAAGACTTAAAAGACAATTAGCACTTATACTAAATAAAGAAATGGGTAAGAACAAGAAGTGATCCATCCAAGCACAGGAAAATATCATGAGTCCAGTGATAAAAGAGCACAGAATTTCACAGGAGTTAAAAGAATTCTACATAACAAGAAAAATATGGAAGTGGAGAGAACAAAAAATGCAGCTGAAGAGATGGGAAAGAATCAAATCACTGGATAGGAAGGGATCAAATCATAGATCAAAGTAAGGAACTTACACTTTCAACCAAATACAATATAAAACCATTTAAGAGGTTTAAGATTGGGGGAGGGGGAATAAACTAATTCTGTATCATAGGAAAGAACTCTGGGCTACATGTAGGGAACAGAATGAAAATATATACAACTAGAGTCACAGAAAGTAAGTTAGAAGACTGCTATAGGAATCTTAAGTAAACTGCGGGACTGCAATAGCACCCAGTAAACCTTTAAGAGTCAAATAGGACAAAAAAAGTGACATAGGCATACATGTCTCAACAGAGAAATATGCCAGCATTTTGAAATTTTCTCCAGTTAAATTTCTATTTCTTATATGTGGAGGACATGTTTTTATCTACAACATATCCTATCTTAGTTCTAGATTCTAGGAATACTAGTAAGATATTATCTGCTTGTTTTTTTTGCTTTTTTTTCTAGATTTTGTAACCTTTTTAGGGAAATTTTTAAAAAATATTTATTGAAAAGGTCATGAGTTGGGAATATGGCTTAGTGGTAGAGTGCTTGCCTAGCATGAATGAAATCCTGGGTTCGATTCCTCAGTACCACATAAACAGAAAAAGATAGAAGGGGCGCTGTGGCTTAAGTGGTAGAGCGCTAGCCTTGAACAAAAAGCAGCTCAGGAACAGTGCCCAAGCCCTGAGTTCAAGCCCCAGAACTGGCAAAGAAAAGGTGATGAGGTGGGGGATTACAGTTACATAAGTAAGGTAATGAGTACATTTATTTATTTATTTATTTATTTTGTCGGTCCTGTGGCCTGAACTCTGGGCCTGGGCACTGTCCCTGAACTCTTCAGCTCAAGGCCAACACTCTACCACTTGAGCCACAGCGCCACTTCCAGCTTTTTC
Organism: Dipodomys merriami; assembly: GCF_024711535.1. Classification (NCBI taxonomy): domain Eukaryota; kingdom Metazoa; phylum Chordata; class Mammalia; order Rodentia; family Heteromyidae; genus Dipodomys; species Dipodomys merriami. The sequence continues at coordinate 19,638,515 of NW_027202382.1, forward strand.
TGCTTATGTGGTGCTGAGGAATTGAACACAGGGCCTCATGCATGCAAGGCAAGCACTCTACCACTGAGCCACCTTCCCAGCCCGAGTACATTCATTTTTAAACATTGTTACCCCATCCCTCATTTTCTCCTGATTACTCCTCATTTTCTCCCGCTTACCCCTCTCTAGTCCCCTGCACCAAGTTTTTTAAGTTTCATATCCAACATAATGTCAAGTGAGTGTCAATGTTCATTCTTTGTCCTACTGTTTCTGTGATTTTCTTTCCCTTCCTCTGATCAAATAATCTTTTTTTTTTTTGGGGGGGGGGGGGGGTCCAGTCGTGGGGCCTGAACTCTGGGCATGGGCACTGTCCCTCAGCTCTTCAGCTCAAGGCTAGCACTCTACCACTTGAGCTACAGCACCAAGTCTGGCTTTTTTCTTTTTGCTTATGTGGTGCTGAGGAATCGAACCCAGGGCCTCAGGCATGCAAGGCAACAGCTCTACCACTGAGCCACCTTCCCAGCCCTGATCGAATAATCTTATATACAAGACACAAGGTACAGAAAACTGAGAGAAACCAAAGGAAAAAAAAATACTATGTACAGGACAAAATTAGAACCTCTTGTTTCCATATCTTGGAGTTCATGTTGATACACTTCATTATATATTGTCCTATGCACTAAGCAATTGGGTTACTGAGATACCCTGACCACAAATAAAGTCATAGTAAAGCTACCACCACAACCATGTTCATTACAGCATTATTTGCCATAGCTAAGATCTAGAACTGACCCAGTTGCCCCTCAGTAGATAAATGGATCAAGAAGATGTGGTAGATTTACACAATAGAGTTCTATGCTTCCATCAGAAAGAATGGCATGCCCCATTTGTAAGGAAATGGAAATGCCTGGAAAAAATTATATTAAGTGAAGTAAGCCAGACCCAAAGAAAAGAAGGCTGCATGGTTTCCCTCATTTGTAAGAACTAGGACATTATCTGCTTTAAAGTGTGTTTGCTAGAGCAAAAGCAGATTAGAAAAAAAAAAAGTCAAAACAATGTACAAGTTGAGCAAAACTAACTTAAAAATCTAAGTCAGAAATAATGTTGAAATAGTTTCAAATTCTGGAACACTTGAGACTTCAGAATTCTCTGCACATATTCCAAAATTATGAAAACAAAAGAATCCAAAATCTAAAATGCTTCTGGTCCTAAGTATTTCAGATAAGAGATATTCTACTTAGTGTGGGAAGAAGAAAGTAGTCTATAGAGTACCATATAAACAAAGAAGATAGGATCTAATTCCTATGAAGGAGTAAAGGCTTCCTGGAAGAATTGTTGGATTACATAAGTGGACAAGCAATATTAGTTTTCTTTCTAAACTTGCCACACCTAAATTCTGACCTCCAAATTCTACCCTCTTCCTACAATCAAAGCAAAAGCAAACAACAAACAATTTTTTTAAAGACAAAGAAATAACAAGATTACTTACCAGTCAGCATAAAAATTTACTAAAGCAACATCAGCATTGTCTGAAATTTAAAAATAAAATCAGTTATTTCTGACTATGAAATTGTGAAATAAATATATGATTTTCATACTGACTTTTTTAGTTACAAAGGGCTACTTTTAAAATCCACAATAACAATGAAGTTATTTCTCACTCAGAAATCCATCCAGACCATCATGGTTGGCATATACACATCCTTATGCTTTCATTACACCTTAAGTGAATATAAGGAAAAAGGGTATCAAATTCAGATCAAGCAGTAAGCTAATTAAGAGTATCCTACTCATAGAGTGGTTTGAATTTTAACAATTCATTTTTGAGTTTTTATATTCATGAAAAACTGACTACTTCTACAAATAAAATCCTATTCCACAGAAGAGATCTGTATGCTAAACTAGTTCTATCTCAGATGACCATTTAGTAGCAATGAGTAACCTACGACTAGCAGGGTTGCCAAGATGCATTTTTTCTGCTTCCTATTCTTGAAATAGTTCATCTCTGTGGCAAAAATAATTATCATTTGCATGTCTCAGTGTGAAGCAGTTTCTTTTGTCTTAACCTAATTTAGAATAACCTAAACTCCTCAAACACCTAAAAAATAATACACAGATATTCCAGAATATAGAAGATGAAAGGAGAAAGTTCTTTCCTTTTTTGTTACAAAGCATTGTTTATCCACTTGCATATTCAATACAAAGCTATAATTTTAAAATTGTGATTCTTGACCAGAAGCACTAGAGGGTTTGTCAGTAACTAGGGATTCTTCCTACTATTGTGGATATTAATAAAACCTTCCATGTGGTACTACTTTTCAATACTGCTTATAGATACTGCTTTAAAAAGATCCCATAAGATGAAATAGACATGCGGGGGGGGGAGGGTATTGGGGGGGTAGGGGGAGGATGGGAAGGGATGGGAAGGGGAAACAAAGGAGGAAGCTACAATGCTTAATAAGAAATATACTCATTATCTTGCCCATGTAATTGTAACCCCTCTGTACAGTATTTTCACAATAAAAAAAAGATGAAATAGACAAATAAACAACAAATACATGGTGCTCAGTGAATCTTTTGGTTTTGTTAGGTATAAGTGTTTAAAATAAGAAATCATCTATGTATTTTGCATATTCTCTAAAATTTCCTAATTTGTCATTTTTTAATCAACCACCTTCTGTTTGCTATTTTAAAAATTCAGAATGATTTTTCTCCCAAGTTAGTTTTATCTTACAATCCCATTGTCAGTAAATAATGCATTCGTTATTCATTATAAAATATTTAACTGGAGCAATGTCACCAAAAAAGATAATCAGAATAAGCAACTTAAAATAAACTAAGAAAATCAAGATTCTATCCTAAGGTATTAGTCTTTAGTGGTGCATAGAACTACATCAGAATCATAAGATTCTATGGGGGGGAGGGGGGAGGCTGGGAAGGGATGTGAAGGGTAAACCAAAGGAGGAGGCTGCAATGTTTGGTAAGAAATGTACGCATTATCCTGCCCATGTAATTGTAACCCCTCTGTACAGTATGTTCACAAATAAAATTAAATTAAATTAAAAAAAAAAGAATCATAAGATTCTAAATAGGCATTGGCAAAAACATAATGTGCATACTATATTAGCATGATGTCTATATCAAGGCAAACAACTAAAAAACTACTAGTATTACTTATAACACAAAAAAGAAGACATATATTTTAAGACATTTTACCAATGATCAAAAACAAAGGCATTGAATTACTCACAATACCAGATCTTCACCTATTCTAGATAACTGAGATTTTACTGAGTTCATAAACTGTTTATAAAATGTCCATAAAGAAAAAAATAGCAAACAAGAGGTGAATGAGGGTGAATATGGTTAAAATGTTTTATGTATACATGTGAAAATGGAACAATGCAGCTTGTTGAAATTTATCTGGGAAGTGGGAAAACACTGAGGGAGAGTGACAGGGGTGAGTTTGATCAATGTACATTGCATGCATATATGAACATGTCAAAATGAAGCCTACTTTACTATAGATTGATTCTAAGAAAAATGAAAATATCAAGGTACTTACTTAAAATTTCATCTATATTCTCTGTATCAAGACTTGTTATTTCAGTTGTTACTGGAGTAAAAACCCAAGTTACCTGAAAATTGAAAAAGTATGAAATTAACAATTGTTTCCAGAAAAGGCAAAGCAGCCCAAAATAATTAATGAATATAGTTTTACTTGTTACTCAGAAAATCACCAACTGATTTTAATATTTGTTAACAATTCTAACCTTTCACAGATCAGCAAAATAGGAATATTAACTTATCCAGCCTAGAAACTGATCATATAATTAACTCCTGTATTTCCCAACATATACAAAAAATTGTTTTCAACAATTAGGAAAACTAGGAATTTCCTCACCCATTCTGAGAATCTCTATATAAAACCAAAGCTAAGTTTACTGATTCTATCCCACTACATTCCTAAGAGAGAGAAAAAAAAATGAAGGAAAATCTAGGCAGGATTTTTGTCAATTTTAAACCAAAATCCTCTCTACATTTTCATTTCAGTGAGGATATTAAATAGTGAGAGAGAAAATTTTGCTTTCATTTTAATGTCAAAAAAAACCAAAGTTCAAGTTTATCAAAGGAAATTTAGGCTGCCACTTACAAAATACAGAAAAGTTTTTTTAAAAAAACTAGCAAATTTTTACTTGTTGTCAGACTCCACCTTTAATATATTATATTGTGTTAGCTCCCTGCAAGGTGATTTGCTCAAAATTTTTTGTATATGGACACTCTTTCACTAACTACATCACTCTTGTTATTGAGTGGCAACTAACATCAGTCTTTGATCATAGTACTGAAACAATGTATACTTTTACAATTCACCAGTAATTCAACCTAAATATACAGAGCTACTTAAGGCTCATATGCAAATTAATCCAGATCATTTTTAACATCTTTGTTAAAATCTTTCTAGGCTAAATGCAATTAACTCACACCTATAATCCCAACCACTCAGGACACAGGACTGGGAAGATGAATGTTCAAAGTCAGTTAAGGGACAAGACATCACTCAACCAATAAAGCTGTGTGTCATCCCAGTGAGACAGCAGGTGGTAAACATGAAGATCAAAGTCTAGGCCAACCCAAGCAAAAGCACAAGATCTTTATTTGAAAAAATAACAAAAGCAAAGGATTAGAGTTTTGACTCAATTGGTAGAACACTCACCCTGGGTTCAAACCCCTGTAAACTGCCAAAAGAAAAAATATGTATTTCCATAGAGTTGGGCATAGTAGGTAATGCTTATAATCATAGCTACTCAGGAGGTTGAGGTGTGGAAGATCATGGTTAGAAGTCAATCCAAAGATTGTGAAATCCATCTTAATAGGAAAACCTGGGTGTAGTGGCATATATCTACGATTGCCAATTTTCAAGAAATTTTATTTGTATAAGTAGTTTTATTATTTTTAATGTCTCAACATTATCTGAAAGATGATCCTTCACTAGTCATTGCTTATTTTAGGTGAGTATCAAACATATTAAATCACAATACCATACGCTGGCATTTGAGAAAACAGAAAAAGCACAAAGATCTTTCTGGTTTTGTTTTTGTTTTTCTTTGGGTCCGGTTGTGGGGCCTGAACTCTGGGCCTGGGTGTTGTCCCTCAGCTATTCAGCTCAAGGCTAGCACTCTACCACTTGAGCTACAGCGCCACTTCCAGCTTTTTTCTTTTTGCTTATGTGGTGCTGAGAAATCGAACCTAGGGCCTTATGCATGCAATGCAAGTGCTCTACCACTGAGCCACCTTCCCAGCCCCAAAAAGATCTTTCTGAACTCCTGTTCTTCTCCTCCGACACAGGCTATAAAACAATTCTTTTTCATAAGATCTTTCAAAAGAAATACCCTCCCTATACCTGGAGGAAAAGAATTATCTTTTTTTTTTTTTTTTTTTTTTTTGTTGGTCGTGGGGCTTGAACTCTGGGCCTGGGCGCTGTCCCTCAGCTCTTCAGCTCAAGGCGAGCGCTCTACCACTTGAGCTACAGTGCCACTTCCAGTTTTCTGGTGGTTTATTGGAGATAAGAGTCTCACAGTCTCTCCTGCCCGGGCTGGCTTTGAACCACGACCCTCAGATCTCAGCCTCCTAAGTAGCTAGGATTACAGGCGTGAGCCACCAGCGCCCGGCTCGGAAAAGAATATCTTTATCTCTGAAAACAGTAACATCAACAAGAATGAACAGGCCTTGCTTATTACCATTCTATCATATTCCCACTTATCCATATGAACTTTTTCTGCATGACTGCATACTCTTCTTCAAGCATAAAAACATAGCCACCATTTCTGTGTCATAACTAATTTGCATTGTATTAAATAACTATAGATGCTTGCCTCTTGTTTAATCTGTCTTTTGTTACAGGGGTCCCAGCCATGATTTCATAATATCAATATCTCACTGACAGATCTTTCTCCAGTAAGTTTACTACCAATTCTAGATAACTACAAAACTAAAGTATTAGTACAAGATTTTATACTTGTGTATTGGAGAAAAACTTTAAAATATCACCAGGTGCCAGTGGCTTACACCAATAATCTTAGCTACTCAGAAAGCTGAGATCTGAGGATCATGGTTCGAAGCTAGCCCAGGCAGGAAATGCCATGAGACTCTTATCTCTCAAAAAAGTTATTAGTGGTGTTATGGCTCTTAGTGGTAGAGCTTTCGCCTTGAGCAAAAGAAGGGACAGCACCCAGGCTCAGGGGTCAAGTCCCAGGACTGGCAAACAAACAAAAAAAAGATATATCTCATTGAGCATGAAGTTGGTAAATATCAAAGTCAAAAGAATTTACTAACTACTGAGGGCATAAATGTATAAGGCTCAGTATGCTGCCTCAAAGGGCTCTTGAAAACAGTAATGGTGACACAGAGGAGCAAAACAAGTGTCTTCGGCTATATAATCCAAGAGAATCCAGTTTTGAAAAGGTAACTATCACTCATTATTAAAGTATGTGTCTAGAGAATTTATGTTTAAATCCTAAATTTAATTAAATTTCACTTTGAAATGTTTACACAGCCAATATGAGGCAATGATCAACATGATGGAATTAAATAACTATGACTTTAAAATACTACCTGAGTAAATATGTAACCAGTAAGATGCATTCAACAAATAGTTCGAGTTTGGTAAGAGGGCCCAAAGCAAGAAAACTGTGTCTGAGCCAATAATCTCTCCTCCCTGTAGAGAGTAAAGGAGATACTTCCCTATTACCATGAACATTTGTATTAATATGTGGTATGAAAGGAAGCTTGTTAGCAAGCTTCATTAGTCTCAGATTGTTTCTTTTCATGTCAGCCCTGGGCACAAACAAGATTTTCCTGGAGGAACATCTTTGTGTGTCAAATGCTATAAAGATTAAGTACAATAAAGACAAGTAGTTCCAGATAAGGGGAAGATACAAGCTAAGTATTTTGCTTGTTAATTCAGACTTGAAGGAAACTTTTTGTTTTTATCAGTCATGGGGCTTGAACTCTGGGCCTGAACTCTATCTCTCAGCTCTTCAGCTCAAGGCTAGCACTCTACCATTTGAGCCACTGAGCCATTTCCGATTTTCTGAGTAGTTTATTGGAGATAAGACTCTCATGGACTTTTCTGCCTGGCTTTGAACCGTGATCCTCAGATCTCAGCCTCCTGAGTAGGTAGGATTATAGGCATGAGCTACCAGCACCTGGCTCAACTTTTTAATTTTTTAAAAACTAAACTTATATGCAAAATTTGGACAGAAGAACTTTATAATCATGGAGAATGTAGATTTGATGATGAAATATTATCAACATAATAGGCAACAAATATAAATATGTAGACAAAACTTCACAAGATATTTTGTATCTTGGTCATTCTCTTCAACTCTTCAGCTCATTTGCTCATTCTCATGCTAATAAAAAAGAGGAGAGAGACATCCCTAATTGCCTATGTATTTATTATATTGTATTATATTGTATTTATATTTATTTATTGTATTTATTATATTGTATTTATTTGTACCACCTACAAAATATTTCAGTTAAAAATGTGAGGTGATGCTATATAAAAGAAAGGCAGATGAGAGGAGGTAATATTGTACAAACATTCATTTCCTAAAAAAGGTGACTGGCTAGCTTTAAATAGTAGGAGCTTCTTCAGTAAGTAAAGAATGTTTTCTTCCATTACATAAAAGTAATAAGGGAGCTGAGCACCAGTGGCTCATGCCTGTAATCCTAGCTACTCAGGAGGCTGAGATCTGAGGATCATGGTTCAAAGCCAGCCCTGGCAGGAAAGGCCGTGAGACTCTTTTATCTCCCATAAAACCACTAGAAAACCAGAAGTGGAGCTGTGGCTCACATGGTAGAGCACTCACCTTGAGCTGAAGAGTGTAGGGACAGCGCCCAAGTCCAGAGTTCAAGCCCCACAAACGACAAAAAAATAAGAGTAGTAAGGTACCTGTGAGAACAAAAATCTCTCCTTTCCACACATCTCCCAAAACCCTCCAAGGCCACCTATGTGGCCAGTTGTGCCAGTAGTGTTAGCATTTCCATAGGTCTGAAAAGAACCTAGCAGCCAGAGGAAGGTTGTACCACTGAGCAATTTAAGGGTTAAAACAGCATCCTAGTGATATTCTATGCTTAGTTCTATTTTTCCTTTCTCTTTGAACTTCTAGTTCATTATATTGCCCTCTTGGGAATGCTACCAGTGTGAGATGTACCTTGATTGATACCCAACTTCAAGGCCCTTAGTTCCTGTCAGCCTCAGCTTCTTTTCTCCAGGGACCTTTCAAGATCTCCTAGCTCCTTGTAGTCAACTGCAAACCTTTGTGCTTCAGTTGCTTGCCAGCTTAATGCAAAATTGAGAGTCAGGGTTAGACTGGCATTGCAGTCAGAGAAATAGCCTCCAGAGAGAAGGCCAGGTTCTGTGGCATTGGGACTTCAGGTGGTATGCTGACTTGTCAGTCTGGATTAGAAACAGAAGAGAGCTGTTGCTTAATACATAGCAAGCCCTGAGAGTCTCCTAATAAAAAGGCAAGTAAATGAAAATTTTAACAAAATACACTGTTATTACTACAGAATGCCTAGTGGATATAGTGTCCACTGACAACAGTAATGCCTCAGGGAGAAAATGTCCTATATTGAAGTTTTCTATTTTATGCTAATAATTTCATGCAGAAATATCTAGTAAATTTTTTTTAAAGCAGAAAGGCATATCCTTTAAAAATATATAATTTTGAGCTGGGAAGGTGGCTCAGTGGTAGAGTGCTTGCCTTGCATGCATGAGGCTCTGGGTTCCATTCCTCAGCACCACATAAACAAAAAGAAAAAAGCCGGAAGTGGCGCTGTGACTTAAGTGGTAGAGCACTAGCCTTGAGCTGAAGAACTAAGGGACAGGGCCCAGGCCCAGAGTTCAGGCCCCACGACCGGACCAAAAAAAAAAAAGACATCAATCACCTCATCACTCCCACTTCCCTCAACCTACAGGTACCAGGATTTGTGTACAAAAGGGTGAATATAATTTTCATCTTGATTTTTCTCCAAGTCTTTTTAGTTCTGCCATTGCTACAAGTTTGCTTTCTAGCAGAGCAGAATGTGGAGCTCTCCCCCAGATCTGAAAAGCTTTTAATAACAATTGCATCTTTTTTAAAGTTCAGAAAAGTACATTGTCTCTTCCAGTTAAATTAGTTCATCTCACTTTTAGATATAATGAAGAACAAAACTACAGACCAATTTAGAAGTCAAGATCAGTTTTAATGGAAATCCATTCTTGATCAAAAAGACTGCCAGAAAGTATGAATTACAACTACTTAAAAAACTTGTTCATGCTTGCTTTTACTGGTTGAATATGGTTAGGAATTATACTACTTAACTTGAATTTTGTTTCTTAAGTATATCTTAAACTCTCAGTAAAGCTTACTGCCCTCATAACCACACAAGAACAGATGGACTTATATGTGACAATTTTTTTTCTTTTTCTTTTTTCTTGTAGGTGGTGGGGCTTGAATCTGGGCCTGGGAACTGTTCCTCAACTCTTCAGCTCAAAGTTAGAGCTCTACCACTTGAGCCACAACGCTACTTCCAGCCTTTTCTGTTTATGTGGTGTTAATAATCAAAGTCAGGGCCTCATGCATGTGAGGCAAGCACTCTACCACTGAGCCATCTTCCCAGCCCCATATGTGACAATTCTACAATGACATGTATGTTGCTGTGATTTAAAAAAGATGCAACATCTGGGCCTTTATTGCTAGCGCTCTACCCCTTGAGCCACAGCGCCACTTCCGGCTTTTTTTTTTCTGCTTATGTGGTGCTGAGGAATCGAATCCAGGGCCTCATGCATGCAAGGCAAGTGCTCTACCACTGAGCCACCTTCCCAGACCCTGATGTCTTTGTTATTATGTTCCAATCAGTATCTAACACTAGTCCTTCTAATTAACATTCACAAGAAATACTTGCAAATATAGGCCAATGAAAATTTCTGATTAATCTTTTTTGAGCCACAATGTATTTCCTATTAAGGGTAACTGGTGAAACAAAGTTCACTTAAAAGAAAATTTTGATTTGGATCTCAAGTGTCCTGTAAAGGCTATGTGTCAAAAGCTGAGTCACCACCTGTGGCATTATTGGGAGGTAGTATTTATCATAATGATTAGAAGAATCTTTAATGAATTAGACATGTCGGTGCACACCCGTAATCCCAGCTACTTGATAGGAGGAGACTGGAAGGATCGTAGTTTTAGGACAATCTGAAAAGAGAATAAAGAGACCCCTCCCCCACCTCAACAAACCAAGCTGGGTATAATGGTATACACCTGTCATCCCAGCTACACCGGAGTTGTAGGTAGGAGGATCGCAGTCTGAGGCAAACTATCTGAAAAGTTAACTAAAAGCAAAAAAAAAAAAAGAAGAAGAAGAAGAGGGGACCTGGAGATCAAGAAGTTCAAGTGGTGGTAGAGCACATGCCTGGCAAGCACTAGACCCTGAATTTTAAAAACAGTATGCCACAAAAAAAAAAAAAAAAAAAAAAAAGAATTCTCCCATGCTGTTCCACGTGCTACATACTATTTACATAAGCATTATAAAACAGATTTGCCTTTGACTAATTTTGTATAAAATCCCCCTAACGACAATCTCAAAGCTCTCCAAGATAGGTCATTAACTCATGATCTCCATCACCACCATCTAGTAATTTCACTTTCTAAGCAGCTTCACCAAAAACAAATCAGGAAATTGGAATTTAGGAATCTATCTCCCTTCCTCACTTTTGTCCCTATTTTCTTAGCTGCCATAAGTGATAAAGAAAGAAGAATAAACATTGGCCCAGTTAGAAATATATTGTTTAATCATCAAGGCAATTTGAGCTAATAGTGCTAATTTCCTTGGCTAAATTTAGTAAGAAGGCTTCTAGAGTTTCCTCTAATAAACATGACTATGGCATTTCAGCTGAGGCAGATGTTTTATTCTGTCAAGGATGTTGTTGAACTTTGCCAAATGCCTATCCAGTATATACTGAGATCATTATTTCAGATCTAATACATTAATAAAGGTTGTTTAGATCATACATATTAGTTTTACTTGAATCTGTCGCTAAAATAAGAAAAGCAAATGACAATATATTACATACTCATTATTCTTGGTACTTTATCTCCCATAATTTCTGCTTTATAAATGTTGTGTAGGTTACTTCATTTACAGATGCTAACAAATGTTACATTACCACTGTAAATTGTTCCCTAACTTTCTTAAGCGCTCTTTGCTTTTTTGTCAATACCCTTCAAAGCTCCTAGAAACACGTGAAGAAAGAAAACACCAACAACAGAAAAAAAGCAGGTATGTGGGTATTTAATTCTACTGCCAATAATTAGAAACAACTTAAATGCGTATTAACTGAAATGCGCACATTATGAGATGTATATGAGTAGACAATTATAAAAGAACAAGAACATTCTATATGTATGAGGGGAAATCCCCAAAACAAACCACCACAGAGAATGGCGTAACAAAAGGAATGGGCTTGATGATACTATAAAATGCTATACAGGTAATGAATGAGTGGAGGACTTACCAAAGGATCTACCCATTTTCAATTAGAAAGCCACTGCAACTTTGAGTCACAGTTAAAAGGAAAAAAGGCAAAACATGTTTGATAAACTCCAGTCAAGCAGACAATGAATCCTCTGCAAATTTTCAATTCACAAACTTATAAGTTTTCACCAAAAATACAAACAAGAGTAGAAGTTCTACCAGTCAACAGCTGAAATTAGCCATCTCTTATGTGACATGTCATTTCTAACTTATACACACAAAAGCATTACCAAGTACAATTTCTGAACCAAAACACAAATAAAAATATTCTTTTATAGTTGTCAGTGAAAAAAAAAGATACTCCTGCCTCAGTCTCCTACTGCTGGGATTACAGACATGTAATTATAGGCCATTACAAACATATATTCCAAGCATGTACAAATGTCTTAAACTAACATAAACTTACATTTATACTTTTCAAACATACTTATCTCTTAATCAGTATTATCCTGGTTTTCATCAAATCTATAAAATTAGCTTTAAAAAACTTACTAAAAAGTAATTAAAAATTATATAAGCTCTGTGTAAATAACTTTACACTCTCCTAAATGCATATTGAAGAGGTAACTATAGTGTACGTGCATTAAATTTAGAGGAGAAAACAAGATTGTAAATCAGCAATTTGAAAATCATCCATATTTACACAAATAGGAGGTGGGTTTTTTATCTTTTCAATGGCCAAGTCTGTAATAACAATCTCTTAACTAAATTCAAATAAAGAAAGATTATATATTTCTAAAGACTCATCATCATTTCCCATACACCTAGTCAAGTACAATAAATATATTTGCTGAATGATTTTGAATGTTTGAAGTAATATAAATGATGTTTTCCTATGTGAGGCTAAATGATACTGTTCAAAACAGGAAAACATTAAACTTATTTCCCCACTTACATTTATACTACTTACAGGAATTTATTTGCTTTTGTATTAAAAACTATCATGTTAGACTTTCATTCCTATCAATCATAATTACATTTTTCACTATTTTGGTAAGTCTCTTTCATTAAGTCGTCAGGGGAAAGAGACAAGTTGATAACCACTTTAAGAAACCAGTACTATTTAGAATCAGAACTTTAAAATAAGAACCTCATCCATTTAATTATTCCAGAGGGTTGAAAGACCATATAATCCTGAAGGATGATCAACATAAGCACTAGTCTCCTCCAAGGTACTTTCTCCATTTCACAATTACTGCATTTGTTTGACAAGCTTCCCTTCTCTACCTATGACCTTTCAAAACAAGTATTTCTTCTATGCCAAGTAGAATGTATTTTATATACAGTATGTCTGAATCCTACAGTGTGGTTTTGTAAAATAATTATCCCCAACTTTGTTATAAAAATCAAGGCTCAAAAAGAAAAGGAAAATTGCCAAATATCGTAAGCTAAAAAGAGTGAGGCCAGAAATTAAGCAGGTCTTCCAGTTTCAAAGTAACTCTACCTTCTAGTATTATCAGCTATCCTAGAACTCCAGAGTCCCAAATAATTTCCGTAACACATCAACTCCTCTGAAACAGATATATATCACATACCTAACCTTCTGGGGAGAAAAAAAATCCAAGTTACAAACATGTATTTGAAGCATGCACAAAATGTTGCAACAACAGTAACTTAAATTTATACTTTTCAAACATACATATCTCTTCAGGTCAGTGTTATCTATTTACATAATCAAAGCAACTCTAAAGCTCAAGTAAGAATCATGTTATTCCCTATTTGATAAACTGGAAATTCAGATCTTTGTAATGTCTGGCATATGGTAAAAATAAAAATATTTGTTAAGTCAATTAAGACCCAAATAAGCAATTTGTTCAAATTAATAGAACAGGGTTCAAAAACCCAGGTCTCTGAATTCCCCAACAAAACCCAACTACCAGGCTGGGAATGTGGATTAGTGGTAGAGTACTTGCCTAGCATGCATGAAACCCTGAGTTCGATTCCTCAGTACCACATAAAAAGTAAAAGCTGGAAGTGGTGCTGTGGTTCAAGTAGTAGAGTGCTAGCCTTGAGCAAAAGAAGTGCAGAGACAATGCCCAGGCCCGGAGTTCAAGCCACAGGACTGGCAAACCAAACAAACAAAAAACCCTAACTGCCTCTATGTACTATTTTTATAATTATACAACGAATTTTAAGTTGAATATGAATTATTTATAAAATGGAGGAAGCTAGATAATTTATTCACTTAACATCCCATTTGAAGCTGCTTTTGTTAGCATGACTGGGAACAGAAGGCCACAGGCTTGAGAAGCCAGTCATGTGAACTCACTACCTCAGTGCATACAATTTTAACACAACTGTATAGAGAACTTGAAAGTAAAATAAATAAATAAATAAAAATAAAACATATTTAATCATTCACTCATTCATTTGCTGCTTCATTCACTCATTTGCTGCTACATTCATCCCAGCAACATGACCCAAGCACCTACTTTATGGCAGAAACCAGAAAAGTTTCCTAATCATGCACCATAGATGCTTTCATAAAGTCTCACTTGTTCTCCAGATAGAAATTTGCAGGAGTGGTCTTTATGTCTACCTGGTAAGTAAGAAATTGGAAGATCAGGAAGTTTAACTTACTTTCTGGGGTAAGTAGTCAAGCTAAGAATCACTAGCAAGTGGTAAGGGGACAAGTGTAAGCATGCATTCAGTATCTTTTCTATTATTTCCATGAACAAATGGTCTATCTCTCTACACCAGGACTGACCAAATCAACCTTACATTATTTAAAACCAACAGACACACATACACACACACATACAAAGACAAAAACAAAAACACTACTATTAAACATCTACTTAAATACACACACACATACAACTTACATGAAAAACAGTAAATAGCATGTTTTTAAGTTACATTTTTTAAAGGAAGTATCAAACCAGATACTGTCTATAATAAGAATATCCTTTTTCAAAGTAAGATAGAGTACGCAAAGAATTACTGAATCATCAAATCCAGATGTGTTCACCCTAGAAACTAAAATTTTAATTAGACAAGTTATACAATATAGTGTTAAGCAAAAGGAAGACTTTGGACTTAGCTACCCTGACATCTATTCTTTGAACAGTGCTACCTCCTGAACAAACAGTAGATTGATATTTTGTATTGTTCGTTACATCTTTTAAGTACATTTATTCTGAATTACCGAATGATGTAAAAGTAACCAAGATTTTGAAAAGAGGGTAAGTAATCCAAGTTAAATACAACAGAAATACACATGTTCAATAGTTAGGAAAAGATATTCAACTTTGGTTATAAGAAAATCAGGTATTTTGATCTACTAAATTTGCACAGACTATTAAATACCTGCTGTCAATCATAGAATGAGGCAGTAAGCATATTCATGCTGTTGGTAGGAATACACATTAGGAACTTTTTCAGCAGGACAATTTGGTTTCATGTATCAGAAATCCTAAATAAAAGGTATACTGGGCTGGGAATGTAGCTTAGTGGTAAAGTGCTTGCCTAGCATGCATGAAACCCTGGGTTCCATTCCTCAGTACCACATAAACAGAAAAAGCCAGAAGTGGTCCTGTGGCTTAAGTCACAGAGCACTAGCCTTGAGCAAAAGAAGCTCAGGGACAATGCCTAGGCCCTGAGTTCAAGCCCCAGGACTGGAAAAAAAAAAAAAAAAAAAAGATATACCACACATCCCAAGATATATAATTCAAAAAGTATCCTGAAAATATATGTGGAGATTGGCAGTGAACATTATCTATCTATCTATCTATCTATCTATCTATCTATCTATCTATCTATCTATCTACATCTTTGCCAATCCTGGGGCCTGGGTGCTGTCCCTGTGCTTTTTTGCTCAAGTCTAGTACTCTACCACTTTAAGCCACAGCTCCACCACTTCTAGCTTTTCAGTAATTAACTGGAGATGAGTCTGTCTCATGGACTCCCTCCACTCCCTAACAGCAATCCTTAGATCTCAGCCTCCTGAATAGTTAGGATTACAGGCATGAGTCACTGACACCTGGCTTTTACACATATTTTAACTCTAAAAACCTGGAAATATGAACTTAAACAGTACATCTAAGGGATGAGTTACTAGAAAGCTATTTTGAAATCATAGTGTCATAGTATCTGTGTATACTCTATCTCCTTTGTGTGTTTCTGTATGTGCACCATATAAAATTGAAGACATTTCACTTAAAAAGATACCACTAACCTTTAAAAAAGCAAATTTAAAAAAAAAGCAAATTAAAACACAGAGATACGACTTCTCATTTCTCCTACTTCACAGTAACAAATACTTTGTTTTTTGTTGGGTTTTTTTTTTGTTGTTGTTGTTGGTCATGGGGTTTGAACTCTGGGACTGGGCGCTGTCCCTGAGCTCTTAAGCTCAAAGCTAGCGCTCTACCACTTGAGCCACAGTACCACTTCCAAGTAACAAATACTTTAACCTCACAAATTCCTATGACTATAGGAAAACTGTTACATTGTTAGCAAGACCACAAAATGGCAACCCTTGTATAGATTAATTTCATTATATACAATGTGCATTTAACTTTTGCCCTGCTAACTTCATTTACAGGAATCCATCTCAAGTTACACTATCAAAACTACATATGCATAAGCCTATTTGAAGAACTATTTGTAACAGCAAAAGAATGGAAACAGTGCGCTGGCCTATCTACACAATGGAGCATAAGCTGTTTTTTAAAGATATGGAATGTCTCTATCCCCAACTCTAGATAAAATTTTAAGTTAAAAAAATGTGAATAATATCTACATTTTACTCAAAGGAAAGGAAAAAAACAAATATATATAAACAACCTGCATACATTCAAAGTTTAAAAAGGGTCATGAAAATTCAAAGTGTTTTATTAGTAGAGAGATAAAGAAAAGGGCCAAATAGATCAGAATTATCCAATTAGAGTTTGCTTTATATACTTGACTTTGATGGCAGTAAAATTTCCATGATTATAAAATAAAGACAAACTTAAAAACATAAATAAACAAAAGAATCTATCAAAGCTTATTAAGCTACTGGCTAAAAACCATACAAACTGGATTACAAATTTATAATGAACATAAAGAACACAGAAACTGCCAGGGGCTGGTGGCTCACAGCCTATTCTAGCTACTTAAAAGGCTGAGCTCTGAGGATCATGGTTCAAAGCCAGCAGGAAAGTTCATGAGACTGTTATCTCCAATTAACCACCAGAAAACCAGAAGCAGACTGTGGATCAAAGTGGTAGAACGCTAGTTTTGAGCAAGAGCTCAGGGGCAGTACCCAGGCCCTGAGTTCAAGCCCCAAGACAGACCAAAAAAAAAAAAAAAAAAAAAAGAACACAGAAACATAACATCATATCATGGGAAACTCTGTAGGAACATTTCCTAAAGAAATTACAAGAGGAAAAAAAGAGGAGATGGAAACCTATAGTTTATAAAAACTGGTCGCTTATAAAACTGGTGGATTATAAAAACTTGTAGGGTAAGCTTGGCATTCAGGAGGCCCTGCATTCAATGCCCAGCAGAGGGGTGGGGGGAGGGAGAGGGAGAGGGAGAGGATAAAAGAGTAAGGGGGGAGAAAGAGGGAGGGGACAAAAGAGTAAGAGAGGGAAAGAGGGAGAGAGAGAGGGAGGGGAGAGGGGGAGAGGGAGAGAGAGGAAGGGGAGAGGGTGAGAAGGAGGGGGAGAGGTAGAGAAAGGGAGAGGGGGAGAGGAGAGGGGAGGGGGAGAGAGAGAGGTGGAGGGAGAAGAGAAAGGAGAGAGAACATGAACCAGAACCAACTGTAATGTATCAGAGTCCCTGTCCAAAAAAAAAAAAAAAAAATCAGGAAAATCCCAACATTCACTAATAAATTTGATTAACTTTTCTAGATGTGATTAGCATATTCAGGCACGGGGGGGGGGGGGAGGGATTTAAAGAAATGCCTGTATTTCACAGACAAAACTGATCTGGGGTAGGACTGAGACCTTTCTCTAATATATATTTATTTACTCATTCATTCAAGTTGCACTCCTGAGTACATCCTTGCATGTTATTTTATTAAAACTGTACCTAATGATTTTAAGCCACAGATATGGGGCAAGTTATATAAAAAAATGTTCAACAAGTCACCTAGTTATGCATCAAATTATATGCTTCCAAAAATACTTTTGAAGATTGGAAGCTGTTTTTATTATGCACATTAATGGTTAAAACTGACATCTCTGAATTCTACTGAACTTATATTTAAGATACTTACAAAGAGATGTTAACTTAGCTCTCTAATTTAGCTTCCTAAAAAGTACAAGCAAACTTTTCCTGGCTCCCTATACATATGGAACAAACCAAAAGCAACAACCGCAAAAATCTTAACTGTTCAAGGCACAGGGGAATTAGAGCTATAAACTTATGATCTCTAAGCATAATTACCACAAGATAATGAAACTACATCTTCAATGAAGCAAATGGAATGGAAGGAGGGGGGAAAAACCCTCTGAATCATTGAAGAAGTTACTTAGAAAACATGTGATAACTTCATTCCAATTTAGCCTATTCCTCTTACCTCACTTTTTAAAACTCCTGTACACAGCCAATATCCAAAGAAAAATAGTAAGAAATAGTTAAGCAGAAAATAATTATTTTCAATCCTGAATAAATCTATTTCAGATACAAAGATAAGGAGAAAGGGACCAATTAATATTACATGTTTTTTGTATATATATATATATATATATATATATATATATATATATATATATATATGCTCAGAGAGAAAATATCACAGAATTTACCCATCCAGAAAAGCTTTATAGGTATGCTCCTGTTTTAAAATATTTTTGTGATTGAAAGACTGCCTATAGGGGCTGGGAAGGTTGCTCAGTGGTAGAGTGCTTGCCTTGCATGCATGAGGCCCTGGGTTCAATTCCTCAGCACCATATAAGCAGAAAAAGCTGGAAGTGGTGCTATGGCTCAAGTGGTAAGAGCGCTAGCCTGAGCTGAAGAGCTGAGGGACAGCACTCAGGCCCAGAGTTCAGGCCCACGACAAAAAAAAAAAAAAAAATACTGCCTATATCCTACTTGCCTATGTTTCAGCTTTATAAAAGTCATAAAATGAATAGGTCTAGTTCTTTAAAGGCTGAGGTACACAGCACCTGAAGAAAATGACTTGTAGCAAAAGAATACAGAGCTGTTTAGAGCAGGCCATTTAAGGGAAAAATGATGACTTGAGCTAAGTTGGAAAGCGGGTTTTCTATTAAGTGGAAAGCATAAACTTAAAGCCTGAGGGCAAACTAGAGAGGTAAGGCAAGAGTACACTGGGGAAAAGAGTGAAGGAAGGGATGTCATGATCCAAAAATAATATCTCTGCCAGCAGGTCCCGGGTGGCTCACGCCTATAATGTAGCTACTCATTAGGCTGAGATCTGAGGATCTCGGTTCAAAGCCAGCCCTGGCAGTAAAGTCCTTGAGACTCTTACCTCCAGTTAACCACCAGAAAACCAAAGTGGTGTTGTGGCTCAAGTGACAGAGCGCTAACCTTGAGATGAAGAGCTCAGGGATAGTGCCCAGGCCCAGAGTTCAAGACCGAAAAAAAGAAAAAAGAAAAAAAAAAAGAAAAAGAAAAGAAAATATCTTTATCTGATTTATGTAACCCCTCTGTACATCACCTTTATAATAACCATTTAAAATTTGAAAATAAAACAAAATAAGAGTACACTGGGGAAAACAGAGATACATTCCTAAAATAGGTGGGATACTGAGTAGGAAGGTTCTATCAGAACGAGACTATCAGTGAGGTAAGTGATTAGACCAGAGTTTTACAAATATTTGCTAAGTATAAGATCATTTGAACTAAGTTAACATTGTGTTCAAATTCAACCTAGTTTTACTTGCAGTTCTGGTTTAATAAATCCTTTCTGCTTTATTTTACAGCTCATTAATCTTTACAAGTATTCTTTAAAACATCTTGTAGTTTTCTAGTTCTCTGGGTTTGCTAGAAAGATAAATGCACAAATATTTTTTAACTTGGTTTTGGCTAAATCCAAAAAAAAAAATGCTTCCTTTATATATACCACAGGCTTCTAGAAAAAGCATGTTATTTCAAAACAGATTCTTCCTTCTTAGTTATACAATCAAAGAATACCGTTTGAGGAAAGTATCCAATGTAATTCTTCTACTCAACAGTTCAACTTTTCTTTCTAGTATCTTAAGATTTACCCTTCATACTTTTCAACAATTTAAAAATAATTTCTAGCAGACCATTTTAAATTCAAGTCATTTATGAATAAGGAAAAAATTAGTAGCTAGTGTTCTTAAGGTGAGTGATTCTGTAACAATAGTATTCTGACAATTCTAGAAGAAAAAGAAAATCACAGTATATAATAAAATTACAAAAAGAAAAAACACAAAGTGCAGTATAAAGTATAGAGTATTTACCTTTATACAAAATTATTGTTGTATACATATAAGAAATGCCAGTATGGCACTCGATCACCTATTATAATGTTTATATACAAATTTTAGTTTTCAAAAGAATTTTGACTTTTGTGTGTGTGTGTTTCATTGGAATAATAGTCTCATGAACTTTCCTTGCTTTGAACCACAATCCTCACACCTCAGCCTTCTGCATAGCTAGGATTACAGACATCGGGAGCCTGGTTTTCATTTGTATTTTCAATAGTGTTTTTTCTGAAAATGGTCAAATGTTGTTTATAGTTTTTAAATATGGCTTGTAAAACAAAAACATTAAATATGATGTGGTGGGAAATGCATTGCCAGTCAAGAAACCTGTTTCTAGTCCCAGTTGTGCTTGTAATCAGCTAGGTTCCTATGACTTACTCATTTTGGTTCTTAAACCGTAAAGAAAGTTGCTTTTACTCATTGTTCATCTTAAATTTGGCTTTGTAGTTAAAGCCTTTTTAAAAAATTAGAGCATTTTCAAATATTGTTTTATAGTAACAGCCCAACTGAACACACATCATTATGCCATATGGAGTTAGGTCTTCATTTTGCCTCAATTTAACCTGAAGCTTGGGTCACTTTGATTACACACTCAAAATGTTCTTGGGGGGGGGGGGCGGGGAGAGGCGCTGAGGAAAGATTCTTATCAAAGATGGAATGATGGGGAGCAGGTTAAAAAGTAGTAAGTGTCTGTCTGCAAAAGAGCTGGCCATTCTTAAGAGTAATGATGAAGAAATATGCTTCAGTGGGGAGCTATGGTTAACAAGCTCTGGAACAGGACTTGAATTGAGCATTTCAGATAATCACACCCTCTGTCTTTCCAAACCCTTATTCCTCCCATTAGAGACCAAAAGCAGTGTCTAGTTCCGGGTATCCAACCAATCGTAAGAGGCCACAACAGAGGGCTCCGCCAAGGCCGGGCACCGTTTCGGGCTCCCGGAGTGAGCTTCACAGGACCCCAGCACCTGTCGCTTCACGCCCTTCCCACACCCAGAGGGTGGGAGGACAGCCCCGGTCTCTCCTCAGTTCTCGCGAATTCAGGCTACCCGCCCTGGCAAGGCGCGAACATCCCGGGTCCTGGGCGAGCGGGGGTAAAAGACAGATCCCTCTCCGTGACCCTCCCTCCGGTCCCTTCTTCCCCAGGGCTGATTCTCGGGCTTCCAGGTCCCAACCCCCGACCGAGGTTTCTCGGGCCTCCAGGACCCCGGGCCCAAGAAGGCAGAAGACAAGATGGCAAAAGTGAAGGCTGCGGGGGAAGAGCACGCCCCTAGCCCCCGCAGGAGAACGTAGGGAAGCCCGGGCAGCGCCATCCCCGCTCCCGGTGAGGGCGGGGGACGGTCAGTGAGTCCGTCCGAGGGTCTGTCATTCCTCACTCACTCACCAGGAGCAGCAGGGAGCATCTGAGGTCGGGTAAGGAGAGGGAGACTGCAGGATTCATGGTAACGCTGGGGTTCTTGGCGGGGACAGGAGTCGGCGGCGGGGAACGGGCCAGGCTAGGCTAGAAAAGGGCTGGGCTCCGGGAGCCCGCGGCTGCACCTCGTCCTCTCGACCCGGCGCTCCAGCGGCGAACACCCGGGACAACTTCCAGAGAGGCCTCGCACGCCCTCACTTCCGGGTCCTGCCCACCTCAGAGCACGACGGGAAATGTAGTTCTAAACGTCCCTCGTCAAGCAAATCATTCGGCAATGAGAACTCGCTTTCCCAGTAGGCTATAGGCCCAGGCCCGCCGAGCCTTCTTCGCGCGGGGACCTGTGGGATTGAAAGGGCAGAGGGCCGCGTACTTCTGAGCTTCCCAAGATGCGAACTACAGTTCCCAGGTAGCGTTGCGGCCGAATGCTCAGGGTGGCCTTCTGAGGGTTCGCTAACTTCAGCGCCCCGAGGTCCGACCCTGTTGGGGGACCTGGTAGGAGGGGCGGTCCCCCTCGGAGTGGGGGGGTCGTGCCTCCTGAAGCCGCCCCCGGGACCTCTGTCCTGGAGGAGGCGAGGGTGAGTAGGAATGGGCCTTGGCTGGGGAGGCTCGGAACGATCGGTGGGCACCGTCCTGGCCGCGCTGCTGCCCACCCTGGGCCCTCCTGGCCTGAGCCTCCATCGCCGGCCTCCTTGCCTGCTGCCTCTTCTTTCTGTGCTAAAGCCTCCGTTATAAAATGGGAGCCACCACTGGGGACTTCAGTGATCAGTGGCTCTTCCCTGTGAAGTGTAGATATGATAAAGGATGGGAAGACACGTTCGAAACTGGAAAGTTCAATGCCAGAGCGATTGTTTTTAAGTCATGGATCACTCCTACAAGTTAATTGAGGAATTCCTTGGCCAAGCAGTCAAGGATTTAACCTGGCCCGGGTAACCCTCCAGCATTTTCTGTAAACGCCCAGCCAGGCCCACGAGTGGGACAAGTTAGCCGAGTAATCATTCCTAAGCATTCTGCTTTTGTGGTCTTAACTACTCTCTTCCTTTGCTTCAGCTTTCCAGCTTCCTGAGGTGCCTTTACTCCCTTCTCTTTGTAGAATGCCATCTCAAATGTCGTTATCTCTGACTTGTCAGAACCTACCAAACTTTCATTGTAGATGGAATTATATTTCCTTTGTGTGTGACTACAGCACCACTAGCTTTACCTAGTTATGATTATTAGAACATTTATTACATTGGCTTATGTTATAATTATTTAATCATGATGATACCTTTACATTTTATAGCTCTTTAACAAAGTAATTTAGATTGTCATTTATTAAAAATGATTTAGTGGGGGAAAAAATCACTGCTAAAAGATGACTTGTACTATAAAGAATCCTTGAGGAATAATTTTCCCAGCGTGACAAAATTTGTGGCAGACTCTCACTTAGATCAAATTCCTACTACAGTGTTCTTACCTCTATACAATTCATCTCATCAACCCTTCTGACAGAGCCCAAGTTAAAATAGGAAATTAAGAAAGAACAGACTCATGAGCATGAACTCATTATTCTAAGAAGTTAAACTTTGATCTTGCTTATCCTTTGCACTTAGGGCTCAGCCTATGACCTTTCGGTCAAGGAACATTTATTGAGCACCAATGATATACCTGTTGAAATGCTAAAATTTATGAGGTAAAATATAAAATATACATAGTAAAATCCAATTTTAATGTTTTCTCAAAGTATTTCAGTATGGTTCTGATGCACCTAAAGCTCAGAATCTAAAATGTCAGGTCTTCAGAACAATGCCTAAGACATACTTGGCACAACTTGTTAAATGAATGAACATAGGGCATCCTTTCCATTTTATAGAGTCAAGGAAGCTGAGAAAGTCTTGAGAAGAATACACTGCAGCTTATTAACACACCAGGCCAAGAACTCAAGTATAATTATTATTCTACTATGTTTCCACCTCATCCTGTTTGTAGCTTCTCCTACGGGATTTAAATGTAGTCCAGAATATGACAGTGATTCCTCTGACAGGACAGACATGCTGAGACATGTCTCATTACATGTCTCATTACATCCTCTGGCAACATGTTCACACAAATTGTCAGCAAAATAAAGACATGAAGAGCTAACCTTGTACCGTAATTCTACAAAATATTTTCTCTCTCTGACAGAATTTGAATCAATATTTCAGGCCAGTAGGCCTAGAGTTTATGGAGAAAAATGCTCAGGTCCCCAGAAAACAAAGAGATTGGAATGACCATGCTTTTCTATGAAATCAGAGGAGAATTTGTCCACCTTCATGGCAACAATCAACTGGAATGTATTAAAAACTGCTCCTGTCATATAAGTATGTACATTCTAGTTTGCTATGTTCCTTACATCTCCATCCCTTCCCCCCCCCCCCCGCCCACCCCCACACCTCACCAAAGTTGTAAAGTTCATTTTTTGAGGAAGGATTTTTAATAAATAGTGCACCTCGTTCCCTTTTTCTTATCAGATGCTTGAATACTTGATTGATGACATAGCCCAACCTCTGCTTAAACACTTTTATTGATAGGTAATTCACTATTTTTCTATGTACCCAATCCATTTCTAGAAGTTTAAAACACACACACACACACACACACACACACGACCATCAGGAAAAAAAAAAAACTTTTTCTTAATGTCATATGATTAATCCTAAAGAAAAAGTGTTCCAAGTAATATCTCAAACTAGTCATATTAATTCCTGAGAATGGCCAAGAAGATAAATAAAAATATTGCCTTTACACAAAGGCATGAGAAAAAGAACTAGGTACCTTTTAATTTAGTGTTTAAATCTAATTAACTGACCTGATAATTAAGTTTACATCAAACCTTTTTCTGGGTTGATCAATAAGTTGATTCCAGGCATCAATTTTAATATCTAGTAGTCCATGGTATCCTACCTTTTTTTTTGGGGGGGGGGGTCAGTCATGGGGCTTAAACTCTGGGCCTGAGTGCTGTCCCTGAGCTCTTCAGCTCAATGCTAGTGCTCTACCACTTGAGCCACAGCACCACTTCCTGTTTTCTGAGTGGTTTATTGGAGATAAGAGTCTCACAGACTTTTCCTGCCCAGGCTGGTTTTGAACCATGATCCTCAGATCTCAGCCTCCTGAGTAGCTAGGGTTACAGGCGTGAGCCACCGGCACCTGGCTATCCTACCAGTATTAACTTAGAAGTCACTGTGACTTTTGAACCCTGTGCCTAATGTTAAATTTACAAAGGTCATCTAATTTCCCACATTATGGAAATTCAAGGACTATGGATGTAGATTTTCCCTAATCCTAATCAAATATTTCTAGTAAATAATGTTTATACGTGCCTATTTGGAACTAATGAGAAGATATCATAAGTGTTTCCTCCATAAACTTTTTGTCTGAATCATTATTTCAGGTTGATCCAGTTGTTGAGCAGACTATGAGCAGACCAGAGAATCTGCTCTCTACTGGTTCCTCATTAGCATCACAAGTTCATGCTGCTGCAGTTAATGGAGATAAAGGTGCTCTTCAGAGGCTCATAATAGGTAAGCAGTCCCCTTAGAGTTAGAAACCATGAATGCAACTGTTTGTCCTAAGGAAGTTGTATCATATTAGTTTAGATTTGCAATGTACTTACCTATTTTAATGGAAATATATTAGTATTTATTCTAGGACTTGAACAAGAAAGAAATTTAAGTACTGACTTAAAAATATGCATTAGGATTGAGTGGAACGGACTTAAAAAATTTCTATGTATTTGGCACTGACTCTAGATAGGGAACTCATTTGGTCTAGGTTTGTGACTCAAATTACTTGCCAAGCATTAAGTAGTGCCACAGGTTGTATGGTTAACGTCACCTAAGAAGAGAGTGTTAAATCATCTTTATAGTACCAGGGATCTAGTATGAAGATAGCTGATAATGATTTAGTATTTAAGATAGAGTACACTCAAGGTACTACTACTTATACATAAATTCATGATTTAAAATTGTTTCAGTGTTCTCACTGTCATTTATATGTATATATGATATCCAGAAGTCCAATGTAGAGGGTCCTGAAGGAGAGAATAAAATAGGGGGAAGGTAATATTTAATAGTAGAATGGTTGCCAGGTGTCCCTAGCTCATGCCTAGAATCCTAGCTACTGAAGGGTCTGAGATCTGAGGATTAAAATCAACCCATGCAGACAAATCCAAAACTCTTACCTCCAATTAATGGGCAAAAAGCCATAAGTAGAGGTGTGGCTCAAATAATTGAGTGACAGCCTTGAGTGTAAAAAGCCAAGTATGGGGCTGGGAAGGTGGCTCAGTGATGGAGTGCTTGCCTTGCATGCATGAGGCCTTGGGACCACATAAGCAGAAAAAGCTGGAAGTGGCGCTGTGGCTCAAGTGGTAGAGCACTAGCCTTGAGCTAAAGTACCCAAGCCCAGAGTTCAGGCCCCACCAAAAACAAACAAAAAAAAAAAAACAAGCATATGCACAGTTCCCTGAGTTCAAGTCCTAGTATTTGCACAAAAATAAAAGGATAGGATGGCTAAGAATTTTTCCGAGTTCTAAAAAATATAATTCTAACATTCACAAGCCCTAACAAGAATAAATAAAATAAAAATATATATTATCTATAGTCTTCATGTATGCCAGTGTCTGGTGACATCATGACTGACAACTTGGGCTGCAAAATGAAGTCCAGTCTACTTGAACTTTCACACTTGTTAGCATTTGTTTTCACCTTACTTTTCTAGTTTCACCCGGAGCTTCTGTCTATGTACCCTAACTCTAATGAGGCAAGAGGCAGTTCTGTTTCTCAGTACTTTTCTCTACATCTTTTTCTTCTGCTTCTACTTTACCTTTTCTACTAAACAAACTGTGAAACCTCTTCTCATCCTTAGATTCAAAACTATGTGCCATATACTCTGAAGATTTCTCTTCGTTTCCAGAGACAAAGTCTTTTTTTTTTTTTTTTGGTCCAGTCGTGGGGCCTGAACTCTGGGCCTGGGCGCTGTCCCTCAGCTCTTCAGCTCAAGGCTAGTGCTCCACCACTTGAGCCTCAGCGCCACTTCCGGCTTTTTTCTTTTTGCTTATGTGGTGCTGAGGAATGGAACCCAGGGCCTCAGGCATGCAAGGCAAG
This sequence comes from Dipodomys merriami, assembly GCF_024711535.1. Classification (NCBI taxonomy): domain Eukaryota; kingdom Metazoa; phylum Chordata; class Mammalia; order Rodentia; family Heteromyidae; genus Dipodomys; species Dipodomys merriami. The sequence goes on from NW_027202382.1 coordinate 19,665,007, forward strand.
CGCTCTACCACTGAGCCACCTTTCCAGCCCCAGAGACAAAGTCTTTATTTCACCTCAGCTGCTACATTCACAATTCCTCCCTGGAACTGACATTTCTCAGAGGCTCCACAGAAGGCGTGTGAACATCCATTCCATCCCTCAGTTAAAAGGCTTTCACTTCCAGCTCACTCACTAAGGAGAAGCAATAATTTCTCATCTTCACTGAAACTTCCATTCTCTTCTCCAGTTTTGAGCATTTCCCCCTGATGAATACTGAAATTATTCCTCCTTCTACCAAAGCCCATTCTTCCATACAAATTCTGTATTCTATCCTCTCAGAATTTTTCAAGAAATCTACTATATTTTTTTAAATTATTTATTTATTTATTTTTTGTCAGTCATGGGGCTTGAACTCAGGGCCTAGGCACTGTCTCTGAGCTTTTTTCAATCAAGGCTAGTGTGCTACCACTTTGAGCCACAGTACCACTTCTGGTTTTCTGGTGGTTAATTGGAGATAGGAGTCTCATGGACTTTCTTGCTCTGGCTGGCTTTGAACTCAGATCTCAGCCTCCTGAGTAGCTAGGATTACAGGTGTGAACCACCAGCGCCAAGTTGAAATTTGCTATATTTTTAAATTTCTGACCACTGCATCTTCAACCTTTTATCTCATTCTTCTAAATTCTATTAACATTTGACTTTCTCTGTTGTCTCCACTGTTTCTAAAATCCCTTCCCTGTTCCTTCATCCCCTGAATGTAAAGCCGTATCTTACAACTATGTTGGTATACAGCTGAACTGCCCCAACTGCAATTTAAAGAAGATATAAGTACAGTATATTTAATTTTCATTAGAACAAAGATATATCGGCAGTCCAAGATGGATAGACAACAACACTTCATAAAATTGGACAAGGTTGCTGGTGGAACTTGATTACCATTCTCAAAATCAATATGGCTTTCATCTCTAGGTCAGTGGAAGATACTATATTTGTAGTCAAAGCCCAAATAACAGAGAGTACAGAGAAAGCCGTTTCTTATTAAGGGAAGTACAAGTGCCCTAACTTAGGCAAAGGGTCACATCGTGGATAAAAGAGGCTAAACACCCGTCTTTCTGAAGGTGGTGTCATACCTAGGCAAACCTCCAGAGGAAAACTAATAGAATAGAATGATAATTGTCACCAAAAACCTACCACCCAAACCAAACCTTATGAGCCATCTTCACCCATTGTCTCCACTTTTTCACCTTAACCACTTCTTTATTAAAAGAAACAAGATAGATGTATATATACTTCTTATTTTGAGGCATACATATAGACATTGAACATAAACATGTAACTTAATATGCAAATATAAAGCAAACATCCATCTGACCAACACCTAAGTCAAAGCACAGAAAATTATCCTCTGAAGTCCCTCGTGCAGTCTTCCTTTCTCCCCTTTTGCTTTGTTTGCCCCCCCCTTTATTTTTGAGTGCTGTGTCAAACCTACAGCTTTGCACATGTTAAGCAGCATACCACTGATAAACACTCCAACCTCTTCTTAGCTTTTATGGTTGACATTATATTGTTGTTTTACTCTCTTAAGTATATATCCTTAAACACTAGAACTTAGTTTTGCCTTTCTTTTAGTTTCTTCTCTTTACTAAATATCCCATCTCTGCTTAGGCTGAAAATATAAATATATGTATATGTATGTGTATATATATCATATATGTTATATTGATATAATGTAATATATTATATAATATAACTACATATGATATATAAACATATGTGATATAATGTAAATATATATACACACATCCATATATACTCATATATACATATATACACATATATGAGGGTATATATGGATGTGTGTATATATTTATATAATTTCTCTGCTTAAAATTCATTGCTTCCATTGCTAAGAATAAAATTTATATCATTTCTTTGCTTAAAACTCTTCCATTACTTCCAGTTCTAATAGTAAAAATTTTTTATGTCAACAAAAAACTTTAATAATCAGGACAAATCTGTGATGTACATACATGTTATTGTTCCCATTTTGCAGAAAGCAAGGACAGTATGAGCAAGTAATATATCCAACAAATTACCAAAATAAATCTGTGAATAAATGTGCCAGATAATCATGACACAGTTCTACATCTTTGTAAACGTATTCATTTTTTCCTGCTGCTGGCATTACTTTTTAAAGATAGTATTTAAGGAGTATAATATCTGGCCAGTAAGCTTCCCTAAATACAACTGAATGAATTTGGATAAATCTATCCACCAATAGAATCACCACCACATATAAGATTTGTTCAGGATATTTTCTTTATCTCTGTAAGATTTTTTCTTTGCAATTTTTTTATTGTAAAGATACTGTACACAGAGGGGTTATAGTTACATGAGTAGGTTAATGAGTACATTTCCTATCAAGCATTGTTACCCCTCCTTTGATTTTCCCCCACCATCACTTCCCTTCCCACTTCCCCAACTCCTCCCCCCCACCCCGACATTGTAAAGTTTATTTCATTGTCACAGTGGGTCAACCTGCATCCCTACTTAAGCATTTTGTTATACCCTTTCCCCTCCCCAAATTGCAAAAATGTTTATACAAGATGCAAAACACTATAATCAAATACAGTGAAAACAGGGGTTGTACCGTGGGGGAAAAACATACAAAAGAAACAAAAGAGGGCTGGGAAGGTGGCTCAGTGGTAGAGCACTTGCCTTGCATGCCTGAGGCCCTGGGTTCGATTCCTCAGCACCACATAAGAAAAAAGAAAAAAGCCGGAAGTGGCGCTTTGTCTCAAGTGGTAGAACACTAACCTTGAGCTGAAGAGCTGAGGGACAGCGCCCAGGCCCAGAGTTCAGGCCCCATGACCGGACCCCAAAAAAAAAAAAAAAAAGAATCACATAGTGTAATATAAGTACATTACAAAAAATAGAAAGAAAAAACCCCTTGTGTCTGTGTCTTGGGGTACATTTTGCTTAACATTATCTAATATGGTCATATGTAAATAGCTTTTGACCTACTCTGTTGTAAACATGTACTAGACATTGAAAACAAGGGAAACTATGGGACCTATGTTTCTTTGGGCCTGGCTTACTTCACTTAATATAATTTTTTCCAAGTCTTTCCATTTCCTAACAAATGAGGAAATGTCATTCTTTCTGATGGAGGCATAGAATTCCATTATATATATATATATATATATATATATATATATATATATATATATATGTATACATATAAAAATTATATATATATATATATATTCCACATTTTCTTGATCCATTCATCTACTGAGGGGCATTTGGGTTGGTTTCATATCTTAGCTATGGTGAATAATGCTGCAATAAACATGGTTGTGCTGGTAGCTTTGGTATGTCCTTGTTTGTGATCATTTACAAGACTATGTGTGCCTCCTTCTTTTCCAATGTCATCCTTACTTCTCACTACTCCTTTCCTAGGGAAACTTGATTTCTTTTTGTTTTTCAAACCTGCGAGGCCTTTTGCCATCCCAAGGATTTTTCCTGACATGCTGTTCTCCCATTCTCTGTCTTACTAACTCTTAGTCACCTAGTCTCCACTCTATGGTTACTTCTTGAAAGATACCAGTAGAACTTGTCTCAGATTAAATAACTGTATAATTATGTGAATGCCTGTTGTTTTTTGGAGAGAGGGGGTTGATGCCAGTCCTGGGGTTTGAACTTAAGGCCTGTTTCTGAGCTTATTTGCTCAAAGCTACTGCTTTACCACTTGAGCCACAACTCCACTTCCAGCTTTTTTTTGGTAGTTAATTGGAGATCAAAGTCTCACAGATTTTCCTGGACTGGCTCTGAATCATGATCCTCAGATCTCAGTCTCCTGAGTAGTAGGATTACATGAATAAACCACTGGCATTCAGCTGTATAATATTTAATGTCTCTTACATAAGCTGGTGGATGCTATGGGAGTAGGCTGGGTCTACATCACTGCATTGTTATGCTTTGCACACAGTGGCACATGAGAAATATTTGTCGACGGAATTAATTAATAGCATAATCACTTTTTCAAGTACTTTTCTCTTGGGATTGGGAAGGTTGCTCAGTGGTAGAATGCTTGCCTCACATGCATGAGGCCCTGGGTTGGATTCCTCAGCAGCACATAAACAGAAAAAGCCTTCAGAAGTGGGTGCTGTGGCTCAAGTGGTAGAGTGCTGTCTTTTAGAGCTGAGGGATAGCGCCCAGGCCCAGAGTTCAAGCTCCACGACTAACAAAAAAATAAATAAAAATAAAGTACTTTCTCTCTTGCTATTCTATAATTATTTTGATGACCAGAGCTAAAAGTTAATTGAGTTGAATTAAACTGAATTGAACAGTTGATTGTGATTAAATTCCATTAGAACCAAAAATTTAAATCAGAAAGTCTTGAGGAAAAGAACCCATATATAATTAATTTCTGAAAAATAAAACCTTTAAACAAAACAAAATAAGCAATATGTTTCTTTCTTTCTTTTCTTTTTTCTTTTTTTTTTTTTCTTTTTTTTTGCCGGTTGTGGGGCTTGAACTCTGGGCCTAGGCTCTGTACCTCAGCTCTTCAGCTCACGGCAAGTTCTCTACCACTTGAGCCACAGCGCCACTTCCAGCTTTTTGGGCTTAATGTAGTGCTGAAGGAATCAAACCCAGGGCCTCAAGCATGCAAGACAAGTGCTCTACTACTGAGCCACCTTCCCAGCCCAAGCAATATGTTATAAATTAAAAACACACCCATTTAGTCATATCAGTTAACTAATGTGCTTCATTGTAAAATGGGAAAGCTTTCCTATCACTTTATAATCTCAAAGAGAAAATCCTTAAGAATCAAAAAGCAATCATGATGTGGAGCCAGTATAAAGCTGATAAATGATTGACTATTTTCTTGTGTTTTCCATCACCTGGTCTAAGGAACTCCTAGCTCATTACTGACTGAGGGAACAATCTTATCCTTAGGACTGTGCTATTGTGTCTTCTGTGCAGATACCTTTGCTTGGTGGCATTTCCAATACATGCTGTTCATATTGACACAATAAAAAAATTCATCCATGTATTTTACTTAGCATGTGTTGATGGTTTTTAAATATGTGCTATATCTCTTTTCTGAGCAAGTAATAGAGTACTACAGATGAATTATTTTTTTCCTGAATCTTTGTTCACCAACTACTCAGTGAATTCATTCACTTTAGCATTTTCTGTTTTCCTTTCTCTGTTTCCATGGAGAAGTATGTCAGTGATGTGTTGGATTCCATGGAAACGGATGACTGTCTCTTTCTACATACACAACTAATTAAATCGAACACTTACTGAGCTGCCCATTGTCCTGGCGGAGAACTGAAGAGGCTTTCTCTGAATGAAGCATCATTTCAGAAGCAGCTCATAGTGGTTAACCTAAGTCAGTGGACTAATGTTCTAACATTATCCCCTGCTTCCTAGATTCAGATGGGTTAGAGTTTAGTTCTGGATGCTAAAAACATAAACATACAGTAAAATCTTTATATGCCATAGTTACCATTTATAGCTTTTCCTCTTAAAATGAAATTCAGATGATGTTTTTGAATACCAGAGATGTAATTGATGATAGAATTGAATGAACTTGTGTGTGTGTGTGTGTGTGTGTGTGTGTGTGTGTGTGTGTGTGTGTGTGTGTGTGTGTGTGTGTGTGTGTGTGTGTGCGCGCGTGTGCGCGCGCGCGCTGATCTGGGGGCTGGAACTCAGGGCCTGGGTATTGTCTATGAGATTTTGTGCTCAAGGCTAGCACTCTACCACTTGAGTCAAAACTCTACTTCCAGCTTTTGATGGTTAATTGGAAATAAGAGTCTCACTGATTTTTGTGCCTGGGCTGGCTTGGACCACCATCCTCAGAGCTCAGCCTCCTGAGTAGCTAGAATTACAAGGCATGATTCATCCATACCTGGCTGAGTGGCTTCTTTATAGCACTGTGCTGTGTAGTCTAATAGAAAGGGTATGGGTTGTAGAGTCAGGTAAATGTACACATACAATTCTAGTTTTCCTTAATAAAGGAAATTGGGTATTCCTGGCTAGTCACTTTATGTTTTTTGAGTTTCCATTTCCTTATCTAAAGTAAAGGTTGTATTTTATTTGTGTGAGAATTAAATAACATAATCGATACAAAATATTACCATAGCACCTGACATTTAGTAGACAATAGGTAGCACCTTATTACTCTTGTTACATCAGGTTGGACTCAGAGTAAAAGTAAAATAATTAAGTCTCCAATCATTTCACAGTTATCTCAGAATGAAAAAGCACTAAATGCTACAACAATTAGTTGTAGCATACTGTTTTCTTTGTGAAAACCAAATAAAATGATCTAAAAGTATGTGCAATGTATTCATTGCTGCTAACAGATTTGAGTTTCTTTCCACTGATGTAGTAACCAGGCAGCTCCAGTCCAATGTTGCCATAACATCTATTACATTGTCCATGTTCTGAGCAAGCTTAATCTGTCTTGATTAATTTTCTTCCCTATTTTATTTTTTTTCTTTCCTATTTTTATAACATTTTCCCCAACAATAGACATGACAGTAAACTCCACAAATGACAGAGTTCAAGCCACTATTTTAGGTACTTCTTCCTTTACCTTAACCCTTAAGCTTTAAATCTTAGGGCTAGTAAATGTTTTATAGATGGCTTTCTTATGTACACATGTTTACAAATAGATACTCAGACCTCTGTATCTGTGTAATCTCTAGTTTACACATTCACAGTTTCAATCAACTGCAGATTAAAAATATTCAGAATGACTTTTATATTGGACATGTACAGACTTTTTCTTGCCATTGTTTCCTGAGCAATATAGTATAGCTATTTGTATAGTATTTATATCTTTTTTAAATTTTATTTTATTGTAAGGGTGATGTACAGAGAGATTACATTTGCGTAAGTAAGGTAATTAGTACATTTCTTGTCCAATATTGTTAACCCCCTCCTCATTTGTGTATCTTACTAGATATTATAAGTTATCTAAAGAGAACTTCAGGTATATGGGAAAGAAGATGTAACACACAAATACTCTGCCATTATATCAAAGACTGAGCATCTCTAGCTTTAGGAGTCTGGATGGTCTAGAACCAATTCCCTATGAATACCAAGAGGTGACTATTTTAACATGTATTTGCGTACATAAAAGTAACTAATAAAATAAGCCTACATTCCTAAAATAAGGTTTTATGTACCAGTTGTTGTATTATGTCAAAATTCGCTAGTCCATTTAATAATGAAAATGTTTTAGGTACTCTTAGTAATTTCATTTTATAGGTGAAGAAACAAATACAAAGAAATTAAATAACTTGTTTAATGCACTACAGTACTGACTGAAGGCAAGAGGTCTGACTCTAGGGTGTATAAATAATGAATCTATGGAATATATTGGTAAATATTTATGTACACATGTGTACTTTCCTCTTTATAAGTAGAGAATAAGAAAGAACTGATTAGGCTTGAAACTTAAATGATAAACTGAATAGTTATCTAGATTAGATTTGAGAGTGTGTATGTGTTCTGATGTGCATATATACACATGCATGCGTTATAGACTATTTTGTCAATGTGCTAATGCATGTAGCTCTCAGAAAAAAAATTGGATATATAAGATTATAAATTGATATATAAGATGATAAAGGAGCCAGTTATGTTGAAATAACTTTACCAAATAATTTGAAATTAATATATACCAATGTATATGAAATTAAAACAATATATAACAACATATATGCCTTTGTTTGTTTGTTTGTTTGTTTTTGCTGGTCCTGGGGCGTGAACTCAGGACCTGGACTCTGTCCCTGAAGTTCCCTATGCTCAAGGCTAGCGCTCTACCACTGGAGCCACAGTGCCACTTCTGTTATTTTCTGTTTATGTGGTACTGAAAAATTGAACCCAGGGCTTCGTGCATGCTAGGCAAGCACTCTACCACTAAGCCACATTCCCAGTCTGTATGCCATAATTTTTAAGAAAAATACATTAAGGGCTGGGAATGTGGCTTAGTGGTAGAGTGCTTGCCTAGCATGCACAAAGCCCTGACTTTGATTCCTCAGCCCCACATAAATAGAAAATGCCAGAAATGGCTCTGTGGCTCAAGTGGTAGAGTGCTAGCCTTGAGCAAAAGAAGCTCAGGGAAACAGTGCTCAGGCCCTGAGTTAAAGCCCCAGGACTGGCAAAGAAGAAAGGGAGGAAGGAAGGAAGGGAGGGAGGGAGGGATGGAGAAAAGGAAGGGAAGGAAGGAAGGAAAGAAAAAAGGAAAAATACATAACAAGATTTATAACAGTCTAACAATAATAATTTTGGTATAATCATGAATGCATATTATATTGTAAGTAAAGTACAGCAATTAGAATGGGAAAATATATTTGTAAAATATAGTAATATCTCACATAAGTCCAAATTATAGTATGTCCCTTGTTATCATTATTTTCACTTTATGTTGGGGCATCGAAACTCAGAAGTTAAGGAATTTAGTTGTACAGCTAATAATTGGTGGAGCTGAAACTCAAACCAGGTTATTTGAGATAAATTGTTCTTTCCTTTGTTTCTCTGTGGTCTCTCTAGCAGGAAGCAAATATGTTTTTAAAATGATAACAAATGCCTTCCCACAATGTTCACAGTATGATGAAGCAGGCGAAATAAATGTACCTTGATGTCACATAAAGGTATATTTTAGAATAAGTAACAGCATGTCAGTAGACATCCTATTTGTGTTGGACAGTGTGGTGGTATAGTTACTTGATTAGCACAACTGTCATTGCTAGTGACATTTGTTTCCTTTAACTACAGCCAGAACTCTGGCTTCTGCACATTAACCCATTAACCATTCAGATTCTTCTGCTTCAACTAGCCTTAAAATAACTGAATGCAATCAAGCAGCAGCTTTCCATCAGGGTTACATCAGTTCAGCGTACTGATTTGTGTTCAGACAGAGCACATACAGAATGCAAACATAGTTAAACAAGCACCAATTGGTCATGGATTACAGGCCATCTCCACAGTTGCCAGAATAATTAAAACAACACAGCACACTAGCCAGCTGCTTTTTAATAAACTGCCCCTGACAAGAATGTGAATTCAAATGCACTGCCCTCCAGTGGATATTGGTTTCTGTCATAAACCTTATATTTGTACAACATGTTGCAGATATGAAAAGCTTGCTAGTAGTAAGTTACTGTATTTGATCTTCAAAATAAGCTATCGTATAGACGTGGTAAGTATTAGCCAAATGTTATAATTGAAGATGATAAGAAAAGGGATTAACATAGAATGATAAAGGCATAGACTTCTCTCACTTACTCTCTTTTGGCCAGGAAGCCCAAAACTGATGATATTCTCTTTATGCAGAGAATAGCTAGAAACACCCTACCTTTGCCCTTATGCCATTCCAGGTCCTTTAGTGAGGCCAAATGTTGCTTTTTCTAGCAATGCATAGGGGATATATACTTCTACTTTCCTCAAATAGACAGCTTTTGCCTTATAGGCACCAGATATTGAATGCTGGTGACAAAACCCAATTAAATCCCCTCTTCTGGGAAATACAAATACTAGTTACTCAAAAGCAAAGTCTGTCAAGGATTGAAGTGAAGGCTTGAAGTTTTCCTAGATCACTGGAGACTTGGAAAGAAGCAGCAACTGGCCTAAAATTCTCTGTCCTGGGAAGTAGAGTCACCTCCTAGCCCCATAGTACTGATTTTGCCTTGACCCTGAACTTTATTGATTAGGATTATCTCTAGGTTTGATGATTGCATCCATTTCTCTGCATTTATTAGAAACATAATTCCCAAATCTTCTCTCTTACTACTATTTCCAAGTCAACATCATGTTTTAAGGGGAAATTATAATACTATTATTCTTGTCTTGCTAATGCCAGCTACTACTCTGTACATAACACAAATACGACACTAGTAGAGAGTGCCCTTTACTCATAAGGAAGAACTAGAGACTTAACTTGCTATAATGTATTCTCTAATACAAGTCAAGAAAAGGAATGTGCTTCACCACATTTCAGCTCCACAGTGTTTTAAATAAGTTTAAATAGTTTAAAATAATACCTTACCTATAAATGCAGTGGTAGGGCCTTTGGAATCTTCTAAACTAGATATCAGAGAGAATAATACCTAGTAAAGTTGTGCCACTCAGAAGCCTTGTGCATTGAAAATTTTATTACCAGATACATTGATTCAAATGCAGTATCTACTTCTAACTTCAAGATTCTGAAAAAGAATACTTGCTTCCTCTAGGAGTTTTACACAACCTGTATTAGTAAGGCTCTTTCCGTTTCAAGTGCAATGACTGTTCTTCTTTTATTACTATTACTTGAGGAACTGTATATTAGCAAAGTAAGTTGTCTGAAGAAGGTATTAAGTCTCTCTGTGTAGTATTTATCCAAGATTAAAATATATATTGATGAGGGTTTTTTGTTTTTGTTTTTGTTTTTTTTGCCAGTCCTGGGGCTTGAACTCAGTGCTTGGGTACTGTCCCTGAGCTTCTTTGTTTCTTTGTACTTTTGAGCCACAGCACCACTTCCAGCTTTTTTTTTTTTTTTTTGAGTAGTTTTTATTGGAGATAAGAGCCTCACGAGGGTTTATCTGCCCAGGCTGGCTTTGAACTCTGATCCTCAGTTGATCAGTACTTTTAAGAACTAATTAATCACTAGTTTCACGCACAAAACACCCCAGGCACACATGCAACATGTTTTTGTGTTTGTTTGTTTTTTAATCCAGCATTGGTATTTACTCTAAGAAAACATTTCATTTATCTGTATGTTCTTCTCCCATTAGCAGAGTTCAGGCCAAATCAGCTTGCAAATAAACTGTCTTACCTCATGCTCAATATATGTGTAATATGTTAAACTAATTTGTTAGCATCTCATCATTATCTTTGACAAAGCAGGGAAAAAAAAATTTTTGTGTGCTGATTCTGGGGCTTGGACTCAGAACATTTGCATTGTCCCTGAGTTTTTGTGCTCAAGGCTAGTGCTTTACCACTTGAGCCACAACTCCACTTCTGGCTTTTTGGTAGTTAATTGGAGATAAGAGTCTCACAGACTTTTCTGCCCAAGCTGGCTTTCAATAGTGATCCTCAAATCTCAATCTCCTGAGTTGCTAAGGGTTAGTCCATTGTTCCCCTGTTAGCCAAAATTTTTTTCACTTGTGTATGACATACTATGGCATCTTTTGTTGTTTGGTTTTCCTTCTTTCATGTACAATTACTTGTTTTTGAAGAATATACAATCATATAAGATAAAGAATAGGTCTGGCCTACCCAGAAAACCACCTTATGATTCTTCCCTGAACCCAGCCTCTAGGAAGCACTAGTCAAATTTCTGCCCCAAGAGTTTTCACTTTTCCAGAATGCCATAGAAATGCCGTGCACCGTGAACCCTTTGTTTTCAGCTTTTTTTTTTTTTTTTTGGGTCCGGTCGTGGGGCCTGAACTCTGGGCCTGGGCACTGTCCCTCAGCTCTTCAGCTCAAGGCTAGAGCTCTACCACTTGAGCCACAGAGCCACTTCCGGCTTTTTTCTTTTTGCTTATGTGGTGCTGAGGAATCGAACCCAGGGCCTCATGCATGCAAGGCACGCACTCTACCACTGAGCCATCTTCCCAGCCCCGCAGCTTTTATTTTTTTTAATTGGTGTATATTAATTGAGCAAAGGGATTTCATTGTTATATTTCTAAATATGCATATAAAGTACTTGGATCATACTCACCCCTTCTAATACTCTTTATCTCCCCTTACCCCCTTTATGTATGTATATAGGACTGACTTCTCACAATTCGCAGAAGGCATTCGATACTTTTCTGTGTTGTTTGAAAAATCAGAATTAATTCCTTTTTATTAATGAGCAGTATCCAATTGGAATGTTTCCAGATTTTAGGAATTATGACTCAAACTAGCATAGATATCCACAGAATAGGTTGTGTGAATATAAGCTTTCATGCTTTTATTTTGCCTTAATAAATAGGAACTAGGCAAAAGTTTATTAGGCATGTGGTAAGTATATATTTGAGTTAGTACGAAAAGTCACAAAGTTTCTTATTTACCATTCAGCAATCTCACCAGTAATACCTGCAAGTTCTAGTGGTTGTACATCATCATCAGTATTTGACATTCTCAGGTTTGCTTTGGGTTTGATTTTCATCCAGCTATTCAAGTCAATGAGTAATAGCAGCACATTCTAAATTGAAATTACATTTCTCTGTATATTAGTTATGGTGTATGTCTTTTCATATGCTTATTTAGTGAAATGTCTATTCAAAACTTTTGCCCATATTTAATTCCATTGTCTGTCTTTTTATTAATCAGCGTAGGAGTTCTTTACTCTGGAAAGAAGGTGTTATCAGATTGGTATTTGGCAAATATTTTCTCTCAGTTTGCTGCTTGTCATTTTATTTTCTAATGATATTTTTCAAACAAAAGATTTTTAATTTGGATGAAATCCAATTTATTTATTAATTTGTTCAGAAATTTTTCTTTTGTATCATATTCAAATCTTTCCCAAGATTGCAAAGATTTTCACCCTTGTTTGCTTGTAGAAGTTTTATATGATTACAGATTTTTACATTAAAATCTGTAGTTTATTTTAAGTACTTTTTATATACTGTGCTATTATGGACTAAAGTACTGTACCCCACTACCCCACTCCTATATTCATATGCTGAAATCTGAACTCTCCTCCATGTTAAAATAAGAGGTGATGTCTTTTGGAGATAATTAGGTTATGAGGATGGAGCTCCCATGAATAAAATTAGTGCCCTTATCAAGTGGGGACCCCAGAAAGCACTCTAGCTCTCTTTTGTCACTGTAGAAAAATAAAATGGAATTGGCAATCTGCAATCCAGAAGCGGGCCCTCACCAGAACTTGACCATGCCAACATCCTGATTTTATATTTCCAGATTCTAGAATTACTTAACATAAATTTCTGTAATTTCTAAGCCACCCTGTCTTTTGTTCCTTTGTTATAGCAGCACAAACTGAGTAGGTTAGCTGAAAATATAGGTAGAAACGTTTTGGGTTGTTGTTTGCTTCTGCATATGAATGTAAACACTTATTCTACAATTGACACTATCTGATGACAAAAGAATGGAGTTAAAACAAGACTAAGTTCTATAGCTCAAAAGCTTGTTCAAAGCCCAGGGCTAGTGGCTCATGCCTGTAATCCTAGCTACTCTGGAGGTTGAGATCTGTAGATCATGTGGATCTGTGGATCAAAGCCACACTGGACAGAAAAGTCTGTGAGACTCATCTCCAATAAACCACCAGAAAACTGGAAGTGGCACTGTGGCTCAAGTAGTAAAGCACTAGCCTTGAGCTAAAGAGCTCAGGTACAGTGTCCAGGCCCAGAATTTAAGACCCACAACCGACAAAAAAAAAAGAGTTTATTCAACATAAAAATAGGAGAGTCATCCAGGCACCAGTGGCTCATTCCTCTAATCCTAGCTACACAGGAGGCTGGGATCTGAGGGGCACAATTCAAAGCCAGCAGAAGAAGGAAAGTCTGTAAGACTCTTCAGTTAACTACCAGAAAACTGGAAGTGGCTCTGTTGGTAGAGCGCTCACCTTGATCTGAAGAGCTGAGGGACAGCGCCCAAGCCGAGTTCAAGCCCCATGACCAGAAAAAAAAAAAAAAGGAGTCATCAGTATGTTTGAAACCTAGTTCTACCTCCTACCTTCATTGTGAACAAAGATACTTCTCTATAATCCAGGTCTACCTGGATAATGTCTACCTCACAGGAAAAGTAAAAATAAAATAACTCATTTAACGCATTTGGCACGTTGTTTAATAAATTTAGTTTTTACTTGTATTAGCCATGACAAGAATAATCAAGTATCATTGTTTCTTATACTTACAGGAAATGCTTCTTTTAAAGACAAAGAAGACCAATTTGGGAGAACACCACTTATGTATTGTGTGTTGGCAGACAGATTAGACTGTGCAGATGCTCTGTTAAAGGCAGGAGCAGATGTCAATAAGACTGATCACAGCCAGAGAACAGCCCTCCATCTTGCAGCTCAAAAGGTAAGAAGTAAAATTACCTTGAAGAGTAACATCTTATATAGCATCTATTAGTAGATTAATAGAACTATAAAATAAACAGATCATAAAGTTAGGTTTCATATTTCCCCAAAACCAGTCTTTAAACTGCAGCATAAAGGATAATACATATAATTTATCAAGGTTCCTTTAAGAGCAGGTTTAGTGAGGGAAAGGAAATATATAAAATTTTAGTAGTCCTTGTGTTTAAATTTCAGAAGTGTGTGTGTAAATTTTTATACTTTCACTCTTTTTTTTCCCCCAATCCTGGAGCTTGCAGTCAGTGCCCAGGCACTGTCTCTGAGGGTGTGTGTGTGTGTGTGTGTGTGTGTGTGTGTGTGTGTGTGTGTGTGTGTGTGTGTGTGTGTGTGTGTGTGTGTGTGTGTGTGTGTGTGTGTGTGTGTGTGTGTGTGTGTGTGTGTGTGTGTGTGTGTGTGTGTGTGTGTGTGTGTGTGTGTGTTTTCCCAAGGCTAGTACTCTACCACTTGAACAACCACTCACTTCACTTCCAGCTTTTTGGTGGTTAGTTGTAGACAAGAGTCTCATGGATTTTTCATGCATGGGCTAGCTTCAATTTGTGATCTTTAGATTTCAGCCTCCTGAATATCTAGGATCTATATAGGTGTAGGCCACCACTGCCTGGCATAAATATTACATTTTACAATAAAAAAATTGCAGTCTCTTGAAATATGTAACATTAAGAATAGAAAGAAAAATTTCTGAATACTTTCAGTCTTTTAAAAATCTAAAATTATTTTGTTGATATAATAATATTAAGTTTTTAAAGATCTCAGATTTTCACAATTAAATACCTGACAAAGATAAAATGAAAAGGTTCTAAATTAAAAACTTCTGAAAGCTATTTTCCTGCTGTAAAATTTTGTTCTAGTACATGGTATTTTTCTTTTTGTTATTTTAGACTTCCATGTTTTGGGGATAAAATGCAGTCAAAATGAATGAGATCCAGCAGAAACTATTAGAGTTATTTCCCATTTTAAAAAGTGGCCAGCTAGAGCTGATTGATTGAAGGCTAGAAAAATAACTTTTCATTAGTTGAACATATAAAAAGGAGGCTGACACTAAGATGTACTATTGAATATGCTAGTTATATGCTATCAGTTAGGTCCGTCAGGTCATTTGCAAAGTTGCTTCTCCTGAATTTGCTTTTCATTATAGTAATTTCTAAAAAAAAAAAAGTCTCTTTCATTTTCAATCTGAGTTTAACTGCTGTTCAAGTATTTATAACCTTTCATCTAGGCTTGTCATATGGTAAGATTATTCACTCAGGAAGGGTAAATCCATTTAGCTTGTTATCATAAAAAAAAAAAAAGAAATAGAAATAAAAAACATTGAGAATGACCCCAATATTAAGAATATGATACCTTTGAAATTTTTCATTTTGGTTCATGTAGATGTTAAACTCAGTTTTTTGGCACCATTTATGTTAGGTTTTTAAAAAGAGGTAGCCGAATAAGAACAGCACCAGCACGCACGTGGTATTAAGGTAAGGGGTAGGTTTATTCAGTAGACCTGCTGGGACCAGGCAAGGTTGGCACTCCACGTGGCTGGGAAAGAGAGAGAGCAAGAAAAGAACAGAGAGTGAGCTAGAATCGAACAGAGAGAGCAAGAAAAGAGCAGCAAGAGCAAGAGCAAGAGCAAGAGAGGAAGAGCAAGAGCAAGAGAGGAAGAGCAAGAGAGAGGTAAGAACAGAGAGAGAGCAGAGAGGAAGAAACGAACAGAGAAAAAAGCTAAACTCAGTTTTTAAAATGTAGATTAGAAGAGTCTAAGATCAAGTAAATTATATGGGAGAGGGTATAAATTGGTGATCTGACACTGGTACATCTTTAGAGAAATAATATGACCCAAGGATTTGACAGAAGGGACATGCACAATCAGACATACAGATGCAATACATTGTTTTCTTTTGTTTTTTGTTCACATTTTGATTTTTAATTACGATCTTAGTAATATCAAATAACAAGTAGAATTATAGTTTATATAGTGGAACTTACATAGTTGGTTTCATGAATAACAAGTTTCAGGTTCTTTCAAAGACTGGATAATTATACTTTTTCCCTTCTTTTCTGTTGCTGTTTGTTCTTACATGCCTGTTAGGAGCAGTAATGTATCTATGACCTTTACTAGCACTAACATAATACCTAGAAAAAGAGTGGTAATAATTCTTTAGATTCTAACCAAAGAATCCTGGGTTTTATGTTTGGTTTTATACTTAAGAAATCGGGGGGGGGGGGGGGCTGGGAAGGTGGCTCAGTGGTAGAGCGCTTGCCTTGCATGCCTGAGGCCCTGGGTTTGATTCCTCAGCACCACATAAGCAAAAAGAAAAAGGCCGAAGTGGTGCTGTGGCTCAAGTAGAGCCACAGCCTTGAGCTGAAGAGTTGAGGGACAGTGCCCAGGCCCAGAGTTCAGGCCCCACAACCAGACCAAAAAAAAAAGAAAAAAGAAATCGGGAAAATTACAGGTTAAGTAGGAGTTAGATGGTAAATGATCTAGAAATAATTTTCAAAGAATATTTGGAGATACTATGTCCAAATCTGTTCTAACCTGTCAAAGACAGACCCACACAGCTCTTTTGAGAAAACATTTTCACCTAAAACTTCTAGGATTCCCCCATATTAATAAAAAAACAAATATGCTCTCACAATGTCAGGTTACCAAACACATAAGGAAATAATCTACCATAAATGAGAGGAATAGAAACAATATATTTCATTTATGAAAAACAGTAGGTATTGGCATCATTAGAGATGCAATATAAATTAACCCTCGAGGGAATATTTATAGGTAAAAAGAATAACAATGAGAAATGAACAAGAGACTTTCATGACTATGCGTCAGTTATGACCATGATTGCTGATTATTTACCTGCCTGCCCACCAGAAATATCTATAACAACTTTGTGAAATACATAATAACAGTGGAGGGTAATAAGAATAATCAACATAGGCAGGATCTAAGAGAATCTAATCATTCAGAGAAGGAAAGTTTGTAAAGTAAGCACCACATTAATCCTGGCTTTTAGCTTTAAGCATTTCTAAACTTCAGTGCAAAAGAATACAACCCTATTAGTCCTATTAGGTTAAAAAATCAAGGTAGGGAACGTGTAGAAGTGCTAGTGGCTGAAACTTGAAGGACAAAATGTTGTAATAAAGAGAACTATGGAGAAGGAACCCCAAAAACCTAGCAGTAAATAACAGCTGGGAGTTAAAAGCTGAACAGTGACTATTTTTAATTATCCTGCCTTTTGTTTCACTTCTAAGTCTTTAATACCTAACAAATTGATTTTTGTGTAGGGATCCATTCTCATTTAAAACATGTGGGTAACAAATTTTGCCAGCACAATTTCATTTTCATCCATACAGTGTTTGTAGTGTCGTGATCTAGGTTTTTGTACTGTATACTATCTATGCCTTTTATTTAATGAAAGATCTAGAGTATTAGGGGGCATTTTGAAATTGGAAGGTTAAAGTTACATAATTAAATATCCATCATGGCAACCTAAACTACCTTGAAAGTGGAAGAAAATGGAGGTATATAAAAAGCTATTATAGTTCAGCTCAATATAGAGAAGTTGGATCAAATAAATATATATTGCAGAGATATAAATATTGATTTAATAAGTATTTGTGTAGTCATGATTATATACCTAGAGAGAATATGAGAAAATGAATCACATGTGTCTGTTGTAGGTAGGGGCTCGTCATACCAATCCCTATTAAATTAATTTCCCTCTGTGTAGTGAACTTTTCTGACAAATTGGAAGTCAGATGTCCTTTTTGAGTATGATCTACCTCTTTTAATTCTGGTATCTGTGATACCAGAATCTGTGAACTCTGAAGTGTGCTATTTGTTTAATTGTTACCATTCATGTATGTGCACCTGGACTCATTTGTTTAACGTAAGTTAAAACTATCTATGATCAGTATTCAATTAGATTATAAAAATGAAAGCTATCACATGGTCAGTTTTATAAATTAGCAACAGGCAAAATATATAAGTAGTGTTTGTTATTATGGACTTATAAAGATTAACTATTCTTGTTACTTATGTTTTGTATATGTGTGTATGTGCACGCACATGCGTGAGAGAGAGAGAGAGAGAGAGAGAGAGAGAGAGAGAGTGAAAGACGGGGGTCCAAACTGTATTGTTATTCGTTCATAGGGCTGTTAGTGGGGAAAACTCATGTTCCCAATAGCATTTTGTGTGTATCTATTTGAGTCCCATTACCTTGCACTGTAATTATTGTTTACTTATCTCTTTTCTTCTTGATGGCACCCTCGGGCAAAAACCTTGTTTCATTTATTTTTTAATCCTCCTAAATCAGCAGTGTCTGACATATGTGTTTGAATGAATTTTATGCTAGTTACACAGAAGGTCATTATTAATACAAATGCTACACATTTTGTTTATTAGAAACATTTATCCAGCTTCAAAATATATCTGTGTGGAAAACTTATTGAACTTCGCTGCTTGGCTCTGACACATATTCACTTCTCTGGAAACAAATTGCTGTTAGTCCAAGAAGCTAGAGAAATGGTACCCATGGGAATAAAATTAATCTCAATATCCTGAACATCTGTGCCTAATTTGTTTTTCTTTTGGTACCTTCAGTGTAATCCAAGAAAGAAATTGGTCATACCTTTTCTGAGCTTCTCACACATAAAAATATATATATCTGATTGTTAGCAGTGTTTTGCTCCAGGGAACCTACTATTTCTGACTTCTACAAATATGGTTATTTATTAATCAGATTTATCTAAAAAATATTTAGAAATTTTACCAAATGTTATTACCTACACATTGTTACTCTTCTGGGAACTTACTAGTTTGCCTTTCAGAGACGACCCACTTTGAAAAATCATCATAGTAAACAAGAAAATTAAAGAAAGCACATTGTGACTATTCTGTGCTTTTTAAAATTCAGGAATAATTTTCAGTTCACTTATGAAGACTATCTTAAATGCTAACTTTCACTTTTTAAGATATGCTGTTTTCATACTAATGGTTTATGAATATAAAATAGAAGGATGTAATATTTCCGCAATATTTTAGGAAAACTAACACCAAATAACACTATTAGGTTTCCTCATTTTGTGCATACACATGCACACACACACACACACACACACACACACACACACACACACACACACACACACACACACACACACTAAAAATCCACTCCCAAGGCCCCTTCAGTTCAGTGATCCTGTATCAATAGCATCAACCATACTCCTTACCACAGTTCCTCAGAGATTTTATCTAGATAACTACCTAAGAAAAACAAGTGCCTCTTTCTGCCAAAAGACATGGGAGAGTGATCAAAGTTTTAACATTCAGTCCTTCTTTTTGAGTTTTTGTTTTGTTTTGTTTGTTGATGGCAATTGAACATGCTAGCTAAGTGTTTATTATTGAGGTACATCCTTAGCCCCAAAGCTTTAATAATAACTCAAACAATCCCAACACCTTTTCAGCAAACAAATGAGTAAATAAATTGTAGTATATTGAGACTACACATGAGAAAATGATGAAATACTGATATATTCAACCCCTTGAGTGAATTTCATAGATATCATTTTGACTGAAAGAATCAGACACTTTTTTTGTTTGTA